>NC_090022.1:92904765-93525077 GCF_037176765.1 Anolis sagrei | reverse complement strand
CCGAAGTTGCTATATAAGAATGAGCAAGTCTTTCCCTATCTGAGCTCAAAGATAGCTTGGAGACGAAGTAGTCAGAGCTGCTCTCAATGGCAGAGAAATCCTGGGATATTCTCTGTCCTAGTGCTGAGATGCTATTTTTAGAAGGAGCTGATCCTTCCCTATCTAAACTCAGCACTAGTTTTGAAGGCAAGAAGGTAAGTACTTATGATGGCTTGTCTGACCTGGCCTGGCTTGACCACAAGCACATCTGAGTCCTTTTGCTATACTGCAGAAGGCAGGAGAGCTTCTCATAATGGAGATTTCATCCCCAGGAAAAAAAGGTGGTCTCTAGACCAAAAAGATACTTTTTCAAGTCAATAGCAGCAAAAGGCTTTGTAAGCTGGCTTCCAGCCTCTGTTAATGGTTAACTATCAGGGTGTTGCTGAATCTGTAGCAACCCTGGGAGAAATGCTATTTCCTATAACTATGGGGCAATGCAAATAAAATCCTGGGAGACGGAACAACAACCACTGCTGGGCACGGAGATATGTCAGTGTTGGCTCTCATGCCACTTTGGGAACCACAGAGACCAAATGCAACTGTGTGACTGTATCAACCCCAACTCCTCTGAGCATTTGCCTGCTGAGGAAGATAAAGCAGACTTAATGGAGAAGATGTCTGATAGTCAGCCTAGTATTTTTTCCACTTCATCTCATAGCAAGTCAAGTTGTTCTCCAGGTCAACAAGATTCACAGTATGAGGAGGAGGTAGAAATAAGACTTCCTAGCTCTGGGAGGCAAAGACTCCTGCAGCTGGTAGAAACTCTCTCTTGCAAATGTAGTAAAAGGGCTCTGCATACCCAGCATTGAGACATGCTCTTTAAATATCATCTGCAATTTGGTTGACTATTCTTAAAGGCAGAAAGCTTCCTATCATGAAATTACTGGAAGCAAACTTTCAGTTCACCTCTTGACCTGACCTGGCTACTGTGAGTACTTGATTTATTGGACTGTTTTCTGACTCTTCAACCTTGACTTTCAGGATCAGTTTTGATTTATGGCTTCTAACCTTGGACTATTGACATTGTATACCTTTTGTTGTTATGACTCCTGAACTTTGAGCCCTTTGAATTCTGGTACAGTGTGAGAGAGGGACAGTGGCAGAGTACTTTCTCATATTTTTCTCAGGTTCTCCCAGCGCTATTGTTTTGGAGAGTTCTGAGAAATTGTTATCTTATTGGAAGTTGGGGCTCCCTCACAAACCAATCTTATCTCTCTCTTCATTTCTTCTACTTGATATCCTTCTTTTATAGAGAATTGGCAACATTTCTAGGGAGCTTAGTATTTTATTCAATTGGTCTCAGAAGAACAAATAAATGAAGAAACATCTCACCCCAACTTAGGTCTGATACGCAGTATTGAATCTCACTTAGAGATGGTCTACATATTGTTTCACATGGCATTCCTCTTGAAACTAACACACAACCCTATGGGATTCTGAACAGGTCATAGGATTGCATTGTCAGGAGCTAAGAAACATCTTCTATGTGACAGTCAATTTGATGTATTACGAAAAAACAAAGTATTGCTTATGAAAGTCCATGCCACAACAAGCTGCAGTGGCACAATCACAAAATATTTATCCATCCATAAATACAGTAGGTATATACAGCAACAAGCCTTATTCTCCTATGGTGGTTTTGAGACATTAACAACTAGAATTTTAGGACAGCACTGGATTCTGGGAGCTTTAGTTCAAAAGGTAACTTTACCAAGCTCTGATTTGTCACAGAAGTGGGAAATCCTCATTCTTCTCAAAGCAATATAATCAGAAGGAGCAGGGGAGGGCATGTTAGCATAGAGTAGTATCTGAGCCAAAAAATGTGCAGGAAAACATTGTTACAAGTAGCAGACCTAACAATAGTTGCTAGTTGCAGAACTCTCTATGGGTTTAGACATATATTCAAGTAGTTTTCTGTTAGTCACACCCACCCTGCCATTGTTTAATTTGCAGTTAGTCTGAATTTGTTTGTCCCTGTTTTGTAGTTGCCATGCCCTCTCTTGTTCGTATTTGAAGAGCACAAGTTACATAATCTCTCACCGTGAGATTTTTGGTAGTTTAAAGGAGATCTCTCTCTCTCTCTCTCTCTCTCTCTCTCTATCATCTATCTATCTATCTATCTATCTATCTATCTATCATCTATCTATCTATCTATCTATCTATCTATCTAATCTATCAATGTCTGCTTTATTTCTTTGCCAGACCCAGACTGTGAGGAATGTAGATGAGTGGAATTGGTCGTTGCTCACCTTCTACTGATTACTTTGCTTGTGAGATTTACTTCTGTCTCACACATTCCCCAACAAACATGAGCAAAATATGGACATGGCCATCCTATTTTCTATCCTTTGTTTTTGATCCACTCCTTTCTTCTCCACATGCTATGACCTTCAAGATAGGTACTCACTCCTTTCCCCAAAGGCCTGAACTGCTTTTTGGAAAGAAATCTAAGGATTGGGTGCCACTCAAAGGCTGGAGACTCCTGAACTGTGGTCTGTGGAATGACTGAAGGTGTCCGGCAAGATCAAGGCACTTCAACATATTTTTACCTTAAGCCATTTCATTTTCAGTTCTCATAAAATAGATCTTTTGGGCATAACATCACATATTAGTTTCCAGCAATGCTGAATGGGAAGACAGTTCCTTTAATTTTGGAGACTCACATACTGACATTGGTGGTATATGAACTATTCCCCCCACCTACTCCCCCCATGCGAGACAGTTGTATGCATGGTAGTTACTTCATTTCTATGCTTCATTTTACATGGGAACCTGATGCTGTTGTTCTTTATTTGGTAAAACATGATGAGGATTGTGCTGTTTTATTCCTTAATTTTTTTCGGGAATGGATAAGGAAATCACTCAGTGGATGGTTGGGTGAAAATATTTTGGTTGGCATGCCTGCCTTCCATTGCCTTTATGTAGGCAGAATATCATTAAATCCCTTTAAATAAGGAGGAGATACTGTTGAAAAGATGAACACCGTTCCATTGTTTTCATGGGTTGGAATCATAAAGTGTAAGCAGAAATCCCTTGGTTGTTTTTAGCAACAGCTACTGAGCAGGGATAGCTAGCTTCACAGAACAAACCTATTCATAGCTTATCAAAAGGAGGTTCAATGGGTTTATCTCCAGGTCAGCATATTTAGTACTGCTGTGTTACTTACTACAACTAGAATCCTGCATTACAAATATGTATTTATTACCCATATTTATGGATCCAAAACTGCTCCATATTCAGGCATTCTCTGAATTCAGAAACATGGCACTATTACCATGATTGCAAATGTCACCTCCCCAAATCTACCTTAACAGGTATCCAGAAGTATCAAGTGATGGAAATTTGTTCTGCTGGCAATTGTAGCACAACAGGATGATGTTTCCTACCCTCTCCTTCCAATAATCAGTGGTGTTACAATCAGAAGCAGTACTCCTGATGACCTTGTTATACTGAAGATTGCTGGTGGGAGTAGATAGGACAAATTTATTTATTTATTTATTTACTGCTCTTATATACCGCAATTCTCAGCCCGAGGGCGACTCTTCTAGCTTCGCTGTGATAGCTAGCAATACAGATATCCATTACCCAATGCTGCAGTTGGCTGTTTAGGTAGGTTTGGGGAGATAAAATGTAGTTTCACATTAATTACTACATCTTTTCATTTGGTATTTATTTACATATTTATGTAAGACCTTATGTAAAACCTTACTTTTCTCCTAATATAGAACCCAAGACCGCTAACAATTCAAATTAAAATCAGATGTAATGAAAATTGTGGCTTATACAAAAATTAAACACTGAAAAACATGGGGAAGAGCACCAAAACAGAAATTAGAAGTGAATATTGACTTTTGAAAAATATTCATTGGTCATGGGTTGGTTTTTTTGCCATATATATCCATCAATGATTTATAATGTGGTACAGTAGTTTCATGTGGGATTTTGAAGGTACAATGAATTCAGAATACAGTGTGCTCAGTGTGCTAGTCACCATGGAGCCGTGAAACACAGGGGTTATCCTTTGGCCCATCACTTTTGTTTCCATCTGCTTTCCCTCAAAGAGCTGCTGTTTAGTTTAAAGTGGGAAGAGAACCATTTACACTGCCTTGAGATAACTGGAGGAAAGAAACAATATTATAGTATTGTAACTGATAATTTAGACAAACAAATACGTATAAGAGATGTTTGGCCACAAAATGATTTATCTGGAAAAGTTGCAGATACTTCTTCTTTGGAGGTTTTTTAAACAGGTTTAATAATTGTCTTTTAAGGGTACTTTATCCGTGTATTCCTTCATGCAGGGGGTTGGACTAGATGGCCCTGAGGTCCCTCCCACCAATTTGGGTCTTCTGTGACAGTAATAACAAGAGCATGTTCTTAGTGAGGCTTGTCTAGTATGAATTCTTTTATGTTCTATTTTCAAGCCTCAACAAGCAAATTATTATAATTTCTAAGCATAGCGTATGTAGAAATTATATGAGGTACATAACATAATAACACAAAAACACATCATTCCTCCCACCCATCTTTTTAATTTTTGCCTTGGCTTCCCAGCTTGCTGTACTGACTGGGTTTCTGGAAGGCGTAGTCCCAAAAAATAATTTTGACCATGAAAATATACTGTATAAACCAGCTAATTTATGTTAATGTTTCATGCACCTGATAAAACTTCATACATCCTGCTTATTTATGCCGTAGGAAATGTGTAAGTCTATAAAGTGTTACAAGCCTATTGTTTCTGCTACAACAAATTAATGCAGTTACTGCTCTGGAAATTATAAATACTTTACTTTTCAATGAATCTTCCCTCATAAATGGCAGCTATGCATAAATAAAGGTTGCCATGACTGGAGTCTAGCAATCACTGACCTTTCATCAATTTCCAGCATCTCTCCCTTTTCTCAATTCACAAAGAGTAGTGATTTTTGAACATGAAAAGGATGTTTCCATGAGATAGATGCGGGTGTGTTAAATTCCATTCACAGTCAATTTGACAATGACAAATTTTAAAAGAAAGATGTAATGCCATCAGTTTAGAAATGTAGATATAATTCCGAGAATAGGAATGCAGCAATATGTCCCCAAAGGGAAGCAATATTAATCCAAACGTGTTGTTGAAATGGACAATTGTGTTACTTTGCCTTATGGTGAGTTCATTCTGTATATTTATTTGAAGAGTCACTTGTTGATAATGACATTATTGTCACCAGTGTTACCAACTGCTGCTATTCTAATGGAAAATGGACAGGTTGTCTATTATAAAAGGTAAATCTTCCAAAGATTTTTTAATAAAATCATTGAGTGCTTAGCCCACACTTGGCGTCTATGTATGTAACAAATCTTTTATTCCCCCCCCCCCCCCCACCAAAAGAAAAAAACCCAGAAAAAAAGATATATTTCTTGTCAGTATGTAAAAACCTTGGGTTATTTTCCAAAAAGTGACTCCTGTGGTGGCTCCATGTTTTGGAGGACTCTTGACTATAGTGGATGCCATGGCATTTCATGCAAATGACATGTAAAAGCTACTCTTGAACAATACTAACTGCTGACCCTGGGGACATTATCACACAAAACTCCTAAAAAGGTTCTGCCATGGTAAATCTGTCTTGTTTGAAATAGGAGCCTCCTACCTAATTCCTCTTTTCCACACAAAACATTTTTGAATGCACTCTGTGGGCCCTTCCAGACAAGGCCCAAAATGTGGGCCCTGTCAGACTTTTACCTGAGGTGTCCAAATGATGCCTCAGGAAAAAGCAAATTAATTCGGGGCAAAGCAGGAAAACCCTGCTTTATCCCAAATGAGTTAGATATCCAATTAGATACAGGCCTTCCTGAAAGGCCCAGCTTTAATGGGGTATGGGCCCTGTTGGGACAGTCTCCAAGGAACTGCTTCCACAATCCCAGGAGTCTGTCCCCACAGCCCAAATTCAGTTCTTCGGGCTCCATGAGCCCAGAGAAGCGATGAGGGCATCCACCCCTTCCCGTCAGGAGGTGTGGGGTGATTGCTCCTACCCTCCCCCACACTGTCTGGTGTATCATTTTTACATGCTAGGAAAGCTGCCAGAGCACCCTTATGGTGATCTGGTAAGTTTTATTTTATTTTAAGCCTTGTGGGGAGGTGCAAGAGTGGTAGTTATCATGTTGGAATGGGGACAACTCCCAGTAAAGCCCACTTCTTTTGGGTGCCCATGGGGACTTAAACCCATTTCCTGTGTGGAAGTACCCTGCAAAAGCTCAAAACATATTGACCTTATCACAGCTACGGAGATATAACTCCTTCCAATCCATGCATTTGGCTTCTTTATACATGCTTCACCTTTGAATGTAAGAAAAACTATAAAATTTTGAGAGTTCAGGGATTCAAAGCTGCATACCTCTGAACTTCTGGATTTATACAGTACTGAAGCTCCAGTCCTACACTCACTCAAAATATTTTTGAAAAGGCATTTTGCAATTTAAATACTATTCATATTGTATTTATTTGGCAAGTGGGAATGTAATTTGAACTTTTATAGCTTTTGTGATGAGATAAAAACATGCATGAGTGGGAAATTCTGCAAAATGTTATTGCCTTGTAAGCAAAAGATGCATTCAATTGACAGGGTAAATTTATATTAGAGGCTTGATGCAGCCATGAACCATCTCAACTCTTACATGATGATGACTATTTTTTAAAGGAAGTGGTTGGGATGATCACGGAGAAAGGATTAACTTTTTGCTTTGCTGCTGAGAAGGATAACTCATAACATGCTTGTAATATACGTCACATCACTGAAAACTCATGGCCGACTTACTCCATTGTAGAACCCACTATCTGAAGCTCTTTGCATGTTCAGAAGCCAGAAATGGGGGGAAAGGTTTTCATTAACTATAACTTTTACATACCTTAAATATTGGATTGGAATGGGTTTAAGATTCCAAATAAGAGAATGCACAAAAAAGATAGACTTCCTATAAAAAAGATAAAACTTCGATTTCTGAGTATACTAAAACTATCAAATAATAGAAGAACTGGGGAAGGCAAAATGCCGTTGTGTTTAAGGAGCCTCCAATGTGGCTTACCACCTTGTATGATAATCTCTAATGTTAAGTAAACGTTACAGGACCATGGACAACTCATTTGAAGCAAAGTATAAATATCAGAGCAGCTATGCCGTGTGCTTCATGTGGAAATTTCCATTGCCTCTGGCAAGGAGTCTTCTTCTAAGTACCATTCCCATCTTGCTAGACCTCTCTTTCAGTATCTAAACCACAGAAAGTGTGCAAGACTGCTGTTATTCCATCTTCTCACTTGCATGTTAGAAGAGGGGAAGTGTGTTGGCTATGTCAATGAGAAAAAGGAATTGCAGGATTGGGAGTTCTTCTATGGTATCTGGTTTAGACTGGACCTAGGACCTTATCATATGGATGCCCCACCCTCATTTAGTTCCATTTCGCTGGCACCTCGCAGTGATCTGCACACCCTCCCTCCTTCCCACATCACATGGGGGCATCAAGACAAGGCACATTGGCACCCTGCCCCTGCCCCCAGCAGACAGGGGAAAAGGACCAAAAATGTGGGTAGCTGCATTGGAACTACCCTAAAGACACCTTACCTCCTGCTGTTGGTGAGGAGTTAAAGCTATTTAGGTGATCAATGGGGCAGGGCCACATGTGATGGTGCTCAGCAGTCCGCATCCCTGAAGAAAAGCAACACACCCGAAAATCCCAGTGTAATGAAGTGGCAGGTCCTAAAGATGTCTCTTACTGCCTCATGGCTCTTTTTAGTGCTAGGAGGCAGTGTGTTTACTTGTCGTTATTAGTTTAACCCTGATAAATAACATTAGAATTTTTCCTCACACCATTAGACTTGGATGAAGTGAGTGAAATGCCCACTTGTACTTATGTAGATTTCACACTTTCTTAGTCTTCTGTCCTCTATAGTGCAACAACTTGAGCAGTGTATTGGGACTCTGGAAACTTGGATTCAATTTCCCACTCAACCATGATGTCCTAATTTAGATTTAGCACACTCAGAGAGATCAATCAGCTAAGAACTCTACTAGATAATGGCACCCAAGTCAGGGCAGTAAATCAAACAAAAATATCTGAGAGTCCTTCCACACATGGATTAAACTGGGTTAATGGATGGGAGGTAGGGTGGCTAAACAATGTTTAGCTAAAATGCAGGAGGAATTGGGTTAAAGGCTAGAAAACAAGTGTTTAAAAGTTGCCCTTTAAATCCGGTTCTTCCTGAGAAACACACATTTTCCATGTCTGTGTATTCCTGCAGGCATGGAAAAAACTGTTTTCTTTGGCTCCCTTCTGTCTGGACTTCCCTTTGTCCCCCATTTCCCTCTCAACTTACCTGACAAAGCTTTTCCATGCAGGCCAGCAGCCGTTGCCTCTATTCCTCTTTCCTGGAAGATCCAACATAGGGCCTTGAAAGAGGAATTTCCCCTCCCCTACCCAAAGCCCTCCCTTAGCTCTTCCAAGGTGGGGGAAGTGAGGGAAAAGGTTTTCAGGTTTCTTGGTAAGTTCATGGGGCTTCTTGATAAGTTCACAGGGAAATGGGGGGGGGGGGCAGGGAGGGGGAGGCTGGTAGTGCCAGTGCCTACCCTTGCTGAGCTCAGATCAGCAGGGGTGAATATCTGGATGCCCTCCCTGTAAAATCCCAAAGTTTAAGCCAGCTGTGTGGCCTCCATCCCAAGGGGAAATGGGATTTAAAATCCCAATTTCTCTTGGATTTTTGCCTGTCTGGAAGGGCCTTGAGTGGATTTATTCCTGTAAGGGTTTATTTGCAAGGATGGTTCATAGGAGAGAAGTCAGGCCAGTCTGAAGTTCTGTGAGTCAATCAGAGGTGTCAGCCAGTCCAATGGTCTGGGTCTCGGGAGTCTAGAGCAGGAATATAAAAACACCAAGCTAGAACCAGAAATCAAGAAATTGTTTCCAGCATGAAACAAGAGCCAGAGCAGTCTCTTAAATTGGCTGCAGCCAGTTGTCCATGACTAAGAGCACTCCCCCTGTTCTTTGGCAAGGAGGCTCGTAGATTGTCATTGCTCTTCTCTGCTAAGATATGGCATCCCTAAGGTAAACTGATCATGGGGATTTCTTCATAAGAACTGATCATGGGGATTTCTTCATAAGATTTGTTCAGAAAGGGAGTCCCTCTGTTTTTCTCTGAGTGTGTAACTAGCCCATGGTCATCCAGTGTGCTTTTGCTGCCAAGTGGAGATTTGAACCCTGGTCTCCCAGTATCTAAGGACTTCTTCACATTGAGATTCTTAAGCCAGGGGACAGTGGGGGAATCCATGGGACAGTGGGGCAAATTGGACAGGCAGCAGGGGAAACAATTGGATAGCACCTCACATCACCCATATCACCCACTTCCACATCACACAGAAGAAAACCATCACTGCTCGGCTTCCCCACACCCTGTCCCTGGCTTACCTAATGAGAACATGGGTAGCCACCTATGTTCTCAGGGCTTCATCCTATGAGCCTGCTAGGATGAAGCCCCACCAGAAGTAGCCCTGTGTCATGTGATGGGCTCTATTGGCCTCTGTCCTGGAGGCAATGTAGGACGGAGCTCAAGCCTCATGTGATGAAGTGACTAGTCCAACACTCAGACCACTACACTACTTTCTCTTCCTCAGTTGGACCTAGTTATTATTTAAATGTTAGATACAAGTTAACACAGAGCATTGTCTAGAACCACTGGGAACAGATTCCAGGAATGCCCTCTGGGTTCACTGTAAACATTGAATAAGCCAGGATCAACCACCTTACAGCTCCAGCAGCCTGTACGGTGGTTTTTCCTGGCTTGTTCAATGATTGATACTTTATGACACAACACCAAACACTCTTGCTCAGGATAGTGGCAGGATAACACAGGAGATGAGCAGCAGAGATAAGAGCCATAAGGCAGGAAGAAAGAGGGATGGCAGTACAAGATCCAAAGAGAACTCTGAACCAAATCAGGATGCATATGCACAGCTCTAGTACAGACTTAAAAGGGCCACTCACAGGTTAACATCATCCTTCCCTCCCTAGTATTGAGATATAGAGGTTGATGTGAGTATGGAAACCTTGAAGATACAGCTCTCATTCGAGGTAGGAAAGTGGGAGTGGGAATATAAGGAGATGATTAGATTCAATGTAGCCCTAAAATTGTTCATGTTTTCAAGCCACATACTTTAATTAATGACGAAATAAACCAAGATGCGAATTTATTAGATGCATTAGGGAGAAATATCCAATTTGCATATTGGATTTGTTTCTCAATGAATCAGTCAAAAACAAAAATGATATTTTCATTTTGCTGCTAAATGCAAACATTTTCTCTTAATGCTCTTGAATTTTCCAGAAATCAGACCTCTTACTGTAATTAATTAGATACTGTCTTTGTTGACTGTATTGACCTACTGTGTTGTTATTAGATGCTCCTTCATTGGATTTGCTTGTGCCAATCCTACTTCATAAAGGTTTGAAGTCAACCCTGATTCACCAGATTCTTTATAAAACCTGCTTCTCTATAAAAATTCATTGGGACAATACATTATCAAGTTGGATCAATTTGCTGCTGTTAGCACATTACCACCTGTGGAAAAGCAATGGGAGCTGTATTCGAAAAGAATAGGAAAGAGATAAGAACCCAATTTTATAATAGTACCAGGTGAGGAAACAATAACGGCGCAGTCACTCCAACAAAAATCAATGAGAAAGAAGGAAGAAGAATAATGGTGTTCCAAGGTCTGCTGTGGAAATGGATCTTTACCCTCTCATAACAGGCATTCAGAGTCAAAGGGGAGCTGTGTTAGATTAGAGTGGCAGCAGGGCTAAAATGTTGGCTCTGAAGCTACTCTGTGAGCATCAGGGAAGAAAAAAAAATCCTTTTAAAATATTTATCTTATTCTTCCCCATAGTGTATTTGAAGGAAAAGGTTTGGTCAGTTGGCTTAATAAGCATACAATGGACCCTGTCATGCACTTAACTTGCAGGGGCAACAAGAGATAGTAAAAGGAATGGATACTTAAAAGTAATAAAATCTCAGTAGAATCAAAGAGCTGGAAGAGACCTCATGAGCCATCCAGTCCAACCCCCTGCCAAGAAGCAGGAATATTGCATTCAAATCACCCCTGACAGATGGCCATCAAGCCTCTGTTTAAAAGCTTCCAAAGAAGGAGCCTCCACCACACTCCAGGGCAGAGAGTTCCACTGCTGAACAGCTCTCACAGTCAGGAAGGTCTTCCTCGTGTTCAGATGGAATCGCCTCTCTTGTAGTTTGAAGCCATTGTTCCGCGTCCTAGTCTCCAAGGAAGCATAAAACAAGCTTGCTCCCTCCTCCCTGTGGCTTCCTCTCTCACACACATATATATACATGGCTATCATATCTCCTCTCAGCCTTCTCTTTTTCAGGCTAAACATGCCCAGCTCCTTAAGCCTCTCCTCATAGGGCTTGTTCTCCAGACCTTTGATCATTTTAGTCGCCCTCCTCTGGACACATTCCAGCTTGTCAATATCTCTCTTAAATTGTGGTGCCCAGAATTGGACACAATATTCCAGGTGTGGTTGAACCAAAGCAGAATAGAGGGGTAGCATTACTTCCCTAGATCTAGACACTATGCTCCTATTGATGCAGGCCAAAATCCCATTGGCTTTTTTTGCCGCCACATCACATTGTTGGCTCATGTTTAACTTGTTATCCACAAGGACTCCAAGATCTTTTTCACACGTACTGCTCTCGAGCCAGGCTTCCCCCATTTTGTATCTTTGCATTTCGTTTTTCCTGCCAAAGTGGAGTATCTTGCATTTGTCACTGTTGAACTTCATTTTGTTAGTTTTGGCCCATCTCTCTAATCTGTCAAGATCGTTTTGAATCCTGCTCCTGTCCTCTGGAGTATTGGCTCTCCCTCCCAATTTGGTGTCATCTGCAAACTTGATGATCATGCCTTCTAACCCTTCATCTAAGTCATTAATAAAGATGTTGTACAGGACCGGGCCCAGGATGGAACCCTGCGGCACTCCACTTGTCACTTCTTTCCAGGATGAAGAGGAAGCATTGGTGAGCACCCTCTGGGTTCGTCCATTTAACCAATTACAGATCCACCTCACCGTAATTTTGCCTAGCCCACATTGGACTAGTTTCCTTGCCAGAAGGACATTGGGGACCTTGTCGAAGGCCTTACTGAAATCCAGGTACGCCACATCCACGGCATTCCCTGCATCTATCCAGCTTGTAACTTTATCGAAAAAAGAGATCAGATTAGTCTGGCATGACTTGTTTTTGATAAATCCATGTTGACTATTAGCGATGACTGCATTTGTTTCTAAGTGTTTGCAGACCACTTCCTTAAGAATCTTTTCCAGAATCTTGCCTGTAGAATAGTTTTCAAACTTTAAATTGTATTGCTTTTGGTTACTTTAAGTGTCTTTTAAGAGAGGGAAGTGGGATAATAATAATAATAATAATAATAATAATAATAATAATTAAATAAATAAAAATAAATAAATAAAGTCCAGAGAGGGGTAGGGGCTGCAGAAACGCATTGAGGTAACAGGGAATGATCTTTATGGGACTGGAGGTATGCCGAACCGAACTCATGATTTCATGTAACCATTGATCACAATTTAACTCTTGTTACAGTGTGCCTTCAAGTTATTTCTGATTTATGGTGACCCCAAGGCTATGGGGTTTTCTTGGCAAAGGGGCATTGCATTTATTTATTTATTTACATTTATTTACAGTATTTCTATGCTGCTTTTCTCACCCCTAGGGGGTCTCTCTGAGGCTGTGTGGCTTGCCCAAGTTAAGTTTCCAATGGCTGAATGGCCATGTGAACTTTGATGTTCTAAGCCATTCTCCAATGCTTATACTACTACACCATACTGGCTTTCACTGTTGCTTTTAATTAAAGCATCAGTTTGAAAAGACTGTATTTCTTTTAGTGCATTATAATCCAGGAAGGAGACAGTAATTCATTGCTATGTTGTCAATGGGTTCAAAACTGGAGGAATCTGATAATGAAACTTTCTATTTCAAAACTTTTGCCTACATTAAAAGTTGGGCTCATAGTTACCATGAACTTCAGGGTCATTTTATACACTAGTCCAATCCTCTTCCACCTGACATATTCTTGAAAAAATGGGAGAGGAAAAGCTTGTAGTAGATGAGTTTATGGAGGGCATGTTTATGTCTCTTCCTTTAGATAGAAGTTTATATTTGAAGGGATCTTCCGTTTGAATGACTGTCCAGTCAAAGTCCAATAAAAGATTTTTAGATAGGAGATGGGGGACATAATCCAGCAATAGTTAACTGGATTAGTAGGCACCCAGTAAAACCAGCAGACACATTCTGTTGGTCACATGGGCACATCCTTCCCCAGATGCCTTTTACTGCCTTTTGGAAGAACAGACACCAGGGAGGCAATAGACAGATTTAGGCCCCTTCTGCGCTGCCATATAAAATCCAGATTATCCATTTTGAACGGGATTATATGGGAGTGTAGATACATATAATCCAGTTCAAAAGAGTTAATGTAGATGATCTGATTTGATGGCAATTTAGTAGGGGCCTTGAAGAAGCCACATGATCGTTTTCATACAGCTGTTCTGGGCATAATGCAGCTATTTATTCCATTGAGCTTCATGAAGAAAGATAAAAATATGGATAAGTATACCTATTAAATAAATTGTGGAAGAATCAACATGATTATTCTCATGTAAACCTAAAATGTTGAAGATATTCACAAGAGGGTAGAGTACTCTGTTGTGAGAAAAGCATACAGTACTTCCTAGCTGTCCCAATGTGATTAATCCTGTTCCCCATGTCTTCAGCTGCTTAAAAAAGTCCTAGTTATTCTCTCTTCCTCCCATTTCCTCCATTTTCTGCACTTGCTGCAAACTGAGTTCAAAGTGCAAAAGTAATTTGCACTCTGCTAACTCACTGGGAGGTGTGGGTGGGATATGGAAGAGGGGCAGAACCCTCTAGACTCCCTCATTTCCCATAATAAGTTGGGAGAAGAAAGTGCCCTTCAGATGTCCTGACATATAGCCTAGTACAATGCTATCCTTGCTGCTACTATCTCTGTACCATAAATAGAAAAGGGAAGCATGGGATGGCTTTCTTGCAGTGCAATCACTTCATTGCCAGGGGAAGCAGAGAAACTGACCAAGGACCTCATCACATTACACACATTCCCTGTCTTACCACGCTTCACTGACACAGCCAGCATGGAGCCTGACAGATGTCATCAAGTGACCCACATCTACTTCTGCTGGGGCTCCATGCTGGTTGTATCAGTAAAGCATGGTAGGAAGGGGAAACCTAAACATGGGAGGCTACCTGTGTTCAGGTTGGGAATCATGGGAGCTACACTTACCAGCGTGTGATGGTGCGAGCAAAGCAGGCTGCTGAGTAACAGATTCGGCATACTATTCTACAGGTCCCTGCCCCCCGCAGTCCCCCGCATCAAGAACCTCAATGCAATGAGGTCCATATAGGTTCCTTCTAATGTTATCCAGCATTGTGTTGCCTTCATATTACATGAGAGGCTGATAAAAGGAGTGGAGTGGAGTTCAGATTGTGTGGTGAGGGAAGAGTGTATATGCATATGCTGGTGTGTGTGTGTGTGCCTTCTGTGTTTCTGTATGCCTAGTATGTGTGTGCCAGGATCCATTGCAACCTGTCAACATTGGACTGAAAAGGTTGTGCCATTGTTACTATAAGTCAACATCAGGAATAAGCCAAATACAGAAAAAGTCATAGTCCTGTCAAGGCATTACTGATCATCTTGGAATCTCAAGCTTGAAAAGGAAAAAGATGGAAAAGCAGGAATGGAAAAGCTTACCAATGAAGCAATCAATTTGCAAGGAGCAAATGCAGATCTCTAGTGATTCCACTTCACTGTAGTAAGATGAACAGAATCCCAAAGCTAGCTCTTCCCAAATGGAAGATGTTTAATTCAGTCACTATATTGCCTCAGCTTGTATAGATTTTTAGCTCATTTCGGGTGTTTATTTATTTCAGAGGCATGAGAGCAAAGCAGAGAAACTGGCACTTCTGGAACACATTTGCAAAAGAGTCAGACAGGCTGACAAGAGGGGAAGTCTGGGTCATAGAGGAGGATGAAATGGAAAAAGTCGAGGTGATTAGATGTAGTAGTTAAGGAGGTGCTCTGGGAAGACAGGTGCTGAGACATGGCATACAAATGAATGGAAAGTTTTGCCATGTGAAGGTAACAGATAGTGCACTGAAGAACGAAAACAACAAGGTATAACAAGGTGGAGTCCATCAAGGTATAAATAACAGGAATTGGGAGATAGGGTGGGTTGGATGTTGCCTGATATAGTTTCTAACACATTAGCAGATCACCCTCAGAACTAGTGCTCCCACTTCACAGAATTTCACTTTTTGCAGGTGGTCCTGGAACGTAACACCCACGATAAGTGATTGAACACTGTACTTTCCCATTTAGGCCTGTTTAGCGCCAGCACTAATTTTATTTGGGTGTGCTAGTTCAGTTATGAGGCTCCTTCATTACTTGGGCCCTGAAGGAGGTTGGACCCATAGGTCTACAGTGCGTGCTTTGTGCCACACTCCCATAGACTATTTGCTCTATCATTATGTTTGGAATTGTGCCAAAACAGAACACCTTCAAATTTAGAATTGCACCACATAAGCAAAATCGACACTCTTCCATTATCCAGACAGACCCCAAAAGCTCCCTCCCTTTCTTTTTTCTTTAAATGAAGAAATGAAGAGTTGCTAGGTAATGTTGGAAGGTCTTGAATATGTTTGGTGCAGATAATATACACTGGTCATACTTTGCATCTCCCTAGTTATATGTTTGTCCATGGTCATCCAGTGTGTTTTTGTTGCCACGTGGAGATTTGAACCCTGTTCTCCCAGAATCTAAGAACTTAATCTCATTGTGCTCCTTAAGCCGGGGGACAGTGGGGGTATCCATGGGGCAGTGGGGCAAATTGGACAGGCAGCAGAAGAAATTGACAGGCAGCGTTCACATCACCTGCATCACTCCCTTCCCCATCACATGGAAGATAGGGAGGCTTAATGAGCAACTAGATCAGAAAGAATAATACTATAATAGGGAGAATATGACTGAAAATATGCAAGGAATCGTTACTGGAATGGAGTGCAAGGTATTACACGTGGAATAATGTGATCACCCATGTTTTAATTAGTTCTATACCAGAAGGTGTTTTGGAGCAAACCTTCTCTCCCCCCACCCCAGCCGCCCAATTGAGAATGTTGTAGTTTTTACTTTAGTTTTGCTGAGGCTTGAATCTTCAATATTCATTACCCAAAAGTTATGGGTTGTTTTTTTATAGCAAATACGAGCTTGTCTGGGGTGGGGGTGAGGGTTTCAAAAAGTTATTATACAGATATAGCCAGGCTCTTTATCTTACAACACATGCAAAAAACCCCTGAGCCTTTGAGAACCATCTGCTGTATATAATGGATGAGAAAATGTAAGAATGTGAACTGCATTCCCTCAGATTTAAAGGTTTTGTGCTAGCAAGCAAAATTTGATATATATATTTAATATTATATTTGAACACAGTGCAGAAGGGAGGGGTGGCTTAACCTTTTCACTTCCTTCAACCGTGCATCTTGCAAACAAGATCACCAAATACAAGTTAAGACTTAGGAAAATGTTTTTACTTTCCCCCCTGCTCTTAATATGGCTACAAAACCTCATGCAATGTAGTCTGCTGCATAAGATTAATTACACGCTGAAGGTCAGTTTGGAGATTATGTGGATCACTTCCCATTGGAAGGTTCAGACAGGTCAGATGAAGAGAAGTCATGCTTCTAAGCAAAGTTATAAGAAATAACTCTCTGCTTTGTTATTTGAAACTAGCATCAAGCCCACCCATTGTATTAGATTGCGGTGGATGACATGCAGAGGGGTAGGTCTAAAGTATGCCCCGCCTGATGAGTGGGACAGGCCCACGGGCGTTATGGCAACCATGAAGTCCTGAGCTACACCAGACAAGGTGGCCTCAGCATGAATGTTAAAATCTCCCAAGACTACTAGTCGTTGAGAGTCCAACACCACACCTCAGCAAACTCAGGCAGAGAGACTGCTGTGTCACGGGGTGATTGGTACACCAGCAGAATCCCCAACCTGTCCTGGTTAGTTAGCCATTTTCAGGTGGATGCATTCAAACCCAGTAGATTGCGGAATGGGACATCTGGTCCTGATAGACTACTGCAACTCCACCTCCCTGCCCTCCAGGTCTGGCCTGTTGATATACCTTAAAGCCTGGTGGGCATAGCTGGATGAGGTTAACCCCACCCAGCTTGTCCAAACAGGTTTCAGTAATACAAGACCAAGTCCTGGATAACTGTTACCATTGACCGATCTAGCATTCATCAACAGGACCTTAAGCCCTGTTGATGAATGCCTCAGGGTCACAAGGACTCTGTTGTGCTTCTCCCTGAGTTGGTGATTTAACCAGATCCTCTCCTCCTTCCTCACACCACCTCAATGGTCACCCCCCCCCCCAACTCAGGACCTCCCCACCCCCAGGGTAGGCCAGGGCAGGGGTTGGTCAACTTTCCGATGCCAGGGAATCAAAAGATATCCTGGTGCAGATGTACAATGGAGGGGGGGGGGGTTGCCTGGAGAAGCGAAAGGGGAGAGTCATCTAGGGTACTTGAAGGACTAAATAGGGGTAGTTTCTGGGACTGGGGGTGGCGTTCTTCTTTAAATTTGGACCAGGGATGGAACATTTTGTCCCTTTTCATGAGATAAAACTACAGGCCTTAAATTCTTTGGGCTACCAGTATTGGGAAGGTCCAGCTAATCAATAACAGGGGACCGATAGTAGGAGAACCCGTGGCTGAAGGGATGGTTAAACTAACTTTAGGTTGATGACTCAATTTTAGATCCACAACAAGAGGTCGAACAATTGGGTCACATAAGACCCTCCAAAGTTTAATGCCCCACTGGTTAAATCTCAATTTCTGTCCCAACACCTCTTCTGGTATTTTAATTTGTAATTTGTAATTGTTCTGTTTTTAATTGTATTTTGCCTGGGCTTGGCACCATGTAAGCTGCCCCGAGTCCCTTCGGGGGGATGGAGGCGGGGTAGAAAAATAAAGTCCATCTTCTCCTTCTTCTCCTTCTTCTCCTCCTTCTCCTCCTCCTCCTCCTCCTCCTCCTCCTCCTTCTGAGGGCACTGTTTCTCAGTTTTGCTGTCCAGATACCCAGATACCATTAAATAGTCCTAGCTGCTGACTACTGATGGTGTGGTCTAAACCCAGTTACCTTTGCAGCCTTGTTTTTGAACAGAATCGTAATCCTGAAAGGCTCTGGTAGGGCCTCCACTCCTAGACTAATGTCAGGACTTCTGTGGGCCCTTCCACACAGCCATATATCTCAGAATATCAAGGCAGAAAATCTCACATTATCTGAGTGTGGACTCAGATAACCCAATTCAAAGCAGATATTGAGGGATATTCTGCCTTGGTATTCTGGGATATAAGGCTGTATGCAAGGGCCTTGTGAATGAGTCTCTTTTCCTGGGTTATCTGAATTCTTTTCCTAGGCTATGTGAAAACTATTATGAGCACTCCTGCAGATATCAGTGGTACCCAATTTAGCATGGTTATTTCTGTTTTTGGTTTTAGATAATGAGAATGATAAGGAAGCAATTTAAATTGGGTAAGCCTCTGCTCACTAATGGACCAGTAAGCATTGCATTGCAATGAATTGAAATTGTTTCAACTCATTTCTCCGGAACCGGAGTCAATGCGTGGAGTACATGGATCAAGTCTCCGATAGATCCCCCCTCCTATGTGGGGTCCCCCAAGGTGCAATTCTCTCTCCTCTTCTCTTCAACATCTACATTAGACCCCTTGCTAGTTTGGCTCGGAGTTTCGGCCTGGACTGCTACCAATATGCAGATGATACCCAACTCCTTCTGCGCCTGGAGCAACATCAATTCCAGACAATTTCACCCTATGTCTGGAAGCTCTGTCAAACTGGCTACGTGCTAGCAGACTGAAGGTGAACCGGGCGAAGACTGAGATTCTCTGGCATGGCCGCCTGGCAGGTCTGACTCCTCCATTACCCACCTTCGATGGTGCCGCCCTATCTCCATCGACCACTGTTAAGAGCTTAGGTGTCATCCTGGATTCACAGCTGCCAATGGAAGCTCAGGTCGCTGCTGCCAGCAAACAGGCCTTTTTCCATTTACGACAAGCGAAGCAACTGGCACCCTACCTATCTGACGAGGCACTGGCAACTGTCATCCATGCCACGGTCACGTCTAGGCTGGACTATTGCAACGCCCTGTATGTGGGCCTTCTGATGTCTATGACCTGAAAGCTTCGTATTGTTCAGAATGCGGCAGCCAGGTTACTCACAAGAACGCCCATGAAATGCCATATAACACCAGTGCTGCAACATTTACATTGGCTTCCAACTGAGTACCGTGGCCTGTATAAGATGCTAGTTCTGACCTTTAAAACTCTTTACAGCCAGGGTCCATCATACCTTAGGGACCGCCTCTCCTTCTCCCATCATCGGAGGTTGCAACGACCAGCCCAACATGACTTACTCCATATACCGGGTCCTAGAGAAGTGCACTTGAAAAGGACCAGACGCAGGGCTTTTTCTATTTCTGCCCCTGCCTTGCGGAATTCCTTGCTGCCCTACATGAGAGTCATGTGTGACTTAGGGCCTTTTACTCTCACACTTAAGACCTGGCTTTTTACTAGAGCATTCGATCTCTGTTGATTTTTAATTTTTGTATGTATGTATTTTATCTGTTGTAATATAGCTATAAATCGTCTAAAGCATTCTCGGATGGAGAGCGATTAATAAGTTATTAAATGATGATGATGATGATGATGATGAAAGATGCCTTTATCAAAAATATCAAATGGGTCTTGTCTGATTTCAGAAGCTAAGCAGGGTCATCTCCAGTTGGTGCTTGGATGGCAGATACCCAAGTCATACAAGATGCTGTTTTCAGAGGAAGGAACTGGCAAAATGATCTCTGAGTAATCCTTTCCTAAGAAAACTCCATGAAATTCATGCAGTTGCCATATATTGATAGGTGACTTGAAGACGCATGCACACCAGGTATTGCAGAAGTGCTGGTAACAACATTAGAGTCTGTCCTGCCACTAAATCTCTGTTAGCCTTGTTGGGTGTGTGGTGATTGGGGAGGAAAGAGGGAGATTGAGCAAAGAAGTATCAAATATCTCCTCCTGTAATTATGTTAAAATAACTTATGTTTGTCCAACCCCAATTTACACAAGTATTTTTCTTATTTTAAAAGAAATACATGGAGCTTGATTGAGATTGGCATGATTGGATGTGGAGGGGGAGACTATATGTCTCTCTCTGTGATCCTGCTTTAAATCAAAAGCTTGGCACCTGTCATGTGTGTGCATGTGCGTGCGCGCTTATCCATCCATCCATCTGCTTTTATAGCAACACTTTCCTCCTCATGCAGGTGACAAAGTTGATGTGCCAGCCTAGACTGGGAACATAACAGGGAAAGTCCTATAGTAATGATTTGGAAAGAGTATCCTGTTAGGCTGTCAGAGCTGCACAAAATACACATTGAAGATAAATGTAGGTAAATTGAATGTACATTTTGATAGATATGTTGAAGTATAAACCCCAATTCAACCTCTGTCTATGCATTCTAGAGGCTCAGAAAATAACAAAACAGCAACCGAGAACTGACAATGAATACTTATAAACATGCATTTTATGCCTTCCCAATGTCCAAACCTCATTTGAAAGCGTAAGTGGAATCTTGCAAAATACATTGTAGCCTATGATGGGCAAATGTTCCTTCACAAGAACATCTTGAATTTCATATTTCAACCTGAGTTTTGGCTCCTGTGTTTATTTTTGCAAAGGAAAACTAGTGAGGCCTTTTAGAATTACTGATTTTTTCCAGCTGGGTATCAGCTGTGGCTATGCAACCTTGACATCCACTCATTCCTCTTCCTCAACTTTATTATATAGCAATAATAATGAAGACCTATTGTGTTGTTGGGAGGGATACCAAGGGAGTTACTTTAGCATTGAAACATTATTAATGTTGCTTTTTGAGCTGTTGAACTCCAAATTCCATCAACTATAGTGAGAATGACCAATAGTCATAATGTTGAGGGCTGTAATTCAGCAGCCCTCAGAGGACTACAGCTTTCCAACCCTTGATGTAAGACATAGATGTGTATGTGCCTTGCTTGCTGGCTTCTAGGTATAATACATTTTGGGGTGCTCTATAGTGTGGGTAAACAGCACCTGGGCCGCAAAGGATTGCCTATGATTATCTGCACAACAAAAGACGTTTTCTTCAATAATGGTTTGGAACAGCATTAAATGGTCAAGATAAGACCACAGTTAGAGATTTACCTTTGCCAATCATCCTGAAGTCCAGAAAAACCATACCCTGCAAAGTGTTGTTATTTTTGGTTGTAAATATGTGTCATAAGACTGAGGTTGGCGGGAACATGGCAATATTTGCATGGCTAGCAAACTTTCTTCAGGTACACACTAGCTTACACCATCTGGCTGATTAATGGACTTAGAGAAACTGCTGCTTTCTCTGTTTTGCATTCATCCACAGCTCTAATTATACCACTAATATATCACCAGGTCTTCTTCCCTACCCAAATATACACTCAGCATAAAATGAAATTTTTTCACCTCAGTTATACTGTACTGACAAATTTCAGAGGGGAAAAAACCCTCTCCAGTCATATACAATGCAGTTTTGATATACAGAATATATTAGAAGGCCAACATATTATGTTCAAACGACTCAATAACAGGACAGGGAACACTGTTAAGGAAATACACTGTACAAGTGAATCCAATTCATTGTTGTTGTTTGTTTTTTTTTTTTTTTTAAATCACACCTTAAATTCATTTTTTTTATAAAGGGGAAAAATCCTATGGGAATAAACACATTTAATGGAGGAAAGCCAAGATGCAAAGAATGCTCACTCAACTGCTCCATTCCATTCACCAACTGGCTCTATTGCATGGAGTCAACAGTTTTGTGAATGGCTCTGCGAAAGGGAAATGGAGTCTCTAGAGGAAACACATTTGTTATAAGGGAGATTCAACCTTCAGTTTCATATAACTTGGTTCTTGGATTGGTTTTCTGATTCAGTACTTTGGGATTCTCATATACAGACAGTCCCCAAGTTTCAAACAAGATCGATTCTCTAGGTTTGTTCTTAAGTTGAATTTGTATGTAAGTCAAAACAGATACATTTTAGAAGTGTAACTCCATATATATATATATGAGCCTCCAGTGGTGCAGCAGGTTTAACCACTGAGCTGCTGAACTTGCTGAACAAAAAATTGGCAGTTCAAATTTGGGGAGCGGGTTGAGCTCCCGCTGTCAGCCCCAGTTTCTGCCAACCTAGCAGTCCAAAAACATGCAAATGTGAATAGAACAATAAGTACTGCTTTGGCAGGAAGGTAACAGCGCTCCATGCAGTCATACCATCCACATGACCTTGGAGGCATTTATGGACAACACCGGCTCTTTGGCTTAGAAATGGGAGATGAGCACACCCCCCACCTAAGAGTCTTTTACCTTTATACAAACACACACACAGAGGTATGTATAAACTAGCAAGCAAGCTTAGGATAGCATGGGGAAGGGTTAACAGCTTTGTGCTTTGCTTCTCAAGTTCAAGGTTCTAAGTGCAACTTAGTAGAAGAAGAGGAAAGAGGTCTTAGACAAAAGCAAAATGCTTTTAGCCTCCCCTAGTTTCACTTGATCATACTTTAATGTTGCTTGGCCACACATGATCTGGTTTTCACCTGAAACATGTTAATTAGTATGACAAGTCTCATTTTCCCACTTACATTATTTTGCTTTTGCTGTGCAATATGTGAGTGGTCATGCTTTTGAGCCTACAGATAAGGCAAAGCTGCTGGGAAATGAGGATGAGAAAGTGGAACAGCAAGATCATGGAAAATGAGTGCTAGAGCTGACATTGCACCATATCTCATCCTCTTCTTTTCCTTCTATGATCTGGAGAGTAGAGAAGATCAGCCATTCTTGAGAATGTAGAGGAGGAAGCTGTAAAAGGCAGTTTGCAGTGACTGCTAAAAACAATAAAAAACCAAGCAGCTGAGTGGCAGTAAAAGCAAACTGTCATTTTACCACCCAGCTACAAATTGAAAATGCAAAGAGTTGTGCATGACCATCCAGGCCAACCTATATCACTTGAAGAGCATGTAAAAAGCTGAGGTGCATTTATGCTGGAAGAAAAACAAAGTACCTGTAATGAAACTGGGAGGTGGAAGTAGGCCTTCAAATATGGGAATTCCCCTATTATTTCATTATATCTAGATACCATTCTCTTGTAGGCACACTGTTGGACAATGGGGTTGCCTATGGAGGTTATCTGATGCAGACCCCACAATTTCTAAACACTTCAGAGACATTAAGGAAATGGAGTACATCAGGGCTCATCTCATGACACAGGGAGACTTTCCCCTTGTTTTGAAAGTGTAAAGAAAATGAGTTGAGGGGAAGACCCGGGCAGATATTATCTTCTGAGCTCAGGAATTGTTATGAAACAGGAAAAATTCTGATTTTATTGATTTATCTACTGAAATTTTACCCTGCTTTATCTCAACCTTGGAGGGGACTCAGAGAGGTTTCCAAATTGGCAACATGCAATGCCACAGTAAACATAACAACATACAAATACAAAATACATTATCAACTAAAATAATAACAGTTCATAAAAACAATAGCATATAAATACATTAAATAAACTGTTAAACATTGCATGTAGACCCGAAGTCATAATCCAGAAGCTGTTCCAATTACATTTCATTCCATTCACTTTGTAGCTATAGTTGAGTAGTGTTAATGGCTCTTTGTTGCCAATATATGGGAGACATCAAAGAAATATGATTTGGAGGTGGAGCAAGAAGCCCTCCAGAGTAGATTTTATGGATTGAAGTGGGGAAGGGCATCATTAGCTGAGCTCTATTATTAAAGTTTGAAAAATATTCTTTTGCTAGGTATATAGGATCTCCTTACTGTCAAACATTTAATAGATATTTGTTATCTTTAGAGTACAATGCAATGATCGCAGCTAAAGCTGGAAAGGTCACTGGTTACTAAGAAAAGGTAAGAGGATAAGACACTGACAAAGAATAGAATGGGTGCTTAAGCTTGATGGCTCTCCTCAGCTCAGTTGTAAATTTGTTTTAAAAGAAAATGTGTGAAGAGACAGCCAGAAGAAAGAAATCATGCTGAATAAGACTTGTTAATACTGTTGTGCTTTCAAGTCATTTCCGACTTATGGCAACCCTAAGGTGAACCTACCACGGGTTTTTGTGACAAGATTTGTTCAGAGGGGGTTGCCTCTGCTCTTAAAAAGAAAGAAAATGAGAAAGAGAGGATGACAGTGTTTAACATGAAACATATGATATCCAGTTCTTAATAGTTCTTTGCAGCAAAGTCTCATAAACAAGGAAGGAAGTATGTTGAATGGACCGCAGGGTGAAAGGAAATGGTGCCAATTACATGGTGCTTCGGGCAGTTCTGTGGAAGTATCATTAGCAAGTAACGGATTTATATCCACATCACCCAGTAAATGGTTGAAGATGTGAAGACTATCACATTTACTTTTATTCAGCTTAGTTTGAAAATTCATTGGTCTTTGATATTACTAAAGGGGGGGAGGTAGAACTTAAAATAGTTTCTCTCACTCTCTCTTGTTTTCGATCTTAATTTCCGTATTTCCAAGTAGCATAAGCAGTCAGTGGGATACCGTGAGATATAGTTCAAAATAAGAACTTTTCCAAGCTGTCTCAAAAGAAGATGGAAAGAACTGAAAAGCACAAGGAGGCATATATATGAACAATCAAAACTGAGAAAATGAAGTGACTCTAGAGGCACAAAGAAGATTATGCCCAGGTGCACAGGAACAAAAGCAGGATGATGAAAACTTTTCTTTCTAATTTATTCCAAATTAGACTCCTTCTAAATAATTTTAAACAAAATGTTTACACTGTCGTGACATAATGGTTTAGGGCAGGGCCTTTTGAATTCTCTGCCACAGATGTCCTCACCTTCCCAAACTACTTTTCCCAGAATTCTGCATACTGCCTTGTGTCTCCTCATCCTCCCTGAAAGTTTTGATGGGGGAAAAATCTGTGTTTATTTTCTAAAGGGATTTTGAGATAAAAGGGGATTATTGGGAGTTGAATCAACCTTGTGAGGTAGGCAAAATTGACAGGTAGTAATTCCAAAGTTTACCTAGCAGGTTTCCTATTTACTTACTTACTTACTCAGGCGATCCCTCGTTGGACGAGTAAGATGGTCTTCCGTTATGGGTTTCCTTGTGGGTCCGGATGTGGTTGTGGAGCCCTATTCTTGCTCTGCATCTTCTTCTGCAGTGAGGGCATTCGTTTCCAGGTGGAAGGCGGTGCCGGTCGGAGTTGGCTTGACGCGCCTTCCTCCTGGCACGTTTCTCTCTTTCACCCTCCACTCATGCCTCCTCGAATTCTGCAGCACTGCTGGTCACAGCTGACCTCCAGCTGGAGCGCTCAAGGGCCAGGGTTTCCCAGTTCTCAGTGTCTATGCCAGAGTTTTTAAGGTTGGGTTTGAGCCCATCTTTAAATCTCTTTTCCTGTCCACCAACGTTCCGTTTTCCATTCTTAAGTTCAGAGTAGAGCAACTGCTTTGGGAGACGGTGGTCAGGCATCCGGACAACGTGGCCGGCCCAGCGGAGTTGATGTTGGAGGACCATCGCTTCAATGCTGGTGGTCTTTGCTTCTTCCAGCACACTGACGTTTGTCCGCTTGTCTTCCCAGGAGATTTGCAGGATTTTCCGGAGGCAGCGCTGATGGAATCGTTCCACGAGCTGCATGTGACGTCTGTAGACAGTCCACGTTTCGCAGGCATATAGCAGGGTTGGGAGGACAATAGCTTTGTAGACAAGCACCTTGGTATCCCTACGGATGTCCCGGTCCTCAAACACTCTCTGCTTCATTCGGGAAAATGCTGAACTTGCAGAGCTCAGACGGTGTTGAATTTCGGCGTCGATGTTGACTTTGGTGGAGAGGTGGCTGCCAAGGTAGCGGAAATTGTCAACATTTTCTAATGTTGCACCATTAAGCTGTATGTCTGGCATTGGGGAGGGGATGGCTGGTGACTGCTGGAATAGGTTTCCTATTATTATTATTATTATTATTATTGTTATTATTACTATTTCAAAGGCTGGATGGACATATGTTGTGGGTGCTTTGACTGTGGTTTTCCTGCCTGGCACAAGAGGGTTTTACTGGATGGCCCCTGGGGTCTTCCAGTGAAATAGTAATGTTAAGTTTATGTTGGTTAAAATTCCCTAAAAATCAGTGGATGTGCAAATCTTTCTAAAACTTGAAAGGAATGATGTCCTGGTTATGTTATATAATTGAAAATAGAAATTCAGGGAGGTAGCTCTTGTAGGTTTTTTTAAAATGTTAATAATTAAAAAAAAACATTTCCAGAAATCAATGGATGTGAGAAATGTTCTCAAACTTGGCAGGGGTTGCAACAGTTTTTAATTGAAAATGAAAGTGGCTATATAGTAATGTTTCATGTTGCTTCATGTGGAAAACACAGAGCCAGGCCTCAAAATTTCCCTTGTCTTTGCTAGAAGATACAGGCAGAACATGGAAAGTAGTAGCTGAACGACATACATTCCTGTCTATACTATTTGCTGGTGCATTCACAATACTTTTTAGATGAAAGTGTCCTCAGAATGTATTTGTCTTCAAGTACAATTATTCCAATGTCATCTCCTTTGAAGTATGTTTCCATTTTACTGATTTACAGCCATGGACAATAAATATGTAGAAATAACATTAATCTGTCTGACAGTATTTTCTTAGGTTATTGTTTTGGGGTCTGAATGTATTTTGTTGAATTGTGTTCAGACAATTGGACAGGCTGTCAGTTGAATTGAACTACTTATCAAATATGTTTCTCCTTTTTTGCCATTACTATGGCTGAAGAGCACAGTTTTATGACTGTCCTCCATGGAGTTCTCTGCCACAATGGTTTGTGCAGATGGTGATACATGGCTGTGTTACTGCTAATATTGATCTTTGCTTCTTTCCTTTCTGAAGTGATTTGTTGAAAGTGTATAAAAATAAAAGATATGTAGCTTCAAAGATTTCTCCCCCCTCCCCTGCCCCAGATGTACACAAAATGAAAGAGGATTGTGTTGTGTGACACCTGTTACAGTGCACAGGAATTGTCTTTCATAACAAATGAACACAATTATGTTATCTATAATAAGTTAACACCATGGTCTAACAGCTGAAAGGTTCTACTGAAAGAATATAATGTAAGTTTGAGCAAATGTCTCTAGAAGTCAGAAGGCAATGGAGATGAATGCACATGAAAGACAAAAGGAAAGGATGAAAGTAATAAAGGCTTATTCCCAAGCCAAAGGTACTATGATTGTTATAGTTAATATTTTTTTCATTATCTCAGTAGGCTACAACACCATGCCAGTATTGACTTGAATTACTTCTCTCATTGTGTTCTTTTGACTCAGGGAAAGTCAAATTTGTGACCTTTTTTGCCTTTTTTCATGATATTTAATACATATTATTTAATTTTTGTTAATTAAATTGCCAGAGCACCTCAATATGTGTTCCTCCTCTCTGACTAAAAGCCATCAATTACTTTTAGTATTACTAAATTTTGTTCTGTTGGATGTCCAATTTGGCAAGTCTGTGTACAATCTATTAGATTCCCTCACACTTGGAAGTGCAACCCGTTTTATCCATTCATTTTAATTAATTTTGTTGTTTACTGTTTTTAGAAGATTGGTCAAAGTTTGCAGTTAAGATTGATTGATTGATTGACTGACTTGATTTGCTTGGCCAAACTTCACAGTGAAAAAAAGAAAAGAAATGGGTAGATAGGCAGAGTGATCTAGGAGTACAAAAATATTGCTTCTGCGTTTGAACTCAAAGAGCCAAACTATTTGGTAGGTTTGTGCATTTCAACTGAACCTTGATCCATTTCTGCTGGTTGGATTCTGGGAGACCC
Organism: Anolis sagrei; assembly: GCF_037176765.1. NCBI lineage: Eukaryota > Metazoa > Chordata > Lepidosauria > Squamata > Anolidae > Anolis > Anolis sagrei. Next base: position 93,496,973 of record NC_090022.1, on the reverse strand, counting down.
TTCTATCCATTTTCGTGCACCTCCTGAAAATGGGTAGGTAGCCAGATAGCTGTTTTCAGTCCTCAGCCAAAAAATACAGCTAGATCTGGCGCATTGGTGGCAATGGGGAAATTATCAGGCTCCCCTTTCTGTCCTTGGTACCCTTACCTTTTTTCCCTTCAAGAGAGCCTGGGTTTCAGCAAATGGCTTAAGGAAGCACAGACCCTTTCCATTTTTTCTCTTCAAAGGAGCCTGGGTTTCAGCAACGGGGTTAAGTGATACCGAATAGTGGTATCACTATACTGAATAGTGGTATCACAGCTGTCAAATGGTCCCGTAATGAACCAAAAAACGTGATGGCTGGGTCCTTGCCATTACGGCCATCCAACCAAGCCGAACAAACTGGATTGACTGAAGGGAACGGACCACTCTGAATCTCTGCACAAGCCTACTATTTGGAGGAAGATGCAACATTTGGTGCCTTCTTTTCAGCTGTAACTATACAGCTAGGTAATTCACAATGCTATTTTCATATATACTCTTTAACGTTAAACATATTCCAATAGTATATACTAGATTATTTTTCTCAGTTATGCTTATAAGATTTATATTTTCTGCAGTGGGCATGCCCTCTAAATATAATAAAACATTCTGACTTTTAGAAGATTACCAACATGCTGGGTTACATTTTTGCTAATTATCACAAATTTCAGGCCAATTATAATTTCAAAAAAAGTTCCCCAAAACCATATTCCATCATAAAGAATAAGCATGTCCTTTTGGATGCAAGTATTTCCAAAATTCTATATAAATGTTGTCTTTCACACCCTGTGCTCTTACATATAAAGGAATAATAAAAACTAGCATAAAGGAGTTATTTTAGGACTACTTGTTTAGAATGATTTGAGGTCTGGCATTATTCATCTGATAATGCCAGACATAATCCTGTGTTTTAAGTTGTTTTGATTAAATAGATTGATCTGTTTTTGCAACCTGTAGATTTCTCCATTTAAGAAAGTTGGCCAGGTTTCTATTGCTAGCCAAACCTATTGAATCAATATGATTCATGTGTTGACTTACTATTCAACAGTTCATTGACTTGGTCTACTCTAGCTATAAATAATAATCAGAACAATAAAAAGTAACAATAAAGAAATTTAATCAATATCTTTAAAATGAATGTTATTAAGGCAGGTGTCAAACTTTTTTTTAATCCTTCATGTTGTTATTTTTGCAACATGTTCCATCAGATCTGGATTAACTTCTGTGAATTTAGTTTGTCTTGTGCATGTGAGGTCAGTGTGTGGATAACCTTCCCTTGGGTTTGGCTCATTCTCTCTGCTGTATTTCTAGCCAAATGTATTCTGCAAACCAAAAGTCTTATAGAATCACTTGGAGACCATATTTTCATGTTATTAAAAGAAACAGTGTTTCCTTTGTAATTTGCATTTGACTCAAACAAGCAAAATCAGAACTGACAAAGCCTCTGTTCTCTGAAGTTATACTGAAAGGCAAGTAGATCATTCAGTAACTTGCCTTGACACTGTTACTTGAAAACTATGGGCTTTTAATTTAACAAGAATTTATTAGGCCCCTGGAAATGATAAAGCTAAAAGACATATTTCTCCTGAGCTAAAGATCAGAATTAGGTCTAAGGGTTTAAACTCTGAAAAATTAATGGTAAGTGATTATAGCACTAAAAACAGAGGGAATTAAATCACTTCATAAAAAGGAGATTGCTTAGCAGTGTCAGAAGGAGCGAAGACAGAGCATTAGAGTGGTTCTCATCTTAGGCAAATGAAAAGTGCTGCTCCCAAGTTACAATAACAATCTTTTAACAAAATGTTAATAAGCATACTCTCCATATTTGTCCATCAAACCATTTTTTGAAACAGTGGGAAGCAGACAAGTGCAAGCAAATAGGAAAATGCAATACTTTTGTTTTATCATTAGATTTCCAATTTCCAATTATAATCAAACATTTACTTATAACCCCAAAGGTTCTGATTTGCAATGTTAGGATAAGTATTTTCACTGCTTAATGGGAATTTCAATATATATGTGAGAGTGTGACAATTCCTCCATAACAAGCTCACTACTTATTACCAGTTATGTGTGATCAATCCATAAATTCTCACTTTACAGAAAAAAGAACAAAGTAAAACAGGATGCCACATGCTCTACACCTGTCACTCAGTCTTCATTTAATGCACTAACCACCGCATATCCATAATTTTCAGTGACAATTAATCATTGTCCCACATATTAATAAATGACTTCAACATAAATGCAGGCATGCTGAAGCATGTGCAATCATATCGCCAACATTCAGCCATATTGGTGCTGAATTGGGAATGGCATGTCTTTAAAACATCCATATTGAAAGTAGTCAGGACAATCCTATGTTAACAAGTGCAGTACCTTTGTAATTTGGCCAGAGCTCATAAATGTAGTGTCATTTGGTTTTGGGGAATTTTATCAACACTTCTTCATCTGCAACATTACAGAGAGGTTGGAAAATAACTTGTCCCAAACCTTGGACATTTTCTGCTGTTGTGGCTCTTTTGATGGCCCACTCAACTGAATCAGTCCAAAGCAACTTCTTAAATACTCTGCAAACTAGTAAGGAGCATGTAGTCCAGAAAAGGTGTGTGACTGATTTTTTTAAATGTGCCAGGATAAACATCTGCAGAGAGAGTTAAATTCTATTTGCATGTGTGTATTTGAAATAAAATATTCTTGTGAACATCTCGTGATCCTTGACATTTCCATGATCCCCAGACTTCACAAATTAATGCAGTTTATTTTGCTTTTCCCTTCCCATAAAGCAGATCAGAGTAATCAAGATGGTTATCTTGTACAAATAGGATAATTGTCTTGAATGCTGTTCCCAGTAGCTCACTGCTTTTGATCACACACTCTGTCTAATACTTATGTGCCTTAAGGGAGTTATCTTACCCTCTGGTAATTTGTATGCATCACTGCATAATTTTGTAAATTAATTACTGTGTATCTAGTTTTCTTTTTTCTTATTCTCCCCTAGTACATAGGCAGATGGAAATACTGAGCTGAACTATAATAAACAGGAATCTGGGTGGGATTGTTCAGAAATTATTTGTGGAATATTAAATTCATGGGCATAAAAGCTCCTCTGAAACAGTTAAATATATAGAACCTTAGAGATTAACTGAAAGAACGAAGTTGGCAGCAAAGGCATCTGAGGAAGTAGACAAGAGGCGTATCTACACTGTAGAATTAATGCAGTCTGATACCATTTTAACTACTATGGCTCAATGCCATGGAATCAGGGAGTTATAGTTTGGTGAGGCACCAGGGCTATTTGCAAGAGCAGGCTAAAGAACTTGTAAAAATGCAATTCCTGTGATTCAATAGCATTGGATCATGGCAATTAAAGTGCTGTGAAATTCATTAATTCTACAGTTTATATTCATTCTGACTCTATGAAAGCCTAAGCTACCAACATTGTCCTCTTGTTGTTGTTGTTAATTCGTTCAGTCGTCTCCGACTCTTCGTGACCTCATGGACCAGCCTACGCCAGAGCTCCCTGTCGGCCGTTACCACCCCCAGCTCCCTCAAGGTCAGTCCAGTCACTTCAAGGATGCCATCCATCCATCTTGCCCTTGGTCGGCCCCTCTTCCTTTTGCCTTCCACTTTCCCCAGCATAATTGTCTTCTCTAGGCTTTCCTGTCTCCTCATGATGTGGCCAAAGTACTTCAGCTTTGTCTCTAGTATCTTTCCCTCCAGTGAGCAGTCGGGCTTTATTTCCTGGAGGATGGACTGGTTGGATCTTCTCGCAGTCCAAGGCACTCTCAGCACTTTCCTCCAACACCACAGCTCAAAAGCATCGATCTTCCTTCGCTCAGCCTTCCCTAAGGTCCAGCTCTCACATCCGTAGGTGACTACAGGGAATACCATGGCTTTGACTAGGCGGATCTTTGTTGCCAGTCTGATGTCTCTACTCTTCACTATTTTATCGAGACTGGACATTGCTCTCCTCCCAAGAAGTAAGCGTCTTCTGATTTCCTGGCTACAGTCTGCATCTGCAGTAATCTTTGCACCTAGAAATACAAAGTCTGTCACGGCCTCCACGGTTTCTCCCTCTATTTTCCAGTTGTCAATCATTCTTGTTGCCATAATCTTGGTTTTTTTTACGTTTAGCTGCAACCCGGCTTTTGCGCTTTCTTCTTTCACCTTGATTAGGAGGCTCCTCAGCTCCTCCTCGCTTTCGGCCATCAGAGTGGTGTCATCTGCATATCTGAGGTTGTTAATGTTTCTTCCAGCAATTTTCACCCCAGCTTTGCATTCATCCAGCCCCGCACATCGCATGATGTGTTCTGCATACAAGTTAAAAAGGTTGGGTGAGAGGATGCAGCCTTGCCGTACGCCTTTCCCAATCTTGAACCAGTCTGTTGTTCCGTGGTCAGTCCTGACTGTTGCTACTTGGTCCTTGTACAGATTCCTCAGGAGAGAGACAAGGTGGCTTGGTATGCCCATCCCACCAAGAACTTGCCACAATTTATTATGATCCACACAGTCAAAGGCTTTAGAATAGTCAATGAAGCAGAAGTAGATGTTTTTCTGAAACTCCCTGCCTTTCTCCATTATCCAGCGGATATTGGCAATCTGGTCTCTCGTTCCTCTGCCTTTTCTAAACCCAGCTTGAACATCTGGCAACTCTCGCTCCATGTATTGCTGGAGTCTTCCTTGCAGGATCTTGAGCATTACCTTACTGGCATGAGAAATAAGGGCCACTGTACGGAAGTTTGAGCAGTCTTTCGCATTTCCCTTTTTTGGTATGGGGATATAAGTTGATTTTTTCCAGTCTGATGGCCATTCTTGTGTTTTCCATATTTGCTGGCAAATGGCATGCATCACCTTGACAGCATCATCTTTTAAGATTTTAAACAGTTCAGCTGGGATCCCATCATCTCCTGCTGCCTTGTTGTTAGCAATGCTTCTTAAGGCCCATTCAACCTCACTCCTCAGGATGTCTGGTTCTAATTCATTCACCACACCGTCAAAGCTATCCTCGATATTATTATCCTTCCTATACAGATCTTCTGTATAGTCTCGCCACCTTCTCTTGATCTCTTCAGCTTCTGTTAGGTCCCTGCCATCTTTGTTTCTTATCATACCAATTTTTGCCTGAAATTTACCTCCAATGTTTCTAATTTTCTGGAAGAGGTCTCTTGTCCTTCCTATTCTGTTGTCTTCTTCCACTTCCATGCATTGCTTATTTAAAAATAGTTCCTTATCTCTTCTGGCTAACCTCTGGAATTGCGCATTTAACTGGGCATATCTCCCCTTTTCACTGTTTCCTTTTGCTTTCCTCCTTTCTTGGGCTACTTCCAGTGTCTCAGCAGACAACCATTTTGCCTTCTTGGTTTTCTTTTTCTTTGGAACGTACTTTGTTGCCGCCTCCTGAACAATGTCGCGGACTTCTGTCCATAGTTCTTCTGGGACTCTGTTTACTAAATCTAGTCCTTCAAATCTGTTCTTCACTTCCACTGTATATTCGCTAGGAATGTTAGTGAGATCATATCTAACTAGTCTGTGTATTTTCCCTGATCTCTTTAGTTTTATTCTAAATTGGGCAATAAGAAGTTCGTGATCTGAGCTGCAGTCAGCCCCAGGTCTTGTTTTCACCGACTGGATGGATGTCCGCCACCTTTGGCTGCAAAGGATGTAGTCAATCTGATTTCGGTGTTGACCATCTGGTGAGGTCCATGTATAAAGCCGTCTTTTAGGTTGTTGGAAGAGAGTATTCGTTATACACAGCGAGTTTTCCTGGCAGAATTCTATCAGCCTGCGTCCCGCTTCATTTTGTTCTCCCAGACCATGCTTGCCTGTGATCCCAGTTGTCATTTGACTTCCCACCTTGGCATTCCAGTCTCCTGTAATGAAAATAATGTCTCTTTTTGGTGTATTATCCAGTAGGTCCTGCAGATCCTCATAGAACTGATCTACTTCTGCTTCTTCAGCAGCTGTGGTTGGGGCGTATATTTGGATCACTGTGATGTTGAAAGGCTTTCCTTGCACTCGAATTGAGATCATTCTGTCATTTTTTGGGTTGTATCCAAGCACCGCTTTAGCGAATTTCTTATTAATTATGAAGGCTACTCCATTTCTTCGATGTTCCTCTTGTCCGCAGTAGTAGATCTGGTGGCCATCTGATGTGAAATGGCCCATTCCAGTCCATTTCAGTTCGCTGACCCCCAGAATGTCTATCTTTAGTCTTGACATCTCACCAATGACAACATCCAATTTGCCCTGGCTCATAGATCTTACATTCCAGGTTCCTATGGTGTGTTGATCTTTAGAACATCGGATTCGTCGTTCGTCTCCAGTACCGTCGGCCGCTAGCCTTCCTTTCGGCTTTGAGCTAGCTGCGTCATCACATCTGGGGCTAGTTGAACTTATCCTCTGCTCCTCCCCAGTAGCATTTTGGCCATCTTCCGACCTGGGAGTCCCATCTTCCAATGGCATACCGACATATCTCTGGTTGTACTGGTCCATTTAGTTTAATTGTCCTCTTAGAAAAACTTAATACCACCATTCCTGTTTTTTCCAAATACCACCTCCTTTCCTCAGTTGTTCACCTAATTCTGACCTAACTCCATCTCCTCCTAGTTCTGACCTAACTCCATCATTCCCTTCAATCTCCATGTTTACCAACCTTTAGCATACCCATATGACCCTGGGAAAATCTTGTTTTTGGTACTGGAGTGGAAAAAAATCAAAGCAGGATAACACCCAAAGGTCTTTAAAAAGATTTTATTTTCAATGAGTGGAGAGAGAGAAATAAATCCCATGTATGGAAGTCAAACAGAGAGTCTTTTATAAAACTTAAAACCAGATGTGTGTGTGCGTGTGTGAGTCAGGGAGAGAGAGAGAGCGAATAAGAGAGATGAAAAAAATGCTAAAAGTAGAATTTAAAGCTGAAGGCAAACTGAAGCAAAATCTATTTTCTTTGTAAATATCGACTGTAGGAACAGTATAGACAAACCTCAAAAGTCTCTGTGGTCTTCACTCCACTCATTGAATGTTTTCTCTGCTTTGCCCTACTGCTTTGTATTTAGGTATATCACTGTCCTTCAATCTTTCAGTGCAGGTTATGCATCTTTCTGCAACTCAAACTACGTCAATAATTTATTAAGCAGAAGACTGTTCTGCAGCTAATCCAACTCTGCATCCTTCTACCTGAAGAGCTTCAGAATGAATGAGAGCCAAATGCAGAAGAGGAAAGCTTCTTGAACAGTTTTTTGAGGTACAATTGGGAATAAAGACTAGAGGTTGAAATTTCTTACAAAAGACTCTGGCACAAGCCAGTAAAGGTGGTCCCAGTGGTCGGCACACTGGGTGCAGAGCCTAAAGACCTTGGGCAGCATTTGAAAACAATTGGCGCTGACAAAATTACCATCTGCAAAAGACCACCCTACCAGGATCTGCCCAAATTATTTGCCGATACATCACATCGTCCTAGACATTTGGGAAGTGTCCGACGTGTGATCTAATACCACAGCCAGCATAGTGATCTTGTTTTCTGTCTGCTAATCTTGTTGTGCATCAAATAATTATGGTGATAACCATTTTTGATAGATTAAAGACTGATCAGAGCTTCCACCTTTAACATCCCAGTTTCAAACCTGATTCACAAATTAAAAACGTTATTGGGAACCTGTATAAGTGATATAAGAAAGCTAGACTCTTTCTAGTAGGACACATGATAAAGAAGTAGATTCCAGAAAAGAATCACAAATTAATTGTGGGATTGTTTTTGGTTTAAATGGTTTCAGCACTGTGGGGACATATAAGCCTCACCTATTTCTATAGAATTTTAGGATACTATTAGCAGACTCTCACAATGCTTGCCATTGTGGCATAATGAGCAGATTTAGTACCTGAGGCTCAAAGTACCACCCCATGGTACGTAAAACTATGAACCTTCTGAATCTTATTTTCTAATAGCTGACAGTTTCTGGATCTGGGATGATTACCAAAAGCAAGAATCTTGGTTTTCTGGAGATTAATTATAAGATGCTCTTGCTGGCAAAGTTAGCAAATCTACCTAAATACACTTATAAAATCACATCCTAAAACATAGTTAAAATGCAACCATAAAGGCAGATATTAAAACATAAACATTATTAAAATACCTGAGACAATGACTTTTAAGTCACATAAAATGTGACTTAAAAGTCATTGTTAAAACTGACTGGGTAGGCCTATTGGAAGAGATAGGTCTTCAGCTGATTTATGGAATACAATTTCTCCATAGCATACTTCGGAATTGTATATATTATCACAAGTAAAACCTAATGTTGTCAGATACCTAATTTGATCTGGGAGGAAAAATGGCTTGGTTGGCTGACCAGATAAGCCTGACAAACTAATATTGGATCATATTAAATTAATCTAAATCGAGTAGCTAGTCCCAACTAGAATAAACCTTTTGGATGAATTGGTGAATAATAAGTGAATATTTCACTGAGTAAATCAGCTTAGTAGTAGTGCAACTTCAAAACTGAAGAATGTTATTTACAGGGCTTGCTGAGACCTCCATAAAGTCCTTCCAGATCTACTATTCAGTCATTTTTGTTACTGCTGCTGTTCCAAAAGACAGTGATAATATCTTGCTTCTGAAGCTTTCAATGTCATCTCTGAACTATTTGATTCCAGAATGATTCACCAGTATAAGAATGTCACAACACAATACAATTAGGAATGTCTTCCTGGTTTTATATGATAATGTCCCTGAAATCTACCTGATAGTAACAACCATCTTTCTATAAGGAGGCAGAAACAGTTGAGTATCAATAAATTATAGCCTTATTTATATAGTTATACTTCCTCAGTTATGACATGGGGTGTCGCTCTTTGGAGACCATCTCACTAATAAATTGTCCCTGTCTGAAAATTCACCACTGCAAAGAGACAACAAGTTTTAAAGTTTTTCTCCCCTGTGGCAAGCATTTTAAAATGTGCTACAATATGTATATGGTGCTTTATGTTTTTTAAAAGCATTTTTAAAAGTAAGGTCACTCAGTAGCAAGTGAGGTGTATACAGACTCAGCAGTAAACATTTCAATTAGCTCTTACATTAACTGGGTGAAATGGTAGATGGGAAAGCATTTAGCATGAGTGCAGGGACATAGCCCTCATCTTTGCATTTTGCTGTTTTCCTGTTTTCGTCTAACATAAGCAGAGCGGGCCTAGGATAGATTATGCCTCTGAATGAGTGATGCACATAATCAACAAGGACACAACCTTATTGATCAAAATGTTTTTGTTTAGCCAAGTGCAAAAGATTTACTCTTTGTAATTTTAAACTCATCTGTCTGTAGCCCAAGTGAATTTCTCTCTCTCTCTCTTACCTTGAATGCTATAATACAGGAAAAAATGTGCTTTCATGTCAAAACCAATGACTGGAGATTTTGGGTTTAAAAAATAACATTACAGCTTGTGGTGAGGTTTTGTTTAATCATACTGCTCATTTTAAAAAAAGGTTCTTTTGTCATAAGGTTGCATTTTATGTGAAAATGCATTTAATGTATATAATATAATGATTGCAAATTCATTATAAAACAAACCTGGTAAAAGCCTTCATTTTTCATAAATAATCATGGACTGAACCCAAATGAATCAGAAAATGAGTAGGAAAACCGCCGGCCTGACAAAGCAGAATAATATGATAGGCTGAGGGAAAAAAATGACCTGATTGAAGTCACAACGGCCTAAGAAAGCTACAATAAAATATGACCGCGTATGGGTTGGTATTCTTCCTCTCTAAATGGAAAGATAGATCCAATGTATTCATTAAGTTGCAGGTAAGCATCATCTGTGCATTGTATATATGAGTCCCACTTGGCAAATTCAGGCTGAAATTCTGCACCGAGACTCATGGTGATGGAGCTACGTCTTGTGGTCAGTTTCTGCCCTATTAAATCACTCATCCCTCATGGCCATTTTCAAGTTCCATGACACACTCAGCCCTCTTCCTATAGCTAGGCATGCTAGAGGAAGTGACGAGGGAGAAGGAAACTGATTGGTTTTTTTTTGAGAGAGACCTTTGAGTCAATATTTGATGTAATTACTGAACCAAATAGTGTCACTTTTCACATTAACAGGAATTCACTATCAGTATGTGATATTCTTGCCTACACTGAGAGAGCCAGCTAGAGGACCCATGTAGTATAGTGGTTTAGAGTGTTATATTACAATACTGGAGGCCAGGTTTGAATCCCTCTAAGCCATGGAAACCCATTGGGTGGACAAGTCACACATTCTCAGCCTCAGAAAGATCAAGACAAATTGCTCCTGAATAAACCTTGTCAACGCCCCACCCCACATAACTTTAGCTTAGCTGGGATGCTGATAGGCTGAAAATGTGGGTTGGGAGGCTGGTGTTGGAGAAAGTAGTTATGACAATTGAGTTCTGTCATGACATCTAACAATATAGAAGCACAGCTTAGATACTAAAACATAGAGCTCCCTTTTAATGGTGAATTGATTACTGATTTATAACTTTGTGCTGGTACGGCTGTACCAGGAACTCCAACTTCATTTTCTTTCTATTAAATGTCTGCATGCATTCCAAGGTTTCAGGCATTCTGCAAAGGTGACTTACCTTGGTTTGCATTTATAGGGCCAATGACCCATCAATCATTGTTAGGTTTTGGTTCTGCCCCTTTCCCCAGGGCCCTGGGAGGAGAGGGAGCCATTTTTAGTTCAGTCTTACAGAAGGAAATTAAGCTACAGGACGTGGACCAGCTCCACCTGCAGAAAAGCTTCATTTCTTACAGTTTCGGGGGAAACAGTTTTACAGACCCAAAGAACTCCAGCTGGAGAATTTACAAAACCTTGACTGGTAGGTCTACTCAGGACCCAAGACGTAGTTTGGAACCAGTAGTAGGACCCACATCAGCAAAGCCTAGATAGTAGATTGCCTGGGAGAGGTTAAAAAAGGGTTTTCCTTTCAAAAAAAGAAACAGTTCTCAAAGCCAGTTGCCTGTCCCTTGTGGACAAGATAAAGAAAGCCACCAGTCATTTGTATGATTGTCGTTGAAGATTGAAGAAGTATTTGTTTGATTTGTTCAGTAATAAAGGACTTTGTTAAACCTTTCAAGTCTCTAAAAACTCTTCCAGAGGAAAATCCTTAGGGCCTCTCTATCACATCCTGTTCAAAAGACAATTATTACAGGCCCACCGTGTGACAGCACAGACTTCATAATACAAGGGGAATTTAGCATTCCAGGTCGCTTTCTCCCTGTCTTCTGGACAGAGCCCCAAACTGGTCATCACACAACATTGTGTGACTTCTGGTAGAGGCCCCTTCCCAAACTGGGGTGAAAGTGTTGCAGGAGGCTTTCCCCATAATATGGGAGGCTTCCCATGTTGTGCTAGCTCCAATGGAGCTAGCACAGGGCTTCTCCAGAAGAGTGATGCTTCTGCCATGTTTTGGGGAAAATGTTCCCGTCTGTAGGGTGGCAGATTCACCCTGCTGCTCCTCTCCTTTAACAATGATACCAGGAGAAGCCAGATGCCTTGCCTGGCCTTTGTGATGAAGCCCTTTTCTGCAACAATAGAAGCTACAGAAACCGTTGCTGCAAGGATGTAAAAATGCTAACATGTCAAATCAAGCCAGGTGAGTCTCTAAGACCAGAAAAAGTGCCTAGCAGACCAAAAAAATTACCTACTTTGGGTTCAAAGTTTCTTTGGCATACAGCTATGAAAGATTGCAGGCTGGAGCATGGGGAATAATTTGGAGACTACCTATTCCAGTGGTATTTTGTAGTTCTCATCATCTGAAGGAGAATTGCATCCATTTGTAGAAGTTCTCCATGCAATTTTATGGAAGGATTTCCAAGGTGATATTGAGGACAAAGCTAGTGTGCTTGTTCATTTTGATACTCAAATAGGGTGCTGAAGAACACAATATAGTTTTAAGCTTGTGTAGGATGCTTTTGGAGATACTTTCTTGTACTCAATAATATAACGTTCATGCAGTACTGGGAAAGGATGCAATTGACTGTGCTAATTAGGAGTTCTAATTTATACCTGATGATTAGAATCACAGGGTGTAATTCTGCCCCTTGGGTGGAACAGGACCTTTGATATTTTGTTATCATATTTCTTATGGGATAGCCTCAGCTACAAATTGTTTATTTCTGTTGGAGGCTCATAATTTCTCCAAGGATCCAAAATAATTAAAATATACTTGTACTGCAAATGAGTTGACAAGCATCAGGAGTTTGTACTTCAGAGTACTTCCCTCTCCTCTCGGCTCAAATCAGGACCTGAACATATTTCAGAAAAAAACAATGTTTACATACAAACTAGAGGAGAGAGTGTTTGACAGCAGGTGGGACTCTGTCAGAATCCTCATTGTGTGGTGTAGAGCATTTCATTATGTTCTCTCCATGTTATAATTTTTCACAGTGGTGCATTGGAGGTTGAATTCAAATACAGCAAAAATAAATTCACAGAAATTATTTCTGAGAAGTGGCGGCCTGTGGGAGATGGCACTTGTGGTTAATGTTGTATTTCTGAAAAACCAGCAACTTAAAAAAAGGTGATAAATACATTTTGGGGTATTCTGTGGTTGTGTGGTAACTAACTTCTCGATGCATTGGAAGATGTGTAAAGCAAACAGCAAGTGTAAGGGTGTTATCACATCATCCAGCTATTCAGCTGTAATTGTGTCAGCACAAGTAATGGATAAATTTCATGCTGCACACCTAGGATATCCCATCTTTCTTCAGTAGTGCAATTGTGTGAAATTGCCAATCCAGGGTCCCATTATCTTCGTCTTCTCCCACTTTTTCTCTCCATATAAAGATTCAAAGCTGCTCACAATTAAAAGCATTACAATACAACTTAAAATATACAAATATTCAAACAGTATTATATATTATCAATATTCAAAACAATTCAGGTTAAATCCATGAAAGCATATAAAACCATAACAGCCCCTGACATGATCCTAAAAGCCTTCTTCTTTAAATGCCTGTTTGAATAAAAAGGGTTAGCCTGCTGCCAGAAGGACAGCAGGGAATGGGTCATTCTGGCTTCCCTGGGCAGGGAGATCCAGAGTTGAGGGGTAGCCACCAAAAAGGCCACTCTCTCATTCCCACCAGTTGAGCTTGAGATGGAGGTGAGACTGAGAGAAGGGCCTCTCCTGAAGATCTCAGGGCCTGAGAAGGTTCATACAAGGGGATGCGGTCAGCCAAATAGCTTGGACTTGAACCACCTAGAGCTTTAAAGGTTATAACCAGCACTTTGGATAATGTCCGGTAACAGACTGACAGCTGGTGGAGCTGCTTCAACAGGGGGGTTGTCCCCTCCCTGCAGCCAGCTCCAGTGAGCAATCTGGCTGCAGCTCTTTGGACTAACTGAAGTTTCCGAGCATTCTTCAGAGGCAGCCCCGTGTAGAGTGTGTTACAGTAATCCAAACAGGATTTAACTAAGGCATTGTTGAGGATTCCTCAACAATGTCAGAATTCCTCAACAATGTCATTGTCAGAAGAGGAAGGGGAGCAGGGAGGTGCTCAGGTCTCAGAGGGAGAGGAAGAAGAATCCGACAATGAGGTTTTGCAGGTGCCTACTTTTGTAGAAAGACAGAGGGAGTCAGAGAACAGGCAGCAGTCAGCTCGATTAGCTTCTAAAAGATTGATGAGCTAATTGGGTGATGCCCTAAGCCCTCCTGCGAGGGGTATAGATCAGAAGCAGGAGAACTTAGCTTTTCACTGCTAACAACAACTCTGTTACCGCTGTAATCTACTTTGTGTTAAAGACTTCGTGATCTGTGCCTTCTTGTCTGCTGATTTAGCTGGTACTTTGCAAAAGACTTTCATTGGTGTCTGTATTAAGACTTCCTTGTTTCCTTTTTCAATTACATTTGCTTATTTTGTTTGCTGGAGTAAAGCATTTTTCTTTTACTTTCAATTTTACATTAAGGCTGATTTTTAAAGAGCAAAACAGGACAGGCATTGAGCACCATGGCCAGATATGGTTTCCCTAGGAATGGGCACATTTGGGCGGCCATTCCCTAGGAATGGACGCAGTTTGGACTCTCCTCTTCAAGGAGAGTCCAACCCCATGCAGCACTTCTTATTCTCTGATCTGCCTTCCGACTGACTAGAGTACCTCTGTCTTGTCTGGCTTATGTTTATTCGAGTATAAGGTGCTATCAAATGTAATGTGCACCTCAGTTTTGAAGGTGATGTGATGAATTGCCTACCAGGAAAAAGCTCCGGAATTAGGCCCAGTTTTTTTGGCAGCCATTTTGTGTAATTGATGCCTGGAGGCAGCCATCTTAGGATAGTCATTTCCTAGTTGAGGTGGAGCTTAGAAGCAGCCTGGGGAAAATGTGGAGAACCCTTGTGATTGGCTGGGAGAAAGTGGGCGGAGCTTGGTTGAAGTGCAGAAAAAAGAGCTTTAAAGTGTGCTTTTTGAAATCTGACAGTTAGTCAGGTTCTGGTGTTTGAAGAAGACAGATAGGAGAGAGTTAAGATAAAGAGAGAGGAAGATAGTGAAGCCAAAGAAGTTAGTTAGAGAGTTCAGAGAGCTATTAGGGAAGAATAAGTGGTTTAGTGATTGCAAACAGATCCCAGGAAAAGGACTGTTTGAAGTAAAAGGATTCTAGTCAGGAAGAAGTCTGCTAATTTCCTGAGGGAGTTAAGAGTTGTTATTGGAAACCAAGTACTGAACTGTTTTAAAGTAACCAAATAAGCTTCATCTCATTCTTGCTATTGTTATGCTTAAGTGCATGTGTTTTGGAAAACCACACAAATAAACATCTTTCTTATTTGTTAACAAACAACTGTCTCAGTGTGCCTCTGTGTGAAGAAGTTCCATAGCAAGTTAAGGAAACAGAGTTTCCAGATTGGTGGCAGCAACTACTTAGAAGAATATCCATAATATCCACCTCAGTGTTCTGCACCCTGAGTTCGAATTCAGTACCATTCAGCTTACTTCCAATACATTAGTCAAAACAAAAACAACAACAAACAAACTGCAAACCCCTCTCTACAGGTGACATTATATAAAAAAAGAATTTCCTGTTTAATGTAATGTCCCACACCTCTTTGCCAGCTGGGCAAGGTGGAACTGCTGCTGTTGCTGCATGAGTGCGATAATAGCCATGAATTAAGCAAATGGGTCTTGCTATAGCCTCATTAAAATGAATGGAAATCACATGATTGCCTTGCTTTTTCCAAAGAGACTAAAACACAGGTAGATCTATCTGCTCTTTAACCAGATATTGGTGGAATCGTATGCTTCACCTTTGCATACATGGATGGGTGTCTTCCCATGTCTATTTTATATCCACTTGCTAAACCTCACTAGAATAGGATTATTCATGTGGCTACTAAATAAAGAGATAATAAGTATGTAAATTCTACTGATTCGATGGGAATATCCAAGTTGCACCTAGAAATGGGATCTAGATGTTTACATTGAATGAACATACCTTAATTAATTGAAGAGTCTGCTCTCATTGTTTGCCAGAACAGCCAGAACAGCACTCCTTCCATCCCTATCTACTATTTGGGTGGGGTGGGGTGGACTGAAAATACCTTGCACAAACAAGGAGCCAGAGGGAAGAGAGTACAGACACATCAGGCATCCAGCCCAGAGCATCTGCTCCATATGAATGAAAAGATTTTATGTCCAGAAAGGTTTATTACTAACAGTCAAATCCCATGTGGTGTAAAGAGTACTCACAGTAAGTTGAAACACCTCTTATCTATGGGAAGATAAGTCTCATGATCTTCCCTGTTGGTATTACAGACTTTTAGAAAACATGTTGTTTTCTGATAGTTTTTATTGTTGGTGGTGACTTTGAAGAGCACGGCTAAACATCTATCAGAGAAGTCAGAATCGGAGCAAATACTACTTTCTTCATATGTTTTCCTTCTGAAGATATCTTTTTTTCTTTCAAACCCCAAGATATTTGGCTACTACTGGAGACTTACTTTCTGATTCCTGCACAGCTTCTCCTTATTCAATCCACAGAAAAGTTCTGTGTACTGCTGGGATGCAACAACATATCTCATGTCAAGAATGTTAGACGTCAAAAGCCTAAGCTGTCCTTTGAACAAAGCCTGTCCATTTGTAAACACCTTGACAGTATGAATCTCGGTCAGTTTTCATGAACAGTGAGTATTTGTAAGTGTGCTTCAAACAGGTATTCTTCTGCTTTCTCTCCTTTATCCCAAGGGGCTTTCTTGCCACTTGTTTTGGATTTACCTGCAAGTGATGAAAATACACCTGGCAGCATGGAGTGAATTCAAAAGCACATCTGATTAATATATGAGAGGAATGTTCTGTGGAGCTATTTCTACCCAGTCTACAATGAATTTGTTACTATGAAATTATATTGCAAATCAAGTTTTGTTAGGCCAATAAAATGTTTATCCTATCATAGAATCACAGATCAGATGTAAGGGATTACAGGGGTCATCCAATTCGACCCCCTGCCATGCAGAAAAGTACTATCAAAATACTCCTGACACGTCTCTATTTATTTCTATTTCTCTATCTCCTCCCTATTCATATTTGTTCTTTTGACTCAACTTTCTAATCTATTAAGGTCACTTTTTATTCTCCTCTTGAGTTCTTGGACACTGCTACCCCTCCTAATTTGATGTTAACTGCAAATTTGATAAGCATGCATGCTTTTCCATTGCCCAAGTCATTTATAAAGATTTTGAATAGCAGTGGGTTCAGGATAGAACCCTGTTGCACCGCATTAGTCACTACACTCCATGATGAAGAAAAGCCACTGGTGAGTATCTTTGGGTTCAATTTGTTAACCAATTAAAAATGCACCTAATTATACTAATAGTTATGTCTAGCCCTTACTAACTTGTTTGGAAGAATATCACGGGGAAACTTATTAAAGATATGCTACATCCACAGCATTCCCTTCATCTACCAGGGAATTTCATCACAGAAAAAGAAAAGACACAGCAGCACTAGCCTGCTGAGTTAATTGTGAATTTATTTATTTATTTGATGCACTTATTAACCGCCATTCTCAGCCCACTAGGGCGACTCATGGCGGTGTACAATACACGTAAAAGACAATTACAAAGAAGCCAATTGCCACAACATATAAACTAGACAACAATTACAGACTACACTAAAAATCCGCTTCGTCTCATAGTGGAATCATAGCCAGTCTCGTATTCCTTGTTCCATTCCAGTCTTCTTTACCACAGAGTTGTAGCACTTAATTAAATGCCCTCTCGAACAGCCATGTCTTAAGGCTTTTTCGAAAGGACATGAGGGAGGGAGCCTGTCTGATGTCTGCAGGGAGAGTGTTCCACAGCCGGGGGGCCACCACCGAGAAGGCCCTCTCCCTCGTCCCCGCCAGCCGTGCCTGTGAGGCAGGCGGGATCGAGAGAAGGGCCTCCCCAGACGATCTCAAGGTCCTCGTGGGCTCGTAGGCCAAGATGCGGTCCGAAAGTTATTTTGGGCCGGAACCGTTTAGGGCTTTGTAGGCCAGAACCAGCACCTTGAATTGGGTCCGGTAGCAAATCGGCAGCCAGTGGAGCTGGGACAACAAGGGCGTTGTGTGCTCCCTGCCACCCGCTCCAGTTAGTAACATGGCTGCCGCGCGCTGAACCAGCTGAAGCTTCCGGGCCGTCTTCAGGGGCAGCCCCACGTAGAGAGCGTTGCAGTAGTCAAGGCGGGATGTGACAAGAGCGTGTACCACCGTGGCCAAGTCAGACTTCCCGAGATACGGGCGCAGCTGGCGCACGAGCCTGAGCTGTGCAAATGCTCCCCTGGTCACCGCTGAAACCTGGGGGTCCAGGCTTAACGATGAGTCCAGGGTCACACCCAAGCTGAATGGGTGATGGGAGTTGCGATTGATAACATCTACAGAGCAAGACATTATTTGTCTTTGATCAATGCTTTTTAATATTTACATGAAATCACTGGGAGAGATAATCTATAGGCATGGGGCAGGGAGTTATCACTATATTGATGACACCCAAATATATTTCTCCATGCCTTCAAAAGCAGTTTCAGCTAAGGATAGCGTGTCTCCTCTGATGTCTGGAGGAGGTAATGAGTTGGATGTGAAAAGACAAGTTGAAACAGAATCCAGACAAAACAGTGGTGCTTGCCATCAAGGGTCCTAAACTGGGGATGGGGGTGTATCAACCAATTCTGGATGGAGTTACACCTCCCTTGAAAGACTGCATTTGCAGCTTGGGAGTGCTCCTGGATCAATCTCTCCAAATGTCAGCCCATGTAGATGTGACAGTCAAGAGTGCTTACTACCAGCTTTGGCTGATATGCCATCTGAGCCCCTTCTTAGATCCGAAGGACCTTAAGATGGTAATGCATGTGTTGTTAATCTCAAAGTTGGACTTCTGCAATGAGCTTTAAATTGTGCTATCTTTGTACCAAGTTAAGAAACTCCAGTTGGTTCAAAATATGTCAGCCAGATTGGTTACAGGAACATCCAGGAATGAGCACATTACACATATGCTAAAGTCACTCCACTGACTACCAGTTAGTTTCCAGGCAAAGTATAAGGTATTGGTATTGACCTTTAAAGCCCTACGTTGTGCCGTCTCTTAGTGAAAGAGGCATGAACTATATTGATGATGTCTATATTGATGATGATGATCCCCAGGGGATTGCTTCTTGCCCTCCTTTAGGAAAACTGGAACTCCCAAGGACCAAAACACTGTAGATAACTCAAAATAGGTTTAATTGTTCACAAAGAGTTATCCCTTTAAGGCAATAAGCTGGAAGTTTCAAAGGGGTAAAGGAAAATATACATTACAGTCTCTGGTTGTCTTGGGTCCAAGGAGTTTTGCAGCGGAGAAGCTTTTCCAGGTCCCCCTTTCTCAATGGCTGTGAATATTGGAATAATCACAACCCCAATTCCAATGGCCTATATTATGAAGGGACAAAGCCTTCCTTGATGCCAAAGAACTGGTTTGAAGACACTTGAGACTTCTCAACATCGTCCAGGTTGATCTGAACATGAAGCATAAGTCTCAAGGGTAAGAACCTCAGAATTGGTGCTGAGAGGTAACTTAATCAAAGGCTTCAGAGCCAAGTCTCTCTCTCACGTCCATCTGATAGAAAGTTTAATGGTGGAATGGAAAAGGAAACACTGTCCTGCCCTCTAGGAAGAGGTGGGGTCAAACAATTGAGAAGGAGGAGCAATTCAACTGGTGCAAACAACATTGATTGACAGCTATAAATAACTAATCAATCCAACTATACATTTACAGGGTAAAAAGGCAAAATTAGGCATGATACATTAGTTCAAATCCTGCAACTTACAGTTTTACATATAGGTGGCACCACTCATGCCGTCACATACATGGTTTGGGTTCAAGTTACCTACAGGATTAGCTTCTCTCATACAAACCGCCTCCAACACTGAGGTCCTCGAGGGGACAGGGAATGGGGCTGTCTTCTCCATCCTGCCTTGTGTTCATCTAACGGCCAGAAGAAGTGATTTCTAATGGCTAAATCATGTTATATAAAATTTCAATGTAAAATAAAGGAACCACCAAAATATGCTAGTGTTTTCAGTGTAGGAAGATTTGATGCCATGTAATCCTGTCCCAATCCCCATATTGAAGGATTAAATGTAATCATCAAATGAGAAATGAAAGCAGTTTTGTTTAAAGCGATCTGAGAGATGGCACATATTCTGCCATTCCTACACAATGAAGCATCACGCAATGCAGCCCACTTAAAATGCTGCCAGTCCTGACGGGCTAGGCAGCTTGTTAAAACAATGCATCTGCAGAGATGAATGCACACCGGTCTCCCTAGGTTATGTATAATGCATCCCTCAATCCTCTGCAACAACTGTTTCAGGAGAGAATAAACACAAAAAATAAAGCTAACTTCCTATGTCAAACAGTGGCATATTCTGATTGCTAACTGATCCTTACGACTAAAACTACTGGGGAAAATTTAGTGTATCTGTCCTATTTTGATGGATTTGTTTCAGCAAACCTGATGATGTGAACAAGATTCTTGGAGCTGTGAGAGTGACCACTTGTGCTCTAGACTCTTGCCCTTCCTGGCTTATCAAACTTGCCAATGGGGGATTACCTGAGTGGTTCACGAGGATTATAAATGCCTCCTTGGAGCAGGGACAAATCCCATCTAGCCTAAAAAAGGCAATAGTAACACTAATTCGGAAGAAACCGTCCCTGGACTCTACTGCCAATTTCTAATCTTCCCTTTTTGGACAAGGTTCTGGAACGAGTGGTGGCTTCTCAACTCCAGGGATTCTTGGAGGAAACCGATTATCTTGATCCATTGCAGTCTGGTTTCAGACTGGGTCATGGAATGGAGACAACTTTGGTCGCCTTGGTGGATGACCTCCGCAGAGAGCTTGACAGGGGGAGTGTGTATCCATGTTGGTTCTATTGTATCTCTCAATGGATTTCAATACCATTGATCATGGCATCCTTCTGGTCTGGCTCTCTGGAATGGGTCTTGGGGGAACTGCTCTGCAGTAGCTCCACTCCTTCCTGGAGGATTGCACCCAGATGGCGATGCTAGGGGACACCTGCTTAGACCCCTGGCCATTGACCTGTGGGGTTCTGCAACATTCTATTCTTTTCCCCATACTTTTGAACATCTACATGAAACTGCTGGGTGATGTCTACTACTCTTTTCCACCCCGTTCCAGGGAAGCTCCTCGGATCCTGGACTAGTGCCTGGCAGCTGTTATGGATTGGATGAGGGCCTAGCGAATATACAGTGGAAGTGAAGAACAGATTTGAAGGACTAGATTTAGTAAACAGAGTCCCAGAAGAACTATGGACAGAAGTCTGCGACATTGTTCAGGAGACGGCAACAAAGTACGTTCCAAAGAAAAAGAAAACCAAGAAGGCAAAATGGTTGTCTGCTGAGACACTGGAAGTAGCCCAAGAAAGGAGGAAAGCAAAAGGAAACAGTGATAAGGGGAGATATGCCCAGTTAAATGCGCAATTCCAGAGGTTAGCCAGAAGAGATAAGGAACTATTTTTAAATAAGCAATGCATGGAAGTGGAAGAAGACAACAGAATAGGAAGGACAAGAGACCTCTTCCAGAAAATTAGAAACATTGGAGGTAAATTCCAGGCAAAAATTGGTATGATAAGAAACAAAGATGGCAGGGACCTAACAGAAGCTGAAGAGATCAAGAGAAGGTGGCGAGACTATACAGAAGATCTGTATAGGAAGGATAATAATATTGAGGATAGTTTTGACGGTGTGGTGAATGAATTAGAACCATACATCCTGAGGAGTGAGGTTGAATGGGCCTTAAGAAGCATTGCTAACAACAAGGCAGCAGGAGACGACGGGATCCCAGCTGAACTGTTTAAAATCTTAAAAGATGATGCTGTCAAGGTGATGCATGCCATTTGCCAGTAAATATGGAAAACACAAGAATGGCCATCAGACTGGAAAAAATCAACTTATATCCCCATACCAAAAAAGGGAAATGCGAAAGACTGCTCAAACTTCCGTACAGTGGCCCTTATTTCTCATGCCAGTAAAGTAATGCTCAAGATCCTGCAAGGAAGACTCCAGCAATACATGGAGCGAGAGTTGCCAGATGTTCAAGCTGGGTTTAGAAAAGGCAGAGGAACGAGAGACCAAATTGCCAATATCCGCTGGATAATGGAGAAAGGCAGGGAGTTTCAGAAAAACATCTACTTCTGCTTCATTGACTATTCTAAAGCCTTTGACTGTGTGGATCATAATAAATTGTGGCAAGTTCTTAGTGGGATGGGCATGCCAAGCCACCTTGTCTCTCTCCTGAGGAATCTGTACAAGGACCAAGTAGCAACAGTAAGAACTGACCACGGAACAACAGACTGGTTCAAGATTGGGAAAGGCGTACGGCAAGGCTGCATCCTCTCACCCAACCTTTTTAACTTGTATGCAGAACACATCATGTGATGTGCGAGGCTGGATGAATGCAAAGCTGGTGTGAAAATTGCTGGAAGAAACATTAACAACCTCAGATATGCAGATGACACCACTCTGATGGCCGAAAGCGAGGAGGAGCTGAGGAGCCTTCTAATCAAGGCGAAAGAAGAAAGCGCAAAAGCCGGGTTGCAGCTAAACGTCAAAAAAACCAAGATTATGGCAACAAGAATGATTGACAACTGGAAAACAGAGGGAGAAACCGTGGAGGCCGTGACAGACTTTGTATTTCTAAGGGGCAAAGATTACTGCAGATACAGACTGTAGCCAGGAAATCAGAAGACGCTTACTTCTTGGGAGGAGAGCAATGTCCAGTCTCGATAAAATAGTAAAGAGTAGAAACATCAGACTGGCAACAAAGATCCGCCTAGTCAAAGCCATGGTATTCCCTGTAAATGTGAGAGCTGGACCTTAGGGAAGGCTGAGCGAAGGAAGATCGATGCTTTTGAGCTGTGGTGTTGGAGGAAAGTTCTGAGAGTGCCTTGGACAGCGAGAAGATCCAACCAGTCCATCCTCCAGGAAATAAAGCCCGACTGCTCACTGGAGGGAAAGATACTAGAGAAAAAGTTGAAGTACTTTGGCCACATCATGAGGAGACAGGAAAGCCTAGAGAAGAAAATTATGCTGGGGAAAGTGGAAGGTAAAAGGAAGAGGGGCCGACCAAGGGCAAGATGGATGGATGGCATCCTTGAAGTGACTGGACTGACCTTGAGGGAGCTGGGGGTGGTAACGGCCGACAGGGAGCTCTGGCGTGGGCTGGTCCATGAGGTCACAAAGAGTCGGAGACGACTGAATGAATGAACAACAACAGAGGGCCAACAAGCTAAGGCGTAATCCAGACAATCCTCCTGGTCAGTTGTGAGGCCAATTGGGATATAGGGTAGCAACCTGTGCTCGACTGGGTTACACTCCCCCTGAGGCCACAGCTCCACAGTCTGGGGGTCCTCCTGGACTCAGCACAGATGCTTGAAGCTCAGGTGTTGGCAATGGCTCAGAGGGCCTTCGCACAGTTAAAACTCATGTGCTAGCTGTTGGAGTTCCTGCTTATCTTTCTACCTTATTGGGACTTATCTGCTTTCTTTAAACATATATTTTTACCTGGCTGTTTTACTTAACTTCAATAAAAAGGATTGTTTTCCTATTCAACGTGTGGTGGTTTAAAGTCAGAAGGTTATTCCTGTCCTGGAGTGCAACAATACCTTGAAAAGCCTGACTTGGCCATGGTAGTCCATGCCTTAGCTACATCTAGACTGGATTACTGCAATGCACTCTGTGTGGGCTGCCATTAGTGCAAAGATCAGCAGCCAGATTACTAACTATGTTTAGCTATAGGGCCCTATTAAAGCAGCTCCACAGGCTGCCAATAAAGTTTCTGGTCACAATTCAAAGTGCAGGTTATTACCTGCAAAGCCCTACATGGTTCGGATCCAGCCTATCTTTGTGACTGCACTCCCCTCTATGAACTGGTGCGGGCTCTAAGGAGGTTCTCCTTTTGGTCCTACCTCCATCTCAAGTGTGGTTGTGGGTATGCAGGAGAGAGCCTTTTCAGTGGTGGCTCCCCAGAGAGATCAGGCACGCCCCCACACGTCAATGCTTTCAAACGAGGATTTGACAATGGGAGATAGTAGCAGGATATAAATAAAGTTATTATTATCAGTCAGCCAGCAGTACATCTAGTGATGGTTTTCTTTGGATCTAGCTTCAAACAGGAATCAAATAGTTATGCTGTAAACATACTAAATTTCACACCGACTGAAATCAAATCCTAATCAAGTACGCTCAGAATCATAGACTCATAGTGTTAAACAAGACCACAAAGGCATTCTGTGTAGGAACTGTTAGGAATCCTGAGCTGAATCTATGAATGATGGAAGTTCTTCAAGTGTCCAGCCTGGGCAGGTCATATGATGGTAAAACCTTAAAAGGGGTAGAAGCTGCAGTGCTGCAGAACCAGCAAAAATGACTGACCATAATGTTTGCAGGTTTATACATAGCCCTGTCAGAAATACTAAAAGGTCTTGAGAAATATGAAGTCCCACAAGTCTTGGCAGGAGATCTGGAACATAATTCACATCAGATCTCCCTCCAGACTTCTCCAAGGTCTGCTTTTAAACTATATTGCTGTGAACCTGGAACTAAAATGATGGTTGTTTTTTGCATGCTTATTCTGAAGGTAAAATAGTCATACTCCAAGGTTGAAAAGACTTGTCCCCCATTCTTCTCATCATTTCTTCATTCTTACTTTGCATTTATATTTTAAAAAAACAATGAAAATATTAAAATGGAAAAGGTTAATGGGGATATGCAAGGGAGGTGCACAATTCATTGATTTTGAAGCTCAAGAACAGCAGATAAAAAGTGCCATGGAGACTGAATTATGCTAAATAACAGCAATGTGAGACACCAAGACTGAACTAAAAGCATAGAATTAATGCAACGAGGTGTGCTGATTGCCTGTCTGGCACCCTGCCCACAGAATGTGTACCTTAGTCATTATAGCAACCCCTGCTTTTCATGATAACCAAATTAACTTATTTTTCAAGAGGAACAAACACAATGTCTAGCAAAATACCAAAGCAAGGCATTAATTCAATCCCATCTGTGTGTAATCTTTAGATAGCACATGTTTCCATTAGTGATAGGTCCAAACATGCCCAAATACACCTGATTTTAGCTTGTGAAATGATTCTTATTCTAACTAATAGCTGTTGCTGTTGTAACATTTTTTAACCAGTCATCCCTTAGAAAATTCCATATTCACTCCACCCAACCTTCCTAGTTTTGCTTCAAAACATCATTTTTCTGACAAGAAAGAAGCAGATACAGGGAATCTATTATTTAGTGTGGGTGAGCAATTTGTAATTGCTTTATATTTAATTTCAGTCTTCTACAAAGAAAACAAACCCTCATTTGCTGATAGGAACAGATACTTAAATGTAGGATTCTTCTCAAATTGTTGGTGACACCTTTTTAAAATTAGAAGGCTGACTTTTATGTACACTTATCTCATTTGTTGTTAACTAGATTGACTGATTTTGTTCACACTGGCAGAAAGAAAGAGGGTGATATAATATTTCTCAAAAGAACACAAGGTGAGCCCTACTGCATCAGACCAATGATAGATCTAGTCTATTCTAATCCACTATGTGTTGTGTTTGCACAGTAATCAAGCAGATGCCTAGAAGTTCACAGCTGGATATGCTGGTCGTTGGATCTCACTAAGGGGCTCCATAGATATCAAGGATCATGTTGTATTTTTGTAGTGATAAAATGTGCAGAAGATAATTTGTACAGTGTACATGAAAGAATGTGTATATTTCAAATTTACCACAAACACGTTCATGGTCAATGGGGAAAATGAACACATACAGAACATGTCTACAAAAAATCTACAAGAATTATTCAAAAACAGGCACACATTTCTCTGCGAGAAGAATTAAGTAACTCAAATGAGGAAGTTAAATGGCATTAGAAAGAAAATGGTATTCTAAAAACATAACAAAAACAGGATTCTTATTTTCACACCTCTACATGAATCACCTCTACTTTGATTATAAGCCTTTATTTGTACTCTGCTACCATCTCCCGAAGGACTCAGTGCGGCTTACATGAGGCCGAGCCCAAAATACAACAATAAACAACAACAACAACAACAACAATAATACAGCAAAATAAAACAAAAACAAGCAATAACATTAACAACACACAGTGAACATAGTGAACAGTGCTGTTTAGATATTTGTTTCCTGAACATTTAAACATTTCAAGATGTCCAGGGTGGGTGGGAAAAACATTTTAGAGCAGGGTTGATGTGAAGGACTGACATTTCCCCCACTACCAATGTGCCAAGGATTGGTTCCATACTTGTCCCCACGGGTTACAACTGTCCCTTCTTGAAATCTCTTTAGGGCTGATCGCTCAAAAAATGGCATGGGTCACCATTTTGAATAGCATTGCTTTAGAGTAATAAATGCAAGTTTCCCTAGCACCTATATCCATTTTAAAACTTTCTGTGAACTTTTAAAAAATCCTTATTTTTTGTTCATAATACATTTTTTGTGCCAGCATACCTTACTGAAAGCCAAAAAGACAGTATGTGCAGAGGTAGGAACCCTCGTTTATAGATGGTCATCTAAATCTTGTGACAAGTTCAATATCTATAGTAATACATTTGTTCCTTGGGTCTATTTTGTGTGCCTTTTTGGTTTTGCTTCTCACTTTTTCAGTTCAAGTACATATAGTGAAAAATAGCATGCCAAGAAAGTGGAATACGAATTGCTCAATGGAAACTGCATAACCCACATGAACAAACAAGGTTGGAGAGGAGAATGTGAATATTTGATTTTTTGGGGAATAACTGTAAGTATATTTGGTAATTGCGCCTACTAAGACAGCTAACTAGAGGTTCAACTTTTGGCTATAATATAGGAGCATTCAGTGCAAGATGGATGGATAATATCCTTGAAGTGACTGGCTTGACTCTGAAGGATCTGGGGGTGGTGATGGCCAACAGAGAGCTCTGCCATGGGCTGGTCCATGAGGTCCCGAAGAGTAGGAAGCGACTGAATAAATAAACAACAAGTGCAAACCTGTAATAACAAGAAAACAAAAACAAAATATTTTTTCAAGATTTAGTTCAAGGATAGTATACAATCTGAGAACTAGGTTACAGAACCTCCTAAAGCTGGCTTTCAGTTGAACATGCGTCTTTAAGCAACCAAGAACTTCCTGATGTAAGAGCTCTTCTTAGTGGAACTCTCTGCTATGGAGTGTGATGGAGACTCCTTCTTTGGAGTCTCTTAAACAGAGGCTGGATGGTCATCTGTTGGGGGTACTATGATTGTGCTTGTCCTGCATGGAAGGCCCAAGTGGTGTCTTCTAACTCTATGATTCGATAATTCTGTTATTCTAAAATATCATGCACTTACTTGCTTCTTTCTAGATAAGGAAATACTATATGTATCAATCTACACCTAGTTCCAGAAAAGATCATCATGTAAACACTGAGAGAATATCTATCCATGGCCTTCCACCTCAATTCAGAGCTGCCTTAATTTCTAACAGAGCTGCTTTAATTTCCTTGGGGTAGGCCTGAGAGATAGGAAACAGTTTATTACTATCTATGGGTGAGTCCACAATGGCAGCTTATGCTCTGGACTGGTCCCAGCATAACTGTGATGGTGTCTAGACACACTCAACTGAACTGGTGGCAGCGCAGTGTTGGTGTCAAGACTGCATCAGCCCTGCAGGACCATTATCTTGTCTTCTGCCTCTCCTAACTGACCATGGAGCTCTGTGTGAACCCCTGTCTGGGTACACATACAGCCACCAATAAAGGAGTTAATGGACCCTCCGCTTCTTGCTGGTGCTGTGGATGCCCCATTCTGACATCAGAGATAACAATAATGGCCAGCAACTTGCAGTGAGCTCCATGGCTGATGGGGAGCAATGACAATAAAGGGACAAGTTATCCTCTCCACCTGCATTAATTAGTGCAAGGTGTCTATCTGAACTAGCTGATAATGCGATGCCTGTTTTGATGGGATTAGTTGGACCCAATTAATCTGTCTAGACTGCTATGATTTTCTGGTAGACTCCAGAGTTTTCAGCAAACTATGGACTATTCTCTGATTTTGCCTAAAATGGGGGGAAGTCGGATTAAGGCAAGAAAGCTTAGGATACTCACTGGAAATTGTCATGTGTCACTGGGATAGTCAGCACTGAATTCAAGGTGAAACTACTTTTCTTGTTTGTGTAGATTCATTCTATGTTTGCCGTTCACATTAAGAAAACATCTAGCTCTATGCAAATGGTGTCAATAGAAGCATCTATTGTTCTTTCACTGATCATTGGTGAGTTTGGGTTATGCATGGAATTGATGGTCGCACCTACTTTCCTGATGGCCTAACTTTCTTTCTTCTTTTTAAAAAATGTTTTTAGTAAACATTTCCATGTTTTTCCATACAAGAAGTGAAGGTGGGAAAGTCATGGGAAAAAGGAAGGTGGGTGTAGTGGAGTTATTATCAGTAAATTAAGTCTTTAGTATGTTGCTGAGAGAGAGGGAGAGAGTTTGGGGGAGGAGGGGGAGAAACATAGTACAAATTTATAATTGAACCAGGTTGTTGTACGTTTTTTCGGGCTATATGGCCATGTTGTAGAGGCATTCTCAATTATAACTGAACCATTTATTTCTTCATATAGTTATCATTGCACACATTACTTAAAGTATTAAAATTTCTATATATCCTCTATAACAAAGAGAGAAGAAATATTGTCTTCCAACTTTAAGTATCATCTTGTATTATCCTGTGTTCTTTCTGTCTTCTTTCCCAGCTCTTTACCATTAAAACTTCATCTTCATTATTTTATTAGATTGTTTGTTTTAAATCTTTTATCTAATTTTAGTTATTACCTAATAAATTTTATAGTTTGATTTAATCTATATAAACAATCCAGATATAATTGGGGGTACTAACACATCGTTTATCCCATGTCTCTTAAATGTGGGGTAAATGAGCAATACAAAATGCACATATAGGGTAATAGTAATGTTGTAGTCCACAAATGGCACAGCTCTCTAATCCCCTTGCCATTTCTTTTTGAGTTAACTTTTTCATCAGTTCAGTCAGTCCATACCGTAATGAACAATTAATTTCATTTCTGCTTTGAAATATTATAAGCATATGATAAGCATGCTTTATGACTAGAGAAAAGTCAATGAGATATTTGAATATGGTGGTTATTCAGCCATAACCAACAAAGCAGAGAAAAAAGGTCATAAATTTCTTCCAAAGTTTTTATCTGCTGATTTATATTTATAGATGAAAATGTAGAAATATATTTCTATAACCTTTATGGATGGCAAACCAGAACGGGCTATGAATCAGTTAACCAGTAGAATCTGTCTGGTCATTCAACAATGTGTCTGCTCATTTGGTTAACTCTTTATAGGCAGCCGTGAGGTTCCTGTTCACCTTGCTTATGATTACAGAGAGCAACAGCTCTTAGTTAAGGTTTTAAACATCAGATAACTGACTGAAAAACTGTTAAATCAGGGCTGAGCTATGTGTAGCCTTCCAGATATCATTGGGCTATAACCCAAAACATTCCTCATAATTTACTCTGCTGATGGGAATTGCAACCCAACAACATCTGGAGGGCAACTAGTTGCGGACACTGCCCCAATTGTACACTTTGAAAACCCCTTCTCCAGAATTCAAAAATCTGAAATAATACAAAATCTGAAATTTTCTTCATTGGTAGTTAAGATGGTGAATCTTTTGTTTCCGATGGATCAGCATACACAAACTTTGTTTAATGTGCAAAATTATTAAAAAATATGGTATAAACTAATTTTCAGGCTATGTGTATTAATATATATGAAACATGACTGAATTCCCTGGGTAGGTTTGGGTCCCATCTGCAAGATATATCAATTATGAGCATATATGCAAATTCAAAATATGAACAATTGAAAATACAAGACAATTCTAGTCGCAGGCATTTTGGATGAGGGATATTCAACCTGTTCATTGGGTTGTGTTGTATTTCTCTATTTTCTTTCTTCTCGAGTAGTTTTTTGCTGGATTGGTTTAGGTTTATCTTCTTGGTTCACTTGTTCCAGCTCTAACCATGCAATGCTTGTTAAGTTAAAAGGTCTTTCAAATTTTCAGTCATTTTTGTCTTCAGTGTGGTTGGAGAAAATATTGTGAAACACCTAATCAGAGCTGGCTCTTTTTTTTTTCCGGATCCTTGACCACCAGTTTGTTGCTACTAGCTGCTTTTGCCACTGGCCCTTTCCTTTTCCACTAAGGATAAAATGAGACTTGTTGCAATTTATTTTCTGGACAGAAGTTTTACTGCAATAGCATTTGATTAAGGGCTTGCCAGCTAGGCTCCTACACGAACATTTGTATGCTGCTGTTATACTATGTATTAGGGCTGGGTAACCACGGAAAAATTTGTTTCTAAACTCAATTCGTTTTTAGGGGGTTTTTGCGTTTCGTTTTTTAAAAGAATTCCGAAATTTTCCTTTAAAAAAAGTTCGAAATATACGAAATTTCGTAAAATTACGAAACAATTACGAAATAAATTGAAAAAATTCGTTTCGATTTTTAATTACTCCTGCATGGCTCAATATCGGTTCGTAAGCTAATTTAAATACAAATTAATAACGAATTACGAAATTAACGAATGAAACTGTCCAACCCTACTATGTATTATTTCTGCAAGTTGTCTCATATTGACACTGAAGTTTTACACATATCTATTTAGAGGTACATTAAAAAGGCCTGGCTTTTTGATAATTGAAGGAGCTTCTCATTATATACTCCAATGTATGAACAATGGCATTTACTGGAGGGGTCCTCCCTTATATCCCATCAGTGGGAGAAATACTAATGAGAGAATATGAGAAAGCACCTTTTTCTACTGTGACATTCTAGCTGTGGAATGTCCTCCACATAAAAAGCATAACCAGCACTGAGACTGGCTTCTTCTTGTTATTAACTGACACCACATCAATGTTGACTTATTGTGATCCCACGGATGAGAGTTCTTCAAGTTTCCCTATCCATAACTGGTCTGCTCCAGTCTTGCAGACTTGGGCCACTGATGCCCTGATTTAGTCTATTCATCTGAAATATGCCTTTCGTCTTTTCTTGCTGCTTCTGTGTTTTGTAGTGAGTTATGTGCTTTCATGATTTGGCCACAAAATGACCATTCCAGTAAAGTCGTATTGGTTTTTAGGGAGAGCTGTACAACTCAGTGTTGGTCTCTTTTGGCAGTCTATGGTATTTGTAGAACTCTTCTCCAGCACCATATTTCAAATGGGTTGATTTTCTTCCTATCTGTTTCCTTCACTGCCTGCCTTTCACAATCATACATAGAAAAGTAAAATAGAACAGCATGGACAATCCTTAGTATTCAATGATATATCTTTATGCTTTATAATCTTGTCTAGCTCTCTCGTGGCTGCCCACCCTTTATATTGGGCTTATTTCTAGCCCAATGTAAAACCAGGAGTTTCTATTATGTCTTGGGAGTCTAAAGTATTCTCTCTATGTTAGTTATTTAGCTTAAATTGTTATTTGGATGTTAAACAACTTCAATCATTACATTATTTCTTTTGTTCTCACTTTCTCTTGCTTCCATGCCACACTGAGATCTAGTGAAACAAAGTGACAGACACAATTTTTTAAAAATGTATAATCCCGATAGAAATTCAATGAAGCTCACTTGGTAAATGAGTATATAATTGCTGGCTCACTCACATAACACTACAATCCTGAATTAGCATGCTATGGTGTAGTGTTACTTATTTCTGAATAAGCCTACATAAGATTGCACTGCACAGATCAGGACATGTAAGGAGGACTATAGCGATTTCACAGTTAAAACCATCCTTTATATAGTTTTTATTGTAGTGATTTTCTACAAACGTCTGCTTGGGGAGAGAAAGCTAATGCAGAGTCCCAGCCACATTAACATTTTGGATTTCTCCATTTGTTTTTAAGGGCAAGTTGTACTTTTGCTCAGTGGGACATTTAAAAAAGTGTTTCTGAAGCTGGTAATGACCTTCAGGACAACAAGACATACTTTCTATATGACTACATCCTCAATTCTAGTTTGCTGTCTGTCTCATAGCTTCACTAACTTTTTTTTCATGTCAGGAGCGACTTAAGAAACTGCAAGTCGCTTCTGGTGTGAGAGAATTGGCTGTCTGCAAAGACATTGCCTGGGAATACCCATATGTTTGATGTTTTACTATCCTTGTGGGAGGCTTCTCTCATGTTCTCACATGGAGAGCTAGAGCTGCCAAAGGGAGCTCATCCACACTCTCCCCAGATTCAAACCTCTGCAGTCCTGCTGGCACAAGGGTTCTAC
Organism: Anolis sagrei; assembly: GCF_037176765.1. Lineage (NCBI taxonomy): Eukaryota > Metazoa > Chordata > Lepidosauria > Squamata > Anolidae > Anolis > Anolis sagrei. The sequence goes on along the minus strand of NC_090022.1, from coordinate 93,465,116 downwards.
CCATTGCACCACTGGGGGCTCCTGGCATATAACTAAATAGAGGAGAAGAAAGGGGAGAAATCAGTTAAGACATATATCATCTTTGAGAGCCTAAGGGATAATTTTACATGCGCTCTAGCATCAATTCTGTTTCTTCCACTGTTTCATCTGGCTGGTGGCATTTTGAAGTCATCCTTGGTTAAGGGTTCATTCCAAGTCCAGATCCCCTTGTTTATAATTAGAAAGGTTTTTGTAAAACCTTGATACTAGCACACTACTTTTCTTTGTGATTGAGGAGAGAATGTCAGCTCAGATTTTTAAAATAGTGGGTTTGAAGTCTGCAATGCTGGCAGATTATGGGATTTTAAAGAATTTGAATTACTAGTAAACTGAAGGTCTCATCTTTATTTGAAATTAAGGTGAAATTGCCTTCGTAAGAGCTTCATTATATTCTTTGTCATTTTTATGGTAAAGGATTAGTCTCACATTTATACGGCATTATTTTTAGAATAATAGAGTTCAAGACAGTTACTAGTGATGAGGGAATAAAAGTTGGGATTGTAACAGAGGAGCGGATTTAACAAAACTCTGAAATGAGCTTCTGTACCCTTTGAAATGTCTTCATTTGATTAATTCAATCTAAAGAAAGCTTTTTTTTTGCAGGTTCAAGGAAGTTGGATATTTTTCTTTCGGTTTTAGATAAGCAATAAAAAGGGATTTTTTCTGCAAAGGGATTACAATTTGACGACCAGTTCAAATGTAGTAATGGTACTTATGAAACCTTTTTTTCCATTTGGAATAATATTGGTTGCTTTATGGTTTGTTTTTTTTAAATAAAGGTCAAAAACAGTGTTCCATTTTTTGTGTGTGTTTGGAATCCAAGTTGAATTCATTTTTAGTCTCTCCCACTTTGTGAATATTACTGATGCCATCCCATTTGCCACAACAGTGGGCTCATTCATTCGCAGGTTACCATGTTTTGAAAATCAAAAAGAAGACACATTTACCAACTGAGTACTTCAAACCTCCGATTGTTATGACATATATCACTTTCAGTACCCAATGAGGTCACATAATTTTAAGAGAAGCCACCATTCCTCAGCTGAGTGAGTCCAACAGACAAGACAGACCTTCCACAAAGTTGGATATCTCAGATACTATGGTTAGGTGTCTTTCCCTGTCTCCATCATCTTCTTTCCTGGTGGGCCTTCTGCTCAGGATGGAGGAGGAGGATGGCATACTGGTGATGACAACAGTGTCAGTGATACCGATCCAATTGGAAGCCAGTGAGTCACTTGGTTAATCCCCATGGGGTTGCGGATGGCTGCTTTGAAAGCTTCCCTTGCTCTTCTTTAACTGGGCATGTTCTTTCTCCTCAGAGCTCTGCTACCTGATCACCTGCTTCCATCCATCTAGATCTTTAGATCTGAAAATAAGACAATGGAAAAGAATTAATCCCTGTTATCATAAAAAAACAATACTATCAGCTATAGTTCTTGTAATCAAGCTATTATTTTGATTAGTTTACTTCTGTGTTTATGTGTGTGAAAGGAATATTATTAATAGTGTGAGAAAACTCCATAGATTGTTGAGTTAACAATGGAATCATTCATACACATTGACAATTTAGTTAACATTTATTTTAATTTGATGAGGTGGAGAGATGTCCCCCTCCCCCCGCCCATCTTTCTCTGCTAGGCCCCTTCTACACAGCCAGATAAAATCCAGATTATCTGCTTTGAACTGGATTATCTGGCAGATATAAACCAGCTCAAAGCAGAAAATGTGGATTATCTGCCTAGATATTCTGGATTATATGGCAGTGTAGAAGGGCCCCCAGATAGACTAAAGAGGAAACCTAAAAAAGAATTGGGAACAGAGAAAAAGTACCAGATGATTTTGTGTGCGCCTCTTTTCTAGCTTGCTTACTGCTGTAATAATAATAATAATAATAATAATAATAATAATAATGACTTTATTTATAATCTGCTCTATCTTCCCGAAGGGACCTGAAGGTGCTGCTTTATGGAGTCTAGCAATAAGATAATTGAGGGAAAGAAAACAATGGTGAGGGAATGCTTGTATGGAATGTGGGGTGTCCAATCAGCTGGAATTTCTTTCCATCTTGACACACAGGTCAAAGTCCTGGAATATGTGGTTGCGACACAATTCTATGGGTTCTTGGAAGAACCAGATTATCTAGACTCGTTGTAGTCCGGCTTTAGGACAGGACATGAAACTGAAACAGCCTTGGTCACCTTAGTGGATTATCTATGCAGGGAACTAGACAAGGGGAGTGTGTCGCTGTTGGTTCTCTTGGACATCTCAGTGGCTTTCAATACCGTAAACACAATATCCTTCTGAGGCACCTCATGGGAATGGTACTTGAAGGCACTATTTTACAGTGGCTCCAGTTCTTCCTGGAGGGTTGTTCTCAGAAGGTGTTGGGGGACACCGGCTCGGCCCTGCAGCCGTTGACCTGTGGGGTCCCGCAGGGCTCAGTATTGTCTCCCATCTTGTTTAACTTGTACATGAAACCATTGGGAGAGGTCATTTGGAGTTTTGAAGGCCGATGTTATCTTTAAGGATGTTGTTCAGGTCCTGAACGAGTGTTTGGCGGCTGTGACAACCTGGATGAGGGTGAACAAATTGAAATTGAATCCAGACAAGACAGAAGTACTGCTGGTCAGTCACAAGACAAAACAGGGTATAGGGTTACAGTCTGTGTTGGATGGGTTTGCACTCCCCCTGAAGACATATGTTTGCAGCTTGGGAGTTCAGCCTAGAACCCCAGTTAAAACTTATGTGCCAGCTGCACCTGTACCATGGGAAATCAGATTTGGCCACAATAGTCCACCCTCTTGTTACATCTCAAATAGACTACTGCAACACACTCTACGTGGGGTTGCCTTTGAAGACTGTTTGGAAGCTTCAGTGGGTGGCAGCAAGATTTCTTACTGGAGAGAGGCACAGGGAGCACACAAACCCCCTCTTGCACCAGCTCCAGTGTCTGCCAGTTTGCTACCAAGCCCAATTCAAAGTGCTGGCTTTAGCCTATAAAGCCCTAAATGGTTCCGGCTCAGCTTACCTGTCCAAATGTATCCTATAAACCATTTCAGAGGTTAAGATTGTCTGAAGAGGCCCTGCTCTCGATTCCACCCCCCTCACAGGCCTGATTGGTGGGGATGAGAGGCAGGGCCTTCTAGGTCATGGCCCTATAGCTATGGTACTCTCTCCCCAGGGAAATTAGATCAGCCCCTCCTGACCTTCAAGAAGAAAGTGATGACATGATTGTGGGACCAAGCCTTTGGATAATGACCCCCCCCCAGTGCAATAATTAGCCCTCAGTAAAATAAGGAACAATGCAAGAGATAACCAGAATGGCTTCTGGAATATACTTTTGGATTGTGTGATTTTAAATATTTGTTTTTAAGTTTGACTTGTTTTAATTATGTGATTTTAAACATATGTTGTTTTATTCTGTATTTGTTTCCACAGCGTCAAACTGAGCCTTTGGGGTGAGAAGGGAGGGATGTAAATGCAATAAATAAATAAATAAATAAATAAATTCTGCAGCATGCGCCAATTTGGTCAGATCCCATCACATGATGCCACACCAGCTCTGTGGGTAAAGGAAGGCAGAGCCAGCACATGCTTCCCTTCTGCTTATTGGATGAAGTCCTTGAAAGGACACAAGAGAGAGCCTTTTCATTGGATGCTCCCACTCTTTGAAACTTCCTTCCATGGGAGGGTAGGTTGGCTCTTTCCTCCTTTCCTTTCACTGGAAGTCAAAGCCCTTCTTAATTATGCAGATTTTAATGGGGATGCTTTATTTATGTTTTTACACTTTTTTATTGTTTCATATAATAATCTTAATTGTTTCAAGTTTTTATTATTCAGGTTTTTTTTGTTTGTTTTTTGTTTTAAAAAAATGACTCCCAGCAGAATTCAGTGTCTCCCTCACCCAGATCTGTTCAAATCAGGCAGATGGAATAGTGTTGTTGCAGCTTTCCAGAAACATTTTTGAAAAAGCACTCCAAAAAGAACTAAGTTGCTACCAGTTTTAAAAAGAAAACCTAATCAGCTATTACTTAACTTTGTGTGGTAAAACAATCCATAAATTAAGCAGCAAATGCAATTTAACTGCATTCAGCATTCATGCAGATAATGATTTTTTATGAGTACCATACAGTGTCAAGGCACATGATATTGCAGAACAATTCCCATTTCCTTCCATGTTTTGCTCATTAGTTTTTGTATTACTTGCAAAATATAACTTGCATAAACTTAATGCAGAGCATGAAGAGGGAGAGAGGAAGTGAGATGCATTTAGATATAATACAACTAGGTTGAGATTCCTGTTTGGAGCCGGATAGTTTTTCAAAATGGTGAATGAGCAAAATTAAAGAGACCGAGAATACCAGTCAACATTTTGGTTTATAAAAGCATAGTTGAATATTGGATCTTATTTATTATTTATTGATTTATTTACATTTCTCCCCCACCTTTCTCCACCCCTGAGGGACTCAAGGCAGCTTACACTTAGGCAACTTCCAAAACAATGTACAGTTAAAATAAACATTTAAATAGAATTATAAAATACATTAAACATTTAAACATATAAAACAATGCCTTAACTGTTAAACACTTTTTCCAAAGTCATAGTCTGGGCTGTTCCAATAGTCATTGCACACAATTCCAATTTTATCTATTGCGTAAGATTTTCAAAGGCTTGATCAAAAAGCCACACTTTTACTTTCTTATGGAAGGGCAGGAGGGAGGGCTGATCTTAGCTAACCTCTCCTCATAAGTGGATTAATATTTATTTATTTATTTATGACATTTCTACCCCATCTTTCTCACCCCTGGGGGGACTCAAGGTGCTAACTACCAGAGAGGAAAGCATGTGTATCACGAAGCACAATATTGTCCATGTAGGGGCAGCAGTTTATATAAAGGAAAACTGATTTATGGTAATTTATATTTTTATATATTGGGTCTATAATTCAGAAATACAAATGGTTTGTGGTACCTAGAAAGTGAAAGCAAAATTGGGGCAATTGAATGAGCCAGACATAGGAGTAAATTGATGTGAGAGCTAGAAGAAAGCTTGAAGTGGAAGCGGAGCTAAACCCTCGGTAATTGAACTCCTGATAATTGAACTCTAGTCAGCTAATACCAATAGGAGTTAAAAGCAATGCAACTTTAAAAATAAAAGTATAAATGTAAGATTTAAAAAGGAACAATTTATAAGAGAACACAACACATTAAAACTAGAGTACAATACTTTGTATCCGCAGGAGATATGTTCTCATTTTGTTTGGATACACGGAACTTTTGATGACAGTGAACCCTATTGGATTGAATGACTTCCACATACAAAGAAAACAGAGTCATCTAGACAAAGCCTAGAGAGGTGATATTTTGTAGGAAGTGGATAAATGAAACCATGGGTGCAGACACTTGGGGGGGGGGGGGGTCATACGTTATTAAATTGCATTGAAATCATATAGAATCTCTTTTAAAATAGCATTTAAAGCTCCATCTCATAAGTTTGTAAAAGCCTGGTGGCACAAAAATGGCCTGGAACCAGAAGGAGAGCAAGGATGGAACGATCCTGGTATCTCTCTGACACAATTATATTTGTTTTCATATCTTTGAATATTTACTTTTCCCCAGTAAATGTAAATGAAAATCTAAAAATAAAAAATAGAATTGTTGGTTTTCTTTATGTCAAGTTCCAGTGCCTCTTTTTAAAAATTAGTTACCCTTTCTTACAGCATAACAGCTTGAGGAGTTTTATTGAACCACAGCATCTAAATAGGGAATCTATGCTTCAGAAGCTAACTTGGAGTGGGTCACAAGCATCCCAAGGCACAGTTGGCACTGGAGCATGCTAATGGTATTGGAAGACTAAAGATATCTTACCCAAAGGGTAGAAAGAAGTTTTAATTTTTTCTTCTTAATATGTTTAGAATCTTTGAGATATTGAAAGGGGAGCATACATCATCCTGAAAGATGATGTATGCTTTTTTAGAATGACAACTTTCAGAAAATGTTTTTTTTTAACTGAATGAAAAATGCCATGTGCACTAGATCTGACCCCCCCCCCCCGTATTTCATTCTTAACACTAAATCCAGCTGATCGACAAATAGTAGCTGTCATAACAATCTTGAATGTTTATTAAAAATAAAATATAGATAATTCTTATTTTCACATCAACTTATTGTACTACTTTGGCAATGTAAAATGCTTTATATAAATGAAATGAAACTGCTGGGCATGTCTATGAAATGTTAACAAAAATCATGTGTTTTGTACAAACAGAATTGTGACTGTATCCTGTACTGAAGAGCATGCTTACAAATGCTATTGTGTTATCTAAGAACAAACTTTATTGTGATTTTTTTTGTGTCAGGAGCGGCTTGAGAAACTTTATTGTGATTATTCTAGTTAATTGGTGAACTCACATCAGAAATATAATGGTATGTGAACCTAAACTCATCCAAGGCATTTGGGACAGAACCACTCAAGACTAATTACTCTAATTGCTGAGGGGTGGATAAATCAAGTCTATTTTCAGCCTATGTTTTGTGTTAATTAATTAAATCCATTTTGCATCAATGTATAATTGATTGCTCAATTCATGAAAATGTGCATTAATTTTCACATTCCATTTTCTCTAACACACACAAACCTTTTGTAAGATTATTTGGAGATGAGTACAATCCAAGTATAACAGTATTCTAATCCAAGTATTTAACTGGAAAGTACGAAGGGGTGAGTTCACTTTTAAATGTAGATCAAATGAAATTCTCTCCATCCCTCTTTGAAAGGGCTGGAAGATTTGACTGCTGCCATTATCATACCCAGTTTTAATGCTGCAATATCCCCTTAGTTAATATAACATTTAGTTTTTCAAATATCTGTACTGTTTTCCAGCTTCCAGTACCTTACATTTGAGCTAATTCTCTTATATTTGTGCAATTAGTTGACGACAAGGTTCCATAATTGTGTTCTTTTTTGTTCTAGAAATCTGTGGTGTGTGGAACAAACAAACACAAAAAAGCTTCACCCTGTGTGGAGGACTAGTCATATGAATATTGAAAACAAGTATCCAGATTTCAAGAGTACTTCAAGTGTTATGAGATTTGAACTTGAATCATGCATATCGACTTAAAATCTGATGAAAAAAACATGTATTATCACGAGAGTGCATTGCAATGCTGATACATTAGTTTTCATGGCTTATGCTAAGCTCTGGCTTGTAATAATATTGACATACATTAGCATTGCTTTCTTCATAAACCATTTAGTTCCCGTGTTAGTTTGTAGAATGCTGTAAATAGTGCTTAGAAAGAGAATATGCAGCATTTTATAGATAGAATCTGAAAAAGTAGCATAGATTTTTTTTTTGGTAGAAATCAATTTGCAACACATGGGGAGTTCTCTACCAAACGTTTCTTACGCATCCAAGAGATGGGAGGAAATGATACCAAAATTCAGGATTTCTTAAGAGCTGTTCCAGCGTATATGAATGTGAGAGGGCATACTGACATTATGATTTATTTTATTTGTTTATCGTGTCAGTAACTAACCAAACAGTTGTATTGTATTTTTTGAAACACACACACACAAAGTTTGCAAACTTGGCATTCTATTAAATGTTATTTGATCAGTAGCTGGCCACTTGGAGTGCCTCTGGTGTTGCTATAAGAAGGTCCTCCATTGTGCATGTGGCAGGGCTAAGGTTGCATTGTAGTAGGTGGTCAGTGGTTTGCTCTTCTCCACACTCACATGTCATGGATTCTACTTTGGAGCCCCTTTTCTTAAGGTTGGCCCTGAATCTCACGGTGCCTTCCAAGTCACCCAGTTTTCTGTGTGCCCAGGAGGGAGTCTCTCATTCAGTATCAGCCATTGACTGAGGTTCTGGGTTTTAGCTGTCACTTTTGGACTCTCGCTTGCTGAGGTGTTCCAGTGGGTGTCTCTGTAGATCTTAGAAAACTATTTCTTGATTTAAGTCATTGGTGTGCTGGCTGATATCTGAACAGGGGATGGGCTGGAGATGTCACTGTCTTAGTCCTTTCACTATTGGTTGCTACTTCCCAGCGGATGTCAGGTGGTGCAATACCGGCTAAACAGTGTAATTTCTCCAGTGGTGCAGGGCGCAGACAGACACCCTGTGATAATGGTAGGTTACATACCTGTGACCATCTTTCTTCGAGTGGTGCTCTGCGAATTCACACTTGTGGAGAGACTGCGCCTGCGCGGGCTCCAACGGAAGCTTCTGTAGTTTAAACTTTTCAAGTTTTGGCGGTAACCCCGCCCAACCCCGGCAGGGGATAAAAGGGCGCCCCGCGCATACCCTCGCAATTCCTACGCCGCTAAGGCAACGAGAAATTGGAGGTTTTTCTGAGGGGAGGCTGGGCGGGTTAGTGTGAATTCACAGAGCACCACTCGAAGAAAGATGGTCACAGGTATGTAACCTACCATTTTTCTTCGTGGTCTCTGCGAATGCACACTTGTGGAGACTAGCCAGCTCAGGTCCCGGAGGCGGGAAGAAGGCAAACCGACCATCAAATAAAGGGCCAAACAATTTTATTAAGTGCAACAAGTCATGAACAGTGTATCGCTTTCACTTCCTAAGAAGGGTACAGTGCATAAATGTATGGAAGTACGTGATCCTCCCAGGCCACATGTAGATGGCCAAATTCACAGTAAAACAGTCACTCATCAGATGAGGGCATTCTTTTAGACAGTTACATAAACATGTTGACCCCTGGTAAACAACACACTCATTGCAATGAGGGCACTTCAAGTAGTTGCATAAACATTTGGCAAGAAGAAAAACACTGGCGAAAAAAGGCACCACGAAAATGACGAGCCCAAAGAGACTCGAGTGTAAAGTAGAGTGCACGGATGCCTGTACACCAGGCAAGTAGTATAACACATTCAACAAGTGCAAGTACATTCAAAACTTTAGCGACAAGCTCTATTCGAGCAACCTGTGGTCACAGTAAGACATTACAGTGCAATCTATCAGAACAAATGTAGCATACGGTACCGTAAAAAACCCCACGGTATCGATGATACAACTTGGTGCAAGTATTCATGGCGGACACGACGCCAGAATTGCCCTCCCAAAGGCCATGTCAGGTGTACACCTGGTATCCAATCTGTAATGTGAAACAAATGTCCGAGGGCTTTTCCAAATGGCCGCTTTGCAAATGGCGTCCAGGGGAATCCCTTTAAGAAAGGCAGTAGAGGCTGCTATTGCCCTGGTTGATCGAGCCCGGACAACCGAGGGGGGTTGTTGTCGAGCCAGCTGGTAACAAAGCTCGATGGTCGAAGTGATCCAGTGGGAGAGGCGCTGTGCCGTGATCGGCAGACCCAGTTTGTCATGGGCATATGTCACAAAAAGTCGCTGAGTCCTTCGGGACTGAGCAGTTCTATCCCTGTAACACAGCAATGCTCTCCGCACATCGAGCATATGGAGTCTCCTCTCTGCAGGGGTAGAGGGAGACTGGAAGAAGGAAGGGAGAACAATGTCATCGTTAACATGGAAAGGGGATACAACTTTGAGTAGGAATGTCACATCTGTGCGGAGAACTGCCCTATCCTCGTGGACAACCAAATAAGGATGGTCAACCCTCAGCGCCGCCAGTTCCGACGGCCTACGGGCTGAGGTGATTGTGACCAAAAAGGCCACTTTCCATGAAAGAAGCCGAAGGTCGATCGACGCCAAGGGTTCGAAGGGGGATTGCGCGAGCTGTACAAGCACGAGGTCGAGGTTCCAGCCGGGAGTTGGAGGACGAACTGGAGGATGGAGATTATTGAACCCCCTCAAGAAGGACTTCACCGAGCTGTCCTTAAACAGAGAGGCTTCTCCTCTTCGTTGAAGCTGCCACGAGATGGCCGCTAAGTGTGATTTCAGTGATGACAGCGACAGTCCCCGCTCGGTAAGGTGCAGTAAGAACAAGAGAATTCACGGTATCGACGACTGAGGGTCGTTTATTCCCTTCTCAGAGAGGAAGGTCTGGAACCGGTTAAGGCATGCCGAGTAGCACTTCTTCGTCGCCGGTTTATGAGCTGCAGCCAAGATAGGGAGGACACTTGGACACAGTGTCTTTAGAACTGGATCCTCCATGCAGAAAGGTAAAGGGAAGCAAGGTCGGGATGGAGAAGCTGGCCTCCTTCTCCGGAGAGGAGATCTTGTCGAAGTGGAAGGCGTCGCATCCGGGCCCCGGACAGCTGGAAGAGTACTGGAAACCACGGTTGTCGTGGCCATTCCGGCGCTATCAGGATACAGTTCGTTTGTGCCAACTGGATCCTCTCGATCACCCTCGGGATGAGCGGGAAGGGTGGGAAGAGGTAGAGCAGATGTTTCGACCAATCCAGAAGAAACACGTCTCCGAGACACCCCGGTACTGCGTTCGGAGCCAGGCGTGCACCGAACTGCGGCAGCTGAGCATTTAGAGGTGACGCAAAAAGATCGGCGGCCGGAAGACAGTCCCTGAAAATCTTGGTCAGTTCGTCGGGGTTCAGCTTCCACTCGTGCGAGGTCGATTTTGTTCTGCTGAGCGCATCCGCCTCGACGTTGGTCTCGCCCGGAAGGTGCAGGGCTGTGATCGACACCGACCTGGCTACACACCACTCCCACAGCTCCAGCGACAGCTTGAGCAGCTTTCTCGAACCCGTGCCGCCCTGTTTGTTTACATAAAACATCGCCACCATGTTGTCCGTAAGGATTTGGACAGATTTTCCGGTGACGAGAAGGGCGAATGCCCTCAGGGCCTTGAAAATCGCCAGCAGCTCAAAGTAGTTTATATGGCATTGTCTTTCCTCCAAGGACCACAGATCGTGGACCGAGAGTTCTCCTGTATGGCATCCCCATGCGAACATCGAGGCATCTGTCGTGATGGTGACGGATGGAGGCTCTGGATGGAAGGGAATGCCTTTGCAGACAAGATGATGGGTCATCCACCAGTTCAGGGAGTTTTTCACCGACCTCGGGACCAGCAGACGTTTTGAGGTGTTGTCCCGCATTGGATTGAAGTGATCCAGGAACCATCTCTGAAGGGGACGGAAGCGAAGCCTCGCCAACGGTGTCACCATTACCGTGGAGGCCATGTGCCCAAGGAGGACCTGTACTTGCTTCGCTGGAACTACTTGGGACCGCCGAACTTTGAGCGCCTCGGCGTGCAGAGCCCTGAATCTCTCCTCTGGGAGGTAAACAGACTGGGAGAGAGAATCGAACATGGCGCCTATGAACTTTATGCATGTGGTGGGTTCTAGATGGGATTTCTCCCTGTTCAGCTGGAGACCCAGATCCTCGAGGAGGGAAAGTGTCTTTGCCACGTGGATTCTTAGAAGGCCTGGAGAGCGGGCCGCCAACAGCCAGTCGTCCAGGTATGGGAAAATGCGGATTTTTTTCCCTTCTGAGGGCTGCTGCGACCACCGACATGCATTTGGTGAAAGTTCTCGGTGCCATCACGAGCCCGAATGGGAGCACGTTGAAGGCACAAGTCTGTCCCGCTACCCTGAAAGCCAGGAAGCGCCTGTGGTGTTTTCTGACCGAGAGATGAAAATAGGCATCCCGGAGGTCGACGGATGCAAAGAAATCTCCGTGGCTGAGGAGTGGAAGTATGGACGATACCGTCACCATCCTGAACCTTTGGGGCTTGATGAAGGAGTTTAAGTCTCTGAGATCGAGGATTGGACGAAGGGAGCCATCCGGCTTTGGAACAGTAAAGTATCTGGAGAAAAAGGCCCGATTGTTTTGACAGTCCGGGAGGGGAGAAATGGCCCCTTTGAGAAGCAACGTCTCGACTTCTGCTAGAATTGTCGAAGATGGTTCGGTATCAACAATATGTCCCGTTGGCGGGAGTTCTTCGAACTCCAACGCATAACCTTCGCTGACAACTTTTAAAACCCATGCATCGGAGGTGATATCTTTCCATGCAGGGAAGAAATTTGTCAGGCGGTCGCCAAATGGTGTAGGACCGGATGGAAGAACGAGGGTGGGTGTCATCGGGAGGGACATGGGAACAACATCGGTAACGGATGTGCAAACGGTATCGTCCGTTAGGGCGTCAAATGCGACGTCTGGCCTGGTTGCCTCCTGAAGCCTGGCGGGACCTCGAGCGCTGCTGCTGAGGTTGCTTGTGCTGCTGTTGAGGTTGTTGAGGATGGGTTTGTTGGGATGGATGCAGGGGACGAAAAGACTGGCGGTACTGGATCGTACGATACGGGACCGTGTGTCGGCGCTTGTATTGGAACCACCTTGTCCTCTGTGCCTGGGGCTGGTTCTCGAACCCGCACTTGGTAGCCAAAGTCTTGAAGTCATGATTCGACTTGAGCTTATAGTCCGTCCCTGCGTTAAAGAGACCGAGGGCGTCAAAGGGGAGGTCCTCAATGACCTGCCGCGAAGATGTTGAGAGGCCAGAAGACCGGAGCCAGGCATGCCTTCTAATAGCCACGGCGTGGGCAATCATTTTGCCGGCAGTGTCCCCAGTGTGCTTGGCTGTTTGCATCTGATGATGCGCCAGGGAGTTTGCCTCTTGGGCCAAAGTGGAGAGGACAGTACGATCCTCCTCAGACATCCTCTGGAAAAACGGTGCCACTTTCTCCCAAAGTATCTGTTGATACGCGCCCATGCACGCGCCATAATTAGCCATCCGAGCCAATAAAAGAGCGCCAGAGTATAGTTTTCTGCCAACGGCGTCGAACCTTTTTCCTTCTCGGTCCGACGGTGTTGACGATTGCCTCCCGAATGCCTGTGCCGCCTTTACCACCACCGAGTTGGGATCGGGGTGATGCTTGAGCCACTCCAAGCCCTCATCATCTGTTCTGTACCACACTTCAATCCTCTTGGATGTAGGTGGCATGGAGGAAGGGGCTTTCCAAGAGCCTTGGATGACCTCGAGGAGGTAGGGTAGGAAAGGCAAGAGAGGAGCAGGTGGAGATTCTGACTGCACCCTCTTGAAAACTGGATCTTGTACTGCCTTGGAAGTCTGCTTGACCTCCAGGCCCAAGGCGTCCGCCATGCGAGCCATTTGATCTGCAAAGGCTCGGACATTGTCTGTAGGGGATGGAGGGTCGACCTCGTATGCATCGTGGGTAGGTGATCTCTCGATCCCGAGAGATAGAACCGAGCCCGAGTGTACCGATCCCGGCAGCTCGCCATCTTCCTCTTCCTCCTCGGCCATAATGGACTGGGGAGGAGGGGACGAAGAAACGTCCCGATCTGGCTGCTCTGGTAGAGCGGTTGGAGGGCACTTGGATGTTGAGGCCTGAATGGCACGCGCCAGTCTCATAGTCTGTCTGCCTCTCTCCGGTGTCTCCGTCACCGGAATAGTCTCCTGTCTTGCCGTCACAGTTGTCACGGTCTCCTGTCTGGCTGTCACAGATGGGAAAAGCTCCTGTCTGGCAGTCACAAGACGAACGGGTGCCTCGATCACTGTGTCCACTGAAATCACAGGGGAATCAGGTTGTTCAATAGGCGCCTCTGGCGACCGACGTATCTCCCGAGCAGGCTGGGAGATCGGCTGAGGTTGAGCTGGCTGTATCGGTGATGACCTCGCAGACGAGGTGGCCGAGGAGCCAGTGGTCGGTCTTCGAGAGGAAGAAGAAGACGAGGATGGAGGCGGCATCGTCTTCTTCTTCTTCGCTGGTGGCTGTGCCGTCTTAGAAAGAGATTTTCCCGGGGTGGGCGGGACGGAGGATGAGGTAGAAGCATGCCAAGATTCCTCTTGAGCTCGGCGAAAGGCAATGCGAACCGCCGTGGAAGATGGCAGAGTCGCTGATGTCGACCTCGTGGACCTAATCGACCTCACTGACGCCACCGAGCTGGCCGAAGAGTGCCGGATGCGCACGGTTTCGGTTGTTACCGTGCATGGGCCCGTCTGCTTCGTCGGCCTCGCGGCCTTGGAAGCTGTTGACACCGAGGCCTTAGAAGCTGTCGACATAGCTGACCTCGGTCTTTTCTGTGCGGCCTTTCTCGCCCTTGTTTGGCGAGGCTCGGCCTGGGCCGAGGGATCGACGGACTTCGAAGTCAACGCCTCCTTTGACGTCGACGGCCATGACGCCTTGGCCGATGTTGCTATCGATGGCCTGGATACCGAAGTCGACGTCGACGCCGGTGTCGATGTTGAGGGTACCAGAGCCAACGTCTGTTCATACAGAAGGTACCGAAGCCGATGAACCCGATTCTTACGGGATTGTGCCGTCAGAGCTTGACAATGGCGGCACGAAGAAGTAATGTGTGCCTCGCCGAGACACAACAGACAAAGAGCGTGCTTGTCCGAATCAGGAATTTTTCTCGGACAATTCGTGCATCTTTTAAATCTGGTTGTTGACATCTCAGAAGAGCCAAAGTGAGCCGTGCGGCGGAAAAAAAGGAATTGCGAGGGTATGCGCGGGGCGCCCTTTTATCCCCTGCCGGGGCTGGGCGGGGTTACCGCCAAAACTTGAAAAGTTTAAACTGCAGAAGTTTCCGTTGGAGCCCGCGCAGGCGCAGTCTCTCCACAAGTGTGCATTCGCAGAGACCACGAAGAAAAAAGTGACATGTCTCATTAAGAGCCACATCCACTGTTTTAGCATGGTGAGATGTGTTCCACACTGGCATGCATACTCAGCAGCACAGTAAGAAAGCCCAAGGGCAGATGTCTTCACTGTATCTGGTTGTGATCCCCAGATTGTGCCAGTCAGCTTTCATATGATATTGTTTCTAGAGCCCACTTTTTGCTTGATATTCAGGCAGTGCTTCTTATGGGTGTCAGAATGATGACGATGATGATGACGATAATAATAATAATAATAATGACAAAGTATAGGAATGGGAACTTGCACCAAAGGTTTTTCTTAAAAAGAGGTTTACTTGGGAATATCCAACTGGATTGGGCTCTGTCACACAATACTGTCATAATGCTATTATTCTGCTTTAACTGCTATGACAACATCATATGAAACCCTGGGATTTGCAATTTGAAACCCTGGGAAATAATATTTAGCCAGAGAGCTTTTGGACCTCGCCAAACTACAGACCCCAGAATTCCACAGAATGTTTCCCCGGTAGTTAAAGTGGAATAATAGTGCTATAATAGTGCAGCATGATAAAGATCTTAGTTTTGAAGTTCCACCATTCCATGGACACATCTACACTGACCATTTATGTTGGTATGGGGGAGGATCAGCCTGTGGGTGGCACAAAATGCACATGGGCTGATCTGCATTAAGCTAGGGAAAGATGTTTAATGGGGCTGCACCATGGGCTAATAGCGCAGGTGAAAGCCCAAATACTTCACTAGGAATTGGGCTTTCCCCTGAATTCTCAGAATGCAGACATCCACAGCCACCAAATGGGAGAAGGGCGGCGGGGGGTTCCCTCCCTTGATCCTGCCAAATGTGACACAAGAGGAAAATGTTCTGATAATCATGATCTAGACCTCCCTGTCACTCCTGTATTGCAGCAACAGGGAGAGAGAGGGGTGGCCGTTTGGTATCTGTTCAGTGTCTCTGTTGGGCCAAAATATGGGCCTGAACAGGGGTTTTATATGCTGATTCTGGCCCACATTGAATGGCTGTGTAGAACTCACAAAGATCTTCAGGTATACTGCAGGATTAGGAGACAAAGCAGTGATTATTATCTTTTCTTATTTCTCTTATCTATTCTTCCTATAAGATATATAACAATTTCAGGTTTGTTGCACAGCAGATGGAGGACATGGATTGATAAGAAGGCCAAAAGAGAAAGGGAAGGAAGAAGCTACTATTGCCCCATCTCCCAGTACAGTAGTGAATTTAGACCTGCCTTCACTTGACTTTAAAATGTGATGACTGGCACCATTGCTAAGGAGGAATAAAGCAGATGTTCTTTCCCCCGGGTTATGTAAAAGATTTTCCACCACAAAGAAAGAAAATGTGATATGATACAATAGAAAGTGGCAGAAATTAAGAATGATAGAAAATGTTGTTTATTCCTTCAGTCACTTCCAACTCTTCGTGACCTCGTGGACCAGCCTACACCAGACCTCCCTGTCGGCTGTGGCCACCCTCGACTCCTTCAGAGACAAGCCAGGCATGTCAAAGATACCATCCATCAATCTTGCCCTTGGTCGGCCCCTCTTTCTTTTTCCTTCCATTTTCCTCAGCATCATTGTCTTCCCTAAGTTTTCCTGTCTTCTAATGATGTAGCCAAAGTACTTCATCTTTGCCTCTAATATCCTTCCCTCCAATGAGCAGTCGGGCGGATGATTTGGCATAAGATTCTCACCAATAGATGGTTTATTTCTATCTGTGGGAGGCATTTTATCTAGTGGGGAAATTGCACTGCTGCATGGTGTTGAATGTAGGCTAAATCATGAGTGGGGGTTGCAAGGTATGCATATGTTAAAATCAAAAATTCTCCTGAATACAATCTATTGGTTTGCTGTTGTTGTGTGCCTTTAGGTCATTTCTGACTTAAATTACCCTAAAAACAGTGGTTCTCAACCTGTGAATCCCAAGATGTTTTGGCCTTCAACTCCTAGAAATCCTAAACTGGCTGGGATTTCTGGGAGTTGTAGGCCATAACACCTGGGAACCCACAGGTTGAGAACCACTGCCCTAAAATGAATCTGTCATGGGGTTTCCCAGTAGGTTTCCATGTCTCCCTGTTCTCCAGAGTCATAGACCAAAATCCAACCACAACACTAAACTAGCTCTTAATATACTACAAATAAAGGACCGTGCATTTGGGGAAGTACAGCTTGTATGTGGTCTCTAGAGTAAAGCTGCAGGAGCCTATTTTTATGTATGTTCTTGACAGTGATTGCTGCTTTAATGGCTTAATCCATAGATTCCAATGGCTTTGTTTAATAGGCTTCTTCTCCAAGGGTGGAGGAGGGAGCACAATGATAAATTAAACAGAGTAAAAAAGAAAAGAGAAAAATTGGATTAACCCAAACCTCTTATTTATCTGGATTTCCAAGGTGCTGAAGAAAACCTCAAACCCAACTTGTTAAAGATGAGAGTGTTGTAAATCCTATTTATCTCTCCTAAAATTTCCTTATTTGTCCTAACTCTTGCTTCTGCACTCATATATCAAGTCAATGTAGTGTGAATTGCTCTACTAAAGTGGAACCAAAGGTCAAGGTTTTCAATCTCATTGTACTCAAGGGGATACCTTTTTTGTGCAACACCTGACTGATTCAAAAATGGAATTCTGGTTACTGAATCTATCAAAGCACGGAACTGCCTAATATTCATTCTTGGTGTTGGGGGCAAGAATGAACAATACTGTATCAGTGAAAAAAATAAATACAAATAGAGTTATGTCGTGGATGAAACAAAGCAATGGCTTTCATTTGTATTTATTATATTTTGACACATTAAAAACAATATGAAAATACTTCCAATGCCGTTTTATAGCAGTCACATAGTTAACAGCTTTACAATTTCTCTATATAACTGTACCTCTAAAATTGCTTAGTCAGTACAGAAAAATGTATTTCTAGAAGCTGAGAAATATAGGAAGGTAATGCTTTTTTTGGGCATCCTTTTACTGGAAAACCTTCCTGCGATGGATGTGGACAATATGTATGTACAATGTAAATATGATTTATAATGCAAGCAATTCCAATTATTACAAATATGGAAATACGTATAAAATTATAATATCAATAAATTTCTTTGGTATGCGTACATAACCCCATGTCTATATTAAATGTAGATTTTGAAGCTATAAGAGCTGTTAGACCCTTGATTTATCAGTTTCTTGCACAAAAATTCACCTATAAACATGAGATTTGATCTTTTCCATATTTTTAATCAATATGGGCCCGAGCACTCTGCTAGTGGAGACAATAGAATCCAGCCCTAAAATTCAGCATAGCCAGATTGGATTTGGGATGAAGCTGCTGTAAACTTCATTTATAACAAATTCTGCCCCACCATGAAATACTTTAAAGTTCCATCAGGATCTCATCACATGAAGTTGCATAACATGGGTGACAGTGAGCTGATTAGCCTGCAGTGATGCATTCCCCATCACGTGGGGGAAAGCCGCACCGCCCGGCTTCCCCTCGCACTCAGCCTGTTGGCAATGAGAACACAGGAAGCCTCTATGTCAGTGGTTCTCAACCTTCATAATGCCATGACCCCTTCCTCAGTTTCTTATGTTGTTGTGACCCCCAACCATAAAATTATTTTCATTGTTACTTCATAACTGTAATTTTACTACTGCAAATCGTCATGTAAATGTATGTATTTCCATTCACTGGACCCAATTTGGCACAAATACCAAATACACCCAATTTGAATACTGGTGGGGTTAGGGGGGATGGATTTTGTTATTTGGGAGTTGTAGTTGCTGAGATTTATAGTTCACCTACAACCAAAGAGCATTCTGAACTCCACCAATGATGGAATTGAACTAAACTTGTCACACCGAACTCCCATGACTAATGGAAAATACTGGAAGGGTTTGGTGGGCATTGACCTTGATTTTTGGATTTGTAGTTCACCTACATCCAGAGAGCACTGTGGATCCACTGATGGATCTGCACCAACCTTGGCATGGATACTCAATATGCCGAAATGTGAACATAGAAAAGGTTTTGGGAAAATAGACCTTGACATTCGGGAGTTGGGCCCAACTTCCCATACAGATCCCCCTTGACCAACAGAAAATACTCTTGGTCTTTGGTGACCCCCCCCCCCCCCACAACCTCTCACTACCCACCCAGGGGTCCCGACCCCCAGATTGAGAAATGCTGCTCTACATTGTTTGATGGGATCCAGTGGGCTCAATCCTTGAACTGTCCTGGGTGCACCCTAGAATGGGTAAGAACCTCAATAGGATAAGATCTTATGTGGGGAAAAAGTGCCTGTTCACCTCCATATTCCAAACTCCACTTTTCTAGCCATAGCCATATTTCCCCAACATGACTATTGGTTTGCTGGTAAAGAACAGGAGGAGTGCCCAGCTCTGCTTTTGTTCCTGTAGAGCTGAGTTGGAAGAGGATGGTTGTGGCTGAAAATGGAAAAGGGTGGAAAACAGGCACCTTCATCCCACTTTTTGGGTCTTAAATCTCCAATTGTTAAAGGTACAGAACTCCTATCCCTGGTGCAATCTTGTTTTCATGCTGAAGTTCCAAATAGAAAATGCTTGGAAGCTGTCACAATTTACTGGTAGGTTGGACAACTGCCAGGGGATTCCCATGCTAATCTCAATCCATTTAATGTTCCAAATTTTACTTCCTGAATCTGAGATTAGTATGGGAATCAGATTTAGGGTTTAAACAGAAGAGAAACAATGGAACTCAATTTGGAAAATGCAAACATATAAATCAATCTCAGCACAATTTAGAGAAAATACTTTTAAAATCATGCATAGACGGTACTACTATCAATTCAAACTGCATAGGATCAATAATGGAATTTCTAAAATATGTTGGAAAAGATGTGCAGAAATAGAAGAAATAGAAATGAGTCACCCAAGGGCTGAGAAAAGCGGTATATAAATATATAAGATTGGAGCTACATGTTGCTAATGTGCCCAAAATAGGAAGATTCTGGGGTGAAGTCCTATCATGGATAAGCCAAATAGTGGGGAAAATAATACATTTCAGGGATGCTCTGCTAATGGTTTCTCTATTTGAAATAATAATGATTTGGCAAATAAAAATCTTATATTACTCATGTTATGTGCCACAAGACTTGAAATAGACAGAACCTGGAAAAAGCTAGAGAATTTATCAATTGGTTAAACAGGATATGGATAATGGCCTTATTGGAAAAGTTAACCTATGCATTAAGATTAGCAAAAATAAAAATAAAAGAAGATCTATTTAATAACACGTGGAATCCATTTATTAGCTTTGTGTGTAAAAGCAACGGTGTCTTTAAACCACCAAATGTCCAAGAAAGATTGTGGATGAGCAATTAGAAAGCATGTTACAGTAATTGTGTAATGGATGCAATTAGAATAAATCGAAGTAATAGAATTGACAGAGCTGTATTTTTATAATGCTATGCGAATGATAGAAGGGATGGGGATATAGATTTGGGAACAGATGATATGACAAGAGAATTATATTATGTTTTAAGTGTGTGTGTGTGTGTATAGAGGGACCTCTGCTAGGAAATGTGGAGGTTGAACTGGACGATGGAAGACTGTACTGCAACTCCCATGCTCAGCCCCTGATTTTGTTTTTTTTAAAACCCTTCCATATGCCTCTGCCTCATAGGCACCTGAATATGATACAATTGTTCCACACCCTTGTGGTAGGCCTCCTAATTTTAGCTTTCTCAATGGTCTTTGCGATTGCCTGTATGTTCTTTTGTTCCTGATTCCATGTTGCTACAGCTCCACTGGCTGCTGGCTCATTTCTAGGCACAATTTAAAGTGATTGTTATGACTTCTGAAATCTTTTATGGCTCAGAACCAGGTTAATTGAAGGATTGTATTCTCTCATGTCAGTCAGCCTGTGTTTTGATTTTTTTTAAAAGAAGCGAATAAAGAGGTTACCTGTCTAGCTTCTTCAGAGTTCTGGAGCACCAGAGAATCAATGGAGAAGGCCCTTTACCTTGTTCCCCTCATAGGTACACCAGGTGGGAACAAAGTAGAGGGCCTTCTCCGGTGCTCCAGAATTCTGGAGAAGCTAGACAGGTAACCTCTTTATTAGCTTCTTACAAGCAGGCCTGCCTTTTTTATTCCAGCAGGTTTTTGCAAAAAGACTTTTAAGGGAAGCAGGCCTAGAACAACAGGCTGAATTTTTTTTTGTTCTTAATGGCTTTTATTGTAACTGGATTTTTAAAAAAGTTTTAAACTATGATATGATGATTTTTGTAAGCTGCCTTAAATCCTGACCTGGGAGAAATGATGGGTTTTAAATTAACACAAAAAACAACAACCCTCAGCACAACAATGGCAGTTTTGCTTTATGTTAAGCCTGAAGGAGAGAACTAATGCGCACACATGAAAAATCAAAGCAAATAAGGAGACAAGGTCACTTGCTTCGTTTACTTTAAAAAGCCAAACACATTACAGCCACTAACAGAGTTGGTCTTCTGCAGGTTTAAGCTAACAAATACAAATATAATACCATTTACTACCTTAACAAGGATAACACAAAACTCCCATATTTCATCAGATTCAAGGCAAACATTTTCACATTTAAGGGGCTTCAAAAATGGGGTGTAGCCTCAGATTTGACTTTTTCTTTTTTCTCCAAAACCGTTCCAGGTCCAATAGGCCCATAGACACAATACTTTATATACTTATGCAGACAGATGACTTGCAGGCTTCTTACACTCCCACCTCACCTCAAAGGAAAGTTTGCACTACAAAGCCATATTGCAAAAAATACATTATGCATGCAGAGGTAATCCTAAAAAATAGTCTAAGAAAAATCTTTTTTCCCCCTAAAATCAAAGTTTCAGCATTGGGGCGTGCCTTACATTTGATAGTGCCTTAGATTCAGTGAACTATAGTAGTTATGTTCTCTAAAACATATAGATTACATTAGTTGATTAACACCATGCAGGTGCATACATTTACACAGAAATTTCTGGAGTTATATAATATAAGCTCCCAAGAAATAGACTATAAAGCCAAGAAAACTATTATCATTGGATATTTATCCTGGACATAGTGTTGTAGTAGAGCCTGTGAGTAACGTTACAAACAGGAGTATGGGTGCTAGAAGGGAAAAAAGGGTTACTCAGGAGCAGGAATCTGATGAGCAGCAGAGAAAGAGGATCCGGGACATACTTACAACACCTACAGATGAGGAGTCATTTGAGGGATTCTCTGGGGATGATGAGTCAATGAGTGAAGGAGAAGAAGGAGACACCATGGATTAGACCAAGATAAGTGCAAGCTATTTGTCAGGAGCCAACAACTAGTGATACCTTTATGGGGTTCTCTGGGGGTGTAGACTGGCAATCAGGGGATCCAACTGAGTCTTGGGGGATCTAAGTCTTGACAGGAGATGGAGGACTTGGAGGGGAAGACGTGAAGAGCTGGAAGCAGCTGCAGGGGATAATGATGGGGCTGTGGTCAGTTCATCTTCTGATGATGAGTTGTTAATAAAAGTGCGTTCAGGGATGAGGGGTCCTTGCAGAAGGCAAGGTGTTGGAGTACATTCGTGTTTTGGGTGCTGTGTGACTTGCTGCTGCCAGTTTCGTGTTCGGTGTTGTTTTGGGATCTGCAGTTTGAATCTCTTGATTGTTTGCTTGTTATTAACCCAGATTGGCTTCTTGTGAGTGTGGACGTCTCCCTTCCTGGACCTGGATCGACTTGGCTAAAGACGCTGCTTCTATGGACTCTGGACCTACGTTGTTTTTTTATTTCTCCTGCTTCAACCCTGGACTTTGGCTGATGACGCTTCGCTCCTCCTTTTGTTAACCAGTTGTGTACTGTGCCTTTTTGTTTGTCATAAGAATGTTTTGTTTGATTCATTTCTTTTATCCAGCTAATCCGGATTATATTTCTGTAACCTTTTTGAACCAGGATTGGTTGTTTCTTGAGTTGTTGACCAGTGGCACTGCATTTAAGTGCCTCTGCGTCCTTTTTCCTTTGTTTTAATAAACTTTGTATTGAAGTTGCTTTTGAGTCTGGCCCTTTAAGGTGTCTGTGATTCTAACACATAGATTTCCAGGAAAGAGAAAGAAGCAATAGTCTCTCTGGATCTGGTCTCAAGGATATCTGATGCAATTACCTTAAATGTTACTTCAGTTTATTTGCAATATCTTTAACAGCCCACACACAATGAAGATACTCTTAAGAAAAAGAGATAGAGATAGAGAAGAGATAGAATGGATTTTAAGATCAAAATCATGAGGGCCTACAGGTTCAGATTTGAATTCACAGCCCTTAATGTAAAGATTAATTTGGAAGATATCACAATCAAACTGAGGTAACATTTAGCATAATTTCACAGATATCTTTGTGTTCAATTCTGGAGAAACCATTGGCTTTTCTTTTTCTCTCAAGAGATTACTGTCTCTATACATTCTTGGGGAATATAATGCATTTTGTGTTGTCCTTGTGAATATAAAAATGTAATTATATTTGTATTTTGTTTAATGTAGTCCCCGAGGAAGGTCACCTGACAGCTCTTAAACCACTGCACCACATTGGCTTTATTTCCCAGTATAAAGGTGGATAACCTTTGCCCCTCCAGTTGTTGTTAAATTACAATGCCTATCAATCTGACCAACATAGCCAGTGGGGAGGAATAAGGGGTATTTCAGTTCAGCAATCTCTGGAGGACCATAAGTG
This sequence comes from Anolis sagrei, assembly GCF_037176765.1. Classification (NCBI taxonomy): domain Eukaryota; kingdom Metazoa; phylum Chordata; class Lepidosauria; order Squamata; family Anolidae; genus Anolis; species Anolis sagrei. The sequence goes on along the minus strand of NC_090022.1, from coordinate 93,441,870 downwards.
CCCTGATACATTCCCACAATCCAATATCACTTAGCGTGCTTAAGTACATTCAGATCAACAGGCTCAATGTGCCAAACTCTGGGATTACAACCATAGCACTACAAGACCTCTATGAGTTAAATAGACCAAGGCAGTTTCTATTGACAGTTTGACCACTCTTCATGGTTTTTGGGCAACCATTTTGACAAGACACTTTCTTTCACAGTTGCAAGCTGTCACTTTGTCACCTTTCAAATAAACTGAGCTCAGGCACACAAATGTCAGCTGACAAAACCAATTCTATTCACAGTTCTTGATATCAAAGGGTCAGGTATTCAGTCATCCCATTTTCCCACAGTAAACAGAAGAACAAATTGACTTCTTTTCCTGCAAAGTAATCATTTTTCCCCTTGAGTTCTACAGGCAAAGAATTTGGGTCTACCCCTTATTCATCCAGGACAAACCCAAGAGAACAGAGCTTTGCACATCTAAAAGATGAAACACAGTGAAAAAACAAATCACGCCCAATGAATCAAATAAGAGAATGTCTTTCTTCCTTTCTGTGTTTTTTAAACAGTATTTGAAGATAAATAGTGCACACATTCATGTTCCTGGTGTTCTGCCTCCCACAGATGTAGTTGTGTTTGAACTGATGCATTACATTTGCCTGAGTGCCTAGCAATGAAATTTTTTTGAAGAACACAGCAGAAAGAAACATGTCTTCGGGGGGAAAAGTAAAAGAAAACTGCAGAAAATAAACTTGAGCAGAATGCAGCATATTGGAGATAATACATATTGCTGAACAGAAGTATTTATTTCCATCTTAGGGTGTGATTTTAAAGAAAAAGTTTCCATTTATGCTATGTCACTGTAGTTCAATAGGTTTCAGACTATGATAGAAAATGTTAGCCAGAGATGATTGGTGTATTTATTTATTTATTTATTTATCGTGTCAGGAGCAACCAGACATTTGTATTACATTTTAAACAAAACAAACAAACAGACAGACAGACAAAACACAAAGTTTGCAAGCTTGGTAGCTGATTAAATGTCCTTTGACCAGTATCTGGCCACTTGGAGTGCCTCTGGTGTTGCTGCAAGGAGGTCCTCCATTGTGCATGTAGCAGGGCTCAGGTTGCATTGCAGCAGGTGGTCAGTGGTTTGCTCTTTTCCACATTCACATGTCGTGGATTCCACTTTGTAGCCCCATTTCTTGAGGTTGGCTCTGTATCTCGTGGTGCCAGAGCGCAGTCTGTTCAGCGTCTTCCAATTCGCCCAGTTTTCTGTGTGCCCAGGGGGGGAGTCTCTCATTTGGTATCAGCCATTGATTGAGGTTCTGGGTTAGAGCCTGCCACTTTTGGACTCTCGCTTGCTGGGGAGTTCCAGCGAGTGTCTCTGTAGATCTTAGAAAACTATTTCTTGATTTAAGTCGTTGACATGCTGGCTGATACCCAAACAAGGGATGAGCTGGAGATGTCACTGCCTTGGTCCTTACACTATTGGCTGCTACCTCCCGGGGGATGTCAGGTGGTGCAAGACAGTGTAGTTTGTCCAGTGGTGTAGGGCGCAGACAGATGGGTGTGCAAAGTTAGGAAACCTGTAGGGAAAACACTCTACAGTGAACAACAGCTGGCTTTAATTTTTTATAAACCCAAATCATAGAATCAAGAAATTATAGAGTTGGAAGAGACCACATGGGCCATCTATCACTGGAGAGCACCCTTTGGGTTTGGTCACTTAACCAATTACAGATCCACCTAACAGTAGTATTGCTAGTTTGTTTGAGTCCTGTGCTCCAATCTCAATCTCCCATTCTTCATATCCTGAAATTAATTGTGAGCCAGTCCTGTAGAAACCCAGTATTAATGGGACACTCAGGTGACTGCCTTCCTACTTATGTCTACTTTAGCTAATAATCCAGTCTGTACATTTTAAGAACATTTGGCAAGTGAAAAATCAGGTGATATTGGAAGGGTAAAAAAAGTGCTTTTAAATGCCAAGTTGGTTCTGAAAACAATTATCAGGCAGTATAAGATAAGTCAGGTATATAAGATAAGTCAGGTATGAATTAATACATATACATGGGCCACCTTATTTATTTCATGTCAAAAGCATTACATAAATAAATAAGTACAAAACTGATAAAGGTAACACAAGCAGCTAAATAATTTTAGACCAAAAATGGGCAACAGTGACCACATTGTCTGTAGCTTTACACAATTCTTCCTCTGTGCATGAGGCAGGGCATTGTGGGCAAGCATACAGGTGCTGAGTTATTTGTTCTACTCCACAATCGCACAAGGTGGAGGATTCTTCTAGGTAGTGCCATTTATCCAGATTGTCTTTTGATCTGCCAACTCCACTTCTGAGTCTGTTCAGGCACTTCAAAGTCACCCATTCTTGATTTGCCCCTGAAGGAAGACCCATGTAGAGGGCCACCTGATTCACAGAGAGAGAGAAGCACTGGTAGTTGGAAAACAAATAAAAGACAAAGATGGCTAGCACAGGACTAAGGATGGCAAATCTCTCTTTCCTTTTTGTGCATCTTTCAGAATCCGCACTGTGCCACGGGTGCAACTCCTACTTTGAATGACAGCTCTGACAAATGGAAAGAAAGAGCAAGATTGCTAGTATGCTTCTAAAATTCTGCTTGTGCAAATTTTCCCCTGGATTCTGTAGTTCCCAATGGCCTGTTCTGAGACACAAATGTTGGCTCATGACAACCCCACAAATCTCATAGGGTTTTCTTAAACAAGGAATACCCAACAGGTGTTTTTGCCTGTTCGTTCCGCTTACATATTGCATATAGTGCATATTTTTCATTGGTGGTCTCCCATCCAAGTATTAAGTAGGGCTGCCATTGCTAAGCTTCAATAACTAGCCAGGATTTGGTGCCCTTACAGTCTCTATATAAAGCCACAATGTAACAAGATTTTGAGTACTTTGTCATGTTATTGTTGCTGAAAAAGAAAATAGCGATAATGGAAACAAAGCAAAAAATAAGCTAAAATGTTTAAAGCATTTGGCTTCCAAAACTGACATGTAGTGAGGAAACAAGATACAGGTTTATGGGGGACTGTTAACTTTATTGCTATTGGATTGATGTTCTGCTTGTGGGCTTTCCAGAGGCCACTGTAGGAACAGTTTGTTGGAATAAATAGGCATTTAGTACTTCTTATGTCTTTATTGGAGCCTCTTACTTGAAAAAGCACACTCTCTTTCTGACCTGTTCTATTCCATATTACTACTTCAGATACACCCCACCCTCATGAAGAAGTATGTGGTAGCTAGTCATGCCCAGTCATTCTTTTTAAACTACCTTTTATAAATATCATAGTAGAACACAAAGAGAAAGATCCTTTAAGAGCTTGTATGCAACTTGCATACTTTATATGCAATAGTCCAAAATCCTGGTTTCCTTTAATAATGTGTGAGGCTAATACAAAATGTAAATCTGTGATTTAAATGCCTATGGTAAGTTTTCAAAAATAATTGTTGAGGATTTTGTGATATCTTCTCTGATCTTTCACAAATGTATATCTTGGGCTCCATCTACACTGTCATATAATGCATTTTGAAACTGTGGGCACTTTCCTGTAGCTTCAAATTGCAGGATTTAGAAGAGGGGCAAAAAACAAAACAAAAAAAAAAACAAACAAAAAACCCCGGGACCTCAGAGTAGGTGCCTGCACAGACCCGCAAGTCCTGGGCTTTCTTCCCCCACTGTCCTTACTGGCCTCCTTTATGTGGCCTCCTAATGGAGGATGGACAGGGACATCTGCCTTAAGTTTTTTTTAAAAGTTATAAGATGACCTGTATATGCACACATCTCAAGATAAATACAAGTACATTTGCATGTGCACATGTACGGATCAGCACATAATGGAGGGATTTTTTTAAACTTTATCCAAATTTTTCTTCCCCTAATTATTTATTAATTGTTTTCAATGTTACAGTGTTTACACTGTAAAATAAAGAGTTTCAGAGAGTTCTAATGGCTCTCCATTCGTGCTTCCTGTCAATCAGCTATGCTTCCATTTAGCAGCCTGACCAGCTGTTATGGGCTTTTTAAAAGGGGTAGATATCAGCTGAAACAGTCTCCACAGGAGAAAGGGAAGGAAAACACATGTTTTCTGGCATGCATGGCCACACAAACATGAGAAGATGCACATCTTTCAGCCAGAAATGGGATACAAGGGGACTTTTTAAATATGGCTTCTCTCTTTTATAGCGAATCATTGTGAGTTTTCCAGTGACATCATCTAGCTACTCATGAAAAGGGGAGCTCTCATGATTAAGGTGTGGATGGGACCTGCATTATACAGTCAGTGTAGAATCATATAATACCATTCAATGCGGTTATAGTGGATTATATGACTCTAAACTTATCATATAATGCAGTTCCAAATTACATAATATAGCACTGTAGATGGGGCCTTGAACTATGCAATAGGAGAGAATGCCACTTTGACTGTCTTATTGTAGAAAGGTCAGTTACACTGTATCTAAAGACAGGATGCTGTATATCCATTTGGCTTAGTTCTTTTCCATTATGGTTTTCTTTTTCCCCCTTTCCTAGGATCTATAAAGAGCCTTGCAAGTGATCAATTGATTCTGTTGAATTAAGTCCATTTACATGACTGCAAACCAGTTCTTAGCCCATAATAAATCCAATGTGTATTGCAGCTGAATGACCAATGAAGTTTTCATTTGAGCAGACTGCCATATACTCCTTCTGCTGTTCATTGCACAGCAAGGCGAGCAATTATTTCCATAATATGCTCTGAGCTAAAGAGTGAGCAGAGCAGGTGATGGTGTATCAGCAGGCAGTGCAAGTGATGTGTTGTATGCTTGGCTTTAATATACTTTAGCCTTGGTTTGCATCAAGATCTAATGTTTGGCCATTTTCATTTAGCTTATTTATGCTTGCTGGTTGGGACAGGAAAGGTGTCTTGCTGTGAAAATGGTTGAACCTGAATAGGTTTTGGTAATAGAAACACAAGCCAACAATTAATTTCCTGAAGGTGCTTATGTGTCAAGCTAAACAAGCAGCTAGAAAATGTGGTTTCTTGGTCACAGTAAGGTTTGTGCATAGCCAATACCAATTTGGAAAGAATCAATGTAGTCTGACACCACTTTAACTACCATGACTGAATGCTATGGAATAATGGGAGATGAAATATTTCAAGGTCTTTAGCCTTCTCTTTCGAATCGTACTGGTGCATTAACAAACTACAAATCGCAGGATTCCATAGCATTAAGACACAGCAGTTAGCGGTGTTAACCTGCACAAATTCTACAGTGGAGATGTACCTTAAGACCTGAAAAAGTGCAAGCTGTACAAAAATAATGTATGAAAAGAGGAATGGGGCACGTGCATAAACTCTGATGCAACCTCCCATTTTCACTGGGCTACTGTTGACTCTGTATTACAGTAAGAAAGGTCTCCAGGAGATAAGCAATGTCTTCTCCCTGAGACTATCTCCCCAATATGTGACCACAAATTCTGAATCATCACTAAGATCCTTTCTCATTTTGCATCTTCTTTCAGACTTTCTTTCTCAATGCAATAAGATAGGGATAGGAGTATAAAGGTCAGGGAGTACAGAACATTATGGGCAGGACTGAAATATGAAGCCATGTGCATCTTCATGTATCCACCCTCTTTTGCAACACCACTTTGAACGATGCCTTAATATAACTTTCATCTCTTAACAATGTATGCAGAGGGGGGGGGGGTGGATGGCAAGCATCTTAAACTGAATCTCAGTTCTCTGCGATTGCAATGAAAATTGACTGAGCTTTATGGTGATATTTTTGACATCATTCATTTCAGCCTGAACACATTGACTCCCAGCATTATTTCCTTCTGAATGGTTTTATTACCATATGGGACCATGAATGCTGAGCCATCTGCTTCTGTCATCCTGTCCTTTGACTGCGTTGCTTAGGCCTGCTTGCATGCAAATTTCTGAGAGTAACTCAGAGGAAGAACAGGGATCGTGTTAGTGAAGGTACCATAGACATTATTTACTTTGTCCAATACTTTTTAAACGAAAACATGGAATATAACATATTCATATTTCAACATTGCTAAGAGTAGCTACCTAAGTCATCTTGCAAAGACAAAAGATGTTGGGCTGCTAACCCTATGTTTGGAATCCAGCGAATTTGGTTGACTCAAACAATCCAAATCAAGACCAAATTGTTTTCTAGATTGACAGTTTAAGCAAGAAGTTTTTCAGACATCACTCAAACAAAATAGAACATCAAAATTAAAGGAATGAGAAAATGAAACAAAGTTTAAAACCATATTTGTGTTGGAATTCAACCCCACACTGCCCATGTCTCAAGTCCTCAACAAGGAGCAGTTAGTTAGATTAGTATAGATTAAGGGTTTCCCTTCCCCCATGTCTCCTGTATGACAGTTGGGAATGTATCTAATTTCTTCTCTTCTCTCTGTTTCTGTTCTCATTCTGATTGGCGGGGGAGAATTTATACTTTTCTACTGCAAGCCTTTTGAATCTGACTTTAGCCTTTCACATTGGAGTATGTGCTGTGTGCTTTGAGATCTCTCTCTGCTTGTGTGTCAGAGAAATGTAGTGCTTTCTCCTCTCTTTGAAACCTTAGAAGTGATGGGTGTTTGAGTAGCGCAGACTCAGTTCTTGATTTTTAAGAAACACAGTTATTTCTTTTTATTACAAATAAACCTTTTGTGATTTTTAAGATTGGACTCTGCATTTTTGCCTGTCTAAGCTCTTAATTCTTTAAAGCCACATCATACAACATTTCACGTTCTGCTCGCTAATGAGCTGATGCTCAACTTTTGTATCCTGTTTGATTTTTGGATGCTCTGCTATATATTAGATTTTCTCTAATAATTTGTACATCACATTTTTCTGCACAACCTAGTTTCAAAGAAAAATGTGGCTTTTCCTACTACTGCTGCACCAAAATGTGTCCTCTCTCCGCTTGGCATTTACTGTAAATGGCCACTAGCTTTGTCAATAAGTGCTCTTGATGCAGAAATAGCCAAGTTGACTACTTATAAAGCTGGAAACACAAGGTGAAAGTGAATAAACTTTAGAAGAGCACACCGCATACTTTAGAAATTCTTCAAAGTCTTCCTGTCCTTTACCATTATGAAGAGTTCCATAGCATAACCCCCAGCAATATTTGAAATGGTTAGTTCTGTTGACAATCTGGGATGTCTTTCATTGCAGCCTTTGTGACTTAATTAAGTGGAATTTGTTTCAGCAAATAATGCTTGTCACAAGTGCTTTTTTGCCTTAGGATGACTTCAGAGCTGCTGTTACACATTTAGATGATCAGCCATCTGTGTTTTAGAATTTTATCAGCTTCCTGGGGAGAGGGGAGAGAAATGCAAACCAGCCTGACTAATTTTCCCAAATTGCTAGAAATCTTTATGTCCTCTATGACAGCTTCCACTGGCTTCATGCTGGAGGACCAAGAGATTCCTAGAGAAGTGTCTTCTCTAGTAATTTCTAGGGGCGCTTCCAGACATTAGGAAAACCCAAGTCGAAGTGGGTTTAAAAAAACTCTGCTTCCATGTGGATTTTTGTCCCTACACCCATCCCAAAAACTGGGTTTTCCTGATTGGGTGTCCCCATGCCATCTCAGCAACGTCCAGAATGGCATAAGGCCACCCCCTCCGCAAAAATGCCCTTAAAAGAAGTCAAAACTTACCGGGCCACCATGACACTCCTCTGGCAGGCCTCCTGGCACATAGAAATGATGTGCCAAGTGGGGGTGGGGGCAGGAGCATTTTTTCTCCTTGGTCCACCTGCTTCCTGGTGTATCATTTCTACATTCCAGGAAGCCTGCTGGAGGAGCCTGGTAAGTTTTCTTTACTTTTAAAGCATTTTTGGAGCTTTTGGGGTGATTATGGGTGTCCTCTTGTTTCTCCACCCCCCCAGGACGACCTGGTAGTCAGTTTCCACAGGTCCCTTACCGCATTACACCCAGGGCATTTCAGGAAGGCCCAGGTCTAATGTGATATCAAATTAATTCAGTACAAAGCAGGGTTTGCCTGCTTTGTCCTGAATGAATTCATTTTTACTGGAGGCATTGTTTGAACGTCTCTGGTAAAAGTCCGACAGGACCCTAGGTCTTCCATTCTGACTGGAAGTTGACTATAGAATTGCCATGGAGGACTGCAGATGTGAGGGACTGACTTTATTAGCAACAATTAAGACATTACACATTTTACATTCCCTTGCCAATGTTTCCTGCCCATTTGGTTATCTAGAAAGTACACTGGTCCCACCCACTACACCTCCATATCCACCTCCTGTCCCCCCTCCTTTGGAGAGGTACAGAATATTTGCATTCACTTTACCATGGTAGTAGTTTCAATGTAAGAATGGAATGAAGTCTGCGATAAACCTGGGAGTGCAATCTGAGGCACTGACCTCATTTTACATTCTGGGCCACTGATATAGTTACCCCCCCCCCCCCCCCGAAGTTGATATAAAAGTCTTGTTTTTTACATTGCTTTGCTTTGGCATCTGTTTTGAAAGCAACCCTGTATTCTGGCAATCTGTCACAGCCTCATCTCTTCTCTCAGTTTGGGGTTTATTGCTAAAGTAGGATATAGTCCCTCCTTCTATACATCTGCTCTAACTGTTAGAAACCCCTTCCCACCATCAGTCTACTTCAGTGTTGACAGTTGTTTACATCTGAAAAAGGTTGGTTATAGATCAGCTGGGTATTACTCAGAAAAGAAGAGACTATAAGAAGTAGGAGGCTTTGGTCAGTCTGCTGGTTTCTGCCAGCATTTGTAGGTTAAATAATGGGGAAGATCCTCCCCCTTCCCACTTCTCCCCCCTCTTTCTTCATTTTGTGGTTCCTTCTCGCTCCATTTCCATTGCCTCAACACTCTCCCCCTGGACTGCAGGTAAGTGACACTTTGTCTCATCCATATGATGAAACTTCATGTCTTGGAACAGCATCTTTCATTCATATTACATGATACTGTCATCTCCGTTAGAGTGGACTATATGACTAAGTTAATAAATATTCATGGCAGTGTATAATTTAACAGTCAAACAAGCAAAAGATCCAGCCATTTGGTAAGCTGCATATATATACAGAAGACTGTGGGAGCTGGAGAGTAAAATAACCATTTTCCACCTGGATTGGTAAGTAAAATTATAAGACACACCACTTTAAATTTTCCTTTTTTTAAAAAAAAAAATGAAGAGGCGTACTGGTCACATACCACCAGCAAAATGAGGGCAAATCTTCTGTAACTTCACCAAGGACTTTGAGCTTTATCCTAATTTCATCGCAAAAAAGAGTGAAGGAATTACAAACTGTACCTTTCCCCTCTGAGCAGAAATTATATTTTGAGCTTGCTACCACTTCCCATACTTTCTCATTACATGGTGTGTTGTTTACTAAGATTGTTTTATTTTAGGGAGCCTTGATGCTTTAAAGAAAAACCTTCTAGTGACTACTGCAAATCCTGTCTTGTTTCTGTAAAGATGTTTACTAGGTTTGTGCACAGGTTTGGTTTGGTCAGTTCCCTTCAGCCAATCAGGCTTATTCGGCTTGTTTGGCTGTCCATAACAGTAAGGGTTCAATTGCCATGTTTATTTTGGCTGAAACAGGCCATATGGCAGCCAGTCATGGCTCCTCCTCTCCTATTCAGCATCACCCGGCACTGACAAAAGCTGTGTCTATTTAATTGGGCAAGCGCCTCCATTGTTCTCAGTTGCCCTCCCCCTGAGACTGCCTGCATTTTGTGCAGACTTTTTATCCAACTTTCTTTGACTTTTTATTTTGTACTATGCGACTGAATATATGTGACTATGTGAGCTGGACCATAGGGAAGGCTGAGCGAAGGAAGATAGATGCTTTTGAACTGTGGTGCTGGAGGAAAGTTCTGAGAGTGCCTTGGACAGCGAGAAGATCAAACCAGTCCATACTCAAGGAAATAAAGCCCGACTGCTCATTGGAGGGAAAAATAGTAGAGGCCAAGATGAAGTACTTTGGCCACATCATGAGAAGAAAGGAAAGCTTAGAGAAGACAATGATGCTGGGGAAAATGGAAGGAAAAAGGAAGAGGGGCCGACCAAGGGCAAGATGGATGCTATCCTTGAAGTGACTGGATTGACCTTGAAGGAGCTGGGGATGGTGACGGCCGACAGGGAGCTCTGGCGTGGACTGCTCCATGAAGTCACAAGGAGTCGGAAACGACTGAACGAATGAACAACAACAATGTGACTGAATACGATTTCTTTGGGGAGCAAAGGTAAGCGATAAGAAAGTGGTTAAAGTCTTCAAACAGATTATCAAAACATTTTAATTCACTGATGTGGAAAAATCTATTCAAAAGCACTAAAAGAAATTGCATTGGAACATCTGCATTCACACTTACTCAAAACTGACTAACAGCTGCATTCATAAAAATATAGAATCTGTGAAAGAACTGTGTGTGATATGACTTTTTAAAATTCAGCACCTAAAAATACAACTGAAATCTTGAAAAAGGATTTTCTCTCACAAGCCTGTGTTATACTACTATCTACTGAAATTGCAAGCTTCTTTAGTTACCCTCTAGGGCAGTGGTTCTCAACCTGTGGGTTCCCAGGTGTTTTAGCCTACAACTCCCAGAAATCCCGGCCAGTTTACCAGCTGTTAGGATTTCTGGGAGTTGAAGGCCAAAACATCAGGGGACCCACAGGCTGAGAACCACTGCTCTAGGGCAAGTCTACACTGGCTGCTAAATCCAGGGCCAATCTGGACCATAAATGCTCAGGGATTCCCCAAGAAGTAGTGAGATGCATCTGGCTAAACTTCTGTGGTGTTGCACTGTTGTCCACACAGTCCAGTAGCCCTGCTAGACCACCACCTCACCAGTCATAAGCTCCATGTGAGTGCCTGGATGTCATAAGTGCCTCATTCTGACATCAGCAGAGAAAGAGTGATGGTGCCAGTTTCCCATCTGGAGAGTGGATTGGTTCAAACTGGACCCAATCCCACTCTCCACACAGCCCTGAAATCACGGGATATGCAGAAGTTCCAAGCAAACTCCAAAGTATCCCCAGTTTTGTCCAATATGGCGAAAAGCCTCTTTAACCCTGAAAAAACTGCAGTACTCAATGGAAGTCAGTAAACATTATGGAGAAAAACAAAGATTAATCTTAGATGGGCCCGGGTTTTCTTGTCTGTGTAAACTAGCCCTTAGTCACATGGTCTTTGCTTTTAGCCTCTAGGTACATACCTTATCCTTTCTGCCGGCAGACAATGTTTTTGCATATGTTTCTTGATTTAAATCTATAAGGGAAAAGAGCTGTTTTTTTAAAGATTAGTAATGTGAAACATGCTTTGAATGTCTAGTGAAGAAAAGAAAGGAATATTCTGTGCTGTATGCGTGCTGTGAGGATGCATATTTCCCTTGGTTAAGAGTTCAGAGCACTGTGAGGAGTCATGATATATTTAACTTTCCATTCCATCTTATTCTGATGGTTCTGGATGGCTGACAACATCTGTTTCCATTTTTTAAAATGCTGCTATGACCTTCACTATATTTCTTAGGAAGGGGATAGAAAGAAAGAATGAAATAAGTGAGGTTTTGTGAAACAGAGGTATTTCCTGTTTATTTTGTAATGGTAAGATCAAGAAGCAAAGTGGAATCATAACACTGTTATTCCATATTAAACTGATCTGCCCATTGATTACTGAAAGGAAGGACATTTTTAACACATTTATGTATTATAGATTTTGTGGCAGTGAAACCTTTGCTACATGTTGGTTGAACTGATCTGATGTCACTGAATTTGCACAATTTTCACAATCTTTAATCTATTCAATAAAATGAACCTTTCATCACTGCCTTGTCATTCTGGAAGAAAAAAAAAAAGATCAATTTGATCTTATATAGCTTTATAGCCAATGGAAGCTGTGAAGGAGAGTTCAGGTATGGAAAATAAGTTGGCCATTGTGACCTAACACAAGAAATGGAGCGAAACCCCACCCTGCTTTATTTCTTCTCTTTTATTGAAATATTTTCTCCTAGGTCTTCTATTGAATGACTGTAAACATGTTGGCTGGAAGCAGTATGGGTCCATTTTGCAGGCACACAATGTCCTAGGGTAACTGGCGGTGTCCATTCCAGTGGGACAACAATTTCACTCTGAATTTTAGTCCAGAATTTTAAGGAGGCATCTGGGGGGACTTAACCTTATACCAAAATAAGTGCATCTCCTTGAAAATGGCAGAACTTGGAAGTAATGTGTTATTTATAAACAGTTATTTTGGTAATTAATCACTTTTTCAGGAATGTCTTTTACCGGTAATGGTCTGGTCTATAATCTACGATTTCTCAGTCTCACAGGTTTCTGCTTCCTATTTGTTATAGGCCAAAATCCTGCATTCAAGGGGTTAATGCAAGTACTCCCCAACAGAGTTAGGCTAGGTGGCACTTCATAGTTTCTATACTGAACATCACTGTAGTGCAATGTATGTGAAACTGTGAATGCACATAGCTGTTCCCTCATTGCATAATGTATAAAGAACAAAGGCTATACACAATGTTTAGAGATTCTAGGTGCACAATAATACTCACCTGCATGTAGAGCTTGGGTCTTACCACCATCAGCTGGATATCTCTGTTGCATGTTGTCCAATGCATAGTGAAATCTATATCTGAACATGTCACCAAAAAGGAGTTTGTTCTTATTCAGTTTAATTAAAGGGAGGAAGAGGGGGTCACATGCGTGAGTCTTCATGAAGTGTTATTTTCTTAGGGAGGACCAAAATCATCAGCAAAAAGAAAGAGAAAGAAATGAAGAAAAGAAGTGGAAGGAGGAGACCCATTGAAAATATGACCCCTACCTGAGATTTGAGGTAAATTGGTCATTTTAAAAACTATATTTAGGAAAAGCTTGCCTAGAATTTATTCCTCTGTTCTGCCCAACTGCTGCTGGTGACAGAAAGAGAAAAGAATGATATTGTGAAGACATGGAACAGGGGACTTCATTTCTACTTCATTTCTACTCTTAGCAGTGGAGCAAGGCATGAATTTGGTCTTGCTGGTTTGTTATGAGGCATAAGAGAGAATTTAAAATACTAAGGGAAGTTTTTCTGCATGTTCAAGGACACTTCACACATGAGATTTGGAACAACTCTCATGTGTGCGAGATTGGAAAGAGGGAGAGTGGAGAGGATGAGGGATTGAGGGCATGACTGCATTTGTGTGCCATACATTTGGCAATCATGCTGTCTGCCATGCTGAGCCATGGTTAGTAAGTGCAAGGTGGTTATATTGTTTGAATCTAAGCAGGGTAGCTCACTCAGAATTAGGATGGAGATTAGAGGTGGGAGAGAAAATCAGAAATCATTTTCCCGTAGTTTTGAATGGCACAACGATTAAATAGTGACAGCATATTAGCAATGGATAATCCAGCATTGCAGTGCCTAGTAATGAATATATAACATTGAACAGAACACTAAATCATGCAATTTGTACTTTTGTGGGGGGCAGGCAGCATTTTAGGGTCTGGCTAGCCCTTTTAAAGTTTGGATTCAAACTCGGTGTGGATTCAACAGCCCACTGACATTGAGGTTGCCAACTAGCACACAGACTATCTTTGGAGAATGAGTGAAGTTCTTCTTTGAGAAGCAAATAAATTTGAAGTATGGATAGCATATTATTTACAATTTATTACACATTCTGAAATTCTACTGAATTATAAGTGGAGAAGCAGAAAGGCCAAAAACCTTTCAGAACTTTTATGATGGCTCTTTTTAGTAACACAAGTGCTAGTGATTGCATCCTTCTTCTTTTATTGCTTGTATTTAACCCAAACTCTGTGAGCCATCTGAGCTTTTACAGCCTGATATGAGGATCCAGAAAAGGCCTTCAGCCTGACTTGAAGTAACCATAATGAATTATCTCAAATAGAAAGATATATATAGGCAGCAGAGCAACTTTTACCCAGAAGGGAAGGTTGATTCACATACATCAGTGACAGAGGAAACAGTGTCACCTGATTTATATTCTCTGCATCCCTACCAACTGCAACAGAAGTTTGGTTTCAGTCACTTCAGTGATAATAGATGTTTTAAGGAGCTTCATATTTTGATCTTCAAAAGAAATCAGAAGAATATCCACATCTAAAGCTTCTCTCTTAGAATGCTTACTGTAATATATTTATTCATGCAATGTAGCATTGAAGCAGGGTGTGTGTGTGTGTGTATATCAAAACACTTTTCCTTTCTGAATTTGTGTTTACTTGGGCTGCAGATTTGAGCAGCTTTTTGAATTCACATTTATGGCTCTTTATGTAGAAGAGGGGAAGTGCTCATTTTGCCTTTGCTGCTATGTCCACTCCTGGTGGTTGTTGATCTTTGAAATGGGATAAATTTCCTACTTCAGAAACTCAGATATTTTCTCATGAATGAATCAGTACATATGAGTGGTCTGAAAATGGGGTAGCCTCCCAATAAAAGTAATATTTTGTTCCAGAGTTGGAGGTGGTTGGAAGGAATACAAATATAAATGTGTTATTAAGAATACGATTATTTGTCAAAGTAATTCTTGCTAAAAGATGTCAGCTTTATACGCTTTGCACATTGATGTACATGAAGCCTAATCCACTTGAAATATTTGGATCAATGCCTTGTTAGCAGTCAGCAAGTTCCAATCTATAAATCTTCATAACTGGAGAAATTTACCTTATTTGGTTTTGTTTGTTGTTGTTTATTCATTCAGTTGCTTCCAACTCTTCGTGACCTCATGGACCAGCCCATGCTAGAGCTCCCTGTCAGCCGTGGCCACCCCCAGTTCCTTCAAAGTCAAGCCAGTCAATTCAAGGATACCATCCATTCATCTTGCCTTTGGTTGCCCCTTCTTTCTTTTATTTCCATTTTCCCCAGCATCATTGTCTTCTCCAAGCTTTCTGTCTTCTCATTATGTGGCCAAAGTACTTCATCTTTGCCTTTAATAGACTTAAAGCCTGACTCTAATAGCAGTTGAGCTTTACTTCCTGGAGTATGGACTGGTTTGATCTTCTTGAAGTCCAAGGCACTCTCATGGATTTTGGTAATTTTATCATTACAACTAGTCTGTGAGGAGACAAATAGATGTTTTGTTTCATCCTTCCCCTTAGTTGTAATCATAATTGTATGATTATGTATGTATGATCAGGAACATTGAATTCTTGCCCTCAAACGGAGCACTCTATATTCTGGACCATAGAATTCTCTGGGTAAACTATGATTGCTGGGCTGTGTCTCTTAACTCCTGATTAGGGTCCTTCACATCTTTATTCTTGGTCTAACTGTGAATATCTACTGTGCAATAGAGTTGGACTTGGACTTGGATGAAGCCATCTGATCTCATTGTCACTGTGCGAGATAGTTGTTAATATAGATTGCAGTGCTAAATATAAATAACGGGGAAGTAAATCTTATTAAGAGTCAAATTGGTTTAGAGCAGGGGTCCACAAACTTTTTAAACAGAGGGCCAGATCATAGTCCCTCAAACTGTTGGCGGGCCGGATTATAATTCCAAGAAAACATGAATGAATTCCTATGCACACTGCAAATATCTTATTTATAGTGCAAAAACATTTAAAAACAATACAATAATTAAAATCAAGAACAATTTTAACAAATATAAACTTATTAGTATTTCAATGGAGAGTGTGGGCCTGCTTTTGGCTGATGAGATAGGATTGTTGTTGTTATTGTGTGCTTTCAAGTAGTTTCATACTTAGGATGATCCAGAGAGAGGGCCAGGTAAATGACCTTGGAGGGCCGGATCCGGCCCCCGGGCCTTAGTTTGAGGACCCCTGGTTTAGAAGTTTGAGTGCTAAATTGAGACTATGGGTGACTAAGATCATGTCTTCATGCAACCGAAAATAGGTAAAGATACTTCCAGGCTACTCTAAATGAATTCAGGTCTCCGAGGCCAGATAAATATATCCAAGAATATTGAAGGAACTAGCAGAAGTCGTTTCAGAACCACTGGCAATAATCTTTGAGAATTCTTGGCGAACAGGAGAAGACCAAATAAGCAAATGTCCCTGTCTTTAAGAAGGGAGAAAAAGAGGACCCAAACAATTACCATCCAATCAGCTTGACATCAATAGGAAAGATTATGGAGCAGATCATTAAGCATGTGCCTGTCATCATTTAGAAAGGAATGTTGTGATCACCATCTACATGGATTTCTCAAAAACAAGTCATGCCAGGCTTGATAGAGTAACAAGCTTGATAGATACAGGGAATGCTGTGGATGTAGCATATCTTGATTTCAGTAAGGCCTTTGACAAGTCCCCCTTGATCTTTCAAACAAACTAGTAAAATGTGGGCTAGACTACTATTAGGTGCATTTGTAATTGGTTAAGTTACTGGAGCCAAAGGGTGCTCACCAATTATTATTCTTCATCCTAGAAATAAGTGACTAGTGGAGTTCTGCAGGGTTCAGTCCTGGGCCCAGTACCATTCAACATCTTTATTAATGGCTTGGATGAAGGTTTTTGTTGCAATCCAGAGCAGAGAACGAGGCCTAAGATAACTATCCACCACACTTGGCTGTGAAAAACAATCCTTTTTTATTGAAGAAAAATGGTTACAAAATAAAGGAAAAATGCAAGTCAAAAGCCACAGCAAAATCAGCAAACATGAATTTAAATGGACAAAGCAAAACCAAAAGCCTCTCTGAGAAATACTTGAATCTGTTAGCAATCCACTAACCGTACTTGATATCCTAGAAATCTTTCTATACTATGGCCAGGGAACCGGGAGAACTGCCAAGGTCTTCATCAATTCTGAAACGATGCCTGAACTGAGGGAATCAGCCTGGCGTATTGCAATTAAAACTCAAGAATCGGTTCCGTGAACCGCCCTTCTGTTTTGAAGCCAATGTTTTTAATTCTTGAATTCGGGG
The DNA here is from genome assembly GCF_037176765.1 of Anolis sagrei. NCBI lineage: Eukaryota > Metazoa > Chordata > Lepidosauria > Squamata > Anolidae > Anolis > Anolis sagrei. The sequence continues at coordinate 93,424,970 of NC_090022.1, read as the reverse complement.
GGATCGACGCAAACTGAGTGTTTTATTTCTGTCTTCCCAAATTTGGCTCCTTCTGTTGTCATTACAGTTAACAGGTGCAGAAGGGAGGGAAAGTTCAAGGTCTCCCTCTGCAACATTCTCATTAACACTGGTACTTTCATTTTCCAAATCTACAGAAGTTCCTTTCTCACTAATTTCAGGAACATTGGCATTTTCCAAACCTACAGCAGATTCTTCCTCACTAATTTCAGGAGCATTGGCATCAAAAGGTACATTTCCACTAGCATCAGTAAATATACTTTCATTAGCATCAGGAGGAACAAACAGAGAATCAGGTTCAAGTTCAAACTCAGGCTGAACCCCAACAGTTTTGAGGGTATGTTTATCAAGTTTGCAGATGATACCAAATTAGGAGGGATAACTAATACTTCAGAAGACAGGATCAGAATTCAAAATTTCATTTACAGATGAGAGAGTGGGGACAAAATGAACAAAATGAATTTTAACAAGGAGAAATGTAAGATACTACACTTTGGTAGAAAAAATGAAATGCAAAGGCACAGGATGGTTGACGTCTGGCTCAACAACAGAACCTGTGAAAAAGATCTTGCAGCCTTAGTGGACAACGAGTTAAATATGAGTCAAAAATGTGATGCAGCAGTTTAAAACACCAATGGGATTTTGGGCTGCATCAAAAGGAATATAGTGTCATAGGTGTGTATGATCAATAAAAAAATGTTTCAAAAATCAGTACAAAATTAGGGGGTGCTGGTATTTCATTTCTAAAGTATTTCTAAGGTATAGTTAGTGAAAATTTCATTACTATAATGAGAGTAATGAAATTTTGTTACTTTTTCATTCTAGTTATTGTGCATAATCACTATAATTGGGGTAAATTCAGGGGCTCCTTTCTCCCTCATTTGTACAGATATAGGGATGAAACTTGCTACAATGGTAGAAAACATTTCCAACTGTTAGCCCATCAAATTTTGGAATATTTCAGTTATCCATGTTTTTTGGGGAATTTTCAAAGCTTTTATAATCATCATTTTAATAAAAAAACAACAACAGCTATCTTCTTGAATTTTCTATACAATGACACAAGATAACAGGGAATAATTTTGCCCAACTTTCAGAAATAGTTATACATCTTCTGATTTTAGGGATTTTAAAAAACTTTTAACAAAAAAGCTTTTTTAAAACCACAACAGCTATCTTGTTCAATGTCTCTCATATTAACCAATAGAAACCAACATTAACCAATTCTACATTTTCATATAGTCCTAGAGTTAGAGGAACCCCCAAGGACCATCTAGTCCAACTCTCTTCTTCCAGGCAGAAGGGCACCACCAAAACTCTCCTAACAGATGACCATCCAGCCTCTAAACCAGGCATGGGCAAACTTTGCCCCAGGTGTTTATGGACTTCACCTCCCACAATTCCTAACAGCACCTGGGGGGCTGAAGTTTGCCTATGCCTGCTCTAAACTAATTAATATGCTTCCCCTATTGAGTTGGAAGGGACCCTCAAGGGTCATCAATTCAGGGATTGCTTCCCAGCACAGCACAGAGATTTACTTACTAGAAATATCAATCAGGTCTCCTTTTTGCAGATTCAACAATGTTTTGGAACTCTGGTTGGCTGCTCATATGGAGGGACAACTTTCTCCCCTCTCCTGATTGGGGCTTTCTGGTGTGAGCAGAATTCTGGGAAATGTAGTTTAGGGCAGGGCCTTTTGCATTCTCTGCCATAGTTCTGTGCTTTCCCAGCAAACTCTGCTTTCTCCCTGCTTGCCCTCTCCTCATGGCAAGAGGCCATTAATTTAAAGAGGAAAAGCAGACTTTTTGGCTGTGCTTTGCTTCGTTGCGCTGTAAATAAAACTGACTTTGGGAGGCTTTCAAGATTTACAAAATACAAACGAAAAAGTATTGGTTAAGTTTTGATTCTTAAGTTTTTGGTGTGAACCATGCCCACATGTCAGATATTGCTTCACAAGTACGAATTTAACAAATTTGATATAACTTACGAGGACTAACAAAACAAATACACACCCTTAGTGTCTAGCTCAAGGAAAGTAATGGTGTCTCTTTATTCCGCTTTGGTCAGACCTTGGAATACTGTATCCAATTGTTGGCACCACAATTCTGGAGAGATATTGACAAGCTGGAACCTGTCCAGAGGAGGGCAACTAAAATGATGAAAGTTCTGGAGACCCCCATGAGGAACATCTCAATTAGCTGGGTATGTTTATTTATTTATTTCATACACTTGTACTCCACTCTTCTCACCCCCGAGGGGGTTCTCACAGCAAGCACCATCCGGTGCCATCACAATCATAAAAACATTCAACAAATTCATTAAAACAACATTAAATAAACAGTTGTTTAAAAAGCCAGTTAAAACCAAAGTCTGGGTCAGTTCATTGTGACTTCAAATTGCTTATGTCTTCTTCACACTAGCCGCTATTCAATGATCAAACACTTGGTTCTACAAACAAGTCTTGAGTTTCCTTCTAAAGAACAAGAGGGAGGTGGCCAATCTGATGTCCCTGGGGAGGGACAGAAGACAAAGTTGAGAGAAAGTTGAGAGGAGACATGAAAGTCATGTATAAATATGTGAAAACATGTCATAAGGAAGAGGGAGAAGTCTTATTTGTTGCAGTCCTGGAAACTAGGACTCAGACCAATGAGTTCAAATTGCAGGAAAGGAGATTCTTCTTGAACATTAGGAAGAACTTAGTGACTGTAAGAGCTGTTCAGCAGTGGAAGTCGCTGCCTTGGAGTGTGGTGGAAACCCCTTCTTTGGAGGCTTTAAAACAGAGGATGGATGGTCATCTGTCAGGGATACTTTGATTGTGCTTTTCCTGCATAACAGTGGGTTGGACTAGATGATCGTTTTGTTGTTTTCCAACTCTATGATTCTATGATTCATGGGCCAGTTTAATCTTTGCCAGATTCATAATACACCTCATTTTTTCAGATCTTGTGGGCATCCCACTCAACACTCACAGGGAACTCCATAAACAACGAGACTCGGTGGCAATGACCCATAGATGACCCATCATCTTCTCTGTACTGATCAGGAAAAGGTTGATGGCAGAAGTGTTAGTATGGGCAAAGGATGAGGCCAAAATGGACATGATCCAGCTTTCCAAATCTGACAGATACCTGGAGTTTCCAGCAAGCCCCAGAGTATCCCCCAACTTTGCTTTAATGTGAAGGGCAAAGAAACTCTGTAGTGGAAGTGGGTGTGCATCATGAAGACTGCTAACACCAGATTTGTGGTGAGTAATACTGTTTTTTTTTAAAATAGTGTAGACAACCTAGGTTTTGAATATTCATTCAGCCATAAAAATCCCCGGGATGATTTTGGACCTTATCACATGGGTAGGGGTAAAGTGGGGGATAGCGATGGAAATTGTGGGGCAGTGGAGGGAACCATCAAGCTCTGTACCCTCCTGTCAGGGTCTGTGGTCTTTCTTCCCACATTGTTTCCCCATCTATTCCCTCTTCCTCTTTCCTCCTCCTCCTTTCTTCAACAAGGAGTCAGGTAAGCAACCAACTCCTCTGGGCTCTGCTGCCACAATGCTGCTGCAACACTGCCACAACGAAACCCCATGAGGTCCCATCAGAAGTAGCCCTGTATCATGTGATGGGTTCCAGGGGACTTTGTTCCAGCAGTGGAGAGAAGCAGGGAGAGGACACCCCTCTCCCTGCACCTGATAATGTCCTATGAAGAACACATAGTCTCTCAGAAAGGCAAATGCAAACTTCCTCTTAGGAAATCTTTCAGAGAAAAACCCTGTGATGGTTCAAATATTGTTCACCTTCACAGAAGCCTCCTAAACTTATGTGATTGATTTCAATGTCATAGGCACTTAAAGAAGAGTTGATATTCTTCATCCTTCTCATCCCGCTTCTTCCTGTATATGCTATTTTTTCCATAGTACGGTTACCCAGATCAACTTACTCAAATTAAACACAGTTAAAACATTTATAAAAAGTTACTACTGGTGTTACAATACAAGTCAGCAGCCCCTGAAATTAAAACCCTTTAAAAAGAACTTTTAGATTCTGTCCAGGTTTTGAAGTGGATCTGTGTGGGAGAGGAAGGGGGGAAATCCTGGAGTTGGAGTAAATATACTTGGAATGGTCTCTTTTTACATGGAGCATTATGGCTGCTGTGAATATTCACAAATCAGCCTTCTACAAAGTACAGTTGTTTTGAGCAGCTTCATTTTTATTGTTCTAAAAACCAAAACAAAAAGAAGACATACTTAGTATTTGTGAATGAAAGCAAGGCAAGCAAAACCCGCCCTCTGTTATTCTGAGATAATTTATCCCTTGCTGAAACCAGCGGCAAATCACTACTGCAGCCATGGGCCAAATAGCCCCTGAAATATGAAGGATGAATTTTTCCATGACTTTAGTGCACTGTTTTATATTTCTTTTGGGCTTGCATGTGCACCAGTGCCATCATACAGACTCTATCCCATCCAGCCCTATGGAGTTGCAATTCTTGTACTGTGTAGTACTCGCATGGCTAGTTTTACTCAGTAAAGCATGATATAAACATTATGCCCTATTGTGCAGAGACTCATTGTGATGCAGCTTTTCGACAGCCTTATTAGATCATAAGTAACCGTTCTACTGGGTACATTGGTTCTATAGTCAGAAGAAAGCCTATTCAGAAGAAAAAAGCATTGCTTCATAATAAGAGGAATCAGATAGCTTTTTGTCTGTATTTTTACCTGTTTTTTCAAAGACCAGAAAGGAGTGCATGTCTGTTACTGTATCCCAGAAATGATAGATGTCATGTAAATGATTTATTTATTTGATACATTTAAACCACATTTTCTTGATGAAAAAAAAATACTTGGAGATCTCTAGCTTATTTTGTTCACTCAAGAAGGAGTACATCTCTCAGCCTTATGGTAGGGCTGACTCTGCCCCCATAACCAAAAATGAAACCAAACCAGCTGTATGAAGTGTTTGTTAGACTCAGTCCCCTCTCCATCTCTCATGATGAATAAAATGGCTGATGCACCACTGAATATCTATGGTGAGACAAAAGGAGGTGAGACAAAAGGAGGCGTGGAAGGAAATGTGTATTGTCATCCATAACTTGAGAAGCGAAGAGGTTTTAAAGTAACACTAGGCTCCTGGAAGTTTCCTGGGAAATTTGGCAGCCAATAATGCCAAAGAATAAAATTTGTCCACAGACCCACAGGATGTATCCAACCCTGGTCTCAAACATTTGTGCATATATGTTTAATTCTGCTTGCTTTAAACCTGTCTTTCAAATGCAGCTGTATTATGTTGACTGAATGTTGTTGTTGTTGTGGTTGTTGTTGTGTGCCTTCTAGTCATTTCAGACTTATGGCAACCCTAATGTTATTCTATCATGGGATTTTCTGGGACTAAGGGTGTGTGACTCATCCAATATTACCCAGTGGGTCCCATGCCCAAGTCAGGAATCTCCAGTCATAGTCAAACACCTGAAACACCACATAGCTTTGGTAAATATTACCTGAAATTGGTGGGTGTGCCTCTTTTTTGCGAGTGCTTGAATATGCGACTGAATTAATATTTCAATGATCTATCCACATGAATGAAAATGAATTGTGTCAACCATGGTGATGATGATGATGATGATGCTCTCATTTTTATTCTGCCTTTCTCCCAAAATTGCGGCCAAGGAAATTTCACTGCTGATTTCTTGGGAAAGGTCCACACAAGGAGCCTCCTTTGAAGTGATGGATTTATTTTCTTGTTCTCCTAGACATGCAAGGATCTCTTTGGGGATAGCATTTCACACATGGTTGATGTAGGATGTTTATAGGACCCCTTGGTGGTTTGCATTTCGTAGCAGCAGGGCGGGGAAGTAGTACTTGATATAAACATTTCTTCTGCTTATTTCTAAATGAACATTTTTCTTCATGACAGGACTTCCAGACAAGCACTAAAAACATCATCTAACTGTCCTGAGGGAATGCATTTCCTTTCTCCACTCTGAATAACAAACATGGCTTTGTACTGCCTTTGTGACCCTTTTTCTATTTTTATGGGAAAGAAAGAGAGGGAAATCAACATGATTTCTAACTCTCATTGTGCATGGCTTGTGGGAAGTGATCGTTGGCAGTTGGAGAAGGACCAATCGGCACTGGTATTTAGATCAGTAATCTATCATGAGCCTTGTATTCTCTCCCTTCCCTTGCCATTGCTCTTCTAGTTGAGGCTCAAGGGCATAATATTTAAATATAATGTTTTTGATCTATTTCACTCTGTGAGCTTTTCCTATTTATATTGCATTGTCAGAATTACTAATAACAATGCATCCAGTGACAAATTGGGCCATTTGAATTATAATGGCATATAAATATTATTTCGGGGGCTTTTTATGTGCTATGTGTAGCAAATTTACAACAGGAATTGCATAAGCTATGAAGTAGGACCTCTGAATCAAGGAAGATGTTTAGATAGGTGATTTATTACAGTGGATGGAAAGTTGTACTTTGCCAAGAGAACCTGGGTTCAAATTTTTGCTCAACCACAAAGTTCTCTATGTGGACTTGGGGAAATCATACCCCCCTCCCCCCATTCAAAAATATGTGATTGGAGCGCTCTTGTAAAACACTCTCCCTTCAGAAGCTGGAGCTCTTGATTTTAAGCATACTGTGAAACCTTGACTTAGGAGTGCACCAACTTATGGGTTTTTCAAGATACGAGCTGTTGCTTTTGGAATGCTTTTGGAATGCAATCCAAGATCTGAGTTATGAGCTCTAAAACTCTTCCCTTGCCTCCCTGTGCATGTGTATCTAATGCTCTTGGCTGCCTCTCACTCAGCATGATGGCTTCGTCTTTCTTCCTTTCCCAGTGTCTGGCCAGGTCCATTCACTGGCACAGGGAACAGGTGGGGGAGGGGGAGGAATCATCTTCTCATACAGTTATGAAGACACTACCTCCTTCTTTCCTGCCCTCCCATCTCTTTTTTCTTCCTTTCTTCCTTTTTATTTATTTATGTACAGTATTTATATTCTGCCCTTCTACCCCACAGGGGACTCAGGGTGGATTACAATGTACATATACATGACAAACATTCAATGCCATAGACACACAACATATATAGACAGACATTCAGAGGCTATTAACTTTCCAGCTTCTGGCCACCAGGGGAGCTGTCGCTCCCTCATTCTTTGCATACTTGCATACTTCCTAGAGATTTTTTTATGGCCTAATTTTTATGGTACCCAATTTTTCCTACTTGACAGATGCAACTGTCTTTCGGGCTGCAAAGGTCGACAACAAGCTACACAATTTTGGTTGGGAGCTCACTCCAACCCGGGCTGGCTTCGAACTCATGACCTTTCGGTCAGTAGTGATCTTAATGCAACTGACTCCCAGCCAGCTGCGCCACAGTCTCTCACACTTCCTCTCACTCTTCCCATGTGTGCCTGAGCTTCCCCTTCCAACCCAAGGGAAGAAGAGAAAAGGCTATTAGAGTGGATTGCTGCCTTCTGTCCTGGAGGCAAGGCCACTGGCTCTTCATCCATGGATTTAACCCTTGCCCTGTCTCCTCCTGGCGCTAAAGCAATTCCACATCAATAGCTTCTTCTGGTGTGTGTGTATGTGGCTTTAGAGGTGCAGACTCTGTGTGGATTGGCTGTGTCAGAGAGTCACCAATGTGTCAACTGGATAGATTGAGAGGGAAGAAGATAGGTTGAGGGGAAGCCTGTGTATGTGCTTTGTGTTCCTAATTTCTTGCCCCTCAGTAGCTCCATTTGGTGAGTGTGCTTTCATACATTTATAAGGTGGCTGTATGCCTACTCCTCATGTGTCCTGCCACTGAGTTTTTTTCCTGTTTGACCTCACCCACAAACATCTGACGTTCAATCCTGTTTGGGAGGGGGAGTGGGGGGGGGGGTGGAGCAGATTTGTAGCATTTCAATTGTGAAATTTGATTTTACATGAGAGCAATTTGAGTTAAGAGCTCAGTCACAGAACAAGTTAAACCAAACTCATAAGTCAAGGTATCATAGTATCTGTTTTGCTCATCCACCTCATGCCAGATGCACCATCTGTTGATGAAATGGTAGAGCTATGTGTATTAGAAAAAAACACCCTCAAGGCATATATTACTAGAAGGATCAGGTCATTGAAGGGTTAAGATGATGCTTGTGTGAGTGTCTAGACATGCCAGCCTAGAGAGGATCTCCAGTCAAGGCATATCATATCTGAAGGTGTGGAATGGAGATAAGGGTTTCTGTATATAAGCCAGAGACATGCGGTCAAACTTTCTCTTTCATCATCGATCTCCTGCTGTGGTTACCTGAGTGAGTAACTTGTAAATAAAGTCTTTGAACCACCCGGCTGGACAGAAACTGTAGCACAAGCGTACTTAAATCAAAGGGTAGCAGAGAGGGAAAGAGCATGAAGAGTCGTGCAGCAAGCATGCCACAAATTCAGAGGCTACTAGATGAAGGAAGGGAAATCCAGTCCCACAGGTTTTTGGGGACTCCTCCCCCTTCAATATCCTCTTCTCTCTGCTTGTTTCCAAGAGCCCAAGATATATCCTAGAAGTCTGCTCTAGATAGAAAGAATGGAAGAAAGTTCCACTGATGTTGGATTCATATGCACTGTATATGAATAAGAACACCACTGTACTTTTGTTTGTTAGTAGCCTTCTGAAGCTCCCACAATGAAAACTTCAAAAACGTGAACATTTAGAAGCATCCCAATGTGGTTTGAATCACTTCGGACAAGATCCCCTTTGCATCTGAAGCAAAAGCATCCTGATTGGAAGCCCATATACAGACAATGAGATAATTCACTCCATACAGCTGTTATTTTTTAGCAGACAGTATCCAGAAATGTGCTGCTTTGGATTCCAGAAAGAATCCGATTCCAGAAAGAACCAGAGCTTGTAAAGAAGGTTGAAAATAGTGTAATTCTATGGCTTTCCACAATGGAGTAGTGGCAGGATGATGATATAAGGGCCCATCTACATGAGCCACAAAATCTGGAACTGGTCTGAAGCATTGCTGCCTATGGACGAGTCCAGGATTCTGCCAAGGTGTTGTAACCTTCTGCTCCCAAACATGAAAGCAGCAGAGTCGAGGTGAGGAAAACGGGATGACTGTACTGGTCTATAAGAAGACAAACACTGTGGAAAGGCAACAGGAGATTTGTAGTAGCAAGAAGCTACTTCTTGTACAATTGATATATTGGGACTAGTTCCCATTTACAAGATTCCTAAAACCCATCTGAAATCACATTGAATACAGTATGACCCCCCATATTCATGGGGAAATATGTTCCTGAACTTACTGTGGAAAGAGTGAATAATAGCAAACCCTACTGAAATGAGCAACTTACTACAGTCATCCAGGAGGACCTGGAAAAATTCTAGAAAGATATCCTCTCTAGGAATTCACTGTCCTTCAGAGTTACTCTATGGTAATGTCTGGTGGAAGCATGCCATGGAATTGTCTGAAGGACCTAGAAAAATACTATTGATGATATATTTGATTGAATGTATGTAGATAACAATGCCTACTCTGGTTCTGCACTGTATTTATGGAAGAACTAAAGAAAGCAAAACAAGTTACCATACTATTTTTGCGATATCACCAAGATATCACCTACAATTAGAAGCAATGCCTTCATTTGTTTTGATTTTTGTTATAAATAAAAAAGAGGCATTTTTATTTAGCACAATAATTTTGCTATCTTCTTATTCAGTCTATCACAACATTTGTAATATCAACAAATTTGAAACTGTGACAAATATATTCCTATTTTTCAGTGGCCAATGAATATCAGCAGTAATGCCAACCAGTGGTGTAGTGGGAAATTGGGCCAAAGATAACTCTTCAAAATATAGCATGTAGTTAGGAATCACAAACTGTACAATACTTGTCTGGTATTTGCATATTTTGGAGAGTTTGGAGAAATCTGTCTGTCTGTCTCGTCCTCTCTCTCACTTTCTCTCTCTCTCTCTCACACAGACTGTAAGTATATGGAACCAGTGTTTTCTGCACAAACAGCCAAGATTTTTGCACATAGAACCCACATGTATTTCTGCACAAAATAATTTCCCCAAACAGGATGTGTCAATGCCATCTGAAAACTACTAAGAATTCTCAGTATTGTGTTATTTTTTTTCTGAACAATCAGAAAAATCCATATTTTTGGCCAGGGAACAAATAATAGTGAATATTCTTTCTGTCCTTCATGTGAACATAAGAGAGGCTGACATTTTGATGAATAAGTCCCACACATTTGATAGAGTATACTGGGGCTAGAATTTTATTCGCATGCAAATGCGGCTTTGGCAAAATGTCTAATTTAAAGCAAAGACAGAATGGAATGTTGCCACACTCACAATGACCAATGTTTTAGAATTGCAGTCTCTCTGTTCCTTAAAATATGCTCAAGCTAACTCACAAGGGCACCCAGTAGTCTGTCCTTGAGTTCACCTCACCAACTCTAAATTAAAGTCATGGTCAGGAGAAATCCTTGTCGTTACTTTTCATTTTCATAACTCCACTGACTGCCATGACTGCAGTCACTTGAATTTCCCGTGGGATTTTTGTGATGCTATTTCTAAGTCCATGTTTCATGGCAAACTAATGGACACATTCATGCCCAAGATGAAGAGTGAGCCCTCCTGGGCCAGCGGCAATAAACTTCCAGGATGTTGCTCTGGCAAGCAGTCAAGTGCGACTCCATTAAAGTGTAAACGAGAGCTCTCAAATTAACCTAGCATCTGCTCTCACAGTGTTTGAGCCTCATGAGCCAGAGGTTGCACAAAGGGACAAATGGCAAGTGCTCATAAAGAATGCTCAAGAGTCTGGGGAAATAGTTAACATATATAGGAACAGACCTAAACCCACACCCATGCCCCTGGAAGGTACTAAAGTGTGCATTTCAGAGCACTGCTTTTGTAGATACTAGCTGCTACCACTTTTATTATTTTATATCGTCTCTACATTGTACTCAGTTTGTGTGATACTTTACAGCACAAGCAAAACAAAACAAAAAGAAGATATGTGCCCCAAAGGGTCTTCAAGCTAAAATTTATCAGTGAAGAGTTGGATTGGCAGCATTGCGGAATATCTACTGATGGGAATATCTACTGATGTTTACAGGTGGGAAGGGTACTCAAAAGGTGTAAAAATGGAACAGAAAGTGGGACTAGTTTTAAGGTAGTCATATTTGGCCATTTGCCAGAGGATGCACGAATTATCTTTGAATGAGTTTTAGGATATGAACTAACATAGCATGTATCTTTAAAATGTACAGTAAAAGGGTGATGGTTGCGGTATTTTCATGGACATACAAGTATGTATCAAGTTGACAAGACAGGAGGGCGAATTATTGTCAATAAAATTAATATTGTAATGTAATGAACTTACAATGGATCTGCTAGTTGAAAAAGCAAAACTGTAAGGTTTTGTGTGATATACTTTGTACTTTTTATTATAGCATGTTTTGCACTGAAAGTAGAATGTTACAGAAATTCTGAATCATTAGAGAGTTGGTGAAGAAAAATAATAGAAAGGGGTGGGAAAACAGGTTATGGAGCAAGGGACAAAGTTAGGTGCTCTTTTTTTCTTAGAAAGATCAAGGAAGCAATATTTTACTAAATCATATGTTCTTTGAGGATACAATACACTTTGCAGCTCCACTATTATTATAAATTCATTATGTGATTTATGAAGATACTCACACGAGGAGTTGAATCTTTACCTTTCAGTAGGTCATTCTTTAATAGAAACTGCAGGGGCTGGTGCCATACTTTGACTTTGAGTTTTTTGGGAAAGGTTATGGAATGAAAATATCTTTCAAAAATTGGGGAGAGTGTTTGTAACAGTTGTGAAGGAAGGAAAAAGGAGTTGAATTTGATCTCGCCTTTCAAAACTCTAAAAGGGCTTGTTTGGTTATCACCTCAAAAGTTGGCTGGCAGCAGGAGGTGGCGGTCCACTTCATCACAAGGTGCGAGGAATCCCATGCCTCACATCACCCGCCTCACATATATATATTGGGCAACATGAGAAGCCTCCCATGTTGCCAGGGTGGCAGCAACACACTGATTCCACCCCACTGCACCCACGGAGCCAGCACAACATTGCTTGATGGGAGCCGGCTGGCTCTGTGGGTCATAAGACGTTTGCCACTGAATCTAGCCCCATATGATAAGGTCGTAAGTGCACTTTGTTTTGCTCACTGAGCTCATTCCCGTTTCCTGCTTGTCATTTTGTAATGACTGACTTTATCTGATTGTGTCTGACAAGTGTCGAAGACACCATGCAATGCAGAGGGCTATGTGCTGAAGTACTTAATTAAAGAAGCTTCAAAGAAACACAATGCTTCTTGAAGGTGAATCTTTTCCCTCCTTAGGCTGTCTTTGTGCCAGCTGTTTTCCCAAGATGTAGCCTAGGATGTATGGGAAACAGATGCCTTCATCAACACCTTACTCTGGATTGTTTCCTCTATTTTTTCAAGTCCTACTTTTGGGTAGGTAAAAAAGCAGGTGCTTTTTCAATTAAGTCACATTCACCCTCTCCCAATCCTTTGGCTGGTGTGTGTACACATTGTCCAACAAACTTTTCATTGAACATCTGTATATGCCACTCATATCCCCATCTAGTCCCACATCTCTGCACAAAGCAAGTTTTGCATCTTCTGGAGTATGGATCTATCAGACACCTCTATAAATGACCCTTAATTCAGGTCAAAATGCTACTTAGCTCAGCCACTTCTCTCATGGTGAAGTGATGATGAAACTGGCAAAAGCAGTGATCCAAAATATTTCAGAGAAGATTATAATCCCAAAACCCTCTATTTTGAGACATCATCCAGTATTAGCTCTTCCACTTTGGTCCACATCTGAGGCATAGTCCTTTTATTAACAAAGGGGAGAGAGGAAGGTATCTGTTAGAAATAATCTCACATCAGTTTTCTCTTGCTCAGTTCATCTTCAGTCCATTGAGAAAGAGTAATTGCCTAAAAAGAGAAGGCTGAATATTGGGATGAGATGCCCAGACAGAGCTATAGTCATCTGTAATGGTCCACTGCACTGCTTCCATGTACATCATGGGATATTTTAGTTTGTGTATATGTGTGTGGATCCATGATGGAACTGGATTCATGCCCTGTACCTCCAGATTCCATAACAGCATTCACCATGGGAATTACTTTAAAGCAAACTACATAATAAATGGTTGGAGTAAATGCTAGCATTGTCTTTTCAAACCACTGTTTTATCTATTATTATTATAGTACTTATGTCTCATATTTAAACTAAACAGTGAAACAGCAGTGCATTGGATCCCAGGGGCTTGATTCTTATCCTAAATCAGTTACTGTGTTTATTGATTTCATTGTCCATCAAATAAAACTCTCTAGTGATATGTAAGCGTGTTAGGTTAACTAATTACATGCTAGTTCATTTTGAATTACTTCCACTTAATCACTGTGGCTATTAATTTCTTGACTAAGAAAGAAATATGAAGTGTTACTCCAAGTATTATTAACAGAGCAAAGGAATAAATCACTAAATGCAACCAAATGAAATTTAATATGCTTGGGAAACAAAAAAATTGGGAGACAAACATGATTTACACCTTTTGTGGTACAGAGAAACAGTGATCTTAGTGTTCATAAGGAAAATGATTAAATGTGCAGCACTTTTTATATTGGATCAAACATTATTGGAACCATTCACAAGTTGTGTGATGCATCTAAATTAAATACCTCTTTCTAAATAGGACAAGGCCATTAGGTTATTTAGAAAACACATTAACAGATTTTGAGAGCAGGAGAGGAAAGTCACTCATAGGAGCATCTTTGGAAGGTTAAAGTTTGGAGTTAACTCTAGTTCCAAGGTGTCAAGATTAACAGAAAGCAGTGAAGTCTAGTACACATCCTTCACACCCTAATTTCAAGAATATTTACCTGAAGAGATATTTACAACAATTTCTTCAAAAATAATGTTATAAAAGTAACCTTTTGCTGTATCTATGCCACAATGATTTTAACTGATGGGAAACTTACCATATTCAGAGTAAAATATTCAGGAAATCATAAAAAGGGGACATTTGAGCAGTGACAAGATCCAGCAAATGACCTCCGGAATAAGTGCAATGTATGGACACAGTTTTGCTTTACCATCATTGACCACTGCATATTTCTAAATGGGAGGCTATATCCATTATTACGTATCTGAGTCCTGGCCTCCTATGGCTCACAGGGGAAAAAAAAAAGGCTTTACCACTGACTAAACTGGGTCCAGAGAGATCATAAAGGGCAACTCCATCTAGTCCTCCCTATAAAGCATTTTCTTTCCTATCTCTCTTAATGAAATAAGCTGTTAGTACCCTACTTTCTCTGTGATGTGGATTTTCTGGGGGCATCAATAATTATGTGTTTAATTCTGTCATGTTTCCTTGTATTTTCTGGTGAATAGCTTTAAAAGAAGCAAAATGCCTGAAAGATTTGACTTAAACTTTACCCTACTGAGTTTAGTTCAGTTTAAGCTGTAATGGCTTTTCCGAAGGAATAATGAAAACCGAAATTTTCTGAGGACACTGAGAATTCTTAGCAACCCTTAGCCTTCTCATACACAGCTACAGTTCCCAAGGTATTCAGTGGAATCCATGTCCATTCAATGGTTTACATTTGTAGTGCGATGAAGTTTTAGCTGAGATATACAGCAGTAGATACAAAATGGCCATCATTTGGAAGATTCTTTTCATTTCTTCATGGCTCTTTAGGCATGTCTCACAGTTGAAAATTTCAGACAACTACCCCTTGATATGTTCAAAGGATCTATGAGAAAGAATATGGGCTGGTTTGGCCTGATTTCATCCAGGCTGTCAATGTCTCTAGTGTCTACCATCATCCAAACATTCAGCATGTATGGGAAGGGAATCCACCCACATCCGACATAAATACGAAGCTTTTCAATTCCTGGATGGTTCTTCTCATGCATGTACTGAATGTGTTAGCAGTGAGGTATGGCTTTGGCTACCGAACAGCAAGAATAACATCTGCAGTCCCACAGCCTCATCATCTTTTTGTGAACACGCAGTTGGGGAGAGTATTGGACTCCAGTTCATGATGAAATTATTAAGAGACAATTATTCTCAATATCAATATATATATACACAATGCCTTTGTATCAGTCCCAGTCAACAGTGCATTAAGTCTAGTAAACAGAATAGATTTGTGGGTGACTCACCAAATGCTGCGATGTGACAAACACTGCTCATAAAAAAGTTAATCTAAATTAATTTGAAGATTTTTTTTTACTAACTTTGAAAATGAATGTTTTCACCCTCAGTGGTTTACACTACACTGGAGTTGGACCTTGAACCATTTTTTTGCATTTTAATCACAGTTTTGGTTCTATTCTGTTTTCCAACTGTGATTAGGTACAATTTCCAATTTTAACATGTCACATTGTTTTGACATATTTTTAAATGTGCAGATGTATATACATTTTATGGCAACCCAACATATAGTTCTTATTGTTGGGTGTTATATCACTGGGTATAATTTAATTGTGTGTTTTAAAGATTACTCTGCTTTTTCATAATGGAATGATAACTGAGTATGAACGAAACACCACAAATGAGAGACAATTATAATCAGCAGCAGCAAAAAATAAAATAAAGTCAATCTATTTTTTCCAGGGTCTTAGATGACAGATATGAATTAGGTGTGTGATTTATATAAAAACTAAAAGTTTTCTTCATAAAAATATGTTACTGAAAGGAGAGCTTTTCAAGACATAGCTATTGTTTTTCTTTTTATGAAGAACCCAATTACTTCAAGTAATGGTAAATTTTTAATGAAGCGGAATAAATGATTTCTGGAAATGTTTCTTTCTACACTGGAAACAGCACGGCTTATTGTTCTGTCTGCTAAAATAGCAGTTCATTTTGCACACTTTGTAAGGCTGCTGCTGTTTCAAAAATAAATTAAAAATCTCTCTTTCCTGATTACATAGAAGATATTTGCATATTTGCCCATTTGTTTTCTGGCTTTCAAACCATCACTCCTCTATTCTTTTTTTTACAAACATTTCATAAAAAACTGAATGATGTGTTCCTACATCTTAAAGGAAAGTGGTCCTTCTACCCACATCAAGTTCAGCTCCATGAGATTGGGCAGAAAAAAACCCCTGCCATTGTAGAACTGTTATGCTTGGGTTCAGAAACCCGTATTAAATTTCTTGAATTTCACATGTAGAAATCATGTTTTTGATACAGACTTCGTCATGCTTAAAGCAGATATATTGCAATTATTGAGGTCCCAAACCTCAATCTGTGGGACTTCTAACTCAAATCTGATTGGTTTACTTGGATCCACTCTATGACTAATTTTGAATTGAACTCAATATTTGTATCTTCCCAATCTCCCCGCATTTTAATGCTGATTTCTATAGCAAGTAACTAATGCTTTTTCACATCTTTGATTTTAACATCTCACCTTTCCTCTTAATTGTTAATGCCAATGCCTTCAGTAGAGGACTGTAGCTTCTGGAGGGTACTTTGACGGCATTGCCATCCTTTTTATATTTAGAAGCAACTTAAGTAGAAATAAAACAAGAATAGTCTACAATTATCCAACTTACCTTCTTAGTATGAATGTGTGTGGTTAGTTTGGTAGAATTAGTTTCCATTTCAAGATTGAAATTTCCTGACTTGGGAATTGTTATAGTTAACAGTTATATAAATAAGGTTTTCTGAAAAGGGAGACTTTGTGACTAACACTGAGTCTTCAACAAAGGAAAAGTGTGTAGGGTCCTCCAGTTCACACATCTGAATGAAAACATCTAAGCTACAGGCCTGATTCCATTCCACAATATGGCATACACAAAGGAAACGTGATCTTGGAGGAACAGAATGAATACAAGCTACACAGGAGTTAAGTATTCATCCGATTTTCAACTCAAGGGTACTGTTGTATAGAGTCACCAAGGAATGTAGATTATACCAATTCAACTGGAGTAATGATTCCTTTTCCCAGTAAACATCCCATTAACTCAAGCCGTCAAGTCTGACTTCCACACAAATTCCCAGCATAACCAAGTTCAATAAGCAGAGCATACCTTATGTTATAAATCCTGCAAGTAGGCCAGTGTTGCACCATGAAGCTTATACAGTTTTTCCCCAGTGTAAAAATATACAATGCTACTGCATTTTAATATTATTATTCTTTTTTTGCAGTTAAAAGTCCGATCAATATTTTAGTTTTCTGGCAGTTCTGTTATTTTTTTGACCTTTCATACATCTCCAACCCAAATCACTGTGTTGCCCCTCTTGATACCTGAAACCTCACAGCGTAATGTGTTTTGTCGCGCATTGATTATAAATAGTGAGTCCTTTGCTGGTGTGATAAGGTATTGCCCAAATAATCCACTGTCTTGGATAATTCTGTTGTAGCTGCTCCAGGGCCACTCTTTGGATTTGATAGGGTCTTTTAAATTCTTCAAGACGTCCATTTTCCCTGTTGACAGCTCTACAAAAAGCACATCTGTTTGCAAATGTGAAGTAGCATATATATAATACTGATTGCCTTCGGTGAAAGAGGACTGAAATGTCAGATCAGATATGTGCATAGTGGTTTGTAAGTCATAAATCAACTTGATTTCCCCTTGGATTGTTATTGCCTGGACTCTGATCCTCCTGCTGTTTTCATCTGTGCTGACCAAATAGCGTCCATCAGGAGAGATGTAAGGAGTACCTGTTATGTCACTGTTGGGCCCAATAACAGAATCTGTAACACTGTCAATGACAAGCTGTGGAGTTACTGGTACTGACAAATTTGTTTTGCATTGGACAAAGAAGTACCCACCCAGGTGGGTATAGGCCATGGCTTGGGGCAAGCAGCTGTAGTTTTTGAAGCTGATAGTCTTAATGTGAGCCATTGTCTCCAGATCAATCTTGTGAACTGCAGGCTTTGACTTGTTAAAGATGAAACCAAATCTGAAATTTTGTTTTCACAAAAAAACAGCAACAAAACAATAAATGACCAAGCACTCAAAGAAGTTTGGCAACATTCATGAGTTTAAAAATGAAAGCAAAAATCTTAGGCTGGATCTACACTGCCCTATATCATAGGATCTGATCCCAGATTATATGCGTATTCCAGATTATCTGGCAGTGAAGACTCATATAATCCAGTTCAAAGCAGATAATCTGGGATCAGATCCTATGATATTATATAGGGCAGTCTAGATCTAGCTTCAATTGCTCAAAACAACCACATTTATTATCTCAGTAGGTTTAATAGAAATTCTGTAAATAGATCTATGTTATTACAACAATTTGATATGTAAACTGAAAAATAGTTCTAGTGTAGAGATTTTGGCTGGCTCTAATGCAGTTTGACACCACTTTACTTGCTTTGGCCCAATGCTGTGGAATTCTGGGATCTGTAATTTAGGGGGGCACCAGCACTCTTTGGCAGAGAAGTCTAAAAAACGTGTAAAACTACAGCTCCCATGATTCTACAGCATTGAGTCATGACAGTTAAAGTGGTATCAAACTGCATTAATTCTACACTGTAGATGGGTCCTTAGTTTTCCTGAAGTTGTCTATGGATTGTAACTTTAACCAGGGATCCCTAGAAGTACTGTAATGTCACCAACAAGACTCTTTGGGGGACTCTGTTGCTTCTAACCAGTGACACAGTGGTGGATCTGTTTGATACGTGAACATTGGATTGAGCCAGTCCCAGCTGGATTCATCTGTCCACACCTCAAAACCATCAGGCTCACTCTGGAGTTTCCTGGAAGCACTGGAGTAAATTCTGGATCGCCTTGCAATAGATTAATCATATGGATTCCCCAAAGCAGCTGCAAGAAGAGTCTTCTTTGTTTTGCCCATATAAATATGGCCAATGCCTGGATCAAACTATAAATCATATATTGTGATATGGATACACTGGATATGGCTACAATATAATTATTTTATAAATATGTTAAACATCCCTTACATTCTTTATTTTCATGTATTTTAGGGAAATAATGAAATAACAATAAAAAGAAGTCCTGTTTTTTCCTTGCTTCAAAAGAATTAATCTGCCCTCTTGTGAGTCAGTCTCAAGAGAAACAAAGAGAAAATAGTACCTTACACTTTCTGTTGTATACACTTGGGTAAGTCGTCTGCCTGTAAAACTTGTGTGCCATGTTTCATGAGGTTATACTTTGGAATAGCGGTCATACTCTTTTTCAAAACAGTAGCCTTAGCTTGCTAGATTTCCCTAACAACTATAGTTCCAGTATTCAGTTGTGTGGAAACAATATTTCAGAGCTGCTTTTTCAGCTAAACAACACCAGGGTCTCCAAATAATAAAGGGATATACACACAGAAGCACCACTGAGTGTCCAGCTATGATAATTTACTCCTGGAAAGCAAGCTAACATAGGGTATGATCACACATGCACACTCCTGAGAGTTTGTTTTTTATTCAGCTGTTAGACTTCCATCCATTACAAACTTGCCTTGGGGAGGAAAATGTACTGACAGAGAAAATGAAAATGGCATATGATTAGGGAGTAATAAAATGGCACCTACAGCTCTTTTGGATTAGGAAATTTGAAGAATGCTTTAAACAAAAACCATCTTTAGAAAGCATTTTTAGAAAGAGATTCTTTTGAGAAATTGTAGCATGCATTCCATATATTGGTTAATTTAGTTGGGAGAAAGGGTAGGGTATGAATTTAATGGGACATGTCTAAGTAGGTGTGTTTATGATTGCAATAGCATTTTAGTAAAGTATGCCAGTATGCCAGCTATCAAATAAATACTCAGTTTCCACATTTGTCCGGTATGCTGCGTGCTGAGTTTAAAGCAATGTGCTTGAGTTTTCATGAAGACAGATATGTGTTCTCTCTTCTCCAGAAGAAGAGTTTGGAAGTATTTACTTCTCCTTTTAATGAATCAGAATGGATTGACGCCTCGGATAGTGAGGTGGCCATCGTCAGCGTGGCACAGGAGTTGTCAGTTGCAACTCTAGTTAATGTTTCTAAAACAGAGTTGCTTTGGATGATGGCTTTTCACATTAAAAGTGGAAGAAAACAGCACTTGGGAAGCTTGTCAACATCCAAAACCAGAAACAATAATATATCATATTAGATTGTTATCATACCAGGAATAAACAAAAAGCAAAGAGCCCCACCAAAGCCTACACCAGTAACACATGAGAGCTGAATAATTTTAACAGTGTTTCTTATATGGTCTTCTTACTCATAGTTTCTGAAACTGTTTTGTAGTCTGGTAGAGTTTTGAGCAATTGCCATAGAAGCAAAGTAAGCTGTACTCCACATGATTAATCATAATGTCATTTAGATTGAAGTGATAAACAATTTGGGATAACAGTGTTCTTACCTGATGTGGTTGATAATCAGATTTGTATGTGGAATAAAATAATCATCCATTCCACTCAGATGAGTGCGAATAATATGCTGATTCTCACCTGTACTTGCTTCTGGTATTACCTATAACAAATAACCAAAACAGTCAGCACTGGTAAAACAACAAAGGAGGAGCAGAAGTGTAAAGACCTGATTACCTAAATGCATATGATGCCAACATTGTTTTGCCATGTATCTTACAACATCTCATAAGTCAAAATGATGCTTTTCCTATTTCCTTGAAAATAAAGAAGGTTAACAAAATAGCACCTGTCTGTGACATTTGGAAGGTAAGAGAATAACTCCCCATCTGTTTTCAAGCTGCTTATATCAAAAGACGGGACAATCATGCAGGCACTGAAAGAGCATCCCAACTGTAACCTTGCAGCATTTTTTCTACACTGCTTCCTATAAACATTGTTTTCATGTTCACATTTATTAATCCCACTTAATGCACCACACTAATTCACTGGCTTGAATGACCGACAGCAAAGTCATAGCAGTTAATTATCGCTTTGAAAGGATATCTAGAGTACTGGTGGGAGAGGGTACTAGCAAAGAATAGAATGAGACTTTCCTTTTGTCAAAAGGTGAATGCATGCCTTTACTATAGAAGAAAACTGATTTTGTTATTGCTCTTGGAACTCAAGAAAAATATGGAAGCAGCATTTTACTAAAAAAATTAAAATAAAAAATGAAGGAATAATTAAAATATTTACATTCCTTGTTTAAGGTTCTATGTTTCAAGATGGTTAAAGTACATTCATTAGAAATATTTAAGAAAGTGTGAATTGATAGGACTTGTAGCTAAGTTATTTATAATGAAAGCAAGGGTCACACATCCTGCCATGTGAGAACACGCAATCAAAGCACCCATGACAGATGTCTGGAGAACAAGCCCTATGAGGAGTGGCTTAAGGAGCTGGGCATGTTTAGCCTAAAGAAGAGAAGGCTGAGAGGAGATATGGTAGCCATGTATAAATATGTGAGAGGAAGCCACAGGGAGGAGGGAGCAAGCTTGTTTTCTGCTTCCTTGGAGACTATGACGCGGAACAATGGCTTCAAACTACAAGAGAGGAGATTCCATCTGAACACGAGGAAGAACTTCCTGACTGTGAGAGTCATTCAGCAGTGGAACTCTCTGCCCCGGAGTGTGGTGGAGGCTCCTTCTTTGGAAGCTTTTAAACAGAGGCTGGATGGCCATTTGTCAGGGGTGATTTGAATGCAATATTCCTGCTTCTTAGCAGGGGGTTGGACTGGATGGCCCATGAGGTCTCTTCCAACTCTTTGATTCTATGATTCTATGATTCTATCCAGCTTCTTTTAAAAACCTCTAAAGAAGGAAACTCCACAACACTATGAAAAAGCATATTCCACTGGTTAATAGCTCTTGCCACCATTACCTCCTAATGTTTAGGTAGAATCTCTTTTCCTGTACTTTAAATCCACTGCTCTATGCCCATGTAAATCATTTTTAGGAATTCATAGCTCTGTGTGATGAATTTTCTCAAAAGGGAGATTTATAAAAATGGAATCAGTTCCACATTACAATCCATCATAGTAATGGCAAATGTTTTTCTTGAAAAGCTGTGTGAAATTCTTTTTATCTCTCTTGAAAAGAAATACGGAATAATGAACAAAATGAATGATATATTAAAATGTGGTCATCATGTGTGTGCACTGCATTAGATAATAGAGATAGCCATCTGAGTTTCTACAGATGCCTTTTCCCCCAGCTGTGCAGATAGCATGTTTTTGTTAATAATCACAAACCCAGTGCTAGGCTACTTTTAATTACAGCTGGTTCTCCATAATCACAGGTTTCATATTTGTGGATTTGATTATTCATGAGTGTGTAGCTCAACATCTTTGCCCCAATCTTTCTGCTGCTCTCCATCAATTTCCTGTTAATCACACCAGCCCTTCCTTCTCCACCAAGAACAAGAACAAGAGAACTAGACAGTGTCCATAGTAAACAATAGAATTAAGTGAAATAATTAAAATTAAGTAAAATACTCAAGTAATCAAATAATTGAAATTAAGTAAAAGAATTAAGTAATCAATTGATGAGGTCCAGTTTACGATTTGGCCCTAACTTTAACTATCCAAGGATATCATATGGGTAGTAGTTGTGGTTAGGGAACAAAAGATTGAATGACTCCCTTAAAATGGAGACCGAAACCCAGAATAGAATAATTGCCCCTGAGACATAGAAGCCATCATTTGCAACTGTTAATTTAGCACTGCTGGATTTTACCTAGGAAAGTTGAAATGCTCTTTAGTTCTTACACTGGGAGCATGTCTACCCTGACCCTTTATCCCAGGGCTGATTCAGTGTGTCAAATTCTGGATTGGCCACAGGATGGTTTTGACCACTATTCCCCCTGGCCACTGCAGAGTAGGGAAGGAATCCTGACCATCCTGCAGTGCCAAATCTGGCCACTCTTACCTTCTGGTTCTCATTGTTGCAGCAACAAGCATTACCTGGAGTGATGCACCAGAGCAACATGAGAAAAGGGAGGGGAAAAGAAGGAATTGCCTCTTCCTTTTCACTTTCCTACCCTGATTGTTGTATATGGTGAGTGCAATCCCATTTCTCCATAAGCCCAGGGACTATGGGATGGCCATATAAACAGTTGTGGCCAGTTCTGTCTCAAAAGCAGTCCAACTGCTTACACAGACCTAAAGCATGGTTAGCTCCACATTCCCAGAGAGAATTCAGAGCAACCCATGACTTTCATTGGCATTGGCTGCATTAAGCCACTACAGAGCCAATTGCCCCCTCCCCTTCAATAGTGTAGATGTGTCCTGGGACAGAAAAGTACTAAACAGGTACTAAAATTTACAGCGTTTGGGTGTGAATACTATATAGTTACTTTTGTGCAACTTGTTGCATGTGCACTATATTTATAAATGTATTCTGAACTGAAGATATGGTTGACATGCAAAATACTTTAATCAGAAAATGTTACTGTGAACTATCTACAGAAGACATAATCTATAAAGAATTTGGGAATAGCTATTCAGTCCATATCAGACTTACCTGCAAAGTTGGATGGAATTTCCTCATATTCCCCCAGCTAAGTATCCAAATTTGGTCATGCGACTTATCATAATGTAATTTTACTGGTAGCGGGTCAACATCCAAGGACTTAAAAAAAGAAAAATCAAATTAATCAGGTATTTTTATGTAAAGGGATGTATTTGATCAATATTAGTCCTGATATAGGCATGTGGAACTTCTTTTCTGTAGTGAATGTTTTCATCTCTATTTTTTTTTTGGCTTTGGAGTTTCTTCTGAGGTGAACAACACTGAACAACACTCAGTGCTTTGTTCTTGTTTTTTTAAAAAAATAACAAGAGTTGTAAAGTACCAGTCTTGTTGTCATTTACATTGACCATAAACACTCCTTAATATCAGTTTTGGCCATCTGAAAACTATACAGTCAAAACCCATGTATGCTTAGCATACCAACAATCTGGAGAACAGCCTCACAATGTAGTTCCATTATTTTTGTCTAACTTGTTGACACCATATTGAACAAGGCTTTATTGCCAAGAAAAATGCACAGGATCACTGTTTCAAAGCTCTGCATTCTCTACAGTAGGAATTGAAATTATTGTGGCTCTTTAAATGTTGTGGACCTGCAAATCCCAACATTTCTATCCAACATAGCCAATGCTGAGAAATGTATTCCAACAACATCTGGATGACCATATTGTACCCTATCCTGCTCTACACTTTGGCCTAAAACCAACTGCTAATCCCAGCCTGGTTTATACAATTATATAAATTGCTAAATGGTTAAGTAACCATTTTATCACGTTCATTAAATACTACTGAGCCACGCACTGAAGAAATGGCACCCTACTGTGTTCAACTGTTTATCACATGACGTAGGCTTCAAGTGTAGGGTAGAGATATCTTGGCAATTTATAAAAGGGCAGCAAAGGTTTATCTTTTCAGACACTTTTTAAGCTGGTTGGCAAGTGGCTATTTTTGCAAATTATCTGGGTAGAGATGGGCATAATGGCCAATTATGTCATGTGATGGTATCTCTCATTGTCAGCTTTAAAATGATACGGTTACACAATTTGTGGGAGGAGCCCAACTGCCTCTTTGAGAAAAAGCTCCATCTTTACCTTTTGCTTACGGAGGAAGTAAGATCGGCAGTATGCTGTGTTCCTTTCTGTCTCCTGCACTTTCTAGGGGGGGCTTCCTTCATTCTCTGTGTTGTGGGGTGCCATATGTTTCCTCCTCCTTGCCTTCTTTCCCTCCTTCCTTCCTTTTCCAACATGGGGAAGGAAAGAGAGAGAGAGAGAGGAGGATCGCTGGAATGGCTGCAAAGGGAGAGCCCCCAGATGCCTCCTTCCCTCCTCCTCTTCCTTTGGCTGATCCCAAGGGCAATCTAATCCAACCCCCTTCTCTCTGCCATGTAGCAAAAGCACAATCAAAGCACCCCGGGCAGATGGCCATCCAGCCTCTGAATAATAATAATAATAAAGAAAAAATGTTCCTAGTTTACAAATATTATTTTCTGTTTAATTGTGTACTTTGAAAGTAATTGTTGTTCTCCAGAAACTTTGCTTTTGTGCCCACTGTTGGAGTTCAGCCTGTGATTGTGTTTAATGATCAGGTTGCTCTAGATGCAGAGAATGACAATGAGGTTGCTCTAGATGCAGAGAAAGACAGTATGTTCATGTTCACTCTTCTGATGGGAATGTTCCTGAAGGGTTTGGGGATGATGGTCTGTTCCTGGGCCTGGATTGCTACCAAAAGATTCCCAAGGCTTGAGCCTGAGAAAGGCTTGGTGTCTGGTCCAGCTGCAGAAATTAATGAGCCAGTGAACAGAAGTGTTTTCAGTCATTAAAGAAAAAACAAACCAGGCTCTCAGGTGCTCTGCCAGATTGCAGCAGAGACTGATAGGAGATTCAAGGCTCAGAAGAAATCCATTCTTGGCCACTTGGGATACACAGTAGATTAGAGGGATAAAGCTATCAAGTACAGAATCTGTAGCCCGATGAAGCAATGTTGGAATTAGGTCAAGATCTGGTCTCAAGTTCCTGGATGCCTTGTCTCGGATAGATTCCTGAATTAAGTGCCTTGTTATTTCATGGTGAAGTACTTTGATTAATGCTCAAGTACTTTGGGGTTTGTGCCTTGGAAATTCCAGTATTTGTTTTCATGGACTATTTTCCTGGATTATCTGTTCATATCTACCTTTTCTACCTATTTGGATTTACTTTTTACTGTGGATTGCTTTTTACTGCTACTGCTTTTAATTATCTTCAATAAATTGCTTGCATTTTACTCAGTTGTGTGTTTGAAGTCAGGAGATTTCCTGGTCTGGAGTGCAACACCTACAAACTATGTTAAATTGGTGGAGACTCTACAAGATATTCAATCATTGAGAAACTAGAGCAAAATGTGCTATAGCAGGTTGTCCCTCCTGCAAAGGTAAAGTTTTTGCAGTTTAATAAACTTATCCCATGTGTTTATGATAGAACCAATTGGGAAATGACATTTATAATCTAGGGAAAAGAATCATAGTCCGGGAGAGGAGGTGTTTCTTTTCACAAAGAAAATGGGGGTGGGACAGTGGGCAAGAACAACTCTACAATGTGATGGCAAATCAACTGAGAACTCCTGAATAAAACAGATAGTTTGCTAGTGTGTGATGAATGTAGGAAAATCTTCCATTTAATTTCAAAACAGAGTATGCCTGAGCTGTATGATAAATCTACTTTTCCAAACACTTGACATGTTCAGTGGGATGAAGGTGTTAATGGTTAAGGCAATTTATTGCTTTTGTATATCCAATTGATTTCATGGGACTAGCAGATAGATTTGGGCCATGTCATCAATGATACTTATTACAACATATCTGAATATGAAAAGTTACTTTTTGGAACTACAAAACCTGATGAGAACTGCTGTGGAACAGACCTCAAATTTAAATTTTCTGTGCTCCTCTGCCCATGCTGTAAACAATTTTAAATTTTGTTGTCAAAAATTATTACTGACAAAATACTACCAATGGATATCTATTTTGGATATAGTTTCTAGTACTGATTTCAACTTTCTGCTCTGTGTAATAATGCCTTTAGAATGCACAACTTTTTTTTTAAAGAAAAGCATCTATTTCCACTAGTCCATTCAACAGCTGGAATCTTCCTTGAGAAGAATCGAAATTCTGATAGCAAAGTTTCTTTTTCACTTTAAAGTGACCACTCGTCCCTGGAAAATTACCTGAATGATTTTCTGAGTCTGGATATCTAGGATCATTATTCTATTCCACTTAGGCTGTGTTACATAAATATATTTGTCTCTAACATTGACAGCAGAAGCCCAGAGGCAGGACTGAATGGCTTCACCTTCAACTCTAGGACAGATTTCTGCCTGAAATAAAAAGAAAGAAAGTTTAATCAGTTCAAATTCAGTGCCATGCTCTAGACCAGGGATCCTCAAACTTTTTAAACAGAGGGCCAGGTCACAGTCCCTCAAACTGTTTGAGGCCAGATTATAATTTGAAAAAAGCATGAATGAATTCCTATGCACGCTGCACATATCTTATTTGTAGCACAAAAGATACTTATAAACAATGCAATAATTAAAATGAAGAACAATTTTAACAAATACTGTATATACTTATTAGTATTTCAATGAGAAGTGTGGGCCTACTGCTGATGAGATAGGATTGTTGTTGTTGTTGTTGTTGTTGTGTGCTTTCAAGTCGTTTCAGACTTAGGTTGACCCTGAGTGAGGGCCGGGTAAACAACCCTGGAGGGCCGCATCCGGCCCCAGGGCCTTAGTTTGAGGACCCCTGCTCAAGACAGTATGACATATAACTAACAAAGGGGGAAAAGGTAATATTAAGCAAAAGTGATGTATATCTCCATTCTGCCATGACCATAAGATATTTTGGACACTTCCCATCCCCAATTGTATTACTTGGAGCATAGAATGTGGCTTTGGATTCAGCACAGATAGGGTTTTTTTTTGCGGGGGGGGGGGGGGGGGGAACCACCTTCAGGCTTTCAACAGGAAGCACTAAGGCCAAGGGGGTGAAAGAACCTTAGGTTTAAAAACCCTTACAAAGCTCAAACTCCCAAACCGGTGAGGATTAAACATGTTTTGTATGGATGATTGTTAGTGAGGGAACCCATCCCCATGAAATCTGGGGCTGGAGGAATAGAAAAGACTGCAGCTGGAACCTGAAAATAACATTCCACATTGCACCAGTTGTGGATAAAATCCTTTTATCTCTTGTTACAACATACAGGTGCTATGTGGGCATAAAAATATTGTGCAAACAGTTCAGCATTTCTTACAGCTCACCAAACTGTGGTCATTTGCTAATCCTTCCACAATCATGCCTCCCTCAAGCACAGTCACAGGTTTCTCTTTCACCTTTTATTTGGTAGATGCAGAGCTGATTCTCCATTGTGCAACAAATGAGCTAAAGCCGATGCTACCCACTGCAGTACTGTGGAAGCCAGTGTAACAATGCTGGCATACATTAATGAAGCACTAAACATGGAAAGAATCTTGGTGAAAATATATAATGGAAGCTGTAATATGGTACTGAGCAAATGTTTGATGCCTGACTGGTTACAAGCAGATTTATAGTGCTGTCAACATTTATTAGCAATATAAATCTTGATTTGTGGGAGGAAAGCACTCATCCAAATTTAATGAAAGTCCTGTCCTGCTGCTTACTCTGAGATCCTTGTGTATTTAAGCATCTCAGTTCAACAGAAGATGAGAGTCATGAAGCTGTTCTAATCTTTCTTAGTATTTCTAGTACAAAAACCAAGGTCATCAGGATGGTTCATCAGAATAAAACAAAAATCCAGATTCATAGATGGATAATACCTATATCACAGCAACTATATAATTCATAACAGTGTTCAGGTTTTTGAGTTCTCCGTGACTTTATTCATTGTGCAATGTAGTAAAAATAAAAATATGGGAAAGATGCACAGAAATTAAAAAAAATAGTTACAAATTCCATAGTTAAATTCAGTCCCGAGCTACACAATATAGGTTTGTTGCATCACTGCTAAGTATGCAGGTTACAGATTATATTTGGCAATGCCTGCTGGGTTGGGAAAAAAGTGTGTTGCTACTTCGGAAAACACATGCTTCTTGTAGCTCAGAAACCTGTCTCTTGCCTTAGGCAAAACACGCAGCTCTCTTAGATCACAAACACCAGGATTCCTAGCATAGATTTTCAGAGAATTAGTAACTTTCATTCTTGTCCCATCATCATTTTGTGAGGGTGTTGGTAGAGTGCATGCAGAAAAGTGATTTGAAGAATTCAAAATTACACTGTTGTGTGAGGCTACATTGACTTTTTTTGTCACACCAGCCAGAAGAATTGCTGTGGATCACCGCACAGCATGGTGATTCTGGCAGCACCCTCCCAGGGGGCATGGGGACCTATTGCCCCATGTCCCACACCATTCCAGCTTCTTCCCTCCCTCATTACATGGAAAGAAATGTCTGCTGGCTGGCTTGCTCCATTGAGGGCAATGAAACATGGGAAGCCTCCTGTGTTGCCCTCAATGGAGCAAGCATGTTTTTTTTTCTTTTCTTTTTTTTTTTGGTGGCAGCTTCAGTTCTGCCGGCAGGCTCCATGGCAAAACTGCAGTCTCCATGGCAAAGCTGGAGTTGCTGCCAAAATTCGCCATGTATGATGAACTCAGTCTACCAAGGTAAATAAAACATTACATAATGGGTTTTAAAAAGGCCAATGGATGTTAGACAAACCAGCAAACATGTAATCATTCACACTGTTATGGTTCAAAAGTCATATTTATACACACCAGTATATCTATTTGAGCATAAAATATACATGTGATTAATGGCTGGCAATAGCTCTAGCAAGATATTAACATGTAGGTCACCCAGGGATCTGTTGTGCAAACAAAGCTACAAACATGGCAAAAAAGCCCCTGAATGAAACCATATATATGTAACTTCAATATCTCAATAAAATATCTTAAATACCATGGATCGAGATACTAATCTGATATCTAGTGTTATTTTTAGGAATGGGAAGATTAGGATTTTTATACACATTGATTTTATTCCTTATCCTAAAGGATTCCACCCCCAGCAGAAAAAGTTTCCATTGCTGAATATTTTGTAATACTTCTTATGTACAATAAGCAGATCAAAGTAACCATACCTATGGATTCACCCCAAACCTCATTACCAGTTGGCTGGCACTGGCTAGATCAGAAGTGATGTGGCAAAGAGTGGAGAGTGGTTCTGCCATGCTTTTCAGCCTGAGATTATTTAATCTCCACTCTGAATGAACTCTGCAAGCTGAAGAATGGCACATCTGAGGAACCGAGTTTGAGTTAGAACATCTCTAAGAGAATGGGGCGGATTTGGATCAAACAGATCCCAAATCATTCCTCACCTCAACTCCAGAATGCGTGCTTTTGTTTGCTACTACTTGTGGGTATGGCATTGGAAATTGGTGGTTCAAAGACATATTAGTACTACTAATGGTCTGTTTCTCTACCAGCAAAGTTGACTTCACTTCCACAGCAGGCAGGCTGGAGGGATAAGATAAGTAAATACAAAAATAAATGTGCTCAATAGCAGTTCGATATTATTAGTTTTAATATTTTAAGTATTTAAGTCCATCTTTAAGTCTCTTTTGCAGTCCATTGATATTCCATTTTCCATTATTTAGCTGAGAATAAAGCAACTGCTTTGGGAGATATTCAGACATTCAAACAACATGGCCAATCCAGCAAAGTTTAAGGCTGAGAATTGTGGCTTCAATGCTGGTGATCTTTGCTTCTTCAAGAATGCTGACATTTGTCCATCTGTCTACCAAGAGATTTACAGGATTTTTCAAAGGCATCAGCATTTGAAGCCATCAGCATTGAAACTGCATTATGTAGTCAGTTTGGATACTTATAAAGCAGCTCAATGCCGTTAAACTGCCTTATATGATATTATTTACATATATCAGTTTCAAACTGTATTATATAACAGTGTAGATGTGACCTTAGATATCTTCCCAAGGAAGTTGGAAGGGGCATTGATACTTTGAGTAGGGCTGGATACTCATGTGGCTGCTGTCAAAACCATTTTTAGGATGCACTGTATCCAAAGTCAGCAGATGATTGCAAATGTACTTCTTTCTATACAAAATAGTAAATATATATATATAATCTTAACACATTACTGATTCCTTTGTTGCCCCACTGAAGACAATACTGTAGCTAAAGTAAGGTTACAAATATTTTGGATTGAGATAGCCACAAGGGACTTACATAATTACTGAAAGTGTTCTCATTTGGTTTGATGTGTCTCTGGATTTCACAGTCAGTTGGTTGAATAATTGTGATTCCATCATCAGAAAAGACATAGAACATGTTTCCCACACTAAGACCTTTAAGAGGAAACAACAAACAAAAGAAAAGAGCAAGAAGAAAATCATGTCATCATTTCTTAAGTCTAAAAACAAAGAAAGAAATATATGTAAGCTAAGAAAATAAATAAATCACCATACTCTCAAAAACACCTAGAAATTGGAGGGATGCTTTGGGTGCATTCACAAAATTAAAGTTCATGTCACAAGTAGGGCTTCGAAGTGTGAGGAAGGAGGTACAGTTAGGCTCAAAAATGTATTGCCTTGGTGGTATCTGTCACAAATTCTGGTGAGGGATTCAGATTTATATGTTTCATAATCAAACAAATATACTAAGTTTTTTCTTTGAGATTTGAAACATTTACTAATAATGTGCCATTTCTGAGATAGAATGGAACAAAGCATGGGACACAATTTGAAACTCTCATTTCACATTTGCACAAGCAGCATTTCTGATTTTTTTTTGAAAAAATACTTTGTTTTCTGCCCTCTAGCCATAGAGAGCAAATCCTTATAACCACCAAAACAAAGGCATTTTTGAATTTTTGCAAACTGTAATTCACAAATGTGGAATCTTCTAGCATTGCAAGAGCACTCATCTATCAAAACTGGGGCATTCCAGATGCTTCAGAAAAAAATAACCTGCTTTTAAACTCCTAGTAAAAATGTATTCTATGTATTTCCTTAATCAGAAATGTATTGCAACTTTATTCATGTTACTAATTTCCATTACATGCAAAAGCAGTAATGAATACCTTCTTTCAGATCTTTTCTGTGTAAAGATATTATTATTATACTTGTTTATATAGATTACAAATACATTTTTGTAATGGCTTTTGTCATCTGAAATAATATTGATATTGTACTTATCTGCCAAATTTCCATAATTTTGGAGCTGTGAAATTTTGTTTTTAAACATCTCTTCTGTTTCTGCATGGAACGGTTAAATAAAAGTCAAATTTTGTACATATAGTTCTGTTTAAACTTTTGAACTGTCTTGTTCTGCATTATGGGAAAGTCACCGCAGAACATCAGATGTTTCCAGGATTGGGAATCAAGTATTTATAAATGGCGCAATTCAGCCAAACTTAAAACCACTTTCCAATCCTACTGTTTTCAATGGAAAACATACCTGTAGGGGCAATTGTCCACATTGAAATAGATCAGACTTGAAAGTGTCTTTGTCTAGATTGTACCAGGTGCTTGAATAATTGAAATATTTCTAAATGCGAAAAAATGCTGTTTTAAATCAAGGAAAATCTATGCAATTTTTGTTTTCTTACTTTAACTGACACAATTCATCATAGAATGCTTTTTACACAAAAAAATGCTCCTTGTGGCATAGATCCTGTAAACAGTTGTTAATGAAAATACAAATGTTTACAGGACTGGATTCTCCTGTATTTATTAAATAACATAAAAGCACAGTGGAATATAGATATTATACAGTATTTACTATGCTTGTATGCTTCACTTAGAATTCAGCTTTTGATGTTCAGCTTTTGAATTATACCACAGAAATACCCCAGTTAAGGCATCAAAGTGGATCTAGGAGCAACGATCCTGAAATGTGATGTTGCAGTGAGGGATCATGCATTCTCTGAAAGCGAGACTATTAGCAAGCTCTACGTAGTTAATCATAACCACTGAAGAACTGAAGCATCTTAGGCTTAAAGTACCTTAGGCTGCCATTTTCAACACCAGTGGACCAAAATCTCTTCTTGCCACATGCAAACAGTTCCTATCAGTTTCAGTGGGGAGTGAATATGCAGATCAGAAGGCAGAATTTGGCCCTTGATGCAATGAGTGCATTTTTCTACAGATGTTTAAAACTGGAATATTTTTAAAAGGAATGATAACAATCATGCATCAACTTAAGGCTATTTATGAGATATGCCTATCCATGCACATTAACCATCCTATTTTGTTATGATCACTTCAATTAAAATGCATTGTTCACTTCTTCAGATTTTATTTGCTTTGTCCTTATAGCAGATGTTAGTGGCAATGATTATTATGTACTGGTTTCACAACAGTTCCTGATACAACTTTTCCAATGGGAAAATGCAGAAATTTATACTCTGGTTTCTGTTAGAAATAGCCTTTAATTACAAAAAAAGGTTTTAAAACTAATTTAATTGAGTATAGTTTTGCTTCTGATTACTTTATATACTTATGTAAAAGTCTAGAAATTTTACTTAAAAATCAACTGAAAAACTGACTTATTGACTGATCAATGTGCATACTTTAACTTAACTCTTATCTTATCAGAAAATGTATTATCACCTTATCTTAGTAAAGTGATGAAAGGTGAGAGTTTAGTTCATTCTGGAAAAACCTAAAAGAAGCATCAATGCCTTCTATTGTCTTCATTGTAGTGCTGTGCCTGGCCTTTTTGAATGTCAGGGCAGAGAAATGGCAGCAGTGGCCAGGCCCCCTAAGTCAGCATTGGTGATTTCCCCACTCTGCCAAATGACCCTCTACTTTTCCATGGGTCATATCAAAGCCCATAATTTTGACCCCAAAACCTGCCCTTGACTAATACATGACATCGACTTATACATTAATATATACGTTAACTGTCTTGTAATCAAGAGCGGAATGCCTTCTATACTGACCTTTAGAATTCTTCTGTGGCCAGAGCAAGTGTTCACATCCTGTTTAACTTATTAATGTGGATAAATCTCAGAGAGTATTTTACTGAATTGATTTTAGAGAAGGACATTTTTATTTCTCAACTGAGTGAATAGTGTTACAGTTGGAATAACTAGCAATATAGCACTGTAACAGAGGGCAAAATGCATTTATAGACTGTTCCTAGCATCAAATGAGCAAATCAGTAATTTGCCCTCTGATACCAGTTGTTTGTGCATTACCTGACAACATTTAACATTTCTGCCTCAAAAATGTTAATTGTAACAAATTTATATTAAGCAGTGACTCAACATGCCACGTATGAATCAAATATAACTTCATTAAAATATAAATCTTTCTCTGTGTGTAATTTTGGACCTCATGAATGATCAACTGCAGACACAAACCTAAAGCATCAGAGAAAATCTGGATAGAGAATTTTTTGGAGGGTGGGAAGAAAGCAAACAACCGTTGCACTATTTTATATAGAAAGGGTGCTCTTTTTAGTGGAATATTGACGGTTTCTGAAAGTATTCTGAAAATATAGCAACTTTTTATCATTTATAGCAAAATATATGTTCCTGTGTTCTATTAGCATTGCAAAAAGCCTAAGGTCTTTTCATACTATGCAAGTACACCACTAGGATTCCATTTTATCTTCCATGTCAACATTCTTTAAAAAAACCCTGGGATTTGGAGCTTGGAGAGAGGGAGCATTTAAACTTCTTAGCCAGTGAGCTCCCCTGTGAGCTCCCCTGGTTCCTCTGACCAAACAACAACCTCTAAGTTCCATGGGATGAAGACATGAGTATTAAATTGGAATCATAGTGCTACAAATGAAAGAGGAATAAACTCTCTGATAAGATCCTATCACACTATGAGAGAAATAATATGTCCATTGTAGATTGACAATTGCGTCTGTTTGGGGGATGCTGGATAGTTCTTTGGTATCACATGTGTTCTGTTCTGGGCACTTCATTTTAAGAAGGTTCTGGGCAAGTTGGAAAAGGTTCAGTGGGGCACAACAAGGATGATAAGAGGAATGGAGAACAAAACACATAAGAAAATGTTCAAGAACTGGTCATGTTCAGCTTGGTGAAAGAAGATTGAGAGATGACATTGTTGCATTTTTTAAATATCCAAGGGCAGGGCTATTTTTCTGCTGTTTCATAGTGTAGGACATGGTTTTCAGTCACAGGGGAGAAAATTTTGATTGAAAATGAGAAGGAACATCTTGACAGTAACAGTCATTTTGCAATAGAATTATTGCCTAGACGTGCTGGGGGTGCTCTAGCTGGACACCCACATTTAGTAGGGTATGACTAGATCAAAGCTTCTTAAAGCGACCCCAAATCGGGTTGTGTAAGTGAATTGTTGAGATGGCAAAAAATGACCACAAAAATAGAGGAGTAACAGCAGCAGCTACAACTGCTTGCAACCTCTATGTGCTGGTGGTTCTTTCTCCAGTCCCTCCTTCTGGGGAAGAGATTGGCTGAATCGCCCATCCATGCCCCTCAGCCATCTGCCCCACAGAGAAGGAGGGGCTGCTGCTGTTGCCAAAGGAGGAGGAGAAAACTGTTGAGGTAAGAGAAAGGAGTGGGGTGAAGCAGGCTGCCTTGTAGTTTATTGAGAAAAAGAAGGAAAGATGCATTCGAGAGGAAGAAAAGCAGGAGGAAAGGGGTGTCCCATTAGAGAAAAGGAGCTAGAGAAATATTTGGGAGGAGGAGATGGAAGAGGAGGAGAAGGAAGAAAGGGATGCATTTTGAGAAAAAGGAAAGAAGATCCATAAGGGGAGAAGAGAGGAGGATGAGGATGAATGGGCTGCCATTTGGGAAAAGAAAAGTGAGATGCATAAAGAAGGAGGAGAGAGAAGGAAGAGAAGAAAGGGGGTGTCAATTGAGTGGAGGAAGGAGAACTATATACCTGTGTATCTATGTATGCGAGGTTACGTAAATATTTCTCGGGCAAGAAGGGGTAATGAATGGAAACATTTAAGAAATCTTGGACAAGATGGGCTTGCAATTATATTATTGATATATGACTGTATGACCCTATACGTGGGATTAGTTTCTAAAAGGTACCAAATCCCAAAAATCTGAAAAACCATCAGTTATAGGTGGCAGTATATTGCTGGCTAGAAAAATAATACTAATACATTTATGAAAATATATCAAATCACTTCAGTACAAGACCTGGAAAATTGTATTTTAGAGCAAAAAAATGCATACCCTCAGCAAGTTTTTTTTTAATTCTTGTAAAATTTATTCAGATGGATTTGGTGGTACCCTTTGGACACAAGCTCCACATATATGCTCAACATAATCAGTCACTGCCACTAAAAATTGGACATGTTGTGTTACAAACAGCATACTGAACATCTACTGAAGAAGTAAAAACAATTATGATTTCCATTACTTTTTTGTATATGCACATTTATGAGTAAAGTGTCTGGAACCCACATAGTGTGCAGGCGTCTTCTTTGTCGGTAGGGTGGTGAATCTGCTCTGGAACTGAGTTCAAAGTGTAATAAAGTTAACTAAGTTAACTATGGTATAATACCAATTTTGTAAATATGATTTAATACTTTGGACAACTCTTTAAAGTTGAGACTAAAATACAAAGTGGATTCACAACCCTACTGACATAGAAGACTCCAGTCACCAAAACATTATGGGAAGTTTAAATGCTGTTTTGCTGCATGTGTATGTTTAATAATTTCACATTTTGGTCCCAAATGAACAAATGTAGGGCTTCCTCATATATTACTGCATATATTCTGGTGTTATTCTTCAATGTTGCAGTAATGTCTGAAATGGTTAGATGTCAACAAGACACTGTATTCCTACATTTAATGTAAGTTCAGGTACTTTCATAGCTTTCATTCTAGTCTCTCAGCTGACAATGATAAATGTATGAATCTACAGTTTAATTGCATTAATTTTCTATATGTCTATTACATTTTATGGGAAATTTGAAGTGTTTCTGAAATACTACATCACTCACTGTATGCCAATTGTTTCATTGGTTTCCCTGTAACTGAAAATGAGACCTGCCAACATCACTAAAGTTAGTGGCAAATCAGTGGAAAATGGTCCATTATGGAATTATTAAAGCAGACAAGCACATTATCACTACAACAAGACAATTTTACTGCAGTACCTTCCTCTCGCCACAGTATGTTTGCAACTGCAGCATCAGAGAAATGGGTGAGCCAGAAAATGGTCAAGAAAAGGAAACAAAAAACAATGTCAAAGTTACATTGTAGCAGTTATATGAATTTAATACCCTCTAGTTGCCATTGCCTTTTAAAAAGAATATTTATTTCTCAGATAGTCTTACAGCAACAGAAAAAATATGTCTGTCTTACAGCATTAATTCGGAAAAAATATGTCAGTGGAGTAAAGTAGTGACAAAGATAAACCTTACCGATTTTAATTTTCTCTGTTTGGATCCCCCTCCTCCCTCCCAAAGCCTTTATACACAGCAGATTCTCATTAAACATTTCTGAATATTCCTTAGAAAAAGAAAAATGTGTCTCTTCATGAGTGGATGATGTTTCTTTTTCTGCAATCACAGCCTTTTATCTTGCACAATCATACAAACGCTGCACCACATGAAAGCTCAATGTGTATGCTATGTATTTTCTGTCAGATAATTACTAAGAATATAATAGGGAAAGGAGACTTTATTCTTATTAGTACTCATTAGCAAGCACTTTGATGTTCAGGGCTTTTAAAAATTATTTTTAAGAAGGCCTTCCTTGAGCAATCCACAAAACCCACAAAACAGGCATAATTGTATAGATGACTGTCACCCATTATCTTCTGTAATGTTCACATTTCATAGTTTTAGAATTAATGTTCAGACCCCATTTTCACTCTGTGGAGTAGCCGTCTTGTATTTGACATGGAATAAATATTGGTTAGGGAGTGTTCAGGCAATTCCAGCTATTTTATCTAGATATATATGCATCGGAAGACACAAATACATTGAACTCACGCTTTTCATGTGTACATGCATCTGTATTCCTCGTATTAGTTGAGGGCAAAGTAGCCCTTAAAAGTCTGATTTGCCCAGTACAACCTGTCTGATGAATCTGGTGCAAAAGATCCTAATATTTATCTTACATACTTTTTTTTAAAAAAATAGACAGTTATGAATATTGGTATTGAGCACCAGAACAGAAGAGTTACATATAAGGTTAATTTTAGGGATCATTCAAAGAAATGCAATTCTTTGACTTTAAAAATACAGCTTATTTCTTTCTCCTTCTTCCCTGCCATACTAACTAAATCAGGCAGGCTCATATTCCTTTGATTTCTTTAAGTTGGAACAAAGCCCTGCAGATACTTTTTTAGCTTTATTTCCATCACATTGTACTAACAGTAGAGTGAATCTAACCATGTTAAGCTGTGTGCATATAAGACGGAGGAAGGTATTTTCCCCACTATTTTCAAAATCTGTTGGTAAACTGCAAAATACAACCCACTCGCACACTTGAAATGCAGAGAAACTTCCAGGTCGCAGCACACTTCAGTATATATCAGTATAACACAATGGTATTCTACAGGCAATTTGATATGGATCAAGTTGTCCCCACCAGCCCTGTTGTCTGAAATCCATGGGAATGGAAAGGACACCTAAAGGGTTCAATTTATGCTGGGACAGACACAAGACATTGGTGGCTTCTAGATCATGATCTACTGCCAGGAGCATACCAGTGCAAAGATGTATTGCTGCAGCCTGGACTGGATAAAACCCCATAAACCTCAATTTTAGATGACTAATGGAAAGTGAGGATCACAGCAGTGAACATCTTAGCCAAGCTTAAGGCGACACAGGCTGGATGGAGTCCTACAATTTTTAGTGTGTTTCTGAGGAAATTATAGTGTGCGCTCTCTCTCCTGGATAGGTGACAAGTTAATCATTTTTAGACTTAATCCAAATTTGGTCCAAGGGTGGGGACCACTCATCACTATAATAGTACCATGTATCATTTCACGGCTAAATTTCAAATGGGTTTAAGGACAATTAGGGATCCTGAGAGATAGATGTGGAACTTTTCCAGCACACTGAATATTCATAATTAACTAGCATGTGCATGCAGTGTTGCCTGGGTATGGATTTTGTTTGTGGCCCTTTCTTCCCTTCCTCTCTTGCTTTCCTTCATGCACTGTTTCCCTCTTCTTTTCTCCCTCATTTTCCTTAATACACCTTTCCTTCCTTCCTTCCTTCCTTCCTTCCTTCCTTCCTTCCTTCCTTCCTTCCTTCCTTCCTTCCTTCCTTTTCCTTCTTTTGTCAAACATTGTTTTACTTTCTTACATTCCTTTTTTCGTCCCTTTCCCTCTTCCTCTCATTTCCCTTCTTTCTTTTTTGCTCCTTGTCTTCCCTCATACCTTTCCTCCTTTACTTTCCCCACTTTCATCTGGCCTTTATGGAAGCCACAGTCCCTCAGCCTCAGAGCAAAGTGCAGGTACACATACACACAGCTTCCAAAATAGAAATCTTCATTAAACTGTTTACTTTCTTATGAGGTAGATGTCTCGGCCATGGCTTTCAGGACTGTGTTGTGTGGCCATTTTGTGTACCAGTAGCTAATCTTTTCTATCTTATATACTGCCATGTTGTAAGTTTTTTTTGGGACTCCCTCCCTAAAATGGGGTGGATTTTACCTCAATTATTTTAATTTGGTTAATAATGGGCTTGAGTGCCAAGTTAGGTCCAGATCCATCAAGCCATGTAGAAACCTTTGTAGTACAACAAACAAACATACACATTTTGACATTTATATATATACTAGCTGTCCCCTGCCACACGTTGCTGTGGCCCAGTCTGTTGATCTGGAAAATAAAGGTAATGAGAAAGTGTTTGTTTCTAATATATGTAATTTCTTTACGCTTATAGGTAAACAGTATTTCTTGCTGTTTCTTTGTCAGTGTTGACAAAAAAACAGCATGTGGAGAGTGTCTGATTTGCCTACTCTGAAACATGCAACATATAATTGTCCTTCTTCAGGGGTCCCTTTCAAATCTATGATACTATGTGTGTGAATCATATCTATCTATATGGCTGGATAGCTCTTTGTTGGGAGGGCTTTGATTATGTTTTCTTGCCCTGGTGAAGGGAGTTGGACTGGATAGCCTTGAATATTTTCCATTGGTCATGGGGTTCTGTGTGGGAAGTTTGGCCCCATTCTGTCATTGGTGGGGTTCAGAACACTCTTTGATTATAGGTGGACTATAAACCCTAGTAACTACAACTCCCAAATGTCAAGGTCTATTTCTCCCAAACTCAATCTATGTTCATATTTGGGCATATGGAATATTCGTGCCAAGTTTGGTCTAGATCCATCATTGTTTGAGTCCATGGTAATCTCTGGATGTAGGTGAACTGCAACTCCCAAACTCAAGGTCAAAGCTCACCAAACCCTTCTAGTATTTTCTGTTGGGCATGGGAGTCCTGTATGCCCCGGTTAGTTCAATTCTATCATGCTATTTGATTGTAGGTGAACTATAAATCCCAGCAACTACAACTCTCTATCTATCTATCTATCTATCTATCTATCTATCTATCATCTATCTATTTATATCTATGGCTGGATGGCTCTTTGTCAGGAGGACTTTGATTACATTTTCTTGCCCTGATGAAGGGAGTTGGACTGGATGGCCTTAAGTATTTTCTGTTGGTCATGGGGGTTCTGTGTGGGAAGTTTGCCGCGATTCTGTCGTTCATGGGGTTCAGAATGGTCTTTGATTGTACGTGAACTGTGAACCCCAGTGACTACAACTCCCAAATGTCAAAATCTATTTTCCCCAAACTCCATCTGTGTTCATATTTGGGCATATTGAGTGCTTGTGCCAAGTGTGGTCCAGATCCATCATTGTTTGAGTCTGTAGTGGTCTCTGGATGAAGGTGAACTACAACTCCCAAACTCAAGGTCAATGCCCATCAAACCCTTCCAGTATTTTCTGTAGGTCAAGAGAGTTCTGTGTGCCAAGTTTGGTTCAATTCCATAGTTGATGGAGTTCAGAATGCTCTTTGATTGTAGGTGAACTATAAATCCCAGCAACTACAACTCCCAAATGGCAAAATCATAATTTTTTGAGTGATGGTCACTCCTTGTGTTGTGAGACGTTTTGTTGCCAAATTTGGTGTGATTTCATTCATTGGTCCTTTTGTTTTTTAAGGTACTCATTATGCACAGAGCATATATATGTGTGTGTGTGTGTGTGTGTGTGTTGGTTATTGGTGATCAATGGTAAGCAACATGTTTATGTTATGATCATGTGGACTTTTACTCAGAAAACTCAGTTCAATTTTTCCAAGGCCACAAAATGTGTAATTTTAGACACATACAGTTACATGTTCATACATAATTAAAAGAAAATGTGTAGGAAATACATTGACTTCAACTTACGGGTCTTCCTAGCTGAATCTTCAATGAAGAGAGAAGAAATATCCTCATCAACACCCACTTCATTTTTAGCAATGCAAGTATAGGCTCCTGTGTCTTCATACCGAACACTACTAATATGAAGTTCACTTCCATTTGCTGCAAGAGAAAAATAAAGTCTTTAAGGCATCCTAATAGGAAAATGGTTAGGGAAAGGGAGAAGTTTGTAGGAGCCAATCTTTCATTCACTTTGCAGAGGGAGCTCTGTTGAAACTAAATAAGATGGGAGTGTCAGGACTGGAGCACAAATATTTCAAACATATCAAGGTAAGATTTAAAAAAGATTTCAAGTAGTTTTAGCACTGATACCACCTACAGATGGAGAAGTCTGGAAATGCAAAATCTGTTCAGGCTACATATTATGCCTTAATTTTATTGCTCTCTATTTTAAATTGATAAATACAACCATAATTCTTCCCTACTCACATAATATCCCTCTGAAGAGAATGAAAGCTAAAACAGCATGATTTATACAAGATATGGGGCCAATTAACTTTCACCCCAAACAGACCAATATTTTTTATCAAGATTTACCAAAGAAGGAATATAACATTGGTCATTGATTTAAGAATGCTTGTGAATTAGTAAAAGAACCTTTCCCATTTCTCTCTGGCTTTATGACAACAAAACATTTTCTTACTCTTACCTATCAGCATCAGTTGTTTGGATGCTTTGGGCACAAGACCTATGCCATTCTTTAGCCAGGAAATTTTGGGATTTGGAATGCCCTCAGCATGACATTTGAGGCTTGCTGAAATGCCAGGTTCTTGAGCCTGAGTTTCAGGATAGACACGAATCACTGGTGGCACTGTAGAGAGAAAAAGTATTTGTGACTTTAAACCAAGCTGTCATATGTCACCTCTAATAGTTTGCTGCATTTTGCTCATATCAAATGCTCTACTCAGAACCAAACCATGTGTTACATTCAATTGCATGTTTCTTTCTCCTGCCAGTTTGTTTGTTTTAAAGAACTCAGAACCTGAGGAATAAAATGTGTGTATTGGGTTGTAATTGTTTTTCTTCTTGCCATTTGTGGGCTCAAAATGTGCACCTCTCACATTTTCTCTGCAGGAAGAAAAGCAGCTAAAGCAGCATGACTTTGAGTAAGATTTAATGATCCCTTTACTACTACTCTTCCACTCTTGACTGCAGGCTAACAAACAATGGAAGAGTACAAGATTGGGTTGTTCTGTATTCTGATATTAGCAATGAAGAAGCTTCCTGGTAGAAATGGAACTGTAACTTAAACATCTCATTACTCCAAGATTTGATGATGAGAGGCATCAATATTCCCCCTTATCACCACTTTTGTTGATAGCAGTGCAGTCATATATGCAGCACCTTCAAAAAGGGAACATTTTAGTGGTTTTGTCAGTGAAATTACCATGATTACCATGGAATTTAGTAGTACTGGGGGTAGGGTGGGTATAGACAACAAATAAGACCTGCTGAGTATTGGGCCAGTTACATTTCTCAAGGTCAGAGAGTGGATGTATGTGTTTCAGTTTCTTTCGAATGTCTTGGTGATGGC
Organism: Anolis sagrei; assembly: GCF_037176765.1. Lineage (NCBI taxonomy): Eukaryota > Metazoa > Chordata > Lepidosauria > Squamata > Anolidae > Anolis > Anolis sagrei. The sequence goes on along the minus strand of NC_090022.1, from coordinate 93,382,549 downwards.
GGCAACAAAAATGATGTTGACTCATTAGCCCAACTGCTATTTTTTTTAACAGAGTAATTCTCGGACATCATGGAGGGGAAATGTAGGAACAGTAATTCCCACTTACTGTGTGGCTTTGACAGCAAAGCAGCTTGCAATGAACAATCTGCTACTGCTTCAGGTAGGGCCCTCCAAAAACTGCCAATTTTTAACACACCTCTCATTTCCACCTTTACGGTAATCACTCTCTTTGGATTGCTGTATTCTCATATCACAAATGAAGGCAGACACAGGTTCATCTTATGCAAATTTGCAATATTTACATGAATCAGTTAGCAACAACATGCAGTGTTTACAGTGAACTTTGCAGAAAATGGTTCAGCTTTGCTTCATAAAATGGGGAAATCAACTTGTTTAGCATGTCTTTCAAATTCTGACTTTCTATCAATAAATGTTTGATTTTATACCTATTTTATATATCTATATACCCGAAGTTACATAGACATTTCTTGGGTGGAAAGGAGTCATGAGTGGAAAATGTTTAAGACTTGTACACAACCTCTCCACCCCAACAATCTTATATAATGTCCCTCTCCAGTCCCAAACCAAGTCGTTATCTGGAAATTTTGTTTCCTTATGCACAATAAATCTGTTTTTCTATTTTTTGTATATTTTTATTGTGACAATCAAAATACAAGTATTATTTCCCCTGTCCTGTCACCTCCCCATTCGCACCTGTGAACCACCACCCATTACTTTCAACACTACACCATATGGAACTAGTATATCTGTCCTTATTACACTAATAACTCCCCATTTGGCTATTTCAAAATCTATTTTGTCTTGTTTTTAAATACCCAAAGTCTCTATTTTCTAGTGAATTCTTCTTTGTTTTTTCTCCATATACCATTGGAGATCTTAGCCATTTCAATATACTCTACTACTTTTCTTCTCCAACCCTTGAAGCAAATTAATTTTCTGACAAATAATTATTTCACACTGAAAAAACCAATATTCTGCATATTTATGTGGCTTTTTGTAAGCATTTTCTTTAAAACTTGTACAATATCTATGGAAATTGTTTTCTGGTTTTGTGAACTACCCCCCTCCCCCCAGCATAAGATTTAGAAATGCATTGGGCTATGTGAATATTGGGAGAAAATAATGTATTGTGCAGAACATTGTACGAAATTCTCACCACAATGTTATCCTTCTTGACTGGGTATTCTGATTGTTGGACAAGAAATGAATAACAGTGATAGTCTTTATATGCCTATTTTGCACATACATACAAACCCCATCAAATAAATATTCCAATAGGATTCAAGCCTCTGCTCCAAAAACTATGTCTCATTTAAAGGCTTTCATGGCTGGAATCACTGGGTTGCTGTGAGTTTTCTGATCTGTATGGCCATGTTCCAGAATCTTGCCTGGAAAGACAGCCTGGAAAACTCACAGCAACCCCATGTCTTAATTGTTCATCTTTAAGGTCCCACAATTACTCTTCACTGAAAATAAGTGCAACTATTTTCTCATGCTTCTCCCACACATCTATCTAGCAATGTTGATACAGTGCAACTTGACAATATCCCCAAAACAGATACTGCTGAGATTTGCAATAGAATGTGTTGCTGCCAGCTTTTTTCTCTTCTCAAGGGGGAAACACTGCCTTGCTCCAATGGGATTTGCAGCACAATTTGCAGCATTGTGGGAAGGATTTACTTGACCTTGAGATTTCTGGAGATATTTATATATATTATTGTGGAAGACTGTTTTGGAAGTGCTTTGTGATGATGAAAGAAAAAGTAGAAGATTAACATTTTTGCATATGAGAATGTGAATAATGCACAGGTGGGAAATGGATATTATTATTAAATGTGTATTTCTCTGTGCATTTGTTTGTGAATTATTTGCTACTTGAAATATACTAGTATGAAAACATATGAACAGAATGGGAAAATGGTGTGGATAAGAATATCTGAACCACTGAAACATCTGCGGCACACAATACTTGCTTTATCAATCACAAATTCTTCTCTTCATGGTGTCCTAACCTGCCTCATTTCTGAAGGAAAAGAGCCATGGAGAAGAACCACCAGGGGCGGCTCAACCCATTACGAAAAGTAAGCATTTGCAGTATAGTTGGTTTTTGCCCAGGAGCGCTCTTGGGGGAAAATAGACCTTGACATATGCGAGTTGTCGTTACTGGGATGTATAGTTCACCTACAATCAAAGAACATTCTGAACTCCACCAATGATGGAATTGAACCAAATATGGCACACAGAACTCCCACAACAAACAGAAAATATATATCAGTGATTTGTTGGGGGGGGGGGGATACTTTTTGCTTACCATTGAAAATTACCTAGGGCCGCCTCTGAGAACCACATACCACAATGATTTGGATGCATAGCCATTTTCATAAATGAGAAAAGATAATAATCCTACTGCTAGTACTTATAAAACCCCAGCCCCCTAAAATGCAGTTTAAATGGCACAAATGCTCTTTAAAAATAGAGTGATACTGGTGTTTCAACAAGAATTGAGGAAAGAAAGGGTGTGAAGGATGATCTGGACTAACTACTTCAGTATTCTTGCAAGAACCCTTATGTACCTGGGGTAAAATCATCTAAACTGAGTTAATCCAATTCATAACATGCTGTGTAATGCCTCAATGCAGGCCTTTTCATCAAGATAATATTAAGTGACACTTCTTTTATGCACAAAATTACCATGCTGCTTTCTTTTTTGGTGGGTGACGCAGTCTGTAATATTAAAAATCCAAGATTAAACTTGCTAGGGAGCCTTTTATGAAGACTGATTTAAGATGCACTCAGGGGTTTATTCAGAGATGGTGAAAATGTGTAACATCTAGCAAATATGTTTGACTGCAATGCTCTTCAAGCTATTCTCCCACAGTGACAAAAATATTCTACATCCTTTTATCTACCTACTAATCCCCTAAAATAGCCCACGGGCCATAATTTCTAGTTAATTCTGTAACCAGAATCAGAAATAACAGTCTTTTTTGCCTTTTTGTTTTTTCAGAGAAAAAAGACGGTTCGGGTGTAACTTAAACTGAAGTGACTAGAGGCAATTATGGAATGAGAAAAGAGGAACCTGGAGTTGATAACACATGATTGGCTCTTGCTTCAATTTTATATTATGCTTTTTGGATTAATTTCTTTTTATCCATAAACCCATCAAGATCAATTATATTACAAGGATACCGTCTGTCATTTATTACATTCCAATAAGCTTCAATTGTTGTTGTTTTCCCACTATCACTGTATATGGTCTTAGTCTTACAATCTGATTAAGTCATGACACAAAAGTAAAAGGGGGTGGCAGTGTGACAGGGGTTGTCCGTTAGATTTTGCCTCTTATTTTCTCCCTCCATGCACATAACAGTGGCAATTGGGATGGCTGGAGGGCTTTTCATCTGCTTCTGGGTCTAAGTATAATGGAACTGTGACTGCCTCTTCTTCTTTCCCTCCAAGACTAGGGCTGTGGCAGCCAAGATGATGGGAGGACCTTTCATATGTTTTGGATTCAAGAGAATGTGACTGCCTCTTTCCCTCTGAGACCAGGGCAATGGCTTCAGAGGGATGGGCGGAGTGGTGTTTCATCTACTTCTGGACCTAAACATGTTGGAGCCATGACTGCCTCCAGGATCATAGCCAGAATTTTTTTTGGGGAGGTAGAAACTTTTTTTAGCGAATCACAAAGAGTAGTTCATAACACAAAATAATTTAAATAGTATTGTTCATTCTATATTTGTATATAGACTTGATTAAATCCATTTTGTATTTTAGTTACAAAGTTTGAAGTCTTAAAATAACTGAAAATGACTGTTAATTGATAATTTATAGTTACAAAAGAATACCACTATGTTTGTTGGACACATTTGAAAACTGTGTCAATACAGTTTAACAGAAATCAGGCTCCATTGATAAACTTCAATGGACACTCAGGAGTGCAAGTCCAGTCAGTCTTTCTTGCCCCATTGTGCTTCTTATGTATGTTTTCAAACATTTAAGAGTTGAAAATGACACACCCACACACACACACACTTTAAATTGGCATATCGAAAAATCAAGACCAATGACCCATACATATTATCAAATACTTAGAAACTGCAAAAGATATTCTTAATCTGGTACCTAATTATTCAAAAATTACTTGATAGTTTAGGAGAAATTGAAGTATAAACTTGTAAAGCAATCACAAATTATAACAGTTGTTATATACCTGGAAACATCCTGAACTATATTTTAACCTGAATTTTTCTTATTGAGTTTTTGGGAATACAATCCCCCAAATGGATGAGGCTTGGTATAAGACAAAACCACAGCCCTAAAATACATTGTCAGGATATTCACCATAATGAATATAAATAATATAATGAAGATTTATTTTTAACCTGAATGTGTGTATCTTACCCTGTGGCTGAGAAAGTGTGACTGCTTAACTTCTGTGCCTTTCAGGGGGCTTAACTATGAGCCTGAGCAAGCAGGACCTGGCAGCTCCTTTCAAACACTGTAGAAAATGGTGCCCCCTGTAGCAGCAAAGCAAACAGCCTCTTTCAGGAAGGGCCCAACATTTGGCCTAGCACAGTGGTTCTCAACTTGTGGGTCCCCAGATGTTTTGGCCTTCAACTCCCAGAAATCCTAACAGCTGGTAAATTGGCTGGGATTTCTGGGAGTTGTAGGCCAAAACACCTGGGGACCCACAGGTTGAGGACCACCAGCCTGGCATGAAGTGAAAATACAGACCTGAAGTTTGGGGTGGGAAGCCAGGATTCCCACCCTAAATGAGACAGTTGGCCATGTAACAAAGATTTATATTTCCAATAGTGTGTCTGTGCCTTGCTCTGGGGCCAAGAGAGTATGACTGCACAGCTTCCAGAATGGACCGGATCTGATAACTTCTAGTTTGTTAGTCCATGAGCCTGACCAAGCAGATCCTGGAGGGCCTCTTAGATACAGGGGAAGACCACAAGGCCCCCTCCAGAATGGTTCCAGCCTGAGGCATGAAGCCCATCATTAGGTCTGAACAAAATGGAGACCTGACTTCCTAATATATTGGCAAAGGCTATAAAGCTGAACGCCCTACTATCCTTTGGAAAAGAGGAGGGGAGGGAGCAAGTAAGGAAAGGACTAATTCCTCATTAGGAACCTACTTCCTACCTCATTCTGAAGCAAAAAGTACAGCAGGGAGGTAAGCAGCCTCAAGCTCCACCCCTGTAAACTGCCCCCATCAAGTCTAGTCTCCTTCATGAGGGCCTTCATGCTCCCTCCTCCCCATGCCTTAGGCTTTGCCTGCTATGGGTGGGCCAACTTGGTTGCTTCCACTATATCAGCTATTGCTGCAAGTAATGACAATGTGAATAAATTGTCAATTTGCTTGAGATAGTGCTTGCAGTTCTGGAGGGACTTTTTGCTTCTCGTAGACTTTGCATGGGGATTTGGTTAATCAGTTAAAATTCATGAGTAAACCAGGTTTTTTTACCCTGAATATTTTTGGGTTTTTTTGGGGGGGGGGGTACAGTCCTGATTGCTTCTTCTTTTCTCTCCCCAAGGCTAGGGCAGTGGCAGCAACATCAGAGATGATGAAAGGCTTTCCATTTGCTTTGGGTTCAAGGCGTGATGGAGCTGTGCATCTATCTTCTTCTCTCCCTCCAAGGCCATGGCAGAGGTCTTTCATCTGCTTCTGAACCAAGAAATGGTGGACCTGTGCCATACAGGATATGAGGTTTTATGCAGCTTGATGCCATGCCAAACCTACCAATCATAGACTATTTTGGTGGAATCCATGCCAGACTGGTTAGATCCTTAGAAGGAAAGAGATTTGTGTACTGAAGTGACCACAGAAGCCAATACTCTTCTATTAAATTGATGTGAGTGGAAGTCCAGCATATTAATGAAGCACTCTACTCCCATTACAATACCCATTAAAGCCAATAGCAAATGAATTTTAGTAGGCATAATGCCATACCTTCAAATGGGTACAAATGGGTTTGTGTGACTAAATATAGTTTCAGTTCTATACTTGATGTCTATAAAAGGAAGTGGACAAACCTTTCCATGATTAACACCGACAGATTTACAATGTTTGTGCAGATCTATTAATTTTCTTTCTTTGTGCATCGATTTAAAAGGAACAGAAGAAAGATCTATTACACATGGTAATATATCTCAGCCAACTATTCATCAGATGTATAGAAAGAGACCAAAATAGGCAACTGTGTTCATTCACAGGAACATTGCATTGCATTTTAGTTTTTGGTATTTTATAGTCTCTGGGTTTGCTTTTGATATTTTTTGAAAAAATTTGCAATGACTTACATTGCATGGTTTGCTATGGTTTGCTATGAAGTACATTGCATGGTTTGACTAAAGGCTAGTACAAGGCAGAGTTTCACTTCCACTTGGGCCAGGAAACAAAGATATGACCATTTGGATTACATTATGACTTCCAAATCCATGGAGCATATGCTCCTCAACTTATAGCAGAAATACAAAACCTCCAGAATGACTTTATAGTCAGCAGATCTGCTAAACCTCATTTTTCAGGCTTAGGTGGGCTGATAGAGTCTTAAGTTGTCTTTCAAATAATTTCAGACCTAGGTAACAGAAACAAAAATAATTTCACTACACTCAAAAATAATTTCACTGGTGGTGCAGCAGGTTAAGCCACTGAGCTGCTAAACTTGCTGACCAAAAGCTTGGCAGTTCGAATCCAGGTAGCAGGGTGAGCTCCAACTGTTGGGCCCAGCTTCTGCCAACCTATCAGTTTGAAAACATGCAAATGTGAGTAGATTGATAGGTATCGTCTTGGTGGGAAGGTAATAGCACTCCATGCAGTCATGCTAGATACATGATCTTGGGGGCATCTACAGGCAATGTCGACTCTTCAGCTTAGAAATGCAGATGAGCACCATCCATCGGACACAGAAAAAAGGAAACCTTTACCTTTACAAAAGTCTTTAAAACATTTTCTCCACCTCTGGAGTACTATTTTGAAAAAAAAATACACACACATTTTTAAGGCTTGCAAGATTTTCCCAAAAAAAATCAGTCCATATACTTTAAAATACAAGCAGCTAAAATGCAAATCATTGGCAACAAATATACACAGAATACTTTACTGCATAAGGAAATATACCATAGCTTTGATAAATGCAAAAATATAAATGTGCAAATTATAAGAAATGTATACAATAGTTAGTGTTCAAAAAGTCACAAAGCCACAAAACCTAGCTCCCAACAAGAATGGGGAAGAAAATGAAAATTGGATTCTGAGAAAGCCAAGAAGAACTTTTTAAGGTCATTTATTAATTGTTGCTCTTCGAATGGACACTTAACCCATCACCATAAAATGAGGACACAAGAGAACAATAATTTACATACAATTGCAAATTCTAATTTGCATGCACAGATGCAAAATCAGACATTATTTTTATAATTAACACATGTTATTATATATCTCACCTGTGACTCGCATACTTTTGCTCTATGTACTATGGATAAGCAACTTCAAAGTCCTTAATTTCCACTGTTGGTTCTTTGTCTTTAAATCAAGCTGGACTATCTTTTGAAAAGATGACATTTTCAAAACTGGACTCCTTCAAAAAGAGGACTGCCCTTTGGCAACTCCAAATATAGGGCCATCCTTTGTGAAGGGGGTGTGTGGCTACCTTATGCTGTGCTGGTTCTTAAAGATTCAATGGCAGAACTAACAAAGCATGCAGCTGTGGAGGAGCAACCCTTGTAATTTGTAATTAATATGGCTGAGGTTACTTAAATCTTTGTATTTGTTCTGAGGACATCAAGTGAATATGGAACAATGCTTGCCCGTATATTTTAGCTGGAGTTCTGCACGTACAGATTTACATTGTGAGAACATTAGCACTACCAACCTAAGGCACTGAATCAAAGTTCTCCATTAAAATTGCCTTAAAGTGAAATTATATTGTACTATATCACCATTTCAGAATGATTAATGAGACCGGTGCCTTATCTCTTCACCTTCCAAGGAAGCATGGGACTTCCTTTCTTGTCTTGCTTTAACCCACCCTGTTTTGAAATATTTGATTTCCCATTCCTTGACTAGATATTTCATGGCAAAGATAAGTTATTACTTGTAATGGCTTCACAGTCACTTGGAAAGCATAGAAATGAATTTTTATTGTCCTTGATAAAAAATAAATTTTAGGCAAGCACTATTTTTTTTGTTACACTTGCAAGGTCATTACATGAAGATTTTGGAATTTATAGAGCAATAGAATACCTTTCTCTTACTGGATATATAAAATTGATAACTGAAATCTCTCATCTATACTACAAAGCTATAAAGATAGGTGGGGACGCACAATGAATGTTCAAACAACCCTAGAGAAATTGTTGATTTGATCAGTCTGTGAGCAAATAATTGATTAAGTAGATGAATTGAAAGAAGGAATGTAATGTGAGGATGGTGACATTAATAGGCCAGAAATACAGAGTAGTACAAGGACACAAAATGACCCGTATAATAACATGGTTATAAATGGCCAGACCACTAAACTGCACCATATGCTCCAAGTGTCCCAATTGCCAGCAAAAGGGAAAGTGCATGAGGCAGATTGCGCCCCCTGCACACCCTCCCTCCTCCCCTCATCACATGGCATCCATTCCCTTCTCTCATCAGATGGCAGAAAGGGTGGCAACACACGTTGTCCCACTGCCCTTTCTGCCATCACACAGGGATTTGGGGAGGAAAGTGTGGGTAGCTTCATCAGAACTACTTGAACAACACTTTCCTCCCTGTGGTGGAGGTGTCAGGAGTCAATTTCTGACATCGTGGAGACATCATAAATTTCCTGCATGACATCCTGGCTGGATCATCCTGGCTGCCGCAGTTTTCTTTCTCTGACATTTTGACATTGTGAAGCCAGCAGAGGGCGCTGGAGACTTTGGGTTGGAACTTGGGAGAGGGTATAAAAGGAAGTGGTGGTGGGTAAAAGGCAGTAGTGTCTTCCTTTGCTGTGGAGAAACAAGCAAATTATATTCATTTCCAAACTGACTTGTGAGTGATTATTTGCTACAAAAACCTACAGTCTTACATTAAGACACTACTGCCTTTTATGGACATTTGTTTCCTTCAGAGGCAGCCCGAGTAAGGATGATTGGGGCTAATCTTAAAGCCAGTGCTGCAGATTGGCTATTGCGATTGCATGCAGCTAGGGCCCCTGAGTTAAATCGGGTGGGAACATTTTTGGAAGCTTTAAGAGCTAGGTTTCAAGATCCATTAGAGGGGCTGAAAGCCAAAGCTGAGCTCAAGCAGTTGAGCCAAGGAATGCGGTCGGTGTCTCAGTATGCACTGGAATTTAAGGCTTTGGCTGAAAAAATTCCAGAGTGGTCAGACGCAACAAAATTGGAGTACTTCAAAGATGGCTTGAGGCCTGAGCTGTTGGATTGGTGCCTGCATAGGGATGATCCGGATAATTTACTAGCATGGACAGTGTTAGCTGGGAAGGTGGAATGTGCTAAGGAGCAGCTGAAGAGAAGGACAAGAGCCTCTGTAGTCAGGAGAGGATTGGGGTCTACTAGAAACATTGCAGTTAAACCAAGTGCCAGTAGCAAAGAAAGGTCTAGTAAGTCCTTCAATTGTTTCAACTGTGGAAAACCGGGACATCGAGCAGCTGATTGCTGGGGCAAGTCAAATGCCAGCTCGTTGGAAAGGGAGAATGGGAAAGGAAGAAGGCTGGCACCTCGGAAACAAGGCAGCACCAAAGCCAACATGGCCCGAGAGAATGTTTGGGGAGATGGAGATCTGGACCCTGAGACGGATGAAGATAACGAAGAGGAGGAACAGGGAAACGGCAGAGATCTTCCGTAAATCACGCTCGGCGGGAGATCCAACCACAACAGGGCGTGAAACCCTTGGTGACTGCAGACTGTGAGATGATGTTTTTGAAGGTGGAACTGAGTAACAAGAGGAATGGGTGTGTATGGCAGTTACCAGCGTTGCTAGATTGTGGGTGTACAAGGTGTCTCATATCGCCCAGGGTGGCTGCGGAGATGGGGTTGCGATTGATTCAGTTAGAAAGACCCATTGCTTTTACTCAACTAGATGGGACTCAAGCAGGAGGAGCCCCTGTGGAGTACAAAACTGAGTTTGTAAACATGAAGTTAGGGTCTCATCAGGAGCTGCTACAATTTGTAGTGACCCCCATCAAATCATGTGAAGTGATTTTGGGTATGGACTGGCTCAGGAGTCGAAACCCTCAGATAGCCTGGGTTAGCGGGGTGTTACACTTTAATGGTGGAAGTTACTCGCCAACCTGTATGATTTCAAGAACTAAAAAAGGAAAAGTTGTGGGCAAAGTGGGCTTGAGCCTGACAGGCGTGGCAGAGAAAGTAGACCTGTCATTTAGTGGGGTGCCAGATGTTTACCATGAGTACCTGGATGTTTTTGATGAGAAGGAGTCTGATCAGCTGCCTCCCCATAGAAAAACTGATTGTGCCATAAACATAGACCCTCAAGCTAAATTGCCAAAACCTAAGATGTATGCTATGTCTCCAAGGGAGAAGGATTGTCTGCGTGAGTTCATTGACAAAAATCTAGCAAGAGGGTTCATAGAACCTGCAAATTCCCCATTAGCTGCCCCTGTGCTGTTTAGACCAAAAAAGGATGGCACCTTGAGACTTTGTACCGATTTTAGGGGTCTGAATGCCATATGTATTTCAAACCAATATCCTATGCCTTTAGTGAAAGATATGTTGGGACATTTGTCAAAGGGAAGGATCTTCACGAAGTTGGATTTAAGGGAAGCCTATTTTCGGGTGAGAATAAAAAAGGGGGATGAATGGAAGACGGCATTTAACTGTCCACTAGGGGCATTTCAGTACAAAGTATTACCTTTTGGCTTAACCGGAGCTCCGCGAGTGTTTATGCAGATGATAAACGAGGTCCTACACCCATTGTTGTACAAGGGGGTGTTGGTTTATTTGGATGACATCTTAATCTATTCCCGAACGTTGGAGGAACACATTCCTTTAGTGAAGCAAGTGTTACAAAGCCTAAGACAAGCACAGCTTTATGCAAAGTTATCAAAGTGTGAGTTTCACAAAGACCGGCTGGATTATTTGGGGTATCGTATATCCTGTGACGGGATAGAAATGGACCCCAATAAAGTACAGGATGTATTGGACTGGGAAGCACCCAAAACTAGAAGACAGTTGCAAAGTTTTTTGGGGTTTGCAAATTTCTATAGGCAATTTATTCAAGACTTTGCCAAAATAGCAGCTCCCCTTACTGAATTGTTGAAAACTAAAGGCAGGGGAGAGTCTGTAAAAGTGAAGTCCCCGGGTGCCAAGCTGCAGTGGACTGAGGTGTGTCAACGGGCGTTTGATCAGCTGAAGACCTTATTCACACAGCAACCCATCTTAGCCCATCCCGACTCAGAGCGGCCATTTGTGGTACACTGTGATGCCTCAGATGTGGCTTATGGAGCAGTGCTATTGCAGGTGTCCCCGGAAAAAGGACTAGTGCCATGTGCGTATTTGTCAAAAAAGTTTTCAGAAACTGAGAGAAAATGGCCAGTATGGGAGAAGGAGGCATTTGCCGTAAAAGGGGCATTGCTTGCCTGGCGACATTTGCTTGAAGGGGCCCAACACCCTTTTGAAGTTTGGACCGATCATAAAAATTTGAAGGCCCTCCAGACTCCTCAAAGGCTGAGTCCAAAACAAGTCAGGTGGGCCGAGTTCTTCAGTAGGTTTAATTTTACCTTAAACCACTTTCCTGGAAAAAGTAACTGCATGGCGGATGCCTTATCAAGATTGCCACAGTATGAGAGCAGAGCTCCTGAGGTGGTTGGAACGGTGTTCACCCCTGAGCAGCTGGGGTTGGTAGTTCAGACGAGATCCCAATCTCAGCGAAAGGTGTCAGGTGCTAACCGTGGAAAGTTTTTAGAAGGTGGGTGGTTGAAAGTGTTCCAAGATGGATATAAGGCTGATCTGTGGCTACCGGAGCATCGGGGTGGACTAGAGGAAAAAGATGGACTGTGGTATCACAGAGAAAAGGTGTATGTTCCGGAGTCTGTTCGTGTAAAGGTATTAGAGAGGTCTCATGACCATAAAACAGCTGGGCACTTTGGATTTGTGAAAACTTTACAGCTAGTATCCCGTCAGTTTTGGTGGCCAAAAATCCGGAGAGATGTAAAGAGCTATGTACAAGAATGTGTCACCTGTGCAAGGGGAAAGTCTTTGATTGGAAAACCAAGAGGGTTGTTACAACCCGTGGCCAGTCCTTCTAGACCCTGGAAACAGGTTGCGATGGATTTTATTGTAGATCTACCTGAGAGCAAAGGATGTACAGTTATCTGGACTATTATAGACTTATTCTCTAAACAAGCCCATTTTGTACCGCTAAAGAAGGTTCCAAGCGCACCACAGCTAGCAAAGTTACTGCTACAACATGTATATCGCCTTCATGGGTGTCCTGAAAGAATAATCTCAGACCGGGGATCACAGTTTACAGCTAAGTACTGGAAGGCCTTTCTACGCATGATGGGAACTGAGCAAGGGTTGAGCTCTGCTTTCCATCCCATGACTGATGGCTGCACAGAACGAGTTCAAAAATCTTTGGAGCAATTCTTAAGGTGCTATGTCAGTTATCAACAGGATGATTGGGAACAGTTGCTTCCTTTTGCTGAAGTGTGTTACAATAACTCATTTCATGCATCTATAGGTTGTACTCCGTTCAAAGTGGTTTATGGACAGGACTTTGTGCCAATCCCAGAGCTAAAGATGGAACAAGAGGGAGTAGAAACCCCTTCGGAATGGAGCAAAAGGATAGCTGAAAGTTGGCCAGTCATTAAAAGTGCATTGGAAAAGTCCAGGGAGGACTACAAGAAGTTTGCTGATAGGAAAAGGGCTCCACAGTGGGATTTTAACATCGGGGATAAAGTTTATTTGTCAACCAAATTCCTAAAGACAACCCAACCATCAAAGAAATTGGTGCCAAAATATTTGGGTCCTTTTGAAATAATCAAGAAAATCAACCCTGTCACAGTTAAGTTGTCCTTGCCACATAGTCTAAGGAGGATACATCCAGTGTTCCACTGCAGTTTATTGAAACCCGTGTGTGGCCATACCAAGTGGCACTTGCCGGGTGAGGTCCCAAATCCTATTCTGGTAGATGGGGAACAACATTTCGAGGTTGCTGATATTTTAGACTCCAGAAGACGTCGTGGGAGTTTGCAGTATTTAGTGAAGTGGCGCCATTTCAATGACTCTGAGTGGGTGAGGGCAGCGGATATTCGAGCGCCACAGCTAATTAGGCGTTTTCATGTAAATTATCCCATGAAACCTAGTTAAGGTCGATGCTGCCGGTATTTATGTTTTTCTTTCTAGGGGAGGAATCATGTCAGGAGTCAATTTCTGACATCGTGGAGACATCATAAATTTCCTGCATGACATCCTGGCTGGATCATCCTGGCTGCCGCAGTTTTCTTTCTCTGACATTTTGACATTGTGAAGCCAGCAGAGGGCGCTGGAGACTTTGGGTTGGAACTTGGGAGAGGGTATAAAAGGAAGTGGTGGTGGGTAAAAGGCAGTAGTGTCTTCCTTTGCTGTGGAGAAACAAGCAAATTATATTCATTTCCAAACTGACTTGTGAGTGATTATTTGCTACAAAAACCTACAGTCTTACAGGAGGACAAAGCGCCTCCACTTTGAGAGGAAAATGAGCAGGGCCTGCCGTGCATTGTGTGATGGCGCATGACAGACCCTGTCCAAGTTGTGAACTAACGTGGCAAAATTGGATATTTTTGCCCCGTGTGAAAAGGTCAGTCTCTGGAACAGCAGAAAACAAGCTTGCCCCAGCTTCAGTATGGCATCATTTTAAGTATTTAAACATATCCTTCTTCTTAGGAAGAAGGATATAACCAGGCCTGGCAGTGGACTTCTTTGCTTCCATAGAGTAGTTGGTTGTTCTAAGAATCTTCTTTTTCTTCAGCATTTGTCCCGCTTCATGGTGGGGTCCACTTTACTGGTTTGTTGGCACTATTTCACCCAGTCGTGCACCTGGTCAGGGTGTATACTAGCAGTCTTCAGGGTGTATACCAGCAATCTTGATGTTTTAAGCGATGGTAGCCATAAATAGTGCAACTTTCATACCCCTGGGGCCGTTACCTGTGATTTTGCTCACCTACATTCAGAAAAAGGTTCTCTCTAGGCATTTTTTTAGATAATCCAGCAAGATTCTACGGTATGCTTCTGATGAATGTTGACAATACAGTTGTGCTGGAGGACCTAAAATGCTAGAGATATGTTCTTGATAAGGCATTTTTAGACTACCAGAGCAATTCTATGGTATGCTTTTATTATTTATTTCATATCAAAAGCATTGCATAAATTAGTATAAAACTGATAAAAATAGAAGGTGTGGCGGCTAAATATCTTTTGATCAAAAATGGGCAACAGCAACGGCATTGTCTGTAGTCTCCAACAATTCCTCCTCTGTACATGAGGCAGGGCACAATGGACAAGCATACAGATGCAGAGTTGTCTGTTCTGCTCCACAGTCACACAAGGTATGGGATTCTTTTAGGTAGTGCCATTTTGCCAGGTTGTCTTTTGATCTGCCCACTCCGCTTCAGAGTCTATTCAGGGACTTCCAGGTTGCCCATTCTTGGTTTGCCCCTGGAGGAAGACCCTCGCGGGGGCCATCCAGTTTGGATTTCCTGATTTAGCTGCCCAGAGGGATACCCTTCCTGTTGCTGGAGGGACACCAAGAGGAGTGGTAGTTCTCATAAAGCTTTTTCTTCATTTGAATCCATTGGGAGGAGGCTGGTAGCCATGTAGTTCAGCCGTATTTCTCTCACATTTAGCAGCAACTTCCCATCGCACATTGGGGGGGGGGGGGGGGGGGCAATGCCAGCTAGCTTGTAGAATTTATCAACAGGTGTAGGTTTAAGACACCCTGTGATTATTCTGCATGTTTCATTCAATGCTATGTTTACCTGCTTTGCATGGGCAGACCTATGCCAAACAGGGCAGGCATACTCAGCAGTTGAGTAAGACAAGGGGGACACGGAAAGAGCCTCCTCGAAGACTGAGTAAATACAGTCGGCGTCCCCAGGGCAAAATTTCTCGTAAACAGCTAATCTTTCCAAATCCAAAAACATTGCTTTAGACATGCTTTTATTAAAAGATGCTCATTTCAATTGGACTTGCTATTATCTGTAGTTTTATGTTTTAACAGTATGTTAACAACCTTGTCCCCTGAGATTATGGGGAGTTGTACTGTATTATAATCAGTATTACTGTATAGCATGGATCAGCAAAGTACAACCTTTAGATGTTATTGGGCTGAAACTCCAAGAAGCCCTAGTTAGCTCAGCCACTGGTGAGCAGAGTGGCACTGCCTATCATTGGCAAATAGATAAAACCATACACAAGGCAGTGGCATTCCAGCAGAGCTGTAACACAAGGAATGACAGGTTCAGATGTAAGAGCACATCAGTGCTTCACCCATTATTTACATTGACATACTGATCATTTACCTTTGACATGTTGATTATTCATGATGGTAGGAATATGCTCCCTTTATGCTTTGCCTCTAAATGCCAGATTGTCATACATTACAGTGTTCAAAATGTGTCTCTATTACTACAAAGCTTTCCTGCAGGATCTCTGAAATTAGATTGAGGAGCTGACTGCCTTTGGTAGCCATTTCCATGGAAGACATTATGATGATTTATATCAATGTGTTCTACAGTGCAGCAACCAAGGAAAATGATTCCTACACTAAGGGGGTCTTTGGTTTGCAAACTATCTATTTTCATAGCAGATTACTGTTTTATGAGACTCTTTATCCATGAAGAGCTTTCTGTTAGAAATGATAAATGACCTTTCTTTCACATAGCTTGATGGATAAAACACAAACTCTAATGTAATATCAGCACATATAAGGAGAAAACAATGTTACCAGAGTACCTATTTTCTTTATGGCCTCCATTAAATATTCATGCAAGTAAGATACATTGAACCACATTCCCCCACACAGAAATATGGGAAAGATACTGAAATTCATAGAAACACCAGTACTTTTATTTTGCACAAATGGGGCTGATTCAATTTTTCATGTGCAAATATTTCCTTTATTTCATGCTTTTTCCTTTTCCCGCACATCTCACAGGATCCTGTATTATAGTAGGCTGATGGTCTTGAAACCCTATCAACATGTGTCTGTCCCAAGCATGGGCAAACTTTGGCCCTCCAGGTATTTTGGACTTCAACTCTCACAATTTCTAACAGCTGGTAATCTGTTAGGCTGAAGTTTGCCCATGCCTGGTCTATCCAGATGTAGAATACAGAAATTAAGGAGAAGACTTTTTAACAGACAAAAATGGTTGGTAGAAGCAAATTTATTTATTTATTTATTTATTTACAGTTTTTATATTTTGCCCTTCTCACCCCGCAGGGGACTCAGGGCGGATTACAGTATACACATATATGGCAAACATTCTATGCCAGTTTGACAGACAACAAGACAATACACAGAGGCTATTTAACTTTTTTCTGGCCGCCAGGGGAGCTGCTGCTTTCATCGTCCATCAGCGACACCAATGAAGTTCTTCTGCATTCCACATCCCGGAGTTTTCTTTATGGCCTCATAAATTAGTTAATTTAGCCTCCCACACAAGGTAGTACCTTATTTTCCTACTTGACAGATGCAACTGTCTTTCGGGTTGCAAAGGTCGACAACAGGCTACACAATGGCTGGACACCAACTCCAGCCCGGGCTGGCTTCGAACTCATGACCTTTTGGTCAGAGTGATCTTAATGCAGCTGAGACTCAGCCAGCTGCGCCACAATCCTGGTGCAATTAATAAAGTATAAGCAATTAAATCTCTCAAGTATTTTGAAAATAGTTAAGAAAAGAGGCGATTATAGCCAGTTAGCTGACGACGAGTGCTGATGTAAGGGAGCTGATGTTGACATTTGTTAAATCACAGTTCAGGGTGGCCATGCATAACATGAAGTCGCTAAGCTAAATAGTTGTGATATTCACTTGATTGGTTCAAGGTAGCAGTCCATATCTTAAACAATTTCATAATAATTATGTATTGAAAAACATAAATACAAGTGAAATTGTAAGGTAAAAACAGTTTGAATTAATTAAAGTCTGTTGTCTTGTCCAGTAAGGATGTCTTTGATTTGGGTTAAAAAGAATGAATGCCCATTGCATTTTGGTATGGTACTTTGACTATGGGCCCTAATTAAAATGCAAACTGAATTTTTGTGTACAAGTACCTAATCTCCAGGTAGGGCCAGCTTCCTACTCTCCTGATTCCTGTGCGTAAGTTCTTCCATGGAATAAATATATAATTGATATAGCACTGTTCTGTCAAAACTGATGTCCACTTACATGATGTGTTTTCTAACATTTGATGGCTGTTTGGGGTATATTACAAGGTAAACGAAGAAGAACACTTGTAATGAGAAGGTTTCCTTTTGATACAAAGATGCCTCACAGGAATTTCCCTTCCCCCTAAACTGACTTTTCTGTGCTTTTATCTTCAAAGAACACATATCCTCTCCCAATATGTTGTATTTGAAAAGATAGGTTGAAGTGTGCTTCTGATTTGATCTACTGTCTACAATATCCTACTCCATATGATCTTCTTTGAAGTTTACTATAGGTTTCAAAGCCTCTGGCACTTTCATTCTCAGAGATGACAACAATCTACATTGCTTCCTAACACTGAAGAACACCAATACATCTCAGCATACACACAGAAAAGTAAACTGTTGTGCTTCTCCCCTCTCTCCTGCCCCCTTCAGTTATAGAAATACACTTTGAAGATGAACAATCTGTTTCCTTCATTGAAATCTGGAAAGCCCCAAATAGCTACATATATATGAATAGACACACTCACATACTCTATGAATGTGAAAATATTCCTTTGAATTAAAGCAAGGCACATTCAGACAGAATAGATAAATTGTGAGTTGCCCAATTAAAACACAGCCTGGCCTCCATAGGGCTCTCTTAATTTCTATCGTTAAGCCCCCCCCCACCCCCATGACTGAAGTTCTTACAAGTGAAACCCTCGCAATTTTTTTCAATGGCCCTGGAAGTACATTTGTTAAGCAACAAGAACAAAAAGCAGATGATATAAAAATGTTCCCTTATTCTCTGTATCTATTGTAAAGCAATTTATGGCACTTCCTTGAGGTTCCCAACTTTTCTGGATCATTTGGAATATTCAGAGAATGCTTTGGCAACACTTCAAAATCTGGCATGAGTAGGTATCACAACACAGCTACCGTGGTGGAAATGGCCAGTCATCAAATACTATTCTCAAAGATGACAACCAATAAGTCTGATGGGTAAGTAGGTAAATAATTTAACCATAATGTTATTATCAGGGACAGGTGGGGTCTCAACAAGATACGAGGGTTGAATGAAAAATAATGCCTCCACCTTCGTTACTTGGGTTTGGATGGGAATATTTTAATAAATCAAACACAGAAATAATCCCTAGAATGTGCTCTTTAACTACCACTATTCACTTTTCCACATAATCACCAGACAATTGGATACATTTCTGCCAATGATGAACATTTCTATCCCGCCCTTCTCAACCCTCGGGGGTTGAGAAGGCCGGGTAGAAATCTGCAAAATAAATAAATAAATAAACAAGTTTTCTGAAGCTGTCATGTAAGAAGTCCACACTCTGTTTCCGCAACCAGCGTCTCACAGTTCTCTCAATGTCTTCATCAGAAGCATAATGATGTCCCTGGGGATCTTCTTTTATTATCGGGAACAGATGGAAGTTGGACGGTGCAAAATCTGGATGGTATGGAGGATACTGTATGGTGGTGAGATCCAGTCTCTGAAGTTCTGCTGTGGTGGCATGTGAAGTGTGTGGTCGGGCATTGTCATGCTGCAGGAAAAGATTTCCCTTTTCCTTTCAGACCCTTGTTAGCCATCGTTTCAAAGTTCGCAGCGTTGTGATGTAACGTTCTGAATTTATTGTTGTTCCACATTCAAGGAAATCAACATGGAAAACACCATCTGCATCCCAGAACCTGGTTGCCATGATTTTTCCAGCTGAGGACTGTGTCTTGCATTTCTTTTTCTGGGGCGAGTCTTTGTGTCGATATTCCATAGACAGACACTTCATCTCTGGGTCGTAATGGTGTACCCACATCTTCTGTCACAGTTGAATGGAGAAAGGCGTCACCTTCATTCTTGTAACATAAGAGGAGTTCCTAGCAAATTTCAAGTCTGTACACTTTCATTTCAGGCAACAGCATCCTGGGTACCCATCATGCACAGATCTTCTGATAGCCAAGCAAAGCAATATTGTGACCCACACGTTCTTGTGAAATGCCGATTATTCTTGAAATTTCTCTCTGAGTGATACCACAACCTCTGAGGATGCTTGCCATAGATGCAGGCGAAATGTCAGGAGAGAATGCCTCTAGAACATGGCCATATAGCCTGAAAAAACCTACAACAACCCAGTGATTCCGGCCATGAAAGCCTTCGACAATACATGATCATCCTGAAACAATCTGTCAACCTTTTGCTTGTAAAACTCTGTGGTTGCTGTGACAGGATGTCCAACTCTTTGCTTGTCATGCAAGTCAGATGTTCCCGCCTCAACATCTTTAAACTTACTTGCCCAACGACACACAGTACTCACATCAACACAATCACCACAAAAAGCTTGCATTCTCTGATGAATCTCCTTTGAGGTGACACCTTCTGCTGTCAAGAATTCAATGACTGCACGTTGCTTAAGTCGCATTGACTCACAGTCTGTGTAGGGTTATATACTTCACACTTTAACAACACAACCATTCAATGCTAAGGCTTCCCACCAAAATGGAACTGTAGAGTCTACTGAATAAGGCAGTACCTGCCGCATACCAGTACTGACATCTGTCGAGGAGTTACAAAGGTGGAGGCATTACTTTTCATTCAACCCTCATACAAAGCCACTTCCTTGAAGCCAGTTACCAATGGAACATCCATTTTGAAGAAAGCACCTTTTCTCTCTTTTATGTAAATGCCACACTCCTCCCTCTGCCTTTCTCCAGTCTCTTCCCTCTATCATTCTGCCCTAGCGCAAACACAGAGAAAGAGTACATATATAAAAATCCTGGGAGAGAGCAGGAAACACACAGAACATGTTATACTGTTGCCTCAACTGTGCTGTTTTTCAGCCTGTAACCTATAGCTTTTCACATCTCTGTGTTGCTTTTCCTGTTTTAAACTAGCAGTTAACCAGATCAGCTGAGGTACAGCTCAGCCATCATGTGGCATTCTCTCTCCATTCAAATCAAAACAAAAGCCTTTTCCTATCTCTCAGAATGGAAATAGATTGCAAAGGTCAAGTGTGTAGCAATAAAGAGCAAACTTTCCGAGCACTCCAGTCCAATGCCAATGTAGACATCTGGTGGGAACTGCAGTGAGGGCCAAAGGGGAGTAGACCAAGAAGTGGAACAATCCACATTGTCATAAATGATCAGTGGCCAAGAAAAGGAGATCTCTGTCGAAACAGAGCAGACACTTCTAATAATTACACTATGTAACACGATTTTTATTTCTGGGTTATAAATGTCATTTCCTAATTGGTTCTCTCATAAAAGCATGGATATTTTTTTTTATTAAATATCATGTAGCACATTTTGCTATAATTTTTCAATGAGTATCTCATAGAGTCTCAACCAATTCAACATAGTTTGTGGCAGCCACAAAAATGAAGTATAACTACTTTGAAAGTAAGTACCACACAATTAAACCAGAAATAAGAGTTTCGAACCAGGAACAGATTTTTTTTCCCAAATTTTGTTACATTGTGTTCTGCCCCTAAGGTATCTTAGCTACTTGGAAGGTGAATTGGCTGCACAGGGAACAGATCGGAAAATATATAGTTGAATGAAACATGAATTTATTAAGTGACAAGAATTTTAGACTTTCTGCCCTCCTGAATCTCACTATGAAGTCTTTATGAGTAGAAATAAAGTATTCGAGAGATAGACACAGTTCTGACTGAATTGAGGTCCTTGAATCTTTATTGTCTCTTTCCTGTATAGTGTTCAACTGTCTCTAAGGTGGTCTCCAACTGGACTTGAATACAGCTCTGACTGGACATGCCATTTGTAGATCTTCTGGCCTTCCTTCACCTTCCAGTAATGAAAAGACGGACTCTTCCAAGAACCAGAAGTGCCTTGCCTGAGGTTCCACCCCTGAGGGGATTCTTAAAGGGGCAGAGCAACAGAGACTTCAAATGCAAAGAGGCTGTCTAGTCTGAAGCCCCAGAAACTGTACATAAAATATTAATCCCTCTAACTAAAAAGCTCTTAACTAGGGGTACACAATGAGAGTTTTATTAATAAAGCCTGTTGGACTGATAATGTTTATTTATTGAGCTGAGTCTCAATAAATGTATAGGACTTTAGTTAGTCATTAATAAGTCACATTTTATTCAAGGGATGGGGCAGGCCCATGGCATGTTGATGCCCAGTAAAGGCCAAAATGTTGCCTGTGTTACCTGTTCAGTATTTGTTTTCATTTAATTGATTTATACTTCACAGGGTGGTTAAATTTACTTCAGCATTGACATTAGGAGGCTGCAACCCTTTATATCTCAGCACAACATATTAATGCCACCTGTATATCTATGCAAGGCTGAGCTATATGTACACCTTGATTTCCCATGCAACCTTTGAAGACTCCATCTGCCCCCAACACACACACAGCCATTCTGTGCCCCATGGAAAGTGGCCAGAATTGCATTTCTATAGCAAAACATTACCCCAGATCTCACTATTCCCAGATCTCACTATTGCTGTAATAATTTCACATCTGGCCAGAGGGACATATCCAGACACTTCTAGAACCCTGCCCTCATATGGGATGTGCATGCAAGGGCTTTGGGCACAATGAAGAGAGGAATGGAAAGTCAGTCCCTGCAACACCCACAAAAAGGACTTATATAGGGTAGGATAAACTTACATAAAAATATGCCACTAATCGGATACAACTGACTCAGTGTCCTTTATTAGACTGAAGGAGAACAGAAGGGAAAATGAACAGCCATGGAGCTCATCCTTCCCAGTATGGCTTTCTCGCTCTGTCTAATGAAAGGCTTGGATCTCTCAGTGAGTTTTGGCTAAATATAGGCCAAATCAGTTTTATTTGTTACAATATAGACCAAAAAGGCTAAACAATTTATACTTCCATTCTGTTTTCGCTTTAAAGCTTCACAATGTGCATTGTATCAGTGGTATACCTATGGAGAGGACAAAATTATTCTTCCCAGTAAGAAAACTACCCTTTAATCTTTAGACTTCAAGCATTGCAGCAAGTGAGACATTGGAAATGCACAGACATCTGGAATTCTTCTATTGCTGTGTTCACTATTCCTTGGTAACTTTTCCTGTCTCTCATATTTAGATGCCTAAAATAAATTCTCAGCTGAAGTTTTATGTTATAAATATGAGGAATAAAGGACAATGTTAGAAATCTTATTTGGAATGGCAATGTCGTCCTTTTGCCCTCAGTCCCTGGAAAGAATATACTCTTTGTACTATATAGTTAGACACCAGATAAACTAACTATGAAAATCATTCCCCTGTTGAGGGAGTGATAGTTTTGTTGCTTTCGTGAGAAATATATTAACATTCAGCAATGCTCACAGGAACATTTCAGCGAATTGTCATATGTGCCATTTACTAACCATTCACCTGAAGAATGTGGGTCTGATACAGTTCTTCATAGCCATAGGCATGACACGTGTACTTGCCCATGTGAATAGTGGTTACCTTGGTGATGTAGAGAGAATCATCGTCTCCGAAATCCTGCAAAGTAGTAAAAGACAAGTGAGGGAAAGAAGAGAAAAAAGACTTGTCATTTGGCTATTATGTTTTGAATGTTACGAATGTTACTATTTCAGCAGTTGCTTGGCTTTCAGCAGGACAGGAATATATATTATGGTATTGCTGGTTTCCATTAATCTGTGTTGTCAGTAAGGAACAATTACAATACACCATGAGTCTTAGAAAAAGATAAAATGGAAAAGTGGTCTCCATATAAAATGACTGAATATTTTGCAAATTAAATTATAAATAAAATTGCTAAAATTGTTTTAATCTCTGGAGAATACTAATGAAAGCTCTGTGGCCTTCTTACTAAATGAAAAATTAGAACAGGCTTTCAATTATCTGAAAAATGCTTTTGCCAATGGTTTTTGTTTAATTAAGGTTTTAAAACAGGATACTTTAAAAAAGTATCTTTGATTTTGAAAACAAGATAAACCAAACCTTAGTCATCCTTGTATATCTTATTATATATGATAATTATGACAGAAATGTTTGCTAGATTTCAAAATGTGGATATGTTGGCCTGGTGCTCTCATTATTGAGTTATTTCAACTGATACAAGATAAGCCTATGCCCTGATGAATCAACACATGCTGACTCTTCTGCTTTCATTACCAGCAGGGCACTGTTATGCCACATTGTTGATACACTTGCACCCAACCCGAAGAGGGTATACTTTGAAAAACCCTAATTAGCTTAAACAATGTTTATTTTCCTAATTAGCCCAGTGCGTGGCACATGCAAAATAAAAACTGTTACATGCAGAGTTTTAGTGCTTCAATGGAACTTATCTCCAGTTATACAAGATGCATCAAATATCAAGCACAAAATAATCACAAATACAAGGTCAAACATATTCAACCATTTCCTTCTAAGAAAGGTATTTAGAATCTCAATTTTCCATGTTATAATCATAGAATACAACAGTTGAAAAGGAGCTTCAAAGTTATCTAGTCCAACATATTCTCTGCTCAGTTCTGGATTTTTGTAACTAAAAGCAGCAACTGAAGCTCTCCTGATTCCTGAGATGGGAGAAGTCTAATGCAACCCCTTGACATCCCAGATTATAAGCATCTACTCTCAATGAACAATAGTGTGGCCACACACTTCCTCCCCCAACGGAGCTAGTTCTAGAGCCAAAGGTGCCTTCATAAGAGGTAGCCATGGTGCGTGGATTAGAGATTTCCCAGCAGAAGGAAAGCTTTTGCATGTTTGCACTGAAAAAAACAACCCAAAATGTGAGAGAAATGTTTACCTTGTTTTAGAGGGGACTAATGCTCCTGGAATCTTTTTTGGATGGGACATGTTTCCCATTTTGGAGGTCAACAGGAAGTGGGTGGGTGGGTTTCTCTCCTACATATGTCTGTTTGCTATTCCACCCCCACATTTTAGCAAAGTATAGTGGCAGCATCTGTGTACGGCTTAATCCACAGAAAGTGTGGAATTGATCACTTGTCCCACTGACACCCCTGCATGATTTGGGTGAAAATCCTTCTCCATGCAATTTCCACCAATGTAGTCCTAGTTCTTTCTTCTGGAACAACTAAACACAAGTCTGTTCAAAATCCAGCACGAAAGGTCTTCAATTATTTGAAAGAAAATAGCTCCTCACTTAAATATTCTGACCTACAGATGAAATATGCTTAGCCCGCAACCATTCCACATCAGACATGACCCCCCTATACTCCTCACATCTCCACTCACAGTGTTTCTTTCCTCTGGCTATGGCATGAGATCTACCAAGCCTGTGCTAGAAAATAGGCATTGGCAATAAATGTTTCATCTGAACTTCTTTTGCTCTAGTGACTTACCTCCCTACTTGCTTGCCTGCCTACCTATCCATGGTTGCTGCTGGCAGTGGCAACAAAGATACAGGTATCTACTCTACACATTTCCAGAGTTCCCCAAATGTCCCATTTCAGGATATGCTAGTAAAAAGCAGCAACAGCCCCCCAAAAGTTAAAGGTTGCTTCTCTTTTGCTATACTACTGTAGTTGATGACATGTATCCCTAGAATATTCCAGAATAACTCAACATTAATGATATTCTAAGAAAATAAAATGACAATTGCTAGGAGTAGCTGCCAAACTCAGCACTGCTTTTTTTCTTTTTATATCATTTTATTACATTTATATTCAATTCCATTACAAAATACAATCACCAGAAAATGAGGAGCATGCACTCACAAATGACAGATGATGAATGGATAGACGGGAAACTGGGAAAGGGGATCCATGCTCACTGCTACTTGTTGCATTTCTTTTTGAACAAATAGCAGTGGCACCAATTGTGCTCCATACAGCCCTTTTCATCATTTCTTAAGGAAATGCATATGCTTACTAAAAAGAGATCACATAATGGACAAAATTTCAGGGTTTTTTTTTGTCCTTGGATGATAAAAAGGCTGTACTAGAGTACTGCAATAGCTAGGGCTGGAGTCTTCTTGGTGAATTATGCTGAGATAATAGCTCTATAAAACCACGCTGAGAAACATTTGGGAAGTAGAAGAGGTAGATAGAAGAGGAAGCTGTCCTCGTTGGCTCTGCCTACTCTGCAAGCAACTTTCACTGCCAAAAGTTCGTAACTACAAATTTATAAACTGTCCCCATTGACAGATAAGGCTGTCTTCTTGGATCCCAGGCAGTCTGGAAGCCAACAGGACATGCTTCTCAGTATACATATGATCCAACTCTGTCTCACCATGATGGTGGTACCTATGTTGATTTTACCAGAGAGGACAGAGAGCTTGTCCTATCTGTGTTGCCACGGCCTCTTGCCAATTATGCCGGTCAAAAGTATTTTGACTCAAAGATGAAATTGCCATATGCCTTGTTCTAATTTCACCTCAAGTACAAACTCATTAAGCATAAATTCTCATGCTACTATTTGCTTGTCATGAGCTCCTTATTTGTAGTAAGGGATTTATAATATTACAGGTTGTTATAAAGGACACACAAATAATATAGCTGAAATGTTTTGGGTATACTGTTAAATATGCAAGAAATTACTACTAAAGAATGGAAGTGGTTTCTGTGAGAGGACACAAAGTTTCATATTTGTTTATTTGAATTATTTGTATGCTCTCTTTAAGGGCAAAACCTCCTGAAGGTGGTTTCCATGATAACATTTTAAATTGGAATACACACACACACATAACAAAAGCAAATGTTTGTATATATGTAGTCAACTGGCTATTTGTAGGATCAAGAACAAGCATATCTGAACTGATATTTGTTTTAGATGCCAACTGTTGGGATGTGTGTGTGTGTGAATATCACTTAAATGCAATTGAATTACATTTCAAAAAGATGCATTTAATCACTAAAATACATATTCATTAGATCAATTAATAAACAGAACTTAGTAAATAAATTAATGAAACACTTCAACGTATGCCTACAGCTGCTAAAACCAAACAGAAGTTTCAGTCTAGAACATTATTTCTAACTGCCTTAAGTGGATGATGGTGTTATGCACTATCCTCTAGAGCAGTGGTTCTAGCCAGTTTACCAGCTGTTAGGATTTCTGGGAGTTGAAGGCCAAAGCATCTGGGAACTCACAGATTGAGAACCACTGCTCTAGGATGAGACTATGCAATATTAAGGGCTTAATTCTGAATATCCAGCCATTCTTCTTTAAATCCAAAATATTCCTTGATATATAGAGTTCAAATTGAATCATCTGTATCAAAGCAAACACTGAAAAGGTAGAATAGCAAGGTTTTGAGCCAAACCATACTCTTCTTGGAATAACAATAGAAAGCATCTTTGATTGAAGTACTGGTGTTTTCAGTTTTTTTTGTGTGTGTTTTGATGCATTGTAGCTGAGATTGAATTCAGATCAATAAAAACTAGAAGGGTGTTTTTATGGGATGATTTATAAAAGAGCAGAAGAAAAACAAAGCAGTAAAAGTCCTCTGTCATTCATGTGTAGCTTCCTCATAGACACCCCTGATTAATGTTATGAACACTTGGTTGGTGCTCTAAAATTGTCTTTTTGTGGATGATCTATTTCACTCTGATGCATGGTATGCTAAAACATTATTGAAAGATGTGAACTTTTCCTTCTCCTTCTTCTTTTACTATTCCCCCACATATTATAGAGGAGCTTAACACCATACTTTTATGCAGTACTTATAAAAACAATATCCCCTATTTGAAATGTGAACATTGCCTAAGCCTGCCATATTCAGAACTTTGTGAGGGAAATTTCCTCCCATGTGCTGTTGTTGCCCAGTGCCCATCTCTCGGGTTTCAACAAATGAGAGTTATATTGTTCTCATCAGGAAGCGTTCATCACTAGGATGGGCTCTCCCTGCTACTTGCTGTAGGGCAGTTTAATGAAGCTAATGGCTCATGGTGAAAGTTCTCAATTTCAATTTAGTGGCTATGTATAATGTATAAGCAATGGAGGTGGGGTGGGTAGGCAGATAGGCTAGTCCTAGTGTCTGCCCACATGTGTCAGGCTTCAGAAAGAAATTTGGATCCAAATTCTCCCATCAGGAATTCAGACAGTCCTGTGTCAATTGAAGTGATCTCAAAATCCTACCCATTTTCTTTGGAAAAGAAATCTATACCATCTTTTAACCAGGTATGATTTTATTTCAAAATCTTGATAGTTTTCTTGGCATCCCTCCACCCTTAAGAATTTTTAAGAACAGAAGAAGAACTGCACTGAATGATACAGGTCTACCCTGTCCAATATTCTCTTCAATACAACATCCAATAAGAATAGGGAAAGTATGTGCAGTTATTGGTTTCCTGTCTCAAAAATGGATTTACTGCCACTTAGGATACATGGTTGGGAAGAATAACAGACTGGCAAAGAATTCCATGTAGTTTTTATCTGGTATTGAAACATCCTGAAACTTTCAGGAAATTATTCTGCATAGAAATATATGTAGATTTTTCTTAGAATGAAAATTATGAATTTTGTGCAGAAAACCAACCTTTTTCTCACTGGAAAAACGCATTTTTTACAAATACTTCTTGTTACTTTTCCATAAAAAAGACACTTGAAATATTTGTTATGAAGACACATTTAGGTATGCGTTCCATAAAAATAAAGGAGATGAAATGTTTCTTTTAAAGCAAACACATATTATTCTAACATATTATTCTAACATCTCAATTAAAACAACAAAGAGGTTGTCTATGCATGAGAAATACACTAAAATTTCACAAATCTTAAAAGAAAAAATAAGCACGAAGTATTGGACCAATCAGTAAAGCCAATAATAACTTCCCTTAATCCCAATAGGCAAAGTCTTACATTTGTTACTAAGAGTGCATCTACTTTGTAGAATTAATGCAGTTTAGCATTGCTTCAACTGCCATAGGCCAATGTTATGGAAACATGGGAATGGTGGTTTAGGCATCAGCACTATTTGGTAGAGAAGGCTAAAGCTCTTTTAAAACTACAATTCTGATGATTTCATAGCATTCAGTCAAGGCAGTTAAAGTGGTGTCAAACTGCATTAAGATTCCTGTAACATTTCTACAGGTTTCTTAAAACTCCTATAAAACTCTTTTAAAATATTGGAATATCAGGCCTTTCTCAGGAAATTAAGAGTGCTCATTCACTTAGTCGGCATTATCTGGTGGTGGTGTTATCTGTACTCCGAGGAGACAGCAGTGGCACATAATTTTGTTTCTTCCAGAGTGAGATCCAGATTGGCTGACAAAAAGAATCAAATAAAATCCTGGCAATATATTTTAAAGACAATTAAAATCACTACATTAAAAGGTATAAAACTGTTTTGAAGCAGGTATAACAGTTTTTAAAGCAAAGTACCTATTCAATAAGAAACCTCCCTGACATATCAAAAGCTTACTTAAACAAAAATGTCTTTTTTTTTACCAATGAAAAGAGGATATAAAAGGGCCAGCCTAGTCTTCTATGAAAGGGTGCTCCAGGGGATGGAAGCAACCACCGAAATGGTTCTGTCTTGTGTCCTCACTAAACAAGCCTGACACCTTGGCAGAACTAAAAGGAAGTCATCCCCTATAGATCCTGGAATTCTGACAGGTTTGTACAGGGACCTACAGTATTTCAGACAGCTTGGACTTAAACCATATATGACTGTATAGATCTAATGGAGCTGGAGCATTCGTTTTAATTCTTAGCCACTGGCAAAACCTGGGCATCTAGGCTCAGAATAGAGCCCAGGAGAATATTCAAGCTGCAGCATGAGATTTCAAGGGGAGTATAACACAATCAATCACAGGTATAGTCCTTATTCCTTGATCTGCCTTCTAACTGACCAGAAGCACTTCTGTCTTTTTGGGTTAGATTTCAGTTTCTTTGCCCTCATCCAGTTCATTAAGGGCAGCAGAAGTGGTTAATACTAAGACAGCTTCCCTGAAATCAGACTGAAAGGAGAGCTACAGTTGGGTGCTGTCAGCATATTGTTGATCTTGAGTCCAATAATTTTGTTTGACCCTTTCCATAGGTCTTGGACATAGGAAGAGGATGCTACGGATACCTAATAGTAATCTAAGGGTTAGTTCATAGGACTACACCTCAAATAGGGCTTCTAACCCCTGACATTGGATAAAACATTTAAACTTGATCTTACCCTACATTAGCAGAAGTTGGGAGATGCTCTGTAGCTTCCCTGAAGCTCTGGACAGGCTCCACATTTTGAGGTTGGTGTGTACAGCTAGGCTGGTTCGACTTTGGAACCCATTTCTCTGTTCACACAGGCCAGTGACTGCCATACCATGGTACAGGAAAAGGGGATGACACTTACCTTTCTTGTTGTTTGCAGCAGTGGCCATGGAGCTTTAGCGAGCTCTTGGTCATTGCTGGACTCCTTTCATCATATTTTTAAGCTGCCTTTTACAATAATTGGCTAATAGTCTACTGATTAGACCTAACTAGAGTAGACCCCTTCAGTGAATTGTTGAATAGTAAATCAACATATAGGCAGAGATCACAAATTCAATGGCTATGATTCTAGCTAAGATCACCAACAGTATTTAGACAAAATATTGAGTAAGTTTCTATAGGTGGAACCCCCCATGAATGTCACTGTCTAGAACACAGGCACTAAAATCTTATAGCTGGTGAGGGAACAACTAAATTTGGTAAATCTCAACAATAGTCATAAGTAAGTCATAAATTTGAATGGATGCATGAATAGATTAAATGATTGGTGAATGTTGAAAACTAGGTCAGCAGGGAAAGATTTCAAGATAACTGAAAGTTGTCAGCAAGGGCTAACATTTTGCTCTGGGGCAGGATCCAATCTCTCCTTGAACTTAGGATGCTTCCAGACAGCAACAAAACATGAGGCAGACAAGTGGGTTTTTAAAATGTGGAGTCTTGTCAGTCCTGCTGCATAGTTTCCCATCTTCCTCCCAGCTGTTGTTTTTTTTTTTTTTTGAAGCAGATTAAGATGGAGAGTGGACAGGGGACATCCGGAAGAAGCTTTTTTCTTTTTTTTTCTTTTAAAAAAAGAAACACTCCAGAGATGTGCATATGTGCATTTACACATATGAGGTCCAGACCATAATAGAGCATTTTTTTAAAAAAAAACTTCCGTTGGATCTCTGTTTTCTCTCAATTGTTAATTCAAGCTCTGTTTAACATTATAAAGTGTAAAAGACAGAATTTGAGAGAGTTGTATTTGTAATTGCTTTTCACTTGTGCTTTTCTGAGCCTCCTGATCTGAGACAGCTGATCAGCTGTTGCAGGTTTTTCAGAAATGTACATGCTCTGGAGGAGTCCACACAAGGGAGAGGGAAGGAAAGAACATGTTTTCCATGACTGATGGGATACATAGGCATTTAAAGGTACCTGTTTCTCAGGAAAAATTGGGTTTAAAACACATGTTTTCCAGCCCTTGACCCGATTCCTCCTTATTCCTCCTGCACTTTGGCTAAACATCATTTAGCCCCCCTGTAAAAGGATGAATGATGGTTTTGCAGGTGGCAGGGGAGACCTTTCCTTTTTATCCCACTGCTGCCACCACTGTAAATGACAAAGGATCACACATACGGGGAAAGAGATCTCCAAAATACTACAGATCCCACAACTACCAATCTGGTGGGATATGTTACTTAGCACAGAGAGGTGTAGATGATTGATGAGGTAATGTGTATGTACTGATTGTCGAAGCTGCCACCACCCAAGGGAATTTGGGAAACTAAAGATGTTGTTTCTCTGAGGTAAATCCCCCTATACACCAGCTCTTCCTTTTGGCTCCCTTCAAATGACTGAATTGTAAAGATGTTGAAAATCACTGGAACTAATCTTATTAGAATGAATCAATAGTGAGGCTTTCTTAAAAGATGAACTAGAGAAAAGTTTATTGAGTATTTGAACAAACAACTGACTTCTATGATGAGGTACACAATCTTAAATGGTTACTGAAGCATATAATTCTTAAGTGGTTTCAGGGTCTTAATAATCTTGGTGGTTTCCCTCTATAGGTTACTTTCTTACAACGTGAGCCAGTTCCACAGACAAACCAAACATGGTTGTCTCCCAGAGTAAGATAACTTTTCTCTTCACAAGAGATCTCTACTAGCTAAAATACCCTGCCCCTTAGAGAATAAACCAACTTGTGTCCTAACTCGACACAAGTTCACAGGTCTTCACTTTGGCTCTCCTAGTCAAACTCTGTAGAAGCACCTACCTCAAAATATTCTCTCACAAGAAAACGCTGAGCTCACTCAGAAAATCCACCCTCGTCTCTCTCTCTCTCTCTCTCTCTCTCTCTCTCTCAACCCTTCTTTTTCCCTGTCAGAAATCCTTCTCTCCCTTTGACTGACAGCCTTTTTTTCTCCCTGGGCTAAAACTCCTCCCAGCCTGCCTTAGTCAATCCAGAGTTAGCTGCAGCTCCACCCCTCTGCTGTTCTAACACTCCCAAGATGTCTGCCTCCTAGGATTACCTTCACAAAATGGAGGCCGGCTTACTGACATCTTAGGCTCCTACTGCGGCCTATTGAGGTAAGGATCATAACACCCCCCCCCCTTTTTTTTAACCTACCTCCTCTCAGGTTTTATTGTATGTGTAGAAGGGACCTTAGGGTCAGTAAGGACAGTTGGGGCAGTTTCAAATGAAACTGGCCACAATGATTCTGCCATCCTGTGTTCCCTGGGTGTGGGTGCTCTGGGGACATAAATGGCAGCCTTCCTTATTCCTGGTGCTTACTCTGAAGTCAGGCTGAGTAAGTGCAAGTGCTGGGAGGGGAGGGGGAAAGGAGGGGGTTAGTTCACTCCCCCATTCCTTTTTCTTTCAGGGTGTTGTTGCCCTGACTGACACAGAGCAAGCACCAGAAATAAGGTAAGTACCATGTTGTGGCCAATGACTCCTGCGACATAAGGGGGGGGGGATGTCTAGGATGACTGCTCAGTGGTGCCAAAT
The DNA here is from genome assembly GCF_037176765.1 of Anolis sagrei. Classification (NCBI taxonomy): domain Eukaryota; kingdom Metazoa; phylum Chordata; class Lepidosauria; order Squamata; family Anolidae; genus Anolis; species Anolis sagrei. Next base: position 93,350,304 of record NC_090022.1, on the reverse strand, counting down.
TATTTTTAGTGTGACTGGGCAGTAGATGTGCCCTTTTGCCTCTGGGGCAGTCGGAAAAGTCCCAGTGAGGACCCTAACTCAGCCTATTTCAGAATCTGGCATGCTAGACTGGGCCTGAATTAAGGGAACAGTATAGAAGAGCCCACTGAAGTTGATTGGATGCTCCCTGAATAAGTGTTACTTCATAGGTTTTGATGTGGATTTTGTAACATGGCCAGTTGTGCCAGAATCTTTATTTGAAGAATATATGTACTGTCCTGTTTATATTCTTTATATTCTCATACTTTATATTCTTTATATTCTCATACTTTTCTACCACTTTCCAGCACCTGATAAATACTAGCTGAAATTGTGACCTGAATGCTTTGTCAGGTTCCTCATTTGGTTAAGATCAAGTGTTTCTATTGTCAGTAATTATCAGTAGTTGTCAAAAGGTCAAGATCAATCTTAACTGAAGATATTGGTGTAGCTTTTTAGTCCATAATTTATTTGATATGAAGTATCTTACACTGGCAGAGTAGGAGAAGAAAGCTATCATTTTTGTTGAGATGTAAAATTTGTGTTTCAGCCACAGTACATTCTTTCAGCTTGCCTCTGAAATGGAGAGTTTGCGGATCTTACAGATTATGTCATGTCAGATAAAATTTTCTATTTGTTTTAAGAATAACTTGTAATAATATGCTATCATTGTGTAGCTGGTGATTTCCTTTCTTCAGACCATGAGAAAAAAAATAGCACAACAAGAAAGACTAACATCCCACAAAGATTGTACCCAATTTTACAAACAGCAACACAAAAAGAAATATGCTTTGAATTATTTTGTAAAAATGTCCAGGCTTCATGAAATCCCTGAATCTTCTGGAAATCCCAGATATCCTTTTCATCTCACAGATTTCATGCATAACAGTAATAGTGGTGATTTTAACCAGCCATTTAAATTCTGACTGGAGATATACAGAGATAATGCCATCTTTATTTTTAGGACACTATGATAACTTAGTCATGGACAATGGAAATCCTAGAGCTCTCTTTTTATGTTTTTGAGAGTAAATCCATGACAAAATAGTAACCTGCTCTATTTTGAGCCTGGGCAGAAGCAAAGACAGACCATTCATTAATTATTTTCAAGGATGGCAACTCTGAAGATAGAAGTGATGATGAAAAAGATGGAAGCATTAATAAATTGAAAATAAAATCCTTTCTGTACTGAAAGATGATGGACTCCAAGTATAATGTTACAAAAGAAAGAAATATTTTGAAAGAGACAACCATTATTTACTTGGGGCTTCTGGTCCTAAAGCGCTCTCAATGCAGCATACAATGCTCAAGAATAGGGCATGAGTTGTGTACCATGTGGGCCTTCTTAGTGCTACCTCAGCTCGTCCTTAGGTCCCTTAGGTTGAGGGACCTAATTTTCCAAGTGACTTACAAACCATACATTTCAAACCTCTTCAACTCCCAAGTCAACCTGCAAACAAAAATCCAGAATCAAAACTGTAAATGGGTTCTAGTTTTGATTTATGGCTGACAATGGCAAGGACCAATACATCACAGATTGAAAATTGGCTTCTATTCCAGTAGCTGCACATTCCAGGCAAAGGATGTCTTCTAGCTATATAAGAAGCAGGTTTAAATATTTTATTTCTATTAATAAGGTGAGAAGATCATGTCATTACCGATAACACATTAGGTTAGTTAGAGTAAAAAGGTGACAGATTTAGATGATCTGAAGAGAAACCAGACTGTAGTAGAGTGGTACTTTTCAAAAGACAGGCAATCCTCATGATTATTTGCACAGCCACGCCACCAAAATGAATCCTTCACCCCCAAAAATACAGTCATTTGGGCTAATTTGTATATGTCATGTCAAAATATTTCAAAGTACATGGCAGATATAACTAAAAAAAAGTTGCTGAGGAAATCAATTTCCCACTTGACCTACTGTAGGGAATGCTGCTAAGCTTGAGAGAAATGAAGAACCATGAACAGATGCCATTATTAACCTCTGTGCTAATCGAAACATCCTGGTCCTACAACCCTGCAAGACCTAGTTCCATTTCAACATTGGAATTTTCTGAATTTTAGTATTATAGAATGAAGCAAAATGAATCTTTTTAAATGCTCCTGCTCCAATTATCACTTCAATGTATGATCGTTTACTCATTGGTTTGCATTTGTACAACAAACAGGATAACATCAAGCATTGAACTTTCTTGCATTCTTTAATTCCATCAAAAGATTTACTGGTGTGTGGCCTTTTACTCTTCGGTGAATTTTATTATATTTCAGAGATCAGTACAAATATTTTCACACATCCTGCATTGTTCTAATTTTAGCTAATATGCATTTGACAACATTCATATCCTGCATTTGATTTTGTACAACAGAATTGGCTTCAATCACACCTTTATATTAACTTTGGAGGTGAAAATGATTAAATGTGTATTTTGGTGTCTTACATGGATTGTGTGTCAGTTAAAATTACTGGTATATAATGAAGAGATTATAATATGAAGAAAAAACACTTATTCTAGTTTGATTTTTTTCCCTTCTTAAAACAAGGAAAGCAGAAGGATAAAAAATGATTGCAGCTCACCAAAAATAAGAAAGAAGAGAAAAAAACCCCAAAGCCCCTAGCTGGATATTTAAACAGTTTTCTTCCTAAATTTATGAGAAAACATACACTTTTAGTAGGGTTAAGCCAGTGGTACTTGGTGACATTCCAAGAAATACAGCTGTGTATGTGCTCTTAGAGTGGTTTAAATCCACACAGGCAGGGGGAAAACACAGGACTGCTGTCTGGACTGCTGCCTCAAAAGTCCAGAACTTTTGAGTGAGCAGTCCAGACAGCGGAAGTAGTGGGTTTATCTGGCGCCTTCCAAGAAGGTGCAAGATAAACCCACTAACAATTAAATTCACAACAAACCAGGGTTTTCCTGGTTTCTGGCAAATGAATTCATGTTTATCTGGGATGTCATCTGGAGCCCCCCCCCTTTAATTGTGGGGACTCCTGCATTAAAGGGGCTGTCTGGATGCGCCCTGAGTTTCAGTCCAAACTTTAAAAGAGCTACTCTAAAGGCTGTTGAATTGCAACGCCAATCAGGCTCAAATCTTTCTTTCTTTCTTTCTTTCTTTCTTTCTTTCTTTCTTTCTTATATTTCTATACCACCCCTCTCAGCCCGCAGATGACTTAGGGTGGTTATATAGCACAATCAGTGGGAAGAAATGCTGGGAGTTTAGTTCAACAACATCAAGAGGCATGCACTTTGGCTGATACTGGGAAGTCGAAGACCTCTTTGGCTGAAAATTCAAAAGACCCTGCCCTGAACATAACACATAACACCAATCTTACTACAGCTGCATTGGTTACCAATTGAGCACCGGATCACTTTCAAAGTGATGGTACTCACCTTTAAGGCCTTGCATGGTCTGGGGCCAATGTATCTGAGGGATCGTCTCACCCCCTACCAACCCCAGAGATCCCTCCGTTCTGAGGACCAAGATCTATTGGAAGTCCCCAGTGTCAAGACCTTGCGTCTAACGGCAACCAGACGCAGAGCCTTCACAGCAGTGGCGCCATCAGTCTGGAATGCTCTGCCACCTGAAGTTCGTGCCCTGCGGGACTTACCAGCTTTCCACAGGGCATGTAAGACATACCTGTTCCGACAGGCTTTTAATGTTTGATACTGTTGTTTTTAAATTGTTTTAAATTGCTTTTAAACTTTGTTAGATTTTAGCTATTCTTGTAAGCTGCTCCGAGCCCCAGGGGAGTGGCGGCATATAAGTTTAAATAATAAATAAATAAATAAATAAATAAACTACATTTCTGAGAATTCCCCTGGAGCAAAGTGGGCGATAGCAAAGGAGGCACCTCCACTTTTATACACTAATGTGATATCATCCTTTTGTCCACTCTGTTATAAAGAAAGCCATTGCTCACTTAACTGCCAAGGTCAATACACCAAAATTGCTTAAGTTGAATATTGATGCTAAATCTTTCTGTTCAGACTATGCTGTTGCTCACACACTGTTACCTTCCATGCCAGCGAAATTGTGACTTCACTCTGGGTTTTAGCCTGAATTTTAAAGAAGCCCTCCAAGAATCTAGATCTATATGAATGATAATGTCTTGGATAACCACTCTAAAATTGAGGCTGAAATATGAAGCAAATTAATCTCTAGTCACAAGGAAACCATTGGCTGCACAGAGCTCCCTTTGAGGAACTTGCATTGCACAAGGCACAGTGTCTTCATTTGGCTCTTCCTAAAGAAGTACAAAGGTTATTTATTAAAGTGGATATTCTACATATGCAGGGCAAAACAGATATCCAACACATCTCATTGCAGTGGATGATTACTAGAGATGAGTAAGCTGTCTTTTAGGAAAGCATGTCAGATGTTACTGCTATTTCTACTGAAAAACTACAAAAAACTTCAAAGCCACAGCGAGATTCCCTGGAGTATTGTCTGAAAACCACTGTTCTACAATTTCGTTCTAGCCTTTGTTAATAATTTAACCTTAGAAAGTTGCACATTTAACATCAGTCGGGGTTTTGGCCTAGTGAGTGCAGCCTATCTGCACTCTCAGCTTTCATTGCTTAACACCTTTAATATGACAGAGAAAACATCCTTTACTGTTTTGGCACATGAAAGTGTAACTTTCTTTGGCAATTATTGTTGCTGCAGCTACACCAATGTTCCCTGCAATGAACACATAAAAGTTGACAACTAGATACATGTTTCTAAACAATCAGGAACCAGGACTAGGGATAAACCCCAAAGCAACCCATCTATGCCCTTCTTACTTTGTAAATCTGCATAGCTGTGAGAAACTCGACTGTGATTTCGTGTTTACTTATCATCTTTATTTAATTCTTTCGAACCTCCCTTTCAATTCTGCGATGTAGATTAGTCAGGAAGAGAGAAGGGAAACTTGCCCAAGGTTATTTAGCTTCATGCCAGAGAAAGGGAGTTTACTGGCTTGAGTTCGACGCTATTTGCTTTTCCCACCTGGCACTCTGAACCACTCTTTTGCTTTTTAGGGGCCTTAACTGTCACTTTTGGATGTGAGTGGCTTGCAAGTGGTTCTAGTCCTACAGGATTTGGTACGCACAGGCGACAGTAATAAAAAAATTGTGTGCTGCAATTTGCTAACTCCTGGGAGTGTGACAGTGAGAAGAAACTATTGATTTTTCATCAAAGGTGTGGGAAGATAAGCTATAAACTAGTTTGAAGGAACATTTGCCTCCCTGCATTAAATTCCCAGATGTGTACTATGCAAACCCCCAAAGTCAATTGCTTCCTTGCAGACATCTTTAAATCAAATCTCTAAACAGCAAATAAGTCTCTTTCCACCTCTTGTGAGAATGAGAAGGAGGCGGGGTGACATGCAAGGAAAGCTGTATTTTGAGACTAATGATTGGACATCGATTGTGGTAAATTGTCCTTTAAAATGGATAATGTAGACTAGACTTGTGGACATAAATATTGACTATGGCTCCACCCTTCCATTTAATTAGGTTTCTGAATCCAGATTATCTACTTTGAATTGGATTATATGGTAGTGTAGATCCAGCCAAAAATGTATTTGGCACCCCAGAGCCTTGCAGTAAGTCAATGGACATTCAGATAGATGCGGCAGGCACCCTTAGTTTTGTTACACAAACCCTACATCTTTATTTCAGATGTATTCCTTTAAGGAAGAACAGAAGTGAATGTATAACTGGTTGTTTTACCAGAGCTTGTTTCCCTGAGACACTATGATAAGACACAGAAGCAAGTGCCACCATTAGTGTACATATGACTACATTGTTAATAGTTCTAGGCACCAAACAAGAACTAAGTTCTGCTTTCCATCACATGACAGTTGGGGTTACTGAATGGGTCCAACAAACTCTCGAACGGTTGCTATGATGCTACTTAAACTATCAACAGGATGATTGGGTAGACTTCCTCTGTTTTGCAGAAACCACATATAATAATGCTGTGCATTCTAGTTTTGGTGTAATCCTTTCCATGTTGTAGTATGTGGCCAAGAGTTTATCCCCTTTCCTGAGCTGCCTGCAAATCCTGTTGTGGGGGATTCCTCTTCAGAGTGGAGCCCTAAAATAGCTGATCAGTGTCCAATGAGTCAGAAACTTTACACAGGTCTTTGCAGAATACAAAATGTTTGCCAATAGAAAATGTGTACCTCAGTGGTATTTCAAGTAGGAGAACATGTTTTTCTGTCAACTAAATATCTGAAAGCTGTTCAACCTTCCAAGAAATTGGCCCCCAAGTTTGTGGGGCATACCCTATTAAAAAAATAATCAATCCAGTAATTGTTCAACTTCAGCTACCTCACAACCTAAAAAAAATCAGCCTTTTGTTCCATTGCCGCCTTTTGAAACCAGTGTGTGAACTATCTAAATGGCATCCCTGAGTTCAAATACTATATCCCATTCTAATTGATGGACAACATTTTGAATTAAAAGACATTCTGGACTCCCGAATGGCAATCTACAATGTTTGATATGCTGGAATCACATCCCAGATCCCAAATGGCTGCACCAAAAAGATGTTCGAGCACCAAGAAATTCCATGTGCTGTATCTTTTGAAACCTAAGTAATTAGCTCCACCTGTTTGCAGTGACTTATCTTTACCTTATTCATTCCTTGCCTTGGTTTTGGTGTGTGTTTTCTTTTGTGTGTTTTATTTCAAGAGAGGTAGTATGTAATGGAGTCTGTTTTGGTGTCACTGAGACACCAGAGCACCCCCATGCTATAATTCATTCCAAGGTGAGGAATGCATAACATCGGGAGGCCCACCAAGGGAAAGGACTGATAATTGTGGACTAGTCTGAGAAGAGACCGATAACATGAGCTGGCTTGGACTGGAAGGGGATGTTTGTAGAATATTTGTGTACTGAAGGGTGGGGTTTAAGGGGGGGGGCATTGGGCTAGTTTGCCTGCATTTTCTTCAGTCATAACTTTGCTGTAGTGCAGTAACCTAGGATTAAAGAGCTTTCCAAGATTCCCTTGTGAGTGTCTTGACCACTGATAAGGTTCTGCCATGAATCACACTATAGATGATTTGTATCTAAAAACTGTATTTCAATATTGTAATTGATTTTTCAAATATTTTCATTTGTATTTGTTTGAAATATGTAAGCCCATTTGAATCTCAAGATTTTTTTTAAAAAAATTACACACTATTAAAATTTATTGGCAGAAAAAGCTGGCATTTTGTGCAGACAATAATGTACTTGTTAAAAATAAACACTCTGTGTAAAAGTCTCAAATTTTTACAACCCTCACAGCATTTTTCTAACTAATGTTTTTCATGAAGAAATGCCAATATGTGAAACATCTTTCAGCAGTTAACTATCATCTCAGTGGGGTGTCCTAATGTGTCAAGATACCCTCTCTAGCCGAGAATGAAAAAAAAAATCAAGTATTTTTTAGATCCACAGATTGGAATTGAATTATCTGTCTATGACTGAAGCTGTTACTTCCCAAATATATTATGATTTCTGCAAAGTTGGCCATAACCTTACTGTTTACCGCTTAATATAAGATTACGCATCCCCTTTTCTGTCCCAACTTCCCACCCGCTCTTAGCAGTACAATGAATCATCATTAGTAGCTCTTGTCCTTTTGTTTCGAAATTTTCGTTCTTGTCAGCAGATCAAGCCAGCTTTTAAGCCAATACCTTGAATGCAACAGCATTAATTACTATTATATATAATTTGGCATTTGATATGGCCTTGAATATCTTGGACAGGAAAAAAGAGATCTAAGTGCATTTACCATTCAGGTGGTCCTTTAAAAGAGAGCTGTGAGGAAACTGCTAAGGTCTGAGCAGATAAGAAAAATTACTGTGCTGCTGATTTTAATTTTTTAATTAAAAAACCCAAGAAAAACAATTAATTTTAGATGCCAATCAAAGTATCACACCAAGAGAAAACAAAGGGAAAGGGCATATAAAGACGAAGGAGTCTTAGTCTTCAGGTTTTAATTTCTGTGTACATTCAAGATTAGCTTGAATGTCTATTGTTATCCATCATTATCAATTTCTGTTTTGATTTAAATGAAATCCTGGCTTCTTCCAGCATGAATGTGATGTGCAGCAGTCTCATCAGCCTAGTTCTATTTTTTTTAGGTGGGGAGGATGGTGGATAGAAATAACATTTTCTGGATCTCTGTTTTAGAAGAATAATAGCTGAAATATAATACAATCAGCTCTCTGCACCAACAGCCACATGCACAATGGGGGACCTTCTTGCAGCAACACCAGAAGCACTCCAAGTGGCCAGATACTGGTCAAAGGACATTTAATCAACTACCAAACTCACACATTTTGTATTTTCTCTGTTTGTTTGCTTTGTTCTGTTAGAAATGTAATATAATTGACTGGCTGCCCTGACACGAGAAATAAATAAACCAACAGATTCTGCACCCATGGTTTCAACAACTCATGGTTTAAAAAAATTATTTTTAAAAAATTAAGAACAAAGCTTGAATTTAACATTTTATGTGAGGAACACAATTTCAATAGCCATTGTATACAATGAGAGCTGAGCATCCACACATTTCAGCATCTATGGGTGGTCCTAGAACCAAACCTCAGCAGATACCAAGGTGACACTTAATACAGATTTTTAAAAATCAAAAAATGCATGGAAATTCTCTAAGCCTTTATGTGATTTTGGTTGTGCCAGAAACAGAGAGGATTTCCTTGGAAGCTAAAAGCTATAATTAATCTCCAGTTGTACTTCCAATTAACTAAATTGCTAACCTTATTGTGAAAAGTAAAAATGCAATTGAGTTGCTGCTTGCGGCATGCTGAAAGGGTGGGGAATGAAGTAATTTAATTAACTGACTTCAAGTATATTAAGAAACATAGTGCCTCCTTTGCCCCCAGTAACTTTAAATAGATCATTGAATAATGTGGATTTTTGGGTCATAAGAGTCATAAAGCACTGTGTTCAATTTTCAGATTGTCTAACAATCTCCTTGTCCAAGTGGAGCATAAAGTTTTAGAGGATTTAATGCAAATGTTGCTATTCTTTCCAGTTGGCAAGAGGTCATTCAGGAATCTGCTGTTTTTTATATTACTTTAAAAGAACAGCTAAAGTGTCTGCATAACTGTTTGAGTAAATGTAGATCATGAAAACATGAAGCAGAAGAGAATGTGATGAGGTTATTTAGTGGTGGTCTTGTCTTAGCTGCTGAAAAAGAATCACCTTGAATGCAGCATTGTCAGTCTTCATGACACATGGAGACTTTTGGTAAGTATTTCATGTTTTTTTATACCTAACCTGATTCTGCTTTAAGCAAAGTTGCAAAAAAACCCAAAGCATGCTGTGGCTTTACAGCTATCTGGATACCTGGATTGGGTTCATTTTAGCGCAATCCAAAGTCTACATGGACACCAACATCACTATTGCCATAACCCTTTCCCCTGTGCTGATCAGTACAGTGGAAGTAGATTGGTCATTGGCACTAATCCTTGTTGGCTATGGATTTCCCTCTGAGGGCTTGGTCAGTGGTCACATCTGCTGAGGTCAGAAGGATGAACCTGTGCATCCAGTCAGGAGGGAATAGAGTGACTCCCTTCTTGCTGGTCATGTAGGTGCTCCAATATGATATCTACTGATACAACCATGACAGCCAGGCACTCACAGGGAGCTTTTTGACCAGGAGGAAATGGTAGTTATGACATGGCTGAGAACATATTGGCCCAATTGATCCAATATGATCTCAGCCCAGCTGGACCTTCTGGATGCATCTGGCCACCATCATAGTCAATCCAGGGCCAGTCTGTAACACAATGCTCTGGACTGGCCTGGTGTAGAGGTAGCATTTGAGAAGTTCTGGTAGAACTCTGCAACATACCAAAAAGGGGAATTTCTGATCATCAGTTCAAGATTATCTATTCTGTCTGAACAAAATCCTTTCACACGATACCATTACAGGGCTATGATTTCATTTTAAGTACTATGTCAACATTCTGTGAAATCCTAAAATTAGCTGTTTAGTGGAAGGGGCATTTACACTTCTGGTTTCTCTGAGCAAACTATAACAGCCTTGGGAGTTAAAGTGGGGTGATGCTACTCTATATGAAAGGGTCCCGTGTCTCTTTCATATCACAACTACATAATGTGAATAAACAAAATCATGCAAATTCTTCCAGTATGATATTGAAAAGTGGTCTAAATACTCAAAAAGCATCACATTCTATCTGATTTTGAAAGATAAGCTGAGTCAGCCTTGGTTTGAATGTTGGTTGAGGACCACCAAGGAACACCTGGTACTGTAAGTGATATTTTAGAGAAAGGAACTTGTAAAACCATCTCTGAGTCTTTCTTGCTTAAGAAAATGCTATGAAATGCATGGGATTGCCCTAAGCCATCGCGTGACTTAAAGGCACATACACACATGTGATGTTGAAACAGTAACAGCAGAAGAGTTCTATCTTTCTGTTTTATTTCATTTCCTGATTTTGATTTGATTTTGTATTAACTTGTTTTGCTTACATTTCATTTGATATTATTTGCTGTATGTATTTTAGTTTGACTTATTGTAATTATTTGGGCTTGGCCTCATGTTAGCTGCCCAAGTCCCCATTGCGGAGATGGTGGCAGGGTATAAATAAAGGTTTTTTTATTTATTTATTTAAGAGTGAAGACATATTAAATTACTCCAACAAAGAATAAGGGGGCTGAGATCCTACATTAGAAGGAGTAGATGCAGTGATATGATCCCTTGGGGTTCTGTCACAGGTGCTTGTCACAATGTACCCCACTATAGAAGAGGGATGAATGTAGCATTATTCACCTTCCTGTTCTCTAAGACATTGGGAAAAAAAATTGGACTGGATGGGGGAAGCTGAGTGTCAATTGCAATAATTCAACAATAGTAAAGGTGAAAACATATAATTGTGTGAAGTCAGGGTCATGACATGGCAATTACTGAACAAAATACCAGTCAATGTTTTGAGAGAATGTTTCTCCCTAAAAAAGTGAGTATATGCTTGATTTTACTCATGATATAATTCCCATCATCATTTCCCCATTGTCTGACCACTTAAAGTTTTCTGAAGTCAAGATAGGTCTATAGCTGAACACTTACATTGATATCTTCCAAATCTAAAAAGTTCAGCATGACTCCATTGCGCTTCCAGATGATTGGAGGCCTCAGAGGTCCACGGATAGCACAGGTCAATACAGTGCTAAGCCCAACTGTTACAGTGGTAATGCTGACCTTCTGTTCTTCAGAAAGTGTGAGCTGGACAACCTCTGTGAAAGAAATAAGAGAATGATTTTATTGTTCTTATCATCACCATCTTCAAAATGTATTGGGCCTTTTCACAGATTGATTGAGGATGATGTAATAATACCTAATATATGGAGGACGGGAAAAGGTCAACTTTAGAACAAAAATGTGAAAAAGGTTTGCACAGCAAAAAAATCTATATCACAATGTAATTTTTTAAAATAATTTTTATTGAAAACCAACACTTTTTCAAAGATAATTAAAAGATTTGGGCCAAAGGGACAGATGGTCCAATAGGGGAAAAGTGTAGGGAAAGAAAAGAAGGAAAGAAAATAAATAAATAAAAATTAAAAAATGGGAATAAAGAATAAGGAATAAAGGGTTGTTGAAACTTCCATCTACTTTGTGGAAGTCTATTCACCGACCATTTCAAAAAGAAAGAAAAATAGAAGTTATCCATTTCCTGCATCCCCTTTTCTTCATATGTCTTGTGAAAACAGCTGTTCTCTTGGTAATTTATTTATATAATTTTTTTATGTCTTGTCCTTGATTGTCAGACAACCAAAATCGCTATCATCCATTCTCATTAATCTACCAAAGAAACTTAATTCATATTAAAGAGACTGTAGAACAAACAATAATGATATTTACATATTCCTCTTTCCCACAATCAGATATGGATATAAACACACATCTGAAGTCTGAAAATGAACATGATCTAAAATACTTTTGTGGTGTTTATGTTAATTGTTTTATTTCAAGTAGTATATTGGAACTGGAAAGTTGTACTTAGATTGCAACTTCCAGCAGCTCTAGCAAACAAGCTAAAACCAGAGGAATGTGATATGTCCATTATATGCAATGACACAATAAAATAGTGTTCCTAATATAAAATGGCAAAATCAAGGTTAGTCTTTTTCAGGGAAGGGCATATTTTCAAGCTGTGCATGGTTGAACTGAAGGACGGGAAATCCATGGATGTTGTGCTTGTTCAACAGCCTTCAAACACTGTCAAATAATTGTGTAAGAAAATATAAAAATGATTTAGAATTTTGTAAATGTACACATGCAATAGAATTTCAGTTATTCAAGATGTTGGGTTTTTTCATTCAGGAAATCTATTTCACACAGGTCTTTCTGAACATGAAGAAAGCATTATAAATCATTTGGTGTGCCTTCGAGTTTTGCTTAGTGATGGCACAGAGACTCTGTACCTGCCCATGATTTCACAACAGGGATTTCAGCTTATTCAAAGCTTTAGAAAAGTCTTCACTGCATACTATTCTTCTGTCACCAGCAAGCAGGATTTTGTTTGTCATCTTTGAACCTGTCACCCTTCCTCTGCCAATCACATCTCCTTTGTTTACAAAATGCTCAAGCAAACTCAAGGCACAGATCGAACGGTCTAAGTAGCTCAAGGCTTGAAGAAAACGATCTGGGATCCCAGTATGCTACTGGATAAGTTCTGAAAGTGATTGATGGGATTCAATTTTAATAAAATGTTTTGAGACTGATCACATATCCTGTAAACTCATGTACTACATAAGTTTAGACATGTTAGTCAAAATATCAACCACAAAAAGTTGGGTTAACCTTTCCAAGGGTAAATGTGAGGGCTGTACCTTAAATCCTGTCTTATCAAACAAAGGTAAACATCCCCTTCTCTGAGTAGAGTGGTTAAAAACAAGAGCCTATTTTGTTTTGAGGAATAAAGCACTGACTTCCTCTGCTGTGGTGTCACCTCTGGCTTTTTTGAATATCTGCATGGGAAAATGGCAGTGGTGACCAGGGGCAGCTGCCTCCCTGACACAATACTGGTACCTTCCCCTCTGTGTGGAATATACCTCAACTTATCCATGGGTCATATCAAAATCTATAATTTTGATCCCTAAGCCTATCTTTGACTTATACATGAGGTCAATGTATATGTCAGTATATACAGTAATATGTTACTGGGAAAATCCTAATATCATTTGCTACATGAAGTCTTCAGAACCTTTGTTGTCTTTTCCCAAGTTGAGAATTACTGCTCCTGGAAATCCCAGGACCATTCATCCTTCTGTTGAATGTGGTGCTCCCCTCATTTTGTTTTATTACAAAATCTAATTTTTCCAAAACAGCTCCCAATGTATCCCCCAGAACAATTGCCATCAGACTCTGAGAGCTTGTCTATGTCTGCTTTATACATGTAATAGTTGTACGGAACATTGGAATTTAACTCTGCAATTTTCCCCAGCATGGAGATGTCATCATAGGAAAAATTTCCCCTGAGGTCAGTGAGCTGTTATAAATATACAGAAGACTGACTGGAAAAAAAATATTAACTCTGAGTGGAAATATACAGGATGTATATTCAGGGAGAAGAATAAATAACTGTCATTTTTAATTCCTTTTAACATCAAAAGATGACTGTACAGATTTATAAAACTGATAACGATTGTAAATTGAGTCATATGGGCTAATTCTTAACCATCAGAATACTTTTCTTTTCCCTTTTAAAATTAGAATTTGATTAACACCTGCACAGGGATAAGTATTGCTTAGGATCCTGACATCTGTTCGCCCCCTCCCCCAAACAACTCTAACATCATTATCGTAGAAGATGACAACAAGCACTTTGCCGTGTGTGCCTGGCAATACAGGCAGGGAGTTGGTGGAATTACTATCAAAAGCAGAGAGTTGTTATTAAGCATTTCACCTAGAAACAGCAAGGAGTGGTAGGGCAATCAAGATGCATTGTCAAAACTGCAACATTTACAGTTTTATCATTCCCTGGATGCCTCTTCTTGGCACTGCAGCAAAGACTCTGGCAAAAAAGGAAAGGCTTTGGATCTGTGCTACATTTAAATGCTACAAACTGAGCTTTCAAGTTAATAGCCCATTAAGTTGAGAGGATTTTTTAAAAGTAGGGGGTTGTTCACTTCACATCTCCTTTACTGCAATGTTTAGCCAATCTACAGCTGCCAAAGAAACAAGTCAGCAAATGTACTGATTCCAGGAGGCATGACACCTCTGGAATTCATGTATACCTTGTGCCTGTAGATTGTGCTGTTCTATAAGAGCGGCTGGAGGGATGTTGCTAATTGAAAAGAAACCACGGTGTTAAAAGAAAAAAAGAGAGAGAAATAACAATCCTTGACATCACTGAAATGAAATTTTGGCAGAACTTTGCAAAGCGACATCACTATTAAGCAAGTTATCGATATGGTTTTTTCTTTTTAGCTGTTGGGCTTACTTATATTGCATTTTGTTAAGAAAATATGATTTCAAATATTTTTATTTTTGTGGGTTTAAGTACATACTTTATGTCAACAGTTAGCGAGCCCAAGCTTTGATGAAGAGAGGTGTGATCTGAATGAATCAAAACAAACAAATAAATAGCATTATAGTAAGTGGAATTCAATTGTTTCCCTTTGAATTTTTGTAGAGGTAACATTTTTGCCAAGTTGAAAGATCAAGCACTTATGTTCGCTTTTACAAGAATAGCAGTGCTTTACACACACCACTCTTTTAAGGAAGCAACTGGCTAAAAAGGCATTACACCAGGAGAAATGTGTTCGCTACACACAGTCTTGAGTTTTGGACAACCTTTATAGGCAATGCAGTTCTAGGACAATACCTGGTTCCCTCTTTATACTTGTCAAGGCTGATTATCCTTTAAGAGAAACTTTGATTAGGGATAGACTCACTGGGTAATCTGATCACATACCCTTTGCTGCCTCACATTTCTTTCCCTTCATTTATGTCCAGAAAAATTAAGTAGCCACACTGAAGCTCTGATCAGTGAAGCTGACACAGCCTAGGCCTATGATTGGGGCAAAGTGCTTTGATCAATGCTCCAGTTGACCTAAAAAAAATAGACCAAACCATTGGCCTTCTCCCTATTGAACAGTAGTGGCATGTTGTTAGCTTCTCAATTGATGGAATGCAGTTTTTCACATTCAGTAGCAGCGGGTGTTTGTTGCTGAGGTTGAGTCACATTTAAGGGATTACATGGAGATCAGGTATAGCCAAACTGAAGAAGAATGGCTAATGCTTATGGACAAATAATAGGTGCTTGACTTCTAATAGAGCTGAACAGTGGTAGGCTGGCTATGGTATCAGCATCTACAATGGCAATATGCTAACATTTTCATGAACTTTTTGTAGCTTGAAAATATAACAGAAGTCCCAATATTATTACTGCATGTAAGTAAAGTTTGTGTTGATTTACTACTTTAATAATAATTTCAATTGTGCCTTTTTAGCTTATGTATTTTTTTTAAAAAAAATCATTTATTTCTTATAAAAATAAAATGATAGCCTTATAGTTGTGGGCGGGCTCTCTTTGTCTTCTTGCAACCAACATTTTTAGACCCAGTCTGCCACTGGGTTTGAAAGTCTAATGTCATTTACCAGGACCATACATGGAAATGGGAAACAGAATAGCACAAACCACCCTAACTTTAGTAGCCAACAACGTATCACTACATTACTTTTATTGTCTATTTTCTTCATAGCTGCCCTTATAAATCCTAGTGTTATTCTGATTTCTTGACTGCAATCTCCATTCTGGTTAATGACTGAGCCAAGCTATGAAAAATTACAAACTATTTCAAAAAATTTCTTCATCAGTATACAGTTCCTTTCTGATTGTTTCAGTGGTGACATATTTCATTGGTGATGATGCCCAATCATAAACAGATATACAAAATGGAAAGTGGGGGTATTTGTGTGTAGACATAGTGATTTTCATTTCATAGCAGTTGGCAGGAATGTTTTTACTAAAAGTCTCACAATGGTGATGAGGAGGGCTTTTAGCGAAGTTTTGTTGGGGAGGGAAACAGTATCCTTGAGGGCAGAATTCAACTATGTGGTGGAGATAACAGCTCAATTGCTACAGAGAGAACTGGATAAATATAACAAGAATCCAGCAGTAGTAGGAGGAAAACAATAAAAAAGGAGCTAGAAGGAATGATGTCTCTACATTAATGGAAGCATGGGAAAAACATGAAGAACTAGAACTCTTCATACAATATTACATAATTCACATCACTGCAACCTGGTGGGACTATTGGCATCTCATGATTGGAATGTAGTAATACAAAGGTATAACCTATTTCCTGGAAATAGACCAAACAGTAAAAAAGGAGTAGCAGCATTGTATGTCAAGTAAGTTAACACCTGTGAGATGAGAGTGTCTGGGTAAAAATTTAAGGTGGCTGGAGGACAAAGGGTACATTACTGTGGGGATCTTCGACAAACCATGCCAGATTGAGGACTTGGATGATGTCTACCTAGAACATACGACTGCACATTCAGAAAGGAGAGATGTGATAGTAATGTAAGATTTTAACTATCCTGATATTTGCTGGAAGACAAACCTCTGTAAGAATATCAGATCCAACAAATTCCTCACTTACCTTGGAGGTCCAGATGGTGGAAGAGTAAATCCACCATCAACTGTTTTAGGTCTGATCCCAAAAAACTATAATGACTTGGTTAATGGGGTGGCAGTGGTGGATCCTTAGGTGGGAGTGATCATATTCTCCTTGAGTTTGTAGTACAGCAGAAAGGGGGAGCCAGGAATAGTTAGACATGCATTCTAGCTGATTTCAGTAAAGCTAGGGAAACACTTGATGTGATCCCATGGTCAGGAATACTAAAAGAGAATGAAATGCATGATGGATGGAAGTTTCTTAAAAGTGAAATATTGAAGGTACAATCTCAGACAGTTCCAATGAAAAAGAAAAATGGGATATGTGTAAAGAAACCAGATGGATGTCTAAAGGAATTTCAGCTGAGCTAAGATTTAAAAAGAACATGTACAAGAAGAGGAAAAAGTGGGAAATCACCAAGGATAAATTCAAACAAAAAATCAGCATGTGAATGGATAAGTTCAGAAAAATTAAAGTGCAGAATGAGCTCTGACTTGTTAGAGAGGGTAAAAATAAATACAAAAAATGGGTTTTCTGGTCATGTCCACAACAAAAGGACACTGTGTGGAGAAAATGGCAAAATGCTAACAAGTGATAGAGAAATGGCAGAACTTATCAACATCCTCTTTGCCTTGGTCTTCTCACATAAGCAAAACTGTGTTCAACTTTGGGGAAATTGAACAGATTACGCAGAAGGGGAAATGTAGATAAAATTTAATAAAAAAGAAAAAATACTCAATTACTGTTCAGTTCACTTGACATTAATATCAGTAAAGATTCTAAGGTAGATCAGTCTGTGAGCATTGAGAAAGGAATGTCATGATGGGTTTCTCAGGAACAAACCATGACAGTCTGGTCTATATATATATATTAGGCCTGTGCGGTTTCGTTCGTTAATTCGTTATTTCGTTATTAATTCGTTATTTTTACCACATCCGACGCGATTTCAAAACACATGTTTAAACCCGGAAGGGTTTAAAAATATCGAAACAGCAGCCCCATATATTTTACGAGCTTCAGCTCGTGTCGTTAATGGGATGGAGGCTGCTGAGTGCTGCTGGTGCCTGGGAGCCAATCCGGCGCTCCCAAGCACCCCAGCAGTAAATGGGGCGGGCGGGGCGAAGGGGCGGCGCGAGCGCACACCCAGTGAGCCAAGCACCACCCCTGCCTGTTGGGCGCCCGGCCCGCGCGCGCTCACCCTTACAACCGGCCTCCGCACGCCATCCAATCGGCTCCGGCTCCTGCGCCCTCCTCCTCCTCCTCCTCCCAGCTGTGTTGCAGCCAGGAAGTGCCAGGAGGAGGAGGAGGAGGAGGGCGCAGGAGCCGGAGCCGATTGGATGGCGCGCGCGCGCTCACCCTTACAACCGGCCTCCGCGCGCCATCCAATCGGCTCCGGCTCCTGCGCCCTCCTCCTCCTCCTCCTCCTGGCACTTCCTGGCTGCAACACAGCTGGGAGGAGGAGGAGGAGGAGGCTGTATGAGTGTATGACCATGTTCCAGAAGCATTCTCTCCTGACATTTTGCCCACATCTATGGCAGGCATCCTCAGAGGTCTGTTGGAAACTAGGCAAATGGAGTTTATCTATGGAATGTCCAGGGTGGGAGAAATGAAAGCCATTCAATGCTAATCAAGGTGACCATTACTGCAACATTCACACTTACAAAATGTTTTGTAAATATTTACGAAATTTCGTAAATAACAAAACATTTTTTTGGAAAGTTTTGTAAATATTTTAAATATTGAAACAAAAAAACACCCCAATTACAAATCGATTTTAGAAACAAATTTTTTCTTGATCAAACAGGCCTATATATATATATATATATATATATATATGGCATATCTTGATTTCAATAAGGCATTTGACATGACATGATATTCCTGCAAACAAATTAGTAAAGTGTGGGTTAAATTATCCTTCTGTTAGATGGATTTGTAAGTAGTTGATTTACCATCCCAAAGGGTGCTCACCAATGACCGGAAGTGCCTGTATGTCATGTGAAGGGCTCCATGCCTTTCACATGACATGAAGGGAAAGTACCATACAACCGCCAAATTGACCTATCTGATGAGGTAGTTGCTAAGTTTTTGGTTTAAATTAAAGTCCATAAATGTGTGTGCCTTTCCCTCTCTCATCTTTCCTTCCTTTTCTTCCCTTCCTCCCAGCAGAGGATCTTCAAGAAGAGCTGTGTTGTCTCCAATAGCAGGCCCTGCATGCTAATTTGAGCAGGTATTAGTACTTGTGCTCTTCTATCATGGAAATCTTTCCTCTGCTGTCATCTGCAGCCTACCAACGGCAATCATAATTTCACAATGAAGACATGTATAATTGAGGTCATTCCATGGAGCAACCTGGAATGAGCATCTACAGAACAACACTCATTGATTTAGCCTGGCTTAGAAATAATTTACATAGCAAATGTTGGTCATAGACTCTACTTTGCTAATGCTTACGGTAGTATGCAGAGAACTCCATTTCGCTTTCTGTATCTTTAATTAGATCTTTTTAGTTTAAACTCTGGACATATCATTTTCCAGTATATTGTTAGTACTTTTTAATATTCATTCTCAGATACCTTTCAATGCATGAAACAGAGAAATAGTTTCTCTGTGATACTAAGTATGAATGATTATTCTGGAACTTTTATTTATGAAGATTACTATTAGAACGTTTAAAAACATATAATGCCTATACTGTTGTTAATGAATGGAGAAGTCATTATGAAGGCAGGACATTTGGTTATTATCACTGTATTTTTTTGTGGTTGAGGAAGAAAACATTATAACCCCACCCATCTATAGAATCTGATATTTTTTAAAAATGTTTCCAGTTAAGATGGATTTGCTTTGGCTTGCTTTTTATTTTTATTTGTGGTTGATAGTTATTAGATTTAGAGTGCAGTATTCAATGTTGGAAGCTGTTATCATATATTCACTTATCTGAGAATATGTCCCACTGAACACAGTAAAATCCATCAGTTAAATTCAATAGGTGTAACTATTCCCGATATGAAGAGGCCCAAAGAACAGATCATGTTGCACTTGACTGCCAAGCTCACTAAGGCGAATATGTCAATTTGGTTCTATTGAACATGCAACTCATTTATATTTCAATATCTTTTTTCAACCTAAATATGAATTTGAAAATGCTAAGCTCTCACCCAAAAATGAACTGACCTCTCTCGTCTGCACCAGTTAAATTTCCTTGTTTTTTATTTAAATTCCAAATTATTTCTAATTTGACTATGAAGAATTCAATGAACTCTTAGCAAAATACACTGAAATGAAATTATCACCATTTGCTGAACTGGAAATACTTGTAGGATTGCAAGTGAAATGGTGTCAAATTACATCAACATCAGAAAGACTTAAACGTGCACTTTGCACTGTCCTTTTGAAACACCCAAGCTTAAAGCAATCTAAAGACTCAATTTCATCTGTCCTACATTAATTTTAAGTCCCCATTCTTATACTTTGCAAATCTTCTATCAGTTAGATACATTCCTATTAGAATTCCTTATCTTCTACAGATCTCAGCAGGCCCGTAGCCAGGATTTCGATTCGGGGTGTGTGTGTGTGTGTGTGTGTGTGTGCTGAGTCTGAGTAAAAGACGGACTACCCTAGCAAACCTTTTGTATCGTTACCCCAATACCCCCATGCATATGGGATATATTGAGTATAGTGATCAGATCATGATATGAATAAACATAGCAGTTTAAATAATGCACCTGTAAGGTCTTTTCGCGAACTACCATGAGATTTCGGGGGGGGGGGGCTGAAGCCCCTCAAGCCCCCCCCCCCCCCCCGCCTACATGCCTGGATCTCCAGCCTAAAGAGAAATTGAGAGTTCTTGGAGAACAGGACAAGTCCCAGTAGATTGGAGGAGTGCAAATGTGGTCCCTATCTTCAAGAAGGGGAAAAAAGACAACCCAAACAATTACCATCTGGTCAGCCTCACATCGATACCATGCAATATTCTGGAAAAGATTGTTAAGGAAGTGGTCTAAAAATACTTAGAAATGAATGCGGTCATTGCTAATAGTTAACATGGATTTATAAAAAAGGCCATGCCAGACTAATCTGATCTCTTTTTACAATAGAGTTACAAGCTGGGTAGATGCAGAGAATGCCATGGATGTAGTGTATCTGAATTTCAGTAAAGCCTTTGACAAGGTCCCCCATGACCTTTTGGCAAACAAACTAGTCAAATGTGGGCTAGGCAAAACACCATTGAGGTGGATCTGTAATTGGTTAAGTAAACTAACCCAAAGGGTGAACATGGAACAATGGCTTCAAACTACAGGAAAGGAGATTTCAAATGAACAATAGGAAGAACTTCCCAATTGTTAGAGCTGTTTAGTAGTGGAATTCTCTGCCCTGGAGTGTGGTAGAGGCTCATTTTGGAGGCTTTTAAACAGAGGCTGGATGGCCATCTGTCGGGGGTGCTTTAAGGGTGATTTTCCTGCCTCTTGGCAGGGGATTGGACTGGATGGTAGGCATGGTTAAGTCCGTTCAGAATCCTCAGAATTCGGATTAAATTCAGATCAAATTCCCTTTTGAAGCAATTTCGAAGCTATTTGGGAACCCGGAAGTATCCTTGCCCTTTCAAAGCCACTGTTGCCATCTTTGTTCCGAGTCAGGAAGTTAATTGGAAATTACTCAGCATTTGGAGGCAAGCACGCAGCAAGGCAAGCAGCAGTTTGTATGCCAGGATGCTTGCCTCCAGCCAATGAAGGGAAACCATGTGGGGAGGGGCGGGGTTATGGCATGGCAGACATTGCCCTTTAAGAAGAGCCGCATGTGCCTCGTGGACTCATTGCGAGCAGGGGATGTGAACGGGTCGGGTTGGGAAGGCAGCTTGGGCGGGAAAGGTGCGACCGAGCAACACGGTTATGGATAGGGAAGGAAGAGAACAACAAATTGGGGAGAAGAGAACGGTTGGTAGCAGGCCTGTTGCCTGCAAGGTTTGCTTGGGAAGAGAAAAAGGACAGGGCAGGGCAGCACAAAAGGGCAACTGGAAGAAGTGTTTTTTTCTTGCCTGCCACTGTCTGCCAATTGAATTAAAGTTTCTAGAGATCCCAGAAGGGATCCCAGAAGGTCCCTTTGGACTTTCGGAATCCCCTTATCTGCTAACAATTTCAAATGATTTGTAATAATAATTTCTAATAATAATATCTCTGTTTGGGGTTGCACATTACTTTTTTGTACTTTTTTACTTATGGGAGATAGAAATCTGCTTCTATCTGTTCAAAATTTCCTTGGGGAAACACCCAACACTACTTGCCTTGAGGCATCCCTGCTTTGGGAGACACACAGTGCTTGTGAGAATTACAAATCTGCTTCTATCTGTTCAAAATTACCTTGGGGAAGCAGTTTTCACATATTGCACAATCGCGCCCACCATTAATGAGGCGATTTGGAAATTTCAGAAAATTCAGAAAATTCTGACTTTTTTTCCAGGAAATTTCAGAAATCATTTCTGAACTGAATCGCCAGTGCCCCCTACATCCTAAATGAGTTTTGAACCATTTTTTCCATGATCAAACAAGCCTACTGGATAGCCCACAAGGTCTTTTCCAACTCTATGATTCCATGAAAGATGCTCATCTTCCTGCTGTCTCCTAGCTGCTACTTTAGTGGACAAAACCAGTATCTCCTTCCACTTAACTGTGCTGGTGTGTGCATGTACACACACATACAGCACAAGTTACACTGACTGAACATTAAGTTACAAATAGCCATTCTAATTTTGCTATTTTTACTACAAGGAAGCAATTATACCATTTTCCAGTATGGCACACTTTCAAGAAATATGGTAAAGTTAACCACAAGAACTTGAATGCTTTTTTCACCCAGTCTGACACCCTTGCCTCTACCTTGACAGCTTCTGTCTTATTGTTGTTTATAGCAAGGAGATACTTTTTCAGTTTTCTCATTTCTTGTGTAATGATGAATCATGTCAAGATTTCTATTCCTAATTTCATAGTTGCCAACATTTCATGGGCGAAAACTGTGACAGTAAAAGTTATTAAAGAGGAAAAATGCCCAAGTTAGGAGAGGCTGCAGCAGTTTGCTTTTGATTAAGCTGACTGGGAAGGGAAAGTGTTTATCCCCTCCTCTCTGCTGGGTAACTGCAAGCAAGTTTAACACTTTGAACTTAGTTTGCTGCAATTGAAATAAGCCAAGGACAAAGAAGGAAGGTAGGGACGGTGGGGGGGGGGGGGGAGGAAGGAAGAACTGGGAGTTTTAAAAGTAGTTGAACAAGCAGGATGAGAAAAGATTAATTACGACATTCTTTGCCAAATCAGGTATGTAATTTTTTTATTATTTCAGTTCTTTGGGGAGGAATATGTGGCAGAAGCCCTGCTTCTCAGTCAAATTCAGATCCTTTACTGCACATTTTCAGTGCTCACACTATGAGAAACACAATGTGCAAAAATATGATTACGTTTAAAATGGAAGAAAAAAATATATGCTAATCTCAGCTATATATTGTGAATGCCATGATTTATGTTATTGATGTAATGTACATCTTGATAACTGGAATCGTGTTGCTTCAAAGGAAGTTTTGGAGTAAATTCTCCACTAGATTAGTAATGGTGTTTTTCTGAGCCATTAAAAACCTTGACTATATTCAAAGCCGTGAGAAAGAATTTAGCATTTTAAACTTTTCCTACACGTCTTTTGCTTCTGATGTCCACAGGCTATGACACTTGGAGTTGTGTTTAATCTTATGCTAAACATTTAAAGTGTGTCCTATTAATCTTCCCTTTAGAAAATAAGTTCAGTGATGGCTGTCCAACAAACTTATTTCCAACAAAAAATAGAGTGACCTTATGGTGGATGTGCCTAAGAGTTTTCCTGATGTTTTCATTGGACTACAGATGATCCTATCTCTTCCCTTGTGAACTGGAAGATGATAGTCCCATTTTGTCATTCCCTCTCTTACTTGTCTAAGCAAGCCATTAGTCTAGAGTTTGGCAACTCAATACTGAGGTTGCTGAGGAGAAGACTGGGGAATAAATGCCACAGGGGGTGGAGGAGGTGTTCCTGTGGGGCGGGAGGCTGTGGAGGCAGGGGCGGTAGGATTTCACATGTGGCTCCCAGGACTCTTGTGAGAATCCTGGGTAGGTGTGTGTGTCTACTCTGGTCCCCCTCTTAGTATGTGACTGCTCCAGATGTGTGTGACTGCCCCGACCCTCTTCTTTGTGGGCTGTCACATCCTCCTGCCAGTAGGAGGATTTGACATCTGGCCGCTGTGTTCTCAGGTTGAGAGGACAGTGAGGCAGAAGAGGGCTGGAGAAAATAACCAAAGTGTCTGTATTAGACCCCTGGGCATGGGCTTGCCCATAACTGGGCTACACTCTCTGTGTCCCACAGTAGGTTGATCCCTCTGGAGCACCTTTCCTTGTTGTCCCCATTGCTGCCACCAGATGGCGACAGAGGTCTAGGAAAGTTCCTGACCATCACCAGATTCTTTTACTGACATCAGCACAGGTGCCAACATAAGCAGGGAGAAGGGGATGGGGCAATCCAGAGCTCTGGGGCTATCAGCTACGGTCATGGGAGGATGGCATAGAGCCAGTCCTTTCCCTTTCCTCTGTGCCGTTGAGCACAAAGATAAGGGAAGGTTGATGCTGGACTATGTGAACAGTAGAACAGTTTGGATTAGAGCTGTTCCAGCTGTCCATACTAACCCTGAAGTATGGGGCTGCTCCAGCGTACTCTCCATCTTTGCATAATGGGGTAAAACTGTGTTAACCCATTTTACCCCTGTTACAGTCTGGAAGTCCCTGGACATCATCTGGACATCTAAGACTGGTTTTGGACCAAATTGAGGTTTGAAGTCAGTGTAGACAAGTGTCAATTGTATGTGTCGAACCTTAAAAGCACCTGCAGTTACCTAGTGTTACTCACTAGTAACAAAGGCATAGCTCTGTGTAACTTTCAGCCTTTCGTCATTCTTTTCTTAATATTGTGGTACTGCTGTGGATTTCTCCCCACAATTCACATCCAAATTCTCTCCCTCTCCAGTTATTTTTCTACTTTACCCAGTACAATGGCCCATGGCTCTCCAGCTATGCTATGGTTGTTGCTATGGCAATACAGCTGTCTCCCTTGAAAATGCAGCCTCTATAAATCACTTCAATTTGATCATAATCATGCATTATCTATTTTTACTGACATTAGAAAGCTGCTAATGGCCAAATGACTTTCATAACAATTTTTGAGTGATGCTATTCTGAGGGATTGTGTGTGTGCATTCATGTGTGCACACCTGCATGCACACACACACACTGAATGCTGGACGCAGCATTGATAATCAACACAGAAAAGCCACTGTGGATTAAACAGTTGTTCTTCTGCTTCTGTCTTAAGTACAGTCAGCAGGTCTAAAAATTTAGGAAACTCCAGAAAAGATAAACCCATAATATAAGCAGAGAAACATCAGAAAGCAAGTTTGAGGATCTTACATCAGATATTAACCTGGTTATAAATATCTATGTCCGCTTTTTGCATTTACTGTTACTAACACATGCACATATCAAATACATGGTTGTGCCCATGATGACTTGGCCTGAACTTTTCAGGAAATTCTGTGTTTTCCTGCTAAACGAATTCTCCTAACTTACTCAACAGAAGGCCCATAAGAAAGGTTATAAAAACTGAGCATGGCTTTGCTCCAAACACTTAGAACACATAAGCAAAGACTTCATCAAATAATTCTACAACTTGGGAAAGTTACTTTTTAGACTATAATGTTCCAAAAGGTCATGCTGGATAAGCACATTGGAAAGTTTGAAATCTAAAGAGTACAATTTTGAAGTTCTGACATTTTGGGACATTATAGTCTAAAAAGTAACTTTCCCAAGTTGTAGAATAGTTGTCCCTTGTCCACAAAAAGGCCACTGATTTTTGATTGGATGATAATATTTATTTCACATATTTGTATCCTGTCTTTTTTACCCCCTGGGGGGGGGGGGATCAGGCTTACAACAGGCAACCATTTGATGCCATCAAACAGATTCATAAATAATTACAATTAAAACATTAAATTATGAAAACATTAATTTAAAATCATGCAAATTCAAATCATAGTCCAGGTCAAATCAATAATATCTATAAGCACACTTTTTCTAGCAGAGGAACTTTTAAAGAATGACATGTTATTATTTATTAGAGATGCAAAGTGTCATGGAGGCATCCTAAATGTAGGAAACTGATTCCAGATCTTTTAAAGATCCTGTACATTATGGTGAACAGACTGATTTATTGCAGAGTGCTCTGAAGAGGTAAAACGGCTGTGACAGACAAAAAAAAATAGCTCATGGTGTTGGACTTAAAGTCTCCTGTTAATCCCTGGAGTTAATTTTTATGGCTACTCTATATAATCCCCCAAGGGCTTTCATGAAAATATTGATGTTCCATTAACTGAAGAACATTTGTAGGACCTGCAGTAATACTGGAGTAAATTACTTTGAAAACAGACTAAAGGCCACAGGGAAATTGAGAGGAATTCAATGACAAAAAATAAAGCTACTTAGATTTAAAGCTACTTAGATTCAGCAAATCTGTCCATCAGAAGTGTCTAATACTACACTGTGACATCTATGGTATGTTTTTAATGATGGTCTTCTTTAATGATGTAAATTAGCAAGCACTGGTCTTTTACCAGAATGCTATCACATGCACATACTCCCAGTTCTACATAGTCTGATTATACAACCAAAATTTTCCTTAGACCCTTTTTTTTGAAAACTTTCTTTTAAATACACAAAGCTATTATAAGCTATTATGATATATTATATTTTAGTTTATGGAAAGCAGAGACCTCCCCCAACTAAAAATATGCCCAATATTTTAATTTTCAAAGAAAATAACCAGAGAATAATGGGCTGAATCCAATATTAGTCCTAAGACTCATCTACACTGATCACTTAAGTCAGTTTCAAACCGGTATTGAAGTTTTGCTGTGTGGAGCACTACACAGGAAATCCTAGAGCCAGTTTAAGGCCCAAAAGAAGGCCAACCATAGAGGCTGGCCTCAAACTGGTTTCAGGATCCATAGCTAGACAGCCGCATAGTGAAGGTTTTTAAAAAATTCAGAATGTGCATGTGCTTATTAGTGCTTTGTACTACGCAATTGAAACCTAACAATTCCACTTTAATTGTCTGCACAGGGTTCTGCAAAGCAAATTTTGCCCTGCCGATGCATATTAGGGGCTTTCTTTTGAACTTTCCACAGACATTTATGTTGGTTTAAAGTAATTTAAACATGCTGTGCTGTCGTAGCACTCGTTGTCTAGCGTCAGGCATTGGTAAACTTCAGCCCTTCAGGTGTTTTGGACTTCAACTCCCACAGCCAAAATTTGCCCATGTCTGGGCTAGCTGCCATATTTTGAACTTAAAAGGTCAATGTAGATGGGGTGCTAGTTAAGGTAGGGTCATTGAAATAAATGAAATGTATTGGTTGTAAAGCTAATTTAATTCTAGGTAGAAGTAATGTTGGATAAACACCAGGGGTTGGAATCAGGTGGCCCTCTAGACTGCAGCTCCTATTATCTTTTACTATTAGCTATACAGGGCTGATGGAACTTGCAGTCCAACAACATCTGGAGAGCTGCATTATTCAAACCTCTAATTAAGCCCAATGTCATTTCCCCTTAGTAAGTATGCAGTGTACTTTTTGATAGAAAACACAAGATTCAGGTAACTGATGTCTACCTCCTAGTGCTCTCTGTCAACACACACACATAATTGTTTGTCTATTAACAGTGGCAATAGTAAAATGAAAAAGAATGAGAACCCTATATAAATACAGTATTACAAAGAAACATGCTATTATTAAAGAAGAAAAGTTAACAGACCAAGGTCCAGAGAAACAAGAGATGAAAGAGCAATAATTCCCAAAGAAATCCAACAGATTCATTTTATCAGCCCATCTATTGTTGCAATTCGGTTTTGCTGCTATTAAGTCTTTTAAAGTCAGAACCCCTGAAGTTAAAGACCTTTGACATTACTGCACTAAAGTGAGGAGGTAATTCATGAGACTTCATATTTGATGCTTGGCAGGTTTCCAGAGTTTTAAAGAAAATGTTGAATCAGCATTTCAAAGACTACAGAGCTTGGTATTTCAGTGGGTTTACTCTCCACAGGGAATTCCAGTGTTCACAAGGAAAGACTGGTAAATTAGGGAAAGGTTTGTCAAGATGGTCAGGCATTCCAAGATAGTAAAGGGGCAATACCTGTAGAAATTAAAGCAGAAAGTGCAGACAAATAGGTAGAGGAAAGAAAAGAAAACCTGCAGTCAATCTGCCCCAGCCCATTTCTTAATTTACCAGTAAACTGTAAACATGCTTTATTATGTTACCCAATACCAACAGTGACAACCTCCTCCTCCAAGATGAGCTGAGCCTGGGCTCTACAGGCCAATGAATACTCCACCACAGATATCAGAAGAGCTGCAAGGCCGAGAACAAGCCACAAGAGTAAAGACAAAATTCCACCCAGAGAAAATGTGTTCTTGCCATACATCAAAGGAACCACTGACCGCATTGGGAAGCTGATGATGAAGCACAACCCACAAACAATCTACAGACCCACTAAGAAAATCTAACAAATGCTACATTCAGCAAAGGACAAGAGGGATCCTCTCACCTCTGCAGGAGTCTACCATATACCGTACAGGTTTGGACAAGTCTACTAGGGACCACTAAATGCAGCACCCAAGCATGAATCAAGGAACATGAAAGGCACTGCAGACTACTTCAACCAGAGAAGTCAGATATAGCAGAGCGCCTGATGAACCAACCTGAACACAGCATATTATTTGAGAACACAAAAATGCTGGACCACGCTAACAACCACCATGTCAGTTTACATAGAGAAGCCAATGAAATCCACACACATGTGGACAATTTCAACAAAAGGAAAGAAACCATGAGCATGAGCAAAATCTGGCTACCAGTATTTAAAAAACTATAAAATCATAACAGTAAATAAAGACAAGGGAGCTCCAGACAAGAAACAATGAGGGACAGCTAATCGCCTCTCAACAAAGGATTCCCCCAGGCAGTAGAAGCCACACCTTGAAAACTGCTAGGCCATTAAATGCTAATCAAGGTGGCCAATTGAA
Source organism: Anolis sagrei (assembly GCF_037176765.1). Classification (NCBI taxonomy): domain Eukaryota; kingdom Metazoa; phylum Chordata; class Lepidosauria; order Squamata; family Anolidae; genus Anolis; species Anolis sagrei. The sequence goes on along the minus strand of NC_090022.1, from coordinate 93,321,495 downwards.
ACATTTACACCTACCTCCAACAGCCAAGAGTTCTTTCTCCATCCTGGACTCTCCACAGATATATAAAACCCCAGTTTCTTAGTTTTCAACAGACAACCTTTGAGGAGGCCTGCCATAGATGCAGGTGAAATTTCAGGAGAGAATGCTTCTGGAACATAGCCATAAAGCCTGAAAAACTTACAACAACTCAGTGATTCCGGCCATGAAAGCCTTTGACAGCACGTGCAACTGTGACAGTTGGTAGTGGCTCTAAATGGGCAACCTGGGCTGCCTCTGCACTGTAGAATTTTGATACCACTTTAACTGTTATGGTTCAATGTTATGAATCATGGTAACTGGAGTTTGATGAGGCACTGGCACTATTAGGCAAAAGATGGATCTACACTGCCAAATAATGCAGTTTGAACTGCATTATATAGTCAGTGAAGACACATATAATCCAGTTCAATCTGCATTATTTTCTGTATAGATAATTCTGTTAAAACATTTAGCATATAGTATAAAAACAGCACAAAGCCAAAACACATTATCATATGCGTCTCCTTACCAAAGTCATTATCCAATTGCATTGTCAAGTCATTCAATGATGTCATATTTACCAGATTATGCTGCATTAGTGAAAGTTTGCTTTTAAAGTCAGGTTTTAACCTTTCTGCAAAAGGTCAGAAGGGAGGGGGGCACTCTTATATCCCTAGTAGGGAATTCTACAGTTGAGGGGTTGAGAAGGCCCTGTCTTTTGTCCCCATCAAATGCATCAGAGAAGGAGGTGCGATCGAGAGCAGGGCCTCCCCAGAAGATTTTAGAGTCCTAGATGGTTCATAAGGAGAGATACACTCAGATAGGTAAGCAGGGCTGAAACCATTTAGGGCTTTATAGGCTAAAGCCAGTACTTTGAATTGTGCTCAGTAGCAAACTGGCAGCTAGTGGAGCTGGCACAACAGAGTAGTTGCATGCTCCCTGAGCGCCGGAGGGCATATTTTCCTCCATGTACAAGATATTACTTCACCAGGAGGGCATATTTTCCTCTACTGTTCCATGTACTAGAGATTACTTCACTGGTTACTAACATTATTCCAGCATCGCTAATGTGACAACATCCTTCTTAGGGCTTTGACGTAAGTTTACAACAAGCTGTATACTACAAACAGTAGTGTCAATTACAGATGTAAGATTTTATAAGTTTGATTCCCACAGGAAATATCAATAATTTTCTAATTTTTCTTCTCTGAAAAACTTTATAAAAACTGTGCAGTTTTCAAGGACTTCTGCCGTATAACATCTTCACCCCAATTATTTTAGTTGGATTTTAAGCGTTTTTAATGGATTTAATACATTAAATGTGTTAAATGTATTATGTCATATTTATTTAAGTTGTTTTTTGATTTGTTATATGTTTTTCTGGCATTGAATGTTTTCCATTGTGTTTTATACTGTTGTAAGCCTCCCTGAGTCTCCTTAGGGAGATGGGGCTATAAATAAAGATTATTATTATTATAATTATTATTATTACTACTACCTAATGTAGATTGTGACTTTTTGGAACAGAAAAATGTAATTTCAAGCACTGTTCTGCACAGAGAGTCTGTAATTTTCTGTGCATTTTTCATAAAGAATACATCCCAAAATATGAAGATTCTCATCCATCTACCATTTGCCTCACTCAAAATTCCCATTTTTGTTAGCTCATACAAATACTGTATTTTCAAATGTTCTTTCCATTCCCACTGTTGAATTCCTACTGTTCTCAGCATCTTCCATCCATCTGATGTCACAATCTCATGCTGCTTAATGGCAGGACAGCCCAGTTGGCTTAATTTGTTTTTGGAGTCAGGTAATAATGATCTTTGGCACTACTGCTAGTGTCCAATTGTACTTCTACGCTAAACATGAATATATACATTCATGTAGTAATTTGAGCATAATAGGAAATTATCATTATGCACATAATGTAATCACTCACTTGTAATAATTACAATCTGACAAAGTAGCCTTTATAAAGAGGTAACAGCAAGGCTAACTGTTCATAGGGAAAATCAAAGCAACTGGTCTCATAATTTTAGCATACAGGTTAAAAGCATTTGAAAGCTTTAGGGCATTAATGGGGTCATTGATTGGGTGTTTTCTTTCTTTCTTTCTATAATGTGTTGCTTAAATTTTAACTTTCTTAATGAAGTTTTCCTCCTCCTGCAAACTTAACATGACTTTCATGAAGTAAGGTATCTTCTGGGCATTCAGTAAGATCGATATGGTGGTCTTTTTAATTTGTCTACTCTTCCTTTCTTAACCAAATTCTTAAATGTGTAACCAAGTCATTTATAACAATATTGTAGAAGTTGCTACTTTAACCAATGTTATTAATTTCTACAGTACTGGTATTGATTTCTTCTCTTAGTAAGGCAATTTTGGCATGGAATGCACCAACCAATTCTTGGGAAACCTAGAGCAACTTTCACAAAAGTCTTTTTTCAAAAGCATGGCATTAGATGTATCTGTAGAATTATAGCAGTTTGGCACCAGATTAACTGACATGACTGAAGGAATAAAAACAATTATGTACCAGTGGGAATTTAAGTTAAATAGGTACCTAATATTCCAGTAAGAAAGTGGCAAGTCGCTTATTTTATTTCATGTTAGGTTAGGTTAATTATTCTTAATTTATATGTTGTTAGTTAATATTTATGTATGGATACATATACACTCCTCTGAAAAATAAGTTTAAGACATTTTGGAAGCATCCCTGGTCAAAGCACTAGCACCTCTTAGACTACATAATTATATGTGCCAGAGACTGCCATGATGTAGTTCTTATAAGAGCCGTGACAAGCACTGCTGATTGTTGGATAGACCACCAACTAATTCAATCCACCCTTGCCATCATGATCACTCCCAAACATAGACTTGGACAGAGAAAGATGGCTGTACCATATCTGGATTTCAGTAAAGCCTTCGACAAGGTCTCCCATGACTTTCTGACAAACTAGTCAAATGTGGGCTAGGCAAAACAAAGTTAGGTGTAATTGGTTAAGTGAACGAACCCAACGGGTGCTCCTCAATGCTTCCTCTGAATCCTGGAAAGAAGTGATGAGTAGTTATGTTCTGGGCCCAGATCTGTTCAATATCTTTATTAATGACTTAGATGAAGGGTTAGAAGACGTGATCATCAAGTTTGTGGATGACACCAAATTGGGAAGGATAACTAATACTCAAGAAGACAGGAGAAGACTAACTGTACAGATAGAATAGTTTAATCTTAGTATGTACTAGGAAAGCTTTAAGAAGAAAGTGAAAACTCCCCGTGGAATGGACTGGAAGACAATTGCCCCTATCCTACCACTCTCCTTCCCCCTTCCCCCTTCCCCCTTGTGTCCCCCCCCCCCGATTGTGTTGGTATTTTTTTCTTTTTTTCTTTCTTTCTTTCAGTTAAACATGAGCCAAAAATGGGATGTGGTGGCTAAAAAACCAATGGGATTTTGGCCTTCATAAATAGGAATATAGTGCCTAGATCCAGAGAAATCATGCTACGCCTCTATTCTGCCTTGGTCAGACTTTACCTGGAACACTGTGTCCAATTCTGGGCACTGCAATTGAAGGGAGATGTTGACAAGCTGGAATGTGTCCAGAGGAGGGTGACTAAAATGATCAAGTGTCTGGAGAACAAGCCCTGTGAGGAGTGACTTAAACAGCTCAGTGAGTTTAGCCTGTAGAAGAGAAGGCTGAGAGGAGACATGATGGCCATGTAAAAATATGTGAGGGGAAGTCATAGGGAGGAGGGGGCGAGCTTGTTTTCTACTGCCCTAGAGATTAGGATGCAGAACAATAGCTTCAAACTAAAGGAAAGGAGATTTCACCTGAACATTAGGAAGAACTTCCTAACTGTGAGAGCTGTTCAGCCCTGGAGATTAATGGAGGCTCATTCTTTGGAGGCTTTTAAACAGAGGCTGGATGGTCATCTGTCAGGGGTGCTTTGAATGTGATTTTCCTGCTTCTTGGCATGGGGTTGGACTGAATGGCCCAAGAGGTCTCTTCAAACTCTGTGATTTTATTTTGAGGATCATTGGAATAATCTGAAGACCTTTACAGCCTGTAAAGAAACAATTGGATACCAAACTAAGAAACGTCAAGTCTGGTTTAATGAAAATAATAATAATGAGATTTAATATATAATTAATAAGAAAAAGAAAGCATTCCAAATATGGCAAAGAGACATCAACAGTGATTCTAAGAATAGGAACCATGGTAGTGCAAAAGTTGAGGTCCAATGAAAGACTAGAGAATTAAAGAACATCTGGTGGACAAAAAGACTCCAGAAATCCAACACTTTGCAGATGTCCATGATGCACAGGGATTCTTTCAAGCCACAAAGGTTATTTATGGCCCAACAAATTATGGAACACGCACTCTACATTCATGAGATGGAACCAAATTTCTAAAGGACAAAAATGCAGGGAACAAAATTAACCTCCATACATGGCATTCATTGACCTTTGCAAAGGCCTTCAACATAGTGAATTGTAATGCTCTTTGAACTATAGTCCTGAAAATCAGATGCCCTGATAGAATCATAGACTCATAGATCATTGAGTTGGAAGAGACCTCATGGGTCATCCAGTGCAACCACCTGCCAAGAAGCAGGAAAATCACATTTAAAGCATCCCTGACAGATGTGATAAATCTGTTGTGAGCTTCCCTGAGTTTCCTTTAGGGTGAGAATAATGAGATATACATGTGGTAAATAAATAAAATATATAAATTTGTGAACATCCTGCGGCAGTTCCATGATGACATGATGATAGCAGTCTTGGACAGCATTGGCTCACAAAGTGACTTGTTTAGGGTGGGATCTGCTGTCAAACAGGGAAGAATTGCTCCACAGCAATTATTCTACACCTTGTTGACAAGAAGCTTCCTACTGATGTCGAAATCACATATTTGACAAATGGAAAGCTCTTTAACCTCACCAGGCCGAAAGCCAAAAATAAGGTCACAATAATTTATGTTATAGAACTCCAATATGCTGACAACAATGTAGTCTGTGCCCATTTAGAAGAAGACCTACAAGCTGTACAGGTAAGAGGAAAACCTACAAGCAGAAGCATATAAAAAGCTTGACCTCTCACTGAACATTGAGAAAATCAGCAGGAATCAATCAATCCCTCTGCAAGGCCAGAAATAAACATGGTGTAATGTGAGAATATGTTGACCATTTCCACTACCTAGGCAGCCACCTCTCCACAAAAGTCGATATTGACGCTGAAATGTATCATAATCTGAGTTCTAAGAGCATAGCATTTTTTTGATTGAAGCAGAGTGTTCAAGGATTTTTAGAGATACCAAGATACTTCTTTATAAAGCTATTGGCTTACCAATAGTTTTATAAAAAAGTATCTTGGGCCATCTACAAATGTCGCTCTTGACTTCTGGAACGATTTTATCAGCGTTGCATCAGAGTTCCAGAAGAAGCAAAGACCAACAGCATTAATGATTTTTTTTCTACAGCTTGGAACTGTGTGTGTGTTTTTTTTTAGAGATAATATTATTAGGGAAGGAAAGGTAAAACCTCTTCTCAATTGTTTTGCTCCATTTCTGTATCCCATATGTACTACTAACAAAAATACGATATAATTGCAGCAATGATTTTAGTATCACATGTAACTAGCTCTTAAAATATACATCTAACTTCAAGGGGGACACTGGAGTTAGGAATTTATGATATTGATTAGGAATTGGTATAATCACCCAGCACACTAGAGTAAAATGCCAACAAATGTAAGATTTCTTGGTGGTTTCTTTTACTTGGGAAAAGTTATAATCTGGTTTATGTACTAAGATAAACAGAAAATATGCAAAAATGAGCCTAGCATATGATATATTCTAATATGAGAGGTCCCAGTTCTCTTGATGGAGGAATGAAAGTAACAAAATTGGTTTTCAGCTCTTTTCTTTTTCTCTACAGGGTTTTCTCATTTGCAGATGGTGGCAGTGGGAAGTAGTCATAACATAATTCCTCTTTATTTTGGGTCCTCATCATATGGAGATCCAGAAGCCAGGTGACAGTGGGGAAAATTATGGGGCAGTCCCCAGCTTCATTCCCTTACCATGATTGGTCATGGATTGCCATCTCACATTTCCTGGCTGTCCCCGGCTTTCTCTTGTGCTGCCAATGGCTTCTACAAAGAGGGTATGGGTAGTTATCCATATCCTCACAGCTTCCTTTTATCATGCTGCCAGAATGGAGCCTGGATGGAGCCCAACAAAGCCTGATGGAGCCCCAGCGGAAGGAGCCCTGCATCATATAATGGGTTCAGTTGGACTCCATCTTGGCTCTATCCTGACAGCATGCTAGGATGGGGAATGCTAGGATCTGATAACATCCTTAGGGACATAGTTGTGGGCTCAGTGATCTGGAATCCAAGATATCAGTGTCCTCACCAGCCTGTCCTGCCCAACTCCACATCCCAGATTGCAACTTTCTTTTGGATGTTACATGTTTTAACCTTGGAGGTCAATCATCACACCAGCCTTTGAATTTGATAAACAAGGATTGGTGATCTCTTCCTCCAATGTTGAAGTGTCACTGATAACCATGGAAATGAATTTTCTAATTCATCAGAAGTTTCCTAGGACATGTCCACATGAGTAGAGAACTGTATCCTAAATGTTTCCTTGAGATATATGGTATCTGGATTCATTCCATGGGAAAATGTTGGAGTTCAAAGGTTCAATGAGTTACCTAGAGCAAGTCACATACTCTCAGCCCCAGAAGACAATAATTACAAACCCCTTTGAACACATCTTACCAAGAAAACCTTGTGATAGGTTCACTTTAAAAATGGCATATGTCATATGTGACTTAACACAAGTCTCAATTTTTATATTTTTTGAAGAACCTGGTATCTCTTTCAGATAGCTCCCTTTTGCTTAATTTTCGGAGAAGATATTTGTTTTTGCTTGTGTGAAGCCTATAACTTCACAAGTGAAATGAGCAAAATTAGAATAGTAGATTTGTCAGGCTGAAATTTAAACCTCATTTAGTCAAACAGCTCAAATTGTTTAAGCAGCAAGATGTGATCTGCAACCCAATGCAGACTTTCTTGGGAGTAGATCCTGACAATTCCTTGTTTCAAAATGTGGAAGAAGGAATAAGGGATTCAACACCCTGGACCTGGTCCTTACCAACAGGAAGAAGTTGGTGACTGTAATCAAAGGAGTTGGTACTTTAGGAGGAAATGACCATATAATACTAAAATTTACAATTGTGAGATAGGACAAAGGAGAACACAAACACAGGCATTGGGTTTCAGAAATGTTGATTTTAACAAGGGTAGGGGAAATACTGATGGAATTCCATGACTCAAAATATCAAAGACAAAAGACACCCAGAAAGTCCGGGAGTTCTTGAAGAATGAGTTTCCAACATCACAATCAGAAATCATCCCATGGAAAAAGACAAATGGGAAATCTCAAAAAGCCAATGCGACTGCACAGCAAACTCAACAAAGAAGTGAAAAGAAAAAGGAATATTATGTATAAGGAATGGAAGAATGGATGAATCACCAAGGAAGAGTAGCCCAAGCTTGCTTGAATACTATAAGGAAAACAAGCTCACAATGGGCTAAGACTGGCTTGACAAGCAAAGAGCAATAAAAGGTGGTTTTCATATATGATCAAGGCAAGTGAATAATGAAAGAGACTCCTGGGGCTGCTGTTCAATAAGGATAGCTGCCATTTGCAGAATTATAGGGTTTGTAGCATAGGGAGGAACAGGACCTCTCTGGCTGAGAATTTCAAAGACCCCTGCCTAAATTACAAGCCCCAGGATTCTGCAAGAGGCAGCCACAGAATTGAAAGAGGGCATAAATGCCTACTCTTGAAAACACTAGTGTGGTGATGTCATTAGTTTGGGTCAATAAAATTGCCTGTGTATTGCCCAGTTTTCTGTGTCTGGTCTCTTTATTCCATGGTGGGTCATCAATATAGTTTCAACCAGGTTACTTAAGTAGATGGTGGGAATGCTGTGAATGTCATTTATCTGGCTTTTGATTAGCAAACTGATTAAATGTGGAAAAAATGAGAACATTGTTAGGTGGATCCATACTTTCTTAGGGACGCGATCAAAAGGTTTTCTTGACAGAATTTGTTCAGAAGGGGGTTTCCCCTTGCCTTTTTCATGCTGAAAGAATGTGATTTGTTCAAGATCACTCAGTAGGTTTCTGTGGCTGAGCAGGCATTGAAACCCTGGTCTCCCAATCTCTGAGCCTAACTCCCAAACCATTATAACATGCTGGCTTTCAATGTAATGCTAATGTGTGATAAATTGCACTCAACAGGATAATTCCAATATTATGCCAACATTTTCTCTCTGTATACCAAAAATTATTTCTGAAATTGTCATTTTGGAAGTTTTTTTTCACACATAAGATGCTCATGCATTTTCTGAATTTAGAACATTGTAATATTCTTAATTTAGTCAATGATCCTGGACTGGATTTTTACATTTATAAAATAAAAAGTAAAGAAAAGAAAATGTGTGCTTGAACCAACCTTGGCTGAGTTGTCGGCAACTAACTAGTTTTCCACACATAGCTATCTTTTTTACTTTCATTTCAGAACTAGCTTATGACACTTTGGAATTTATTGCTGTTAGCTTAATGTGACTTGAATGTTCTAAAAATGATTGACTGGAGAGAAATAGTCTTCACTAGATATAATACCTGATGGACTTTTTAGTTTACTAGAAACAATGCTTGCTATTTCACTGTTGTTATTTTTCAATGCTTGATGTTCAGGATAATATAAAACAATGACTCTGGAACTTATAAAACATACTTGGGACCTCTTCACATGGCCCTTTTGGGCTGTGCCATTGTGCCAGCAATGGCCAGCAAAAGGGAAGGTGCATGGGGCAGCCTGTTGGGCCCCACACCTTCCCTCCTTTTCCCCATCACATGCATTGGCACCCTGTCCCTATTGCCCCCTGCACTTTCCCCTATCATATGGGGAAAAGAGGAGGAAAGTGCATGTAGCTCCGTTGGAGCTACATAAACTACACTTTCCTCCACATAGTGGTGGAGGAAGCAACTTTCATTGCTTTCCCTCCACATTAGGAGGAATGTGGGCAGCACCAGTTGTGTATCTTGTGATGGCATACAGCAGGCCCCATCCTTGCCACGCAACAAAGCAGCAAAATGGGGCAAAAATGTCCCATGTGGAGAGGTGGTTGGTCTACTTCTCTCATTTATATGTAGTTACAGTTCATTATGCCTATAATTTGACATGGGTGTTTGGAAAGGAGAATCTGAGCATATTCTGAATGATTTCACTGGGTACTTTAATGATATGCTGAAAATTATCACTAGCCCTCTCCTTATAATAGGTGCTAAACTTTTCATTATAAGCCTTTTCATTATAAATGATGACCCTTCATAAATCTCCAATGTGTCATTTTAATGAGGCAAATTCACCTACCAGAGCAACGGAGGTATGAAATGCGAGGATGGATACAAAATGCATTAAATTGGTTGGCATGCATTAGTATAACATCCTACTGTGTTGCATGATTATTTCAGGTGCATCAATTGACAATAGGTTTCTCAGCAAAGTATCATAAATTATAAAATAAGGTATATATTTTATGTGCAACTGATTCATCTGTAGTTACTGTAACATTCCTTTTGACCCTCTTGTTTCTCAGATTGGGGTGAATGAAGAAACCATTGGATAACAAGGTAGAGCATGAAGAGATGAAACAAAAATGTATTAGGATCACATTTATTTATTTCCAATATAAAACAACCGGAAAGAGGACAACTGTTGTGTGGTGAAATCTGATCCCAGTCCAGAAAGCCGAAATCCTGTTAATTCAGGCAAAAATCCCCTGACGATGGGACCATCCAAATGATGCCGCCAGTATAAGAGGGTTAATTCAAGACAAAGCAGGAAAACTCTACTATATCCCAAATTAATTTGATAGCCCATTAGACCCGCATGTTTGTGAAAGGCGCGGGTCTAATGGGCTATGGGTCCTGTGGCGACAGACTGCCGGGTAGTCCTGGGACTACCTGGGGGGGCTGTTCACACACCCATTTCACACCTTTTGGCCTTGTGGAGCTCAAAAATGCAAAATGTGGTGGCTCGTCTTCTCGCTGGGGTGCCGGCGAGGTGTCGTATCGCCCCAATTCTACAACAGCTGCACTGGCTTCCGATTGAGTACCGGATTACTTTCAAGGTGCTGGTACTAACCTTTAAGGCCTTATATGGTCTGGGGCCGGTGTACCTGAGGGCCCGCTTATCCCCCTACCAACCGCAGAGATTACTTCGGTCCGAGGACCAAAATTTGCTTGAAGTCCCCAACATCCGGACATCTGTCCTCTACTAGGCAGAGAGCCTTCTCAATTGTGGCCCCTTATTTATGGAATGCCTTGCCAGTTGAAACCTGAACCATCCAAGAGCTACTTGCTTTTCGGAAAGCCTTTAAGACCTTTCTTTTCCGACAAGCTTTCATTGGGTGAATAACTTGGGACTATGTCGGTTCTCGTTTTTATTGTATTTTAAAGTTGGTTGTATTGTTTTAATCTACTGCTGTAAACCGCTCCAAGCCAAATTGGGAGTGGAGGTATACAAGTCAAATAAATAAATAAATAAATAAATATGGCACTCACCCTCTTCCTAACCCCTCCCCCCAAAAAAGCCCTAAAATTGTTAAAAACTTACCAGACTGCCATTAGGCCTCCCTGCATACTTCCTGGAACATACCAATGATGCACAAAGAGATGGAGGGAGCCAGGAGAGATTTTCCCTTCCACCTCCTTGCACATCATTGGTATGTTCCATTATTTATTTATTTATTTATTTACTTTGCTTATATACCGCTGTTCTCAGCCCGGGGGCGACTCACAGTGGTGTACAACATAGAAAGAACAAGGTTCAAAATTCAAGACACAATATAAAATAATCCGCAATCCAGCATTAACAAAAACATCATCATCAAAAAACATCATCATTACTACAAAAGCCATTCCGCATTGTCTCATCGTCCAAACCACAATCCAGTATCCTTTTCCGTTGTTCCATTCCTATAGTCATTACCAATCATTGCACTTCTTGTTCGAATGCCTTCTTGAACAACCAAGTCTTTAATTTCCTGCGGAATATCATCAGGGAAGGAGTCAGTCTGATGTCCATGGGAAGGGTGTTCCACAGCCGAGGAGTCACCACCGAGAAGGCCCTATCTCTCATCCCTGCCAGCCGTGCCTGTGAGGCAGGCGGGATCGAGAGCAGGGCCTCCCTGGAAGATCTCAAAGTCCTGGTGGGCTCGTAGGTCGAGATGCGGTCGGATAGGTATCTTGGGCCGGAACTGTTTAGGGCTTTATAGGCCAACGCCAGCACCTTGAATTGAGCCCGGTAGCAAATCAGCAGCCAGTGGAGCTGGTACAACAAGGGGGTTGTATGCTCCCTGCGTCCCGCTCCTGTTAGTATCATGGCTGCTGCACGTTGGACCAATTGAAGCTTCCGGGCCGTCTTCAAAGGCAACCCCACGTAGAGAGCGTTGCAGCAGTCTAAGAGAGGCCTAATTGTACCCAGCAAGTTTTTCTTTTATTTTTAAGGGTTTTGTGAAGAGTTTTGGGGTGGCCCCATGGCAGCGAGGTAGTTACTGTGCTGCTATGGGAACAATCCATAGGAAAGCACATTTTTCCTCCAGGGTGTGGGGACTTTAACCTGCTTCGGAGTGGGTTAAATGTATGTCTGGAAGTACCCTAAGAAGAGGAGCAGTGAAATAACCACAACCAAGACTGAATTAAGATGTTTGGAGCCCTTAAACCATTTTCCTTTGTACTTATGTTCAAGCTGTACATGGGAAAACAAGTTTGGAAATGTAGTACTGGATTGGAAATACTTTAGGTGCAGCCAGAGCAGAGTCTTTCAAACCTGAAGAAGAGGGCATGGTTTCCATAGCATAGACCATTAGTTCCCTTTAGTTCCAGGTTAACAAAACATATTGGAGTGGAGGGCAGAGCTGGCTTATAAAGCCCCAAGACCCTCTCCTGCAATGAGACATATGTTAATAAGGCAATATGAAGTTCACATTCATTTCCTTGCTATCTTGCCCACAAATGGCACCTGAGTTACCTTCTAAGACTGGATCTACACTGCCATATAATTCAGTATCTGATCCCAGATTATCTGCTTTGAACTGGATTATATGAGTCTATATTGACATATAATAATTATTAAAGCAATCATTTGAACTTCATGATAAGCTCAGTCTGTAATGGGCATTATATAAGTCACCTTGTTCATGGAAGAGCTATATACCATGGACAGCTACAATAAATACTGCTGCTGCTGCTGCTGCTGCTGCTGCTGCTGCTACTACTACTACTACTACTACTACTACTACTAATTTATTATCCATTTCTCCCCAAAGATCTAGGCAGGGGAAAAACATATTAGAATGCAACATATAAAATAGGCTGAAAACACCTAACACTTAACCAGTTAAAACATATGTTCAGTAGACTTGGTTGATCAAAAAAAAAAAAAGGTTCAAAACTCGTTTTGGATGTAGGGGGCACTGGCGATTTGATTTTGAAACGATTTCTGAAATTTTCTTGAAAAAAGATCGGAAATATCAGAAATCCGAATCGCTTTATTAATGGAAGCTGCCTCTCCCTCCCCTGTTTTTCCAGCTGATTTTAACATTTTTGTCCCTGACGGGGATTTGAACCTGGAGAGTTCTGTTTGCAAGTCAGGAACACTGCCAGTAGGTTATTTCCCAGCCATTGAATTGCATGGGAAAATAGGAATGTTTATCTTCTCTCAATCTTTGCACTGTTTCTTTGTATACGTTGGTGCGAGAGAAATCTGTGATGCTTGGATGTCTCCCACAGTTATTTTGATTTTCAGAACTATTAAGTACCTTTGGCAAAGCCTACAAACAGTTTTAAAATTCCACAGTTTCCCTTCCCTGGCAGCGAGCGGCGGTGCAGAGGGACGAGGTGGGCCTTCAAGAAGAGCTGTGCTTAGCCAGGCCCACCTCGTCCCTCTTTGCATTGCTGTTTGCCGCCAGGGAAGGGAAACTGTGGAATTTTAAACTGTTTGTAGGCTTTGACAAAGTTACTTAATGGTTCTGAAAATCAAAATAACTGTGGGAGACAACCAAAAATAATTCCGAACAATGGGTAAGTGGTTTCAATTTGGAATTGCTCCTCCCACTATTCCTGTATGGTTTGAAATGGGTTCAAAAGAGAATGTAATCCGAATTAATTCCGATTTAAGAAGCTTCCAAACGAACTTGACCAAGCCTAATGTTCAGGTCTACATGCAATGTTTAACAGTATATGTAATATATTTATATACCATTGTTTTAATGACTTTTTGTGATTTTAATGTCTATTGTAAATTGTATTTGTATGTTTTATGTGTCATATGGCATTGAATATTGCTAATCTGGAAGCTGCTCCGAGTCCCCTTCAGGGTTGAGATAGAACGGAGTAAAAATGCAGTAAACAAATAAATAAAATAACATTTTCAATCCATGTTTAAACAATTAAGATTTAGAATGCAAAAAAGATTTGGATAAGCCTGCCAGATGAAAATGTTTTTAAAATGCTGTTTTAAATTAAAACAGTGTATTCAGCTGTTAGATCTTTACCAGCAGGTCATTCTTTTGCGCAACCGATGCCAACCGTGTCCTGGTTTACTAGATTAAACATCCCCCATATGACCTGAATGTATGGGGTGGAATATGTGAGAAGAAGCAACAGGTTACCTGGACCCAAGCAATGTAGAACTTTAAAGGTACTAACCAACACTTTGTACTTTGCCTATAAATGAATTGGCAGCCAATGGAGTTATCTTAATACAGGCATAATATGATTATTCCTAGATCTGCCAATCCTGCCAATGATTTGAACTGGAGTTTCCAAACTTGGTAAAGAGATAAACCAATGTACAGCACAGTGTAATATTCCAATCTCGAAGTTACCCCTTGTCAACTTCCTTGTAGACGGCCAATTCTCTCACACCAGAAGTGACTTGCATTTTTTCAAGTCACTCCTCACATGAAAAAGAACCCCCAACAATTTGTGTACTTTCTGCTTTAGATTCTCCAGTTCATTCACGAGAAAGATTATCCTCAAAAGGAGAGGCGAGAAAAAACTGGCTCACTAGAATAATCTATAGTTCAATATACTTGAAAGGCTAACAATTAACCCTCCCTGGTTTAAAAACTAGACAGATATCATTTGACAGGTTTTTAAAGGAAATGTTAGATACTGATTAGTCTGCTATGATTGCCTCTTGACTATTGAAGCTAGTAAAGATGCTCATTATCGTTATGTATTTCTGGTTTTAATTTATCTGTGTGAGGTGGAATACAGGTTTTATTTTTCACGTATCTTCCACCATAAGACAATTTGTGGGGGAAAAAAACCTTAAAAACCACAACGTACTAAAATGATGCAATAGCCTTTAGGGCATATGTGAGAAATGTTAGAGCTCTGTAATTAAAGTTTAATACTCTTAATATTTTCTAGGAGAGGCACAGTTTGGTACCAGCAATGCTGGAATCTTTCCAGCATTGCCATTTGCTAAATTTGAGGACATGATTTTGTTTTGCAATGAAGCCATTCAGCACAACTATGTTACATATATAAGATGATAACTTGACCAATTGAACTAAATGATGATTACAGGATTCAATAAAACTAAAATTTGAATAAATAACTGTATCTCTAACTATTTCCAAGTGGAATAGTAGATGATGACATTATGAAGGGCACCTAAGGGAAGTGGGTGCATAATTCCCATTCTGTCTTAATGGTTAAAATAATTAGTTCCAAATCCCTTGAGCAGTTTTGAAAATCCTTGAAATACTTTCCATTTATGATGAGGATAAAATTGCTGGCAATAAAGAGTTGGAGTTTTTGTTAAAGTAAAAGTTTAATTCTACTTAGTACCATTACAGTTTAGAAAAAAAATTAACAGTGGGAAAATATTTTAATGACTTTTTAAAATGAATTAGATTGTACTTTTCTCCTTTTAGCCTGAATTTGATATCTTGAGGGCTCAGAAGAAATAATATGTTTGAATTTTTCAGGGCACCTCTCATATTAATCATATAGATTTTTTTTTTAAAACTAGCATGGTATAGTGCTCTGGTGTTGGGCTAGGACATACCAGGGTTCAAATCTTCACTCAGCCAAAGAAACCCACTGAGTGACTTTGGGAAAGTCACATTTCCCCAGCCTCAGAAGAAGGCAAGGGCAACCCTGCCTGAATAATTCTGCCAAGAAAACATTGTAACAGGATTTCCTTAAGGACTGCCATAAGCCAGAAATGACTTGAAGGCACACCATGTTTCTCAGTGTAACAAGGTACTTAAAAATATGTTATGAAGTGTGCTATTTTTTTTCAAGATTTTAAAATAAAACACTTACATAGTTATTGCTAATGGAATTTCTTGTGGGGTATTTGGATAATAATAATAATAATTTATTTATAACTTGCTCTCTCTTCTCCAAGGGACTCAGGGCAGTTTCCAAAGTATAACAAAAATAGAAAACATTCAGTGTCCAAAACAAGCAAACAACAATTAAGATGAAACATGTGGTTCTGTGCTTAGATTTGTTCGTTTTGTCAAGTGAACTTTAATCTATGATGACCTCATGACTTAGAGATTTCTAAGACATTCTGTCATCAAAAGCCCTGCACAGATTTTGCATTATTAGGGCCCTGGTTTCCTTGCTTAGGTCTACCTGTAATATGCTATTCCTCTTTTCCCATTGCCTTCTACTTTGTCAAAAAGCATTGTCTTTTCTCGTTTAAAATAATCTTTATTAGTTTTAAATTAAAAACATACAGTATCTGGTCAGGTAGGTATAAGGAAGGTTGGGAAAGGGGGGAGGGATGATAGAATAGAGGGGAGTAGAGTGGGGAGAATGCTATTGGAAATCGTTTGGTGTAGTGGGGTGTGCCAGGTGTAGAAAAGGAAAATCAGGGAGTCACTGTGAGGGAAAGGGGGATGTGTGTTGGGTGAAATTCTGTCGTTGACTTCCCGGTATCTTCTGGAGGTTCTTCCTCTTCCTTCGCTCCTTCTCTCTTCAGTGCTACTGCTCTCTCGTCTCTCGCCTGCTCTCCCTCTTTTGTTTTGTTTAGAACATTCTTCATGTGATGATTTTCATATTTTTTTCTTTTATCAAATATGTTGTTACTTGTTTCCAGTCTGTTTCTTCTGATGGAGTGCCCCTTTTTTTTGAAAGTATGTAGGTTAGTTTGTCCATGTTTCTTATGTCCAGGATCTTTGTTAGCCATTCTTCTTCTCCTGGAGGTTCTTTTTCCTTCCAGTATTTTGCATAGATTATTCTGGCCGCGGTTGTTAAGAGGAATAGGATTTTATCCTTGTTCTTTTCCATTTTTATGTTGTGGATCCCTAATAGGAATATTTCTGGTTTTAGGGGTATATCTATCTCTAAGATTTTTTTTAAAGATTTTTGTATACTTTTCCAATATATTGTTGCTTTTGGGCATGTCCACCATAGGTGGTAATATGTCCCTTCATGTCTTCTGCACTTCCAGCATTTGGTATTCGTGTTTTTGTTAAATTTTCCTATCTTGTGTGGTGTTATATACCACCTATATGCTATCTTAAACCAATTTTCTTTAAGTTCCATCGCTTTCGTGTATTTTAATTTCTTATTCCATATTTCTTCCCATTCTTCTTTCTTTATCTCTCTTCCTAAATTTTCTTTCCACTTTTTCATATACGATTTCTCGTTTTCTGTGTCTCCTTCTTCTTCTAATAATTTCTTG
Organism: Anolis sagrei; assembly: GCF_037176765.1. Classification (NCBI taxonomy): domain Eukaryota; kingdom Metazoa; phylum Chordata; class Lepidosauria; order Squamata; family Anolidae; genus Anolis; species Anolis sagrei. Next base: position 93,304,686 of record NC_090022.1, on the reverse strand, counting down.
TATATCTTTGAAATTAGTTTATTTTCAGTCTGCATTATCCTGTCCCAGAAATTTGTGCCTTCTTCAAATCCTTTTTCTTTGTCTAGCTTAAAGTGCTCTTTAATTTGTTCGTACTGATACCATGAAATTCTATTATTTATGCTTTTTAATTCTTGTTGAGTTTTGATCTTAAATTCTTCTCCTTCCTTTTTTATTATGTCCTTATATTTGGGCCAATCATTCCATCCTAGTATTCTTCTTTGGGAGGCCTCGAGTGGTGATAGCCATAGTGGCGTTTTCTTGTATAATTTATCTTTGTATTTGTTCCAAACTTTGATTAATGATGATCGCACGAAATGGTTGCCGAAATGTTTTTCTTTTCTTGCTTTGTCATAGCCTAGGTAGGCATGCCATCCTGATCTCAGTCCTTCTCCTTCTATATTTAGAATCTTCTCCTTCTCTAACTTTGCTCAATCTCTTAACCAAATTAATGCGCATGAGTCGTGGTATAATTTGATGTTTGGGGTTGCTAGTCCGCCTTTATTTTTCCTTTCTGTCATGTGCCTATAATTAATTCTCGGTTTTTTCTTTTGCCATATAAAATTCATCACATCTTTTTTCCAATTGTCTAGTATTTTTTGGGATCTAATTATTGGTAAGTTTTGAAATAAAAACACTAATTTTGGCAATATTGACATTTTCACAGCTGCTATCCTACCCAGTAGGGATAATTTCATGTAACTCCATTTTTCCAAGTCCTTTTTTATTTTTTTCCAATTCTCTATGTAGTTGTTTTCTAGTAGTTGCAGATTTTTTGCAGTGAGTGTAATACCTAGATATTTTATTTTTTGTGTAATTTGGATGTTCCATTCTCTTCCTATTGTTTCTTGCTCTTTCCTTGTAATGTTTTTCGTTATTGCTTTGGTTTTTTCTAGATTTATCTTAAATCCCGAAACTTGACCGTAATCTCTGATTGTCTTAAGCCATTTCCCTAGATTTTTCTTTGGCTCTTCTATTATCCCAATTATATCATCAGCAAACGCCCTGATCTTGTAATTGTGGCCTTGAATACGTGCTCCTTTATTTTCCTTATCGTCTCTTATTCTGTCCAGTAGTATTTCTAATGTTAGAATGAAAATTAATGGAGATATTGGGCAGCCCTGTCTCGTTCCTTTCTGAATACGAATTGTCTCTGTTTGTTTGCCGTTGATTATTATTTTCGCTTCCTGATTATCGTAAATAGCTCCAATTATATTCTCGAAGTGGTAACCCATGTCCATCTCTTTTATTATAATTTTTATGAAGTCCCAGTTGACATTGTCGAAGGCTTTTTCGGCATCTAATGCCAGGAACATTACCTTCTTCTGAATATTGTTTCCATAATATTCTATTAAATTTATAATGGTTCTGACGTTATCTGCTTGTGACCTTTTGGGTAGGAACCCAGCTTGCTCTTCTTTGATCCTTTTACTCAGTATTTTTTTTTAGTCTTTCTGCTATAATATTTCCTAATAGTTTATAATCTAAATTTAGTAATGAAATAGGTCTGTAATTCTTCACATTTTCTGGGTTTGTATTTTCTTTATGGATTAAAGTTATCAGCGCTTGTCTCCATGTTTGGGGCATTTCTTTTCTCTCTCTTATTTCATTCATTACTCTCTTTAAGACAGGAGTTAACTCGTTTTGGAAAGTCCTATAGTAGATAGCTGTTAGGCCATCTGGTCCTGGTGCTTTGTCTCTTTTTAGTTCATTTATTGCTTTCTTGATTTCTCTTTCGGAGATTTCCCTGTTCAATTCCTCTCTTTGATCCTCTGTTATGTGTGTTATGTTTCTCTCTCCCAGGTATTCATATATTGCATTTTTGTCTATTTCTTCTTTTTTGTACAGGTTTTGATAGAATTCTTCAAATTGTTTCTTTATCTGGTTTCCTTGTGTATATGTCTTATCCCCTTCCTTTAGTCTCGTTATGAAGTTTGTCTCCCTTCTTTTCTTTAATTTATTTGATAACCATCTCCCCGGTTTGTTTGAATTTTCAAAATAGTCTTGTCTTATAAATTTTAATTGTTTCGCCCTCTCTTCTTGCTCCAGGAATTCCCTCTGTTTTTGTAATCTCTTCAAATTCTTGGTGGCTTCCCTATTCTTAGGGTTTACTTTTAGGTTAGCCTCTTCTTGTGTAATTTCCTTCATTATTTCTTTCTCTTTTAGTTTTTTAATTCTGTTTTTTATTATTTTTTGTTGTATGAAGTTGCCCCTCATTACGGCTTTGCTCGCCTCCCATAATGTGAACGGGTGTGTCTCTTTGGTGTCATTTATATCAAAATATTCTTTTAGTAATTTCCTGTTTTTTTCCACATCTTCTTCATTTCTCAATAGGTTATCGTCTAATCTCCATCTTCTGTCTTTCTCTTCTAGTTTTATTTTCATTTCTATTGGACAATGGTCTGACTCCATTCTTGGCAAGATATTTACCTCTTCTATGTCCGTAGTTAATGATTTTGACACCCAGGCCATATCTATTCTGGACCACGTTTCGTGTCTGGCCGAATAATAAGTATAGTCTTTCTTTCCTTCATTTCTCCTTCTCCATATGTCTTCTAGGCTCAATTCCGTCATTATGCTTGTTATTGATTTTGGTAACGTTCCTCCTCTTTTCTTCTTTTCTTTTTTTCCATTGTGTTCGCCGTTGCTTCTATCCTGGGATGCATCCATTACACCATTGAAATCTCCGATAATAATCAAGTGGTCGAATTCATGGTCGCTAATACATGCTTTTAATTTTTCTGCAAATTTTGTTTTGGAATCATTGGGGGCGTATATATTACATAACAGGATTTTTTTATCTTTTATTGTTATTATTACCCCTACAAATCTTCCATCCTCATCCTTAAATACTTGGCTTGATGGTATGTCTTTGTTTATATATATCACCACCCCTCTCTTTTTTTCCTGCGCTGAGGAGTAGTATGCCTTCCCTAAGTTTTTGTTATCTAAATGTGCGATGTGTTTCTGTGCAACATGGGTTTCTTGGAATGCGATCACATGATACCGGTTTTTCCTTATTCTATTGAATACTTTATTTCTTTTATTTTTACAGTTAAAACCATTGATATTATTTGAGTAAACTTTTATAAAATCCAGTATTGGTTGAGTACTTTAGGGTGTGTTGTGTTTCTTCTTTAGTTCCTTTCTTCTTCTTCTGTCTTCTCTTCCTGCTCTTCTCCTTCTTCTATTTCTTCTCCTTTTTCTTCTTCTCCTTCATCTTCTGCCTCTTCTTCCACTTTATTTAGATTCGTTGAGTCTATCGCTCTTTCCAAGTCCATTTTATAGTTCCCCTTGTCTAGATCTTCTTTCTCCGGCGATTCTGTACGGGCTCTTTTTCTTTCCTTTTCTCCTTTTTTTTTGTAGTCCATTCTTTCTTCTCTTTCTTTTATAATCCTTTTTAGAAAGTCCTTTGCTGTATCTTCATTTGTAATCCAGTGCTTCTGTTCCTGATACGTAGCCATTAAGCCTTCACCTCTTTCCCATCGGAGGCGTATTTTCTGTCTTTTGAGTTCTTCCACGAGTGGTTTGTACTTTTTCCTTCTACTTAGAACTTCTCCCGGTATCTCTTTCAGTATTATCACCTTCTTACCTTTGTAAAGAACAGTTCTTTTGCTGCTTATCTTTAATATCTCATCCCTTTGGGTCTTTTTAACGAAATGCACTAGCACGTCTCTCGCTGTTCTGTTCCTCCGCGCAAAGTTAGTGTTGATTCTGAATATTCTGTCTGTCTGTTCTTCAATTTCTTGTTTTGTTTTTTCCGTGAGTTCTCCCAGGATCTCTTTTACTTTTTCCCTTATGTTCTCCCCTTGTTCTTCCTGGATGTTCCTGAGTCTTAGTTGAAATTCCATCTCTTTTATTTCTGTATATAGTTGTTTTTCTTCTAATCTTTCTTTTTCCAAATGTAGTATCTTTATCTTTCTTTCTAAACTTTCTTGTGTTTTTTGCATTTCCTTCTTTTCTAATTTTAGGCTCTTGATTTCGCTTTGTAGCAGCACTATTTCTGTTTTCATTCCTTTCATTTCCTCCTTTATTTCTTTCAGGCTTTGTGTTTGGCTCTCTGTTGTTTTCTGGTGTTCCTCTTGGTTCTCCTTCACTGTTTGAAGCTCTTTAATAATCTCTTTTAACATTTCTCGTACACTTGGTTCTTCTGAGACTGAGCCCTTTCTTGTTGGGCCTTTGCTCTCTTTCGCCTCTTTTATCTCTTTTATTTTCGGGGTCAGGGTCGCCATATCTTTTCTCCTTTCCTTTCTGTCCTTTTGGGTAATCAGTGCAGGTCGTCCTCGAAGCTTCTTTTGGTAGATCTGTGGGTAATTGATATTTCACTTTATTTTGTTGTTATCTGCTTAGTGTTTCCACCACCTTAGGGGAGGGTTGTTTGGTGACAGGGGTCTAGTTCCCTACGTGAGATTGCAGCTTTCTCTTGTTCTCCTCCTTTGCTGTTTTTATTTATTTGCTAGAGGTATTATCCTTTTGTTTGTTTAATTGTTTATTTTGTTAAATAGTTTATTTTGTTATATTATCTGTTTATTTATTTTTGGTAATGTTAGTTCTCTTTTCCTTTGTCCTGTGGTACTCTGATTTGCCTTGCTTATTGAGTTTTGATCTTAAATTGCTTGATTTAGCAAATGCTTTCCCTTATTTCCACACTCTCTCTTTTTTTTTTTAAATTTTATTTATGTATATTATTATTATGGTTTTATTTTTATTATTATTTTCCGTTTATTACTTTTTTTTTCTCGCTCTTTCAGCTCTAGTTTCTACTACCTGTTTCTTTCGCTTCGCTTTTCTCCTTTTTCTCTGTTGCTTCTTCTGCTGCTTCTCCTTCCCTCCTTTTCTGTTCTCCCTTGTTCTTCTCCCGTCTCTCCTTTGTCCCTTGTTGGCCTCGCGTTAAAACTCTTGTTTACTTCCTGTTTCTACTCCCGTTCTCCTTCTCGCGCGATCTTTCTGCGGGGTTTGCCCTTCCGCTTCTTCTCGCGTCCTCTCGCGTCTACTCGCGATACCACGCTGTTCGCGCGTTGCTTCGTTTCGTTCGTGATCCTCCCGGCAGTCCCCGCTTTTTGTCTCTTCCTGTCTCCTCGCCACGCGTTCCTGGTCACGCCTCTTCTCTCCTCTCTCCTCTTTGTCTCCTCCCTCGTCTCTCTCTCTCTCAGTCCTCCCGCCTCGCCTACCTCCTCGCCGAAGACACAACAATGGTGATTACAAGGTCAGTCACTTCGTCTGGGTTTCCAGGTTTCGTGGCTTTATTTTCCTGGTTAATCCTTTAGGCTCTCTTTCTCCCGATCTCCTTTGGTTTCTCTCCTTTCTATATTATTTCTGTTAAATTCTTCCGTTTTTCCTTTGTTCTATATTCTCTTTCCTTCTATTACCCTCCTTACTGTCGAATGGGTTCTGTAGAAGTTTGAATTGTTAGTTAGTTAGTTAGTTAGTTAGCAGTATTAATTGTCTTTTGGGCTTTGCGCTCCAATTTGCCCTTCTTAATTGTCTTCCTTAGTCTTTATTCAGACCGCCTGAGTATTTTAAACTCGGCGTTTTCGTTATTAGGCTGTCTGGTTTAGCTCCTAGTTGGGTTTGGAATAGAGGGGGCTTTCTTCCACCTCCTTTCGATACCTTTGTTTGGTTACTTACATTTCTTTCGTTCTTCTTCTCTTTCCCTTTTGGTGTCTAAAAAGTGCGCTGGTCGGGAATAGGCAGGGGTTGGTCCCCCTGATGGCTCATCCACAGCCCGCCGTACCTGGGTGGACGTTGCCGGGCCCTTTGGGAGCCTCCTCTTGAGGAGAAGACCCTCTTAGGGCCGTCGGCCGAACCACCTTTGGTTTCGCCGTTCCCCCGCTTCAATCCACAAAGGGGAAGGGAGCTTTTGCTCTACCCAGCTGTTTGAATTGAGCCGGCGCTCAGCGGAGCTCTACAGCGCCCGTCTTCCCTCCATGATGCGCACCCGGAAGTCCAAAAAAAGCATTGTCTTTTCTAATGAATCATGCCTTCTCATGATATGTTCAAAGTTTAGTCATCTTGATTCCTTGGAAAAGTGAAGATTTCATTTGCACTTAAACTCATCTACTTGCCTTTTTTGGCATTCTATGCTATTCACAAAAAAAATCCTCCAGCACAATTCAAAGGCTTCAGTTTTCTTTCTCTCCATTTTCTTCACCTTCTGGCTTTCACAATTATTCATGGAAGATTCAAAAAAATGACGGAATGGACAAACATGATCTTGGCACTCAATTACATACCTTTAGGGGCAATCACATATCCTGAATTTCAGAAATAAGAACAGATGGAAAAAGTTAACAAAGAAAGTGGAATATCTCAAATAACGCAAACATCTTAGGGCCCTTCCACACAGCCATATAGCCCAGAATATCAAGACAGAAAATCCCACAATATCTGCTTTGAACTAGGTTATCTCAGCCCACACTGCCATATATTCCAGTTCAAAACAGATGTGGGATTTTATTCAGCTGTGTTGAAGGGGCTTTGGAAGATTACTTGATGTTTTCTTTTAAATGCGGTGTGTTGAAAATTGTTACAAACTAAAAAAATCTGGAAATGTTCTTGGCAGTAAACCTGCAAAAGCAAGATTATGTCAAGTACCGCAGTTGTGAGGAAATTGCCCATAAATTATGTCTTTTCCTAAATCTGTAGTTTTATCACTTGGAGCCACATTCCTGTGTATATCCAAGCCTTGGCTCAGAGTTGGGCATGCCTGAGACCACATAAATTTATGGATACATAGGTGTGCATAAGAGTGGGTTTAATATAGGTTTAGAAGTTTAGCCTGCATTATGAAGTAGTTGCTTAATCTTAATATATGTTTATTACTATAAGATCTTTAGGACATTTGAATGATTTCAAATTGTGAGTTGTGCTAATAGTATTAGAAGAATCCTGAGTTTGATTATGCAACTTTTCTGATTGTCACAAGACATTTTGAGCATTATTTTGCCATAGAACAAGGCAATTAAACATTATCTAGTGAATAGATAAGTGAAGAGATCGTGTATAGTACAATCACATCTTTCATTCCCATCTTTCTGAGCTATTGATTTTGTTTCTTTTTTCTCACTTGTTTGTGAGAAGCATAAAGACATTGGAATAATTTGTCGTCTTCTTTTGTTGCTATAGTTCAGTGGTAATGAATCTATGGCAAGTATGCCGGAAGGATTACGCCAACTTCTCTCTCTTGTGGCATGCCAACCATCACTCACCCTCTTGCTCGCTCACCATTTGCCCATCCCCTTGTTTGCTTGCTTGCTGCTCGCTCATTTGCTGCCTGCTGCTCACCTGCCCCTGCCCATTCCCTTGCTTGCTTGCCTGCTCCCACCCATAACCTGTCCCCAATCCCTTGCTTGTTTGTCACTCACTGTTTACCTGCCGCCCGCCCCCTTACTGCCAGCCCCTTCATATTTTGATTCTTGCAAAAGCACCAAATTCATAGGGACACTCTCTTACTCTGCTTGCACATAAACTATTTGTTCTTTAACATAGGAGGAAACATTTGAAAAATTATGTTTTTAAAGGCTAAGAATCCATGGAACAAAAACAAAAATCAATGAAACAAAAACCATTTCTTTTTTTTACCTTGGGTAGCTGCAAAACAATCTACAAACTTCCTCTTGTATGGACTGAGAATTCTTTATGGTGGGTTTGGTGAATACTATCAATTATAGTGACAATTCTTTTGTTCTTGTCTTCCCATGCTTGGTGCCCTTCATATGTGTTGGGCTGCAACTCCCATCATGCTCTGCCACTGACCTTTTTATATCCTAGCATATAGCAGCTGACTTCTTTCCTATGCCTATTATATTATTTCTTTCTCTTTTTAAAATATGTATTTGCAATCAAGCAGTTTTGTGTGCTACCTCATTAACTGGAAGATACTTTGCCATTCTAATATAAAGTCATAGAACAAGTCAAGTTGCTAACCTGGGATTCGGTTTCACCTATGAGTCTCCCTCCATTGATTTTCAATGCACCTGCAGCCCCAGGTCCATCCACTCTGCATGCTACATTCTGGCTCATTACCACTACCTGTGCAATCACAAATTGTATCAACTGATGAGAAAGATAGAAAAGAGATGGAGAAGAATGAAACTTATATTGAATATTAAAGATTTTTAGTAAGGAATGGGAATAATAAAAATTCAGCGAATGGACCCCCAGAGATTTCTCTTTGAAGAAAATTCTCTGTTTCCCAAACTTTGTTGCCCTGAGGAAATATTTTAATGGAAATGTATTGGTCTTTTTATTATTATCATTCTATAAGGAGAGATAGTCCAATTCACAATTAGTTGAGGTTTTCTCCTTTTGAATCTGCAGAGCTCTTTTTATTCTATCTTGTCAGATGAAATCTCCCTCCCGTTTCCATCCCGACTTGACCTAATCGCCTTCTCTAGCATCCATCAGATTTGGTCCATGGGTTCTCTGCTCTGCTTATTTGTATGTTTGTAAACAAGTACTGGCATCCTGTTGTTGAGTCCCAATAGGATAAATCCATTCAATCAATTGTTGAAATTGAGTCAACACATAGAATAATTTAATAGATTTAATAACAGATTAAATATGATTGAGTCCATTATGTATTTGCCTAAAGGCCTACATCAGGTCTGAGGAACTTGTGATCTGGCAAACTGACCAATGACCACAAGTCATACAATGGCTAATATCCTATGATGATCATATATAAATCATGCCTAAGCACATACATTTCCCTAACACGATGCTCCTGTTGGACCCCGCAGGATGCTAAACATCTGGGCTATTTCTGCCTTTCGGTGAAGTGAGATGGAATACTAGGCAGGGCAAATTTGCCAGCTGTTCCACTCTGAAGGGTTCTGGTGCTTGGTCACCACTGCTGCTCTGCTGTCTGTTTCCTAAATGACATGGCACTGGTGATGTTTCAGGTCATCCCAAATCTGGCTCTAAGGTCCCCTCAGAGCCAAAGGCCCAACTTTTCATACATGAAACAAATATGACCCACAGGTACCATGTTACTTCTAGGCATGTATTTTGCTACTTCTAAAGCCCCCATCAGTCCCCAAAGCCTCTTGAACACCCCCCCCCCAGCATAATTTTCAGCCAATAGCCACCCTAACATTGGATCAAATGCTCCCCAATGAATACAAACATGCAGAAATCAATCTCCATGTCCCTCCCAAATTCCTCAGATTCCAAATTCCTGTACCAAATGAGGACTATTTTTCAGGTTGTTGAAACTTATATCAATGCACAGTTAACTCGGTGTGGAGAGTAGAAGAGAGGACTATCCTCCTTCCAGTAGGTTCAGGCAAAATCAAACTGGGGCAGCCACACTGTGTCTCAATTTTCCTTTGAAAATTGGAAGTAAGTAAGGCACCTTTAAAATTTTCATTTTTCTGAATTTTGGGTTGCTCCTATTAAAACTTATCAGAATGATGCATACACTCAGAAAAAAGCCCACATAAAAATACGATTGGGAAATTAATTTTACAACTTGCAGAAACCACAATAGTTGAGCAGCTATAGGATGATGCTCTGGGCTTTAAATTATCCTCTCACTATGGCTGGCTTGTGCTATTTTAGTCATCCTTCTTACATTTTAATTTCAGCAAATATAAAATAATATAAAATTAGTGAAAGTAAAGTATGGACAATATGAGTACCATGGTCTGCTAAGAATTTCTCTTCCTTATTTATTATTTATTTATTTATGGTGTTTTTATGTCACCTTTCTCAGCCCGGTGGCAACTCATGGCGGCTTACAACTTGCACAATTCAATGCCATAATAGTCATGACACACAATTAAAAACATTTAATGCACATTATAAAAAACATGTAAAAATAATTAAAAACATATAATCACCAGTTTCCTATTAGTTCGTTTCCCAAAAACATTGTCTAAGCTGTTCCATGTTCATTCTTTCCTGGATTCCATATTCATCCATTACGCTGCGCTTCCAAAGAGCCAGGTTTTTCCTTCCCAACCAACAGGCCTATTGACCATGAAAATCGATTGGGCACTAGTGGGTGCAGAAGGATCCAGGGACCAGTAACATTTTCTTTGCTGTGGTGGACATGATAGCATCTGCTTTCATATTTGTCCTTCCTTTTTTGACGCCTCATTAAGCAAAAGTCAATTAAATGTTAAGGTAACAGAAGTGCCGGATAGGCAACCAACAAAGCATCTTTGTTGTTCTTGACTTTCCACAGTACTTTTAATTCTTATAATATTGGCATGTTAGAGGAGAAGGGGTAGAACCAGGCTACCACCTAGAGATGACAGGAGTGGCAGAAGGAACAGCAGCCAGCCAGCCATAGAAACAAAGCTGTTACCAGTTCATGAGAAGAGCTGCTCTCATATCTAACAGCTGCTCAATTTTCTTAGGAGTGCTTGATGAAGGCTGTTGTTGACCCTTACCCCTCTTGTTTTGTAGTTTCAAGTATCAAATATCTACTGAATCATATCTGCTGACATGCTTACTGACACACACATACACACGATTCTGATCTGCTATTAAATTCCTGGATGACTAATGGTCTTAGATTAGAGCATTTTTTTTATTATTTGTATTGAATTTTTTCCTTTGATATTGCGGGTATTTTAGTGCTTTAACTGTTTCTTGTATCAAAATTTTGTGAAGTGTTGTGAAGGATTTCTCTCCTGGGAAATGTGGTATGCATATTAAATCAAATTAGGTCCAAATTCAAATTTAGTCCCAAATGAGCTATTGAAATAATCAGGACCTGTTGGTAAACACATATGTAAATCTCATAGATTTCAAGGGGCTGGCACCATTTGGGAGACTAACATCAAATTTAACCCTGTGTAAATAAATATGGAGCTCTTGTACACAGTGGCAGTATATATCTGACCTCTTGGTTTTGGAGTCAAAACTTTTGTCCTCTGCTTGTAAATTTTACAGGAACCTCGTTTAGAAAAATGATTCTTAAGTAGGAATTATGAATGCAGAAATCTTGTTTTATGTTATCATTCTCTTGACAGTGAATACATTTGAGTCCCCCCACCTCCCAGGAGTGAGAAAGGTGGTATATAAATACTGTAAATAAATAAATAAATTTGACAAGTCACTCTGCCTTAATGTTAGACCACAATTATATATCCTGTTAATTTACTAAAATTCCCAAAGTAGTTAGAAGAATGAATAAAAGAAAGGTGCCATATATACAAGAATAAATAAGTATTACCCAGGTTCTAGTGCAGCCCATTTATATGTGTGTGGAAGTAGATTTACTGAACTGTAAGTATCAGATTCTAGAACAATGTTCCTATTTGCTAGTGCCAAAGCCTTTGTCCTTCCATCTATGCAAGGATGTTATTTCTATTGAGATATCTCCCAATGTAATAAGAGTTTTGGCAACATGCCAAACAACTGCACTTAAACTAAACCTCTCTGTGTATGCATTACACCACAGAGCATGCCTGAAATTCTTTAGACCCTAAGACATGTTTGCAATTAGAACTGGCATTACCATAGGACACGTTGGTCATGATCTCCTCACTTTTCCAAACAAACACATTCAAAGTATCTCCCTTTTTAATGCACTTCATATTTTTTAAAATATATATTTTATATTTAAAAAGTACTTACATATAATGAGTAAAGACAAGTGGGGGTAATTGAGGGGAGCAGAAGCTATGTTAAATACATCTTTTGACATAAAATTCACCGCTAATGTAAAGAATACGATCCCCATATATATTGGACCAGTTACCTTTTTGTGAATCTTTAGCCTGGATTGCTAAGAAACTGGGAACATTGTAAGCTTTAATTGGAGAGTTACTGGAAGTTAAGAAGCATATGTGAGTTTTATAAAGTGGTAACTGTGGCTCATTTTTATTGCATGTTGCATGCCTTGTAAGATTCAAGACAATTTCTCTCTGTCTTGTGAAATTAAATCATTTTAGCCCTCTTCCCCTCTGAAATTCATTTGTTTACTCTGATTTCAGGCTTCATCTTGGAGACCTATTGCCTAATTATCTGCCCATGTAAATAGCTGGAGGTCACCCTTAGTTTCACTCTGTCATCTGCTAAGGCAAATTACAAATGCAATTTTCATTCCGCTGCATGGGAGGTTTAAACTGATGTGACATTGCCACACCTGAATGACTGATTCACATGTTCTACTGCTACCATTTGCCATCTGCATGTTATTTAAAAAGTCACCCTCCGCCATCATTTTGAAGAATGGATTTTCTTACAGCCCCTACTCATACTTCCTCTCATTAGAAGGTACTAGCAGCTGGAGACACAGATGCACATAGGTGACATTTCTGTAAGTTATAAGAGCAACTCACACACCAAGTAGCACATTTCATAGCAAATAAAACCAGCCAGCCATTTGTTAGGGCAACAATCCCTACATCCTTCAGCATTCCATAGATTTTTATAAATTGTTTTTTATTGTATGCATGCTGTGATTCACAATAGAAATTACCAGTTGGGAGAGAGACACAATTTAACACAAGTTAACAAAAGAAACAATTTAATGAAGGACATAGAATCATAGACTCAATGAGTTGGAAGAGACCTCTTGAGCCATCCAGTCCAACCCCCTGCCAAGAAGCAGGAAAACTGCATTCAAAGTACCCCTGACAGATAGCCATCCAGCCTTTGTTTAAAAGCCTCTGATCCTCCACCACACTATGGGGCAGAGAGTTACACTGCTGACAGTACCTTTATTAGGACTGTTTATAAAAGTCACTCAAAAGGATGGAAGTTGTCAAGATCCCCGCGTGGTATACAACAGGAAGTGCTGGGGCAGAAAGAGAAGAGCCCCAAAATCAGGCAATGAGATATATTCTAGCTGCAGTGTATCATATTTTACTGAAGGTGAGATCTCCCTCTCTTTATAACACTCTCTCTGGAAAAGCAAGACAGAATCTAAATACAGATAGGTGTGGCAGACAAGGTTCAACCATTGCTTTCTATATTCTATGCTGATTCCCCTTTTAATGATTATAGTGCACTTTGGCTTCGAGCTGTACGCTTCTATAGCTTTGAGTCACTGCAAAGCACTGTCCCTGATAGTTTAATGCATATCGCAAATGGAGTTTTTTTTTATTGTAGTGATCATTTAAAAAGAATATTTCAGTTCTGCTGCCTCAACCCACCACTTCATTCTGTGCAATGTGTATAATGGCTCACAGGAAAAGTAAGATGCAATCAGACCCCCCAGTGATACACCATAGAGATTTGCCATCCCTGAACTGCCTTCATCATTTTGGCAGAGTTTGCTGCACAGGTGCCACGCTGTGGATCAGTCTTCCGATGTAAGGTAGAATGAGAAGTGTTTGGGCTCTGCTTTTTTTCTGCTGCTGCAGCAGCCTGCTAATTAGATCTGCGGGCCTTGAAATAACCTTGTCTGGTTTTTGAATGGGCTTTCACAGGGACACTCTTTAAAAACCTGTCTTTCTAATAGGAACACCAGGCTTATTGCAGGGACCTTTGCCATTGCTGTAAAATCCATCTGTAATATTTGTAATATTAAATTTATAACTAACATTTATCACTGCCACAGTGATTATCTCCCTCAAATTAGAAAAGAGCCAGGAAATCTATCAGCCATAAGATGCAAGACAAATGAAAGGAGCTAGTTAACCTTTTGTACAAAACACCAATAGAAATTATGCTTTTGTAATGAATCTGCCTGGTGTTTGCCTGACAGCTGCATGGTGGCAGATAAAGAAAACTGATTAAAATTGGATCGGAGGATTATTCTGCGACCAAATGTCATAACAAACTGGCTTTATTGATTAAAATATTTAAAGCAGCCATGTCTTTAGATGTATAACAACAGCATCACATTATAAAAGAAAGCAAAGGATTGTTCCTATGAGCTGCAACTGGCCTTTCTGTGTTCATAAATGGAGAGCATCCTTTGCTTTGACATTCCAGCATACAGGGACAAGTGTAATCCAAAATATGTATTGTTGTTGTTGTGTACCTTCAAGTTGTTTCCAACTTATGGTGTCTTTAAAGTGAACCTATCATGGGGTTTTCTGGGGCTGGGAGTGTGTGATTTTCCCAAGGTCACCCTGTGGGTTTCCATGGCCGAGTCTGAAAATTCCCACACAAGAGAGCTCCCATGTCATAATCCAACACTCAAACCACTATACCAATGACTATCAGGTATTCATTCAGGCTGCAATCTCTGGTTTGAGACTGAGAGTTGTATCTACAGTATTTTTTTACAGTCACAGCAGTTTGACACCATTTTTTAACTGCCATGGTTCTGTTATATGGAAACATGAGCTTCATAGCTTGGTGAAACATGTTGGAGAATGCAGTAGCTTCAGTACCTGTTCTCACTGTTCAATAGCTTTGAGAGAGAGAGAGAGAGAGAGAGAGAGAGAGAGAGAGAGAGATTCGAAACTCAAGCTTTATTTTCCTGCCTGCTTGCCCCCTCTGTATGTCAGCTGTCCTAGAGCATCATGGAAACTAAGATTTCAATGTCTGGTTCAGATAGGTTTATTCAAATCACTGTCGTCTGTTGTACCAAAAGAACAAAGCTGAAGCTGAACCAGGCTTCTTAATGTTTTTGCCGTGGATCATGTGCTCTCTTTCTTTCTTCATGGAAGAGGAGATGCTGAAGCATGTCTGCCTGGCAAATTTATTCTACTAGAATAGTTGAATGAGGATCAGATCATTATATCAAAAGAATTGATATATATGTAGTAAATATCCCTTCTTTAAAGGACCTTAAAAGCTATTTTTTTGCCTCCCCCTGGTTCTTGTTTAGACTTCCTTTCCCATAATAATCCCTCGATATCAAACCCATCAAATTTATTTATTTCGTATCAAAAGTATTGCATAAATTAGTATAAAACTGATAACCCTTTTAGCAGAGAAGGCTGAAGATCTCTCTGCCTGACCTTCTCTTCCTTTTTGGAAACTCACAGTGAATCCTCCCACCAAAGGCTCTCCTCTGCTGTGATTGGCCGGGTGCTCAACCAAGGGGAGGGCTGTTTCTGGGACTCCAAGTGGGGAGGGGAGAGCAGGCATGCTCGGCGCATGGCAGCATGGTACACAATGCATCCTACCTATATGCCAATAAATGTTGCAAGAGTTGGACCTGCATGAATACATGTGATGTTTGTTCTTAGCACAGAATCAAAGAACTCCCTTTCCTGGATTAAGAACATTTTATAAAATTTATTCCAATTTTGTTTCCTTTATTTCAAGCACATATTTATTTTTAAGACCATCATTAGAATTTGTACTTGTCCAGTGGGGAAAGCAACTGTTTTACAGAAACAAACTCTTTTTCCACATTGCCCAGGTTAAGGAAAGATGGTGCTTTGATCATAGCAGTAAATATGATGCAAGGTTCC
Organism: Anolis sagrei; assembly: GCF_037176765.1. NCBI lineage: Eukaryota > Metazoa > Chordata > Lepidosauria > Squamata > Anolidae > Anolis > Anolis sagrei. The sequence goes on along the minus strand of NC_090022.1, from coordinate 93,289,336 downwards.
CAGAGCAAGAATGAGCATTTAAAAATGGTCACCGTGAGGCAGCAATTTTATTTGGCCTTCAAAGAAGCCAAGATTGATCACGCTGATCATCTATCACAGCTGTTCACATGGCAGCTGTTTTCATGAACACCTGTTCCAGAGAAATGAGGAATGCCCTTTTCAGTGCACATTTATGATGCACATGTTAATTCAGCAAACAATACTACATAATATGTGGAATAAAAGCGGCTATAAATCAAGTTTTGGCTAGCAAGTGGTCAAATTTTTCACCTGCAGGGTAAGACTGAATACTGAATCACATTGAAAAACAGGTTTTTCAAGTATTGATTTACTGAAGGGGAAATCGAGTTTATTTTCTCCTTGATGATCCATTTGTTTGCATGAATTCAGAGAATGCTGGGCATTTCTATGAAAAGTAGATCCAAGGATCTTCTTTTGCTGTAATGCTCACACAATACACTGGATGTCTGCATTGTAGGGCTGAATGTACAATTTCATAACACAACAGAATGATAAAGATAGCCCTGATACAAAGGCTCAGCATTTCACTCACAATGGGAAAGTGGATTAGCACAGCAATACAACCACCAGCATCTAATTATGTTAAGATGATTACTTGTGTATGCTGGTCTTATTGCTTCTTTCATTATTATTAAATTTATACAGCAAAATAAAAAAAAAACATGCTGTGCCACAGATTACCATAACAAATTATGCTGCTGACCAAACTACAGCACTGCTGCTCTCACCGTCAGATTCCTCTTAAGGTGTGCAACCACAATATGAGGTTGAATAGTACTCAGTTGAGTGCTGTTTTCTCTCCTTCATTAAGAACTTCATCGAATGATCTTCAGGCTCTGTTTCCATGTGCTGTGGAAACAGAGCCCTATGGAGCCCATCAGACAACGTAAGGGCATTTCCAGTGAGGCTCTGTTTCTGCAGTGCACAGAAACAGAGACCAAAGACTTTCTTCAGGAGTCAGATGCTCCTCTACTCCTGAATGAAGAATGAAGGGTAAAGCAGGCAAAAGACAGGTAAGATGCAAAAAGGACATGGGAAGGCTGACAGTGACTATCCCGTAAGACAGGGAAAGACAAGAGGGAATGAGGTAACACACTTCTCTACACTAAATGTGATGAGGTTCTTAATTCAGTGGTTGAAAAACCTGCTTTTCTATATGTTTCGGGGTGGTTGGGGTAAGAATCTGTCTCCTTTTAATAAGGCATGTAGAATTATTTGAAAGCAAAGATGGGTATGATGATGAATACAATGAATTAGGGATGGTCAAGTCTTTTGCTTTTCTAAGTATTGGTTTGTAGTAGCCCAACAAGCTTTTTTATATGCCTGAAATATTGAATGTCTGTGCATATACATATCCCACTTTTTTTGCAAATGAACTTTTCTTTCTGTGTGCATTTTTTAAATCATAGAAATGCATCAACAAATTCAGAGAACTACAAAAGTGGAAGGATAATGAGTATTCCAGCTTGCACATTACTTTGGAAAAGTGGGAATTAGGTTGATCTGCATAAAAATACGAACCTAATGAATTTCTTTCCACTTCCAACACTGAATGTATTAATTCTCAGATTCAACTCGACACTGCAAACTGTTAATTAGGTCACAGAAACGTTTCAAATATTGCAAATAAAGAAAGGGGGAAATGAGATATATGCAGCAGCATAAATAATGATATTGTGATCCATCCAAAGTCACATGAACAGACTTTCACTCATACAATCTCTCTTCCCATGTATGTCCTAGTGCAATCTACCCTATATACCCATGTAGATGTCTGGAAATTTTAGACAAAAAAATCAACCCCCAAATCTGGGGGTGCATCTACACTGTAGAAGTAATCCAGCTTGATATTAGTTTAACCATCAGAGGCAGCTTACAGATAGGCAATAATTCAAATCCTTAAACACAATATACAATTAAAATAAACATTTAAATTAAAAATTAAGATTAAGATTGAAATACATTAAATCAATTTTAAAACATTACAATAACTATAAAAACACACTATCTGCAATCATAACCCATGTCATTTCAATGACTTTTAAAACATATTTTTATGGATCGCACATGCCTAATGAGTACATATAGTATAGTATTCCAGAGAGAAACATAGGGCGGATTGGAGAATTGAGTCTTAGATTCCCAAATTTAAGGCAATTTTCCAAGGCAAAATGTGACCCTATAGTAAAGTGAATTTCGACTGAGGTTCTCTTGGGTCTTCCAGTTAATATTATCAACAATTTTCTTTTCTAAATAAATGCATGAGGTAGAAATCTCCATAGTCCTCATACAAATGTAAAGCACTTACATATTATTTGGCTTAAAAGTCCCATTTATTATATCTGGGTTAAAGCCTACATTTTACAAGCACTTCATTAGGAAAATGGTGAGATTACACCACACTGACGATCAGAGAACTAATTTTTCATTTTAGCAAGACAAAGGTCATGCATAATCCCCAGAGAAGACAAAGGAAAGTTTGTTCAGTTTTCCCCTTCAGTGTTACAGCTGCTAAATGCAATTTTGGTTTCATAGAACTTTGAGCAGTTAATTTCCTGTATCCATGGCTCCCATCTGTGTTAGTAGCAGACTCTTGAAAATGTCTAATGAAGGATTAGTAGAAAAACCACATAAAACCTTAATGCTAATTTCCTTTCTCACTCAGGTTTTATTATGAATATAACACTTACTGGGGATGCGAGAGAACCGTATGTCCATACTGGACATGTAATAAAAAACAAACAAATTGAATTTGTAAAGCTGTATGTGGCCCTGAAGTATTAAAATATATTGGTTTAGATAACCATCTTGTACCACATGCCATTTTATCAAACATTTAAGAAAAGAACAAGAAAAAAAGCCTATGTCACTTTTAATAGGAACACAATATTTCAGAAGCATCATTCCATATTAAATTAATTTGTCATTACGAGACACATGTAATACATGTGGTGAAAAACTATGGAAATAAAATGTGCAATTGCAAAAGCAAGTATGATTGCTACAGAGATTGAAAAAGACATTGTGCAAACAGTGAAACTGGAGATTATATTGCTTCTCCTTTTGTAAATATGCTTTATGTTTCTAATAATAATTTTCTAATACATTCCAGTGATAGGATAAATAATTACTTTAAACATGTTTGTTTCATAATTTGTATTAAAATAGTTAAAATAGCATGTGATTAAAAATATATACTGCTTGCATTTTCTTTGGTCCCATTTTGCAGCTTGCATAAAAACTAACAGTAAAAATCCTGAGATTTGGAATCAAATCTCTGTTTCTCCTCCCTCCCTTCAATGGGCCTGGGATGAGCATTTGCAAGCTGAAACATTGCAAGCTGAAACATCATTCTGAAACATGCAAACTATAGTTTAGAGTAAGCTTCACTGGACACATCAAGCCAAACATCCAAGTAAACACATGTTGACAGGGTTATGAGAACATCCAAACATGGCAAATCACTCTGGGGGCTTCCACACAGGACTTCAATGTGTGCCAATGCGCATTTAAAAAGCCTGCTTCAGTCTGCACAACCCACCCAAAACCTGAGCTTTCCCAGGGAAGGTGGCTACATGCCATCCTGATAGCAATTGGGATACCATGCAGCCATCCCAAAGCTCCCCAACAGAATCCCTTAAAAGTTAAAAATACCCTTACCTGGCTGCCATTATCTTCCTTCTTGGACGGGTTTTTAAAAACCTTTAAGGGTTATTTGGCGGATTTGGAGAGGGGAGAGGGTACCTTCTCTGTTTTTGGGGCTCCTGAAAGATTGGGCCCGGGGATTGTGTCAGGACATGATTCAAAGCTTGAAAGAACAAGTATTTGACTCCTGCTCCTGCCAACATACCTGTAGCCAAGGGGGGCAGGGGTTACGGTTTTAACCCCCCCCCCCAAATTTTTTCAGGTTTACTCATGAATTTTAATTGGTTAACCAAATTTCCATGCCAAGTCTATGAGAAGCAAAAATTAAATGAGTCCCTCTAGAACTGAAAGCATTATCACTAGCAAATTTTGACAATTTATTCACAGCCATTACTTGCAGCAATAGTTGATATAGTGGAAGCAACCAAGTTGGCCCACCCATAACGGGCAGGCAAAATCTAAGGCATGGGAAAGACCATGAAGGAAACCAGAAAATTGATGTACCGTATATACTCGAGTATAAGCCGACCCAAATATAAGCCGAGGCACCTGATTTTTCCACAAAAAACTGGGAAAATTTATTGACTCGAGTATAAGCCGAGGATGGGAAATGCAGCAGCTATGGGTCAGTTTCAAAATAAAAATAGATACTAATAAAATTACATTAATTGAAGCATCAGTAGGTTGAATGTTTATTAATATTTACATAAAACTGTAAGATAAGACTGTCCAACTCTGACTAAACCATTATTCTAACCACCTTCAATGTACATGTATTTACGTGTCCTTCCAATAATAATAAGAGTAAAATAATAAATGTAATAATAATAAAAATAATAAAGTTAACCTATAAATGTAATAATAATAATAATCATCATCATAATAATAGTAAAATAATAAATAACCTTGGCTTGAGTATAAGCCAAGGGGAGTTTTTTCAGCCTAAAAAAAGGGCTGAAAATTAGTCTTATACTTAAGTATATAAAGTAATTAAGTCTATAAAAATATAGAATGAATTATATTATTTAAATTATTTTGTGTTATGGAACTTTGATTTGCTGAAACAATTTTTCACTCCCCCCCCCCCCATTTTTTTCTGGCTATGGTCCTGATACCTGAAGCAAGAGCAGAATTAACGAACGAACCTGGAGGAGCAGAGCAGTCCTGTGAGGAAGCGATAATCAGGAGAAATCATTCACAGGAGTTGGAGAAGGCTGGAGAAGGGTTTGGAAGGGGAGGAGGGAAGAGTACTATAAAAGGGACTGAAGGTACATGGGGAGTTTAGTGGTGTTATTTTCTTTTTGTGTGTGTCGTAGCAGCAGAAGCTGACAGATTGTGTGATGCGGTCCCCAGGCCCAATCCACACAGGGCCCATACCTCTTAAGACCCAGATCTTACCTAAGATCCGTACCTTACCAGGTGTTTAATTAATTCGGGACAAAACAGGAAATCCTTGCTTTGTTCTGAATTAATTTGGTTTTACTGAAGGCATTGTTTGGGTGCATCTGGAAAAACAGTGACAGGTCTTGCTTTCAAGGCTTATCTGGATGGGCTCATTGAAATCTAGATGGATGTAAGTGCCCTTCTACACTGCCATATTATCAAGAATATCAAGGCAGATAATCCACTTTATCTGCTTTGAGCAGGATTATCTGAGCCTACACTGCCATATAATCTAGTTCAAAGCAGATTTCATTCAGCTGTGTAGAAGGGCCTAAGATTCCCTGTATGTCAGAAGTATTTCAATTGTAGAAGATAAGGGGGCACATTAGTCTCCTTTCTTGGAAGGCTACATTTTTCTACTGTGCCTATTCGTGCAAATGAATATCCCCCCCCCCTCTTACCACCAACACTTTTTGGTGGGTGCTTCATTAAAGACCCCTCCGAGGTTGAAATCGGTACAAAGGACAGTGCAGAATGTGGTACTCTCTGACTAGAGAATATCTCAGGGCATTTGGGACCATTTGTTTTTAAAAATACAAACATTGTTTTTGACTTCTGGGGGCCTCAGGAAATCCAAACTTGATTGACACAAAAAATGGGCTGTACATGGTATGTCTTTTGGCCTGGACAGAACATATCAGCTTCTGGGATATGATACAAGAGAACTGTACAGTGGTGGGGAAGTTTGTTGTTTAGAGTAGATATCGAAAGTGGACATTGTATTCAATGATATATGCAAGGCCAAAATCAAACTTTTCTTAATTGGCTCTCATTATTCTCCCTCAATTACTAATTTGATTTTTAAAGATTGCATTTTAATATAAATAGAATTAACAAGGGCCTTAACTGGAAAGGAACATTTGAATTACAAGGAGACAACCCAACTCCACAATCCCAAATAAAAACAGAAGAAACTATCTGAATTAATAAAGCAACAAAAACAACCCATTGTGCCTCCACTAGTTCTCCATGGTGTCAAAGAGAAATAACACACACATTCCTTCAAAAAGAACTGCAAGATTCTGATGATCTGATTCTGATGATCTGATACTATATATATAGCCTCATCAGATGGGGTGATTTTAGTGTTCTAGGATGTTTTCACCCCATCTGGTGGGCAGAGGCCAATGTCAGACATCACAAGATGTTGCGTGATTTCTGGAGTACATCACGCCCCCAACCAGGGTGAAAGCATTGCTGGATGCTTCCCTGGCATCATGGGAAGCTTCCCGTGTTCTGTGGGTCCAATGGAGCCAGCACAGGGCCTCCCTACAATGGTGATGCTTTTCCCATGTGATGGGGAAAGCATTGCCAAAAGGAAGCTGTGCACGGGTTGACAGATTCATCCTGCTGCTCCCTCTTTCCTCCCCAGAAGCCCAGTGAAACAGGATGCTTTGACAGGGCTTTATGATGAGGTAACTGTCTTATTACATAATTTTTAGAAATAATTTTCATACTCTACAATATTTTACAGATCAGAACTGGGTCTCATGTGCAGAAGCTACATCAGAGTGATCACAATGGCAAAAAGTATTGATGAAGATGGACACACAAGCTAGGAGAGGTTGCAGCAGTTTGCTTTTGCCTGGGCTGGCTGAGAAAGCCAAAATTCTGTTCCCTCCTCTCTTCTGCGCTAAGCTAATTGAATGCAAACTACTTTTACACAATGACCTCAGTTTTCAGCATCTGGGGTAAGCTGATGTGTGTGGGTCTATGTGGGAGATGGAAAGAGAATCTGGAATATTTTTAAAGCAAGCTGACAGGATAGAAGAAATAATCAGGACTGTCCCAGCCAAATCAGGAAAACTGAAGATTATAGATTCTGCAGAAGTAAACATGTGTATATTTTATCTTAAATGTTTTATTCAACAGTCAACAGTCAAAATTTTCCCCTTAATCCCTTCAGTAAAAATGCCTTTAAAAACACTGGGAAAAACACATCATGCTTTCACATCTCTATATACAGCTCTGACCTAAAGCTCTTCAATCAGAAACCTTTTGACCAGGTTATAACAAGCCCCCTTTGACAGCAGGCACAGGACAGAAGGAATCTGCTTCCATTTTCTATGTGTTATTGCTTTGAAGAGCTCAGTAATGCCTTTTGCTTTCTTTACAATTGCCAATAAGCACAGGGAGCAGTTTCCTTTGGCTAGCATGAGAGAAGAAATTTTAAGTGAAGCTCGGGATGACTCAAGACATTTTGCTGTACGAGCCAGAGAAGCAAATGCCCCAGTCACTTACATGGATAACAGTAATCAAAGCTGGCCAAGTTACTTATAGCAACCCACTGGCCAAGTTAGTTCGATATACAGACTGCAGCCATCCCCCCTCATTTCTGGCAGGTTGAATATCTAATACATGATTTACCTTTCATTCCACAGAAAATGCCCTCACTTAGCCTAATGGGCAAGGTCAATTCTTTTTGGTGTATACCTGCCTGCTAAGAGTACAGCTCCATTACATACAGAAGTATCAAGTTAGACTCTGTACTTGTATTCGTTGGGCATAGTCTTTGAACGCAGTTCAATTGTCCACGGTGAAACATGATCATCCCAAATTGGGCTACTAATTATGATCTGACAAAATATATTACAGATATCCTGAGCTCCATAATATGCCCAAAACTGCTTTTGAACCCCCCCTCCTTTTAAGAAACACATTAAAAAAGCATCCCAAGCTAAAATGTGACACCAGATTAATATTATTGTGATGTCACAGTGTGGTTACTAGTTTATCTCAGAGATGGGCATGTAAGAGTTGGGCAAGGGAGGCTATGGGCCAAATGCAAAGGAATAGGCCAGAGTTCAAGTATGACTCAGTCAATATTGTATAGCACCATAGTAATCTAGAGCGGGAAGTGGGGGGGGGGGGGGACCCAAAACATTTTTAGCAGATAGGAAGATTGCACTATGCAACTAGAAGCTTCATTGGTTGCCACTATTGAGACTCTCCTCCTGGGCTCACATCCTGTGTGCATGTGACATTTTGGGAATTTTATGCCACATACCACTGCTGGCACTTTTAAAAAAAACTCACTGCCAAGCCACTCATGTGCTGAAGATACTGTTATTGTTGTTTTCTTTTAAAATCCTTTATTAGCAGAGCTTGTGCAGTAGGAAAAGGACACAAATCATGGTAGTAATGCTCCACTCCACAAATAGCTCTAAATGAACCAATGAGCCCAAATACATGTACCTCCATTGGCCCCATATTGAGTCCCAGACTTTTTCTCCTGGCATTTTGGATTATATCAGTGTTGTTCAAGTGCAACACATCTACAAACACCTTGAAAGTGAGCCAGAGAGTCCTTGTACCTCATGAGCATGAATGTCTTCCATATGAAGGTCAAACATTATCTTTCTCTCACATTACTCAGCTTGGGATATATTTTCTCATCTGGGGATCCAAAGAAGCATGGTTGTGATTTCAGCTGCCACTCTGAGAGTGGGCAAACAGACAGCACAGAGGTTTTTGTTTGGAGGGAGCGAGGAGTCAGAACCTGGCCATAGGATCTTCTCAATTCTCTATTACCACAGCAGGAACATTGTATTTTCCCCTGCTGAATTTCCTTGCATATCCTTAATGGGGGTGACCTTTCCACTACGTTCATTTTAAAGTCTTATTTACTTTATACTTATTCTCCCTTGAACAATAAAAACACTATTTCATGGTTATCTGTACAGCCACCCATATGAAATCTATAGCACTTAGAAATGAATTAAGCGATGCAATCTGCAACAATGAATACAATCTCAACTTGCCAAAGACCACTCGTAACTATTAGAATTACAATTTGCATTTAAAGAGGTAGCAAATTTCCTTATTAAATTATGCACATAGAAAACACACGATGGTTACACCTCAGGTGCTGAACACAGTCAGTGCAAACACAGGCACATAGCTTCCACTTCACATCTGCAAATAAATTATGTGCTAAGAAAGCTAATATAATTAAAATAATATAAAGTACTGTGCAAAATTAATATTTTATGCATGCGCTACTCAGTGCTGTAGTGGAAATGATATTTTTGTCAAGGTCCAAGTGGCAGGAATATTGCAAATATGCCAGGATACATAGGCATGGTGTTTCATTAATGGTATAATGCAGAAATATTGTTCCTGGACTGTTAATAGTGTTGAAACAATCTAAGCACATTATTAACATTTGTATTCCATTAAAAACTTTCAGAGTGGATTAATTATTTTTCAGGCCTTTACAACTTTTCTTTGCCTTTAAAACTACAGTCGCTAACAATGGAGAGTCAAAGCAGAGCTATCCTGTAACAGAGTTCAACTGTGATACGTTATTTGAGTATCAGAACAAAATGTGGGGCATTTAATTAGGTTGTGGGCAAACCTCTTTCATTATAACTCTCCTCACATATGAAAAGCTCATAACTCAAAATTCTCCACTCTATTTCTAAGTAGAGAAATTAATGGACAATGGATTTTTTCTAGCAATTTCTGAGAGATTAAAATCGCCATGTGCTATGGGTTTAGTAGATATAGATAGAGCGACAGATGTCCCGGAATAGTGTTTGTGACAATTAAAGGGGAAGACATAAAGGATATAAACAGTTTTATTATGAAGACATAGTAAGACAAATAATAATTCTTGGGAAAATTTGAAGAGAATATGAAAATTGTTCTTCTGCTCCTAAGGGGTGGTGAAAGGTGTTATGTGTCCTGTTTTTTCTTATTTTGAGATCCTCCTTGCACCCCCTCTTCCTTCCTTTCCTATGTTTCTTCATCAAGCATTGAAGAATAGATCTGTCTTGGGTTGTTGTAGATTTTTTGGGCTATATGGCCATGTTCTAGAAGCATTCTCTCCTGACGTTTCACCTGCATCTATGGCAAGCATCCTCAGAGGTTGTGACCTCACAAGCTCTGAGGATGCCGCCATAGAGGCAGGTGAAACGTCAGGAGAGAATGTTTCTAGAACATGGCCATATAGCCCAAAAAAACTACAACAACCCAGTGATTCTGGCCATGAAAGCCTTCGACAATAGATCTGTCTTGGTTAGACATTTTACATTCTATGTTTAAGTGCCCCTTACAATAGCCTGTGATTACTATCACTATGTCCATATAATGTATTCATTATGAGGGTAACACAGAGGATTAACATGTTAAGGATTAAGAGGAAAAGTGCCCCTTTATCTCTCACATTCACAATACAGTGTTTCTGCAAACTGAATGTCTATTTGCGAACTGAATGTTTAACTGAAAACCGAAGGTTAATCCAGACAAGACAGAGGTCCTCCTGGTCAGTTGTGAGGTTGGTCGGGATATAACGTGGAAACCTGTGCTCAGTGGGGTTACATTCCCCCTGAGGACACAGGTCTGCGGCTTGGGGGTCCTCCTGGACTCAATGGTGGTCTTGATGCTCAGGTATCAGCGGTGGCCAGGAGGGCCTTTGCACAATTAAAACTTGTGCACCAACTGTGACTGAACCTCGAGAAGTCTACCTTGGTCCATGCCTTGGTTACATCTAGATTGGATTACTACAATGCACTCTACGTGGGGCTGCCTTTGAAGACGGCCCAGAAACTGCAACTGGTACAAAAGTTGGCAGCCAGATAGTTAACCAGAGCAGGTTACAGGGAGCAAATAATGCCTCTTCTGAAGCAGCTCCACTGGCTGCCGATATGTTTATGGTCCCAATTCAGAGTGCAGGTTATTACCTACAAAGCCCTAAACAGTTTGAATCTTTCTTATCTTCATGACTGCATCTCTCTCTATGAACCAATACAGGCTCTAAGATCTGCCAGGGAGGCCCTTCTCTTGTTCCCACATCCGTCACAAGCATGGTTGATGGGAAGGAGAGAGAGGGCCTTATCGGTGGTGGCCCCCCATCTATGGAACTCTCTCCCCAGGGAGATTAGATTAGCCATACCCTGTTCACCTTCCTGAAAGACTTGAATACTTGAATGTTCCAATGTGCCTTCGAATAACAATTTATTTACTGATTAAGTCTGTAGATTTGGCCCATGTTCTATGATGTCTTGAGATTTGGCCCATGTTCTATGATGTCTTACAGTCTATTAGTTTTATTGTTTTAATATGTTTTATTGTTATTTGTTTTAAATTGTGTTACTTTGTTTATATTGGGCTTGGTCCCCATGTCAGCCATCCTGAGTCCCTTTGGGGAGATGGAGGTGGGATATAAGAACAAAGTTATTATTATTATTATTATTATTATTATTATTATTATTATAGGAGCCCCCGGTGGTGCAGTGGGTTAAACCCCTGTGCCGGCAGGACTGAAGACCGACAGGTCACAGGTTCGAATCTGGGGAGAGGCGGATGAGCTCCCTCTATCAGCTCCAGCTTCTCATGTGGGGACATGAGAGAAGCCTCCCACAAGGATGATAAAAACATCAAATCATCCGGGCGTCCCCTGGGCAACGTCTTTGCAGACGGCCAATTCTCTCACACCAGGAGTCACTCCTGACACAACAAAAAAAATTATTATTATTATTATCTTGGGCACCTGGCGGTGCTCGGGTTATTTGAGAAAGGCAATGGTTGGTCTTTATCAGTTATTTATGTGGCTGGCAGTGGTCTCAGGAAGTGAGTGAAGGTACTGCGAGTCCCATCGTCCATGGTTCATCCTCCTCCAAACAGTACAAGAATGTAGAGTGGGTCATGGGGGCTCTGTGTGCCAAGTTTGGTCTTGATCAGTTATTGGATGAGGTTCGTAGTGGTCTCGGGAATTGAGTGAAGGTACTTCAAGTCCCATCATCTGTGGTCCATCCTCCTCCAACCTGCATCAGGATGTAGAGTGCCATGGGGGCTCTGTGTGCCAAGTTTGCTCTTTGGTAGTAATTGAATGAGTGTTGCTGTTGTGACAGGAAGTGAGTAAAGGTACTGCAAGTCCTATCATCTATGGTCCATCCTCCTCCAAACAGCACCAGGCTGTAGAGTGGGTCATGGGGGCTCTGTGTGCCAAGTTTGATCTTGATCATTCATTGATGAGGGTCGCAGCAGTCTCGGGGAGTGGAAGTACTTCAAGTCCCATCATCCATGGGTCATCTTCCTCAAACCTGCAGTAGGATGTAGGGGACTCTGTGTGTCAAGTTTGGTCTTTATTGGTCTTTATTGGTCTTTGTTGGGGGCTGCAGTGGTCTGTGGGAACTGAAGAGTGTACTACAAACCCCATCATCCATTGTCCGTCCTTCCCCAAACCTCACCAGGATGTAAATGGGGTCATGGGGGTTATGTGTGCCAAGTTTGGTCCAGGTCCATTACCCGTGCTGGTCACAGTGGCCTGTGAAAGTGGCAGCCAATCAGAACGCTGCCACATACATACCCACATACACACATTCACTTTTATTATATAGATAGATAGAGCTAGAGATATAGATTCTTATTATTTACATATATCCTCTAGTTTGATGCTTGCCAGTGGTCTTATAAACTTCATTAGATTTTTCTGGAGTACTGTAGAGTTACTTATGGAACTGCTGGAAATCATAAATGGTAGTTATCCACCATACAATAGATGGGCAACCAGATACAGTGCCATCAATATAAAACCTGTTGTTGGCCCTGGACATGTTGGCTCTTGACCAGACACCTGTGTCCTAACAGGAGCAGGCAAACATCTCCATGTCATGAGCACACTGCAGAAAGGATAGCCCTACTGGCAGAAAAAAAAACAAGGATGGAGCAATACTGACCTTGAATGACAAAATTTAAAATTACTCTTCTGGTACATGATGATGAGGTCTTTCTGTCCTTATCAATCTTTCATACCAAAAACATGATTTCAAAATTTCTGTTGTCATTCAAGGTCAGTGTCCTAGCAAACACTTTCTTCCTGCCCACCTGACTGCTATTTTAGCCTCCAACATTTCATGAGGCCACATCCCTGTTACCAATTCAACTAACTGAGAAAGGACAAAGGCACAAAAAGAGGGAACATTATTTTTTGAGCTAAGCAATAATGTAGTAAACTACACAGTTCTTACCAGAAAAAGAAATGAATTACAAATAACAATCAGTTGTCTACACTTGGTTGCGTCCTTGTTTTGTTTATTCTGACCATGATAACTGCTTACTCTGATGTCTTTTGGGGACTAAACTGGGATCCATTTTCATCTGCTCTCAGTTTCAAGGTAGGCAGAGCACCACAGAAGCCAAGTCAGCTCCTTTTTCATTTTTATTGTTGCAAATTGAAAGCTCTGCCACTGACTTACTCTGGCAGCTCAATTATTGGCATTATAAATCTCCTATAAATTTTACCCAAACATTTACACATAATGCCCATGGCTCCTGTGACAGGCTATTTCTTTTAAAGGACTTAGGGGACAAACCTCATAAATCAACCTACCTATATTTTTAATGTATTACTGCCAGTTCTATGTTACCCTGTGAAGCTTTTTAAAAGAAAACTTTAAAAACTCTGTTTTACAAAATGGTTGAAAGCAAAAGGAGGAGCTGGAAAGGAAAACAGTTGAGAGAATTATATTTTTCTAGCCAGTTGGTTTGTAGTGCTTTCTTTCATTTTTGGAATTTGGTATTTGGAATAATCAAATGCCTGCAATATGTGCATCTTATTGTGTATATGATTCACTTTGTGCATACATAAATAAAAAGGACAAGAAATTTGTATTTTCAGGAGTCAAACATATTTCATTTTGATTTTACAGCTAAGACTGTCCAGTTTTTCTGGTTTGTTTTCAGAATAAACAAAAACGTTTGAACATGGAGCAGTCACTTTCAAAGGTAAAGTGAGAAATTATAAAACATACTCTATTACATTATTGGTATTGAAGCTGAAAAGCCTGAGCTTTGTAACAGCTTTGCTTTTGTTTTGTTTTGTTTTGTCTTGTGTTTCAAATACACACTAAGAAGTAACTGTAACTATTACACGTAGCCTGCAAAATGTTTTCAGTAATCAGAGGTTCTCCAAAAATATATGAACAAGTGTCCAGTCACTTGATTAGGTGATCAAACATGCTAAATGTATTTGGAAGAGACAGTGCTGAGATCAAATTTAATATTTCATTTGTTTAAATGGGGTATTTTTTCATGACTTAAGCACCCAGCCATGATCTGGACAAAGACACAGAGAGCAAAAGGGTAATGGAACTATTGAAGGAAGCAATGGCCTTGAAACGGATTATTCCTTCTTACCTACTTATGGAAATGGGATAAGAAGCATTTAATCTAGCCTACTTGTTTCTAGTCAGAAAGTGGATGCAAAGCGATTCTATGACTCTATGATTGGCTTACTTATTAGAGAGAGATGTATCAGTCAGTCCTCCTCTTTCGAGATTCTGTGGCTGGTGTTAAGAAGAGACAGATCTCTCTCTTCTATCCTGATTGGTGCCTTCTGATGCTGATGCAGTCTTGAAAATGTAGTTTAGGGCAAGCATATGGCACTTTGCTTCCCAAACTATGTTTGTGCATGTGTATAATTAAATGACTATAATTTGGAAATTTCAGGGGCTTTTATCTCCCTCATTTTTAAAGCTATTGGGGTGAAATGTTCTAAAATTGTAGGACACATTTACCACTCTTTGCCCATCAAGTTTCATAACATTTCACTTATCCACTGAATTTTGGGGAATTTTCAAAGTCTTTATAAACAGCATTTTTTTAAAAAAAATTACAAGAACCAGCTCCTTGAATTTTCTATTCAATGACACAAGATAACAAGGGATAATTCCCCACAAATTTCAGAAATACACATACATCTACAGATTTTAGGGATTTTTTTTAAAGCTTTGACAAAAACCAACTGTTTACTAGCTGTACTTATGCTTCCTTTCACTCGCTTAGGGTGCTTACTTGCCTTGCACTGAATGAAACTAGCTTTGGGAGCCTTCCGAGCTTTATAAAACAGTAACAAAAAGATATGGGGGTTGGTTTTGATTCTTATGTTTTTGGTGTGGGTCACACAGGCATGTTGGAATGGCTTCCAACTTACAAAACTTCCAGTTTCCTTACAATTTCTGCTTTTGCACACCTCTAGCAACTACATCTCCATAGCAGTGTCTTCCAATGCTATTGGCCTTAACACATGCTTTAAGAGATGAACATCTATATTATTAGAGGTGGGGAAATTAATGAAAATGCATACAGATGTTTTTCTATAGTTAGATACTGTAGTTAGCCACTCCGGGGGAGGGGGGGATCTGGAGCCCTGACAAATGATGTCCTTACATAATGTTCATCTACAGAATTACTTCTCCACTGATTCCCTTGCTCCCTAACTTCATGGAAATGGATGTAGGTTTTTTTAATGGGTTGCATTGATGAAAGGTATCTTGTGGAGATAAAAGTTGTATTTTTCGGGATTTGAGTTGTTGCATGGTTGATATAGAATTTCAACCTCCACAACAATAAAAAGAAGGGTTGGCACAAATTGGATGTAGACTCTCATAATCATTAACAGGAAAAAATATCGCCTGTGATTTTTTCCTGGAAAGTAAAAAAATGAAAACAAATCAATTATACAAGAAATAACTACATGAAGCCTGCCCCCATATGTCTTTTAACATTTGGTATGTAGAAGAAGGTCTGATTGGCTCAGGCAAAATTAACAGGGTGGGGAAAGTTGCAAAAGGGCTGTTTGAAATCTTGTACAGATGGATCATAACAAAAGCGACAGGATGTTATAAATCGCCCTGGGCTTTGCTAAGTTCCATATGCTCTATCAGTAATTATGCCAGCCTTAACAAAATTTATTGCGCAAGACTCTTGGTGCTGGCAGACTATCAGAGTTAGCATAATATCAATTAGCATAAGGCTGCCAGAAAGTAGACTTATCCTCATTCCATTTACCTGAAGACTACTGTGGCTGATCGAGGCCACAACTGAAAACTAGAGATGTGTCAAATTTATCTGTCTCGATTTCGAAGGGATTGGGGGGCAAAAGTGAGACTGTGATACAAGAAGAAGGCAAGCTCCTCCAGATGAAGTCAAATCATTACTGTCAGTCTCTAAATCATTTTGATTAGCACAGTATGAACTAAGCACAAAACAAGAATTACTGCCCCCAGATTATACACCCTTTCACAAACTGCTGAAATACTTTCTCTCTATATGAAGCACATTAGTAAGGAATTGAACATTTATATATGCATACATTAAAAATATATTTTATCAAGAAACCATACCAATTGCAGATGAAATTTACTCATCAAATACAAGTTTCTTTCTTCATTTTTTTCTATGTCACCTAACTCATGTTGAAAAAGTGAGCCTCTAAGGGCCCTTCTACACATGCATAAAAACCTGGAAGAAACTGGGATAAAAGGGGTGGTGGCTAAATGACATTTTTAGAAAATGCATACGAAATTGGGTTAACAGTTGAAATGCATGTGTTTAAAAGATGCGCTTAAAAGCCAATTCACACCAAAAATGTGCATAGTCCATTACTGTATATCCCTGCAGTCATGAAAAACATGTGAATTCCTTCCTAGACCTTGGTAGGGACTGCTCCAGTGCACATGCACATTTAAAAAAAAACACACAAACAGCTGATTGGGTTGTCAAAAAATGGACCCACAGGTGGCTCAATCTAAGCACAATTGGAAAGCAATTAGAACTCTCTGCAACCGTTCCTTTCTTCTGATCTTTGTAATATTAAACAGAGCTTGAATTTAAAGTTGGGTAAGGAGAGAGAATACGAAATCTGCTTCAGTGTACATTTAGATATTCACATGTGCATATATAACATCCAGGGCATCTCAGAGAGATATTTTTAAAAAACTTCTGCTGGATATCCCCGGTCTCCTGTCCATCTTTGGATTTGTAAAATCTGCTACAAAGGAAGGTCTCCCATTTCTTGGGACTCACAGGTCTGTGTATGGAGTTGCTGTCAGGTCACGAGATTTTTAAACTCATTTATTTAAACTCACATTTTGATGCTGTCTGGAAGTGCCCTGAGATAAATAATAAGCAATTTCATTACACTAGAGAAAAAATTCGCTTAAAATACGGTTTCTGCCTCCTGCAGAATTATGGGGCTTGTAGTTTAGTGAGGCTGTCAAAGGCTTCTCCCTAAATTACAAACCCCAGAATTTTGCAGGAGACAGAAACCAGTGGATTTTTTCTCTAGTGTGATGAAGCCCAAGGAAACAACCTGGGGTCTAATTTAACATAACTAAGTAGGCTGCCTTCCTTTCCATGTTTCTAGGCACTCAGGAGAGTTCTTATTTTGTTTCAAGAGTTAAGTGCGATATTGCAGCATTGTGAAGCAAAATTAAGCTTCTGGTTTATCCATTTCTCCTCTCCACATGTGTCCCAGATTTTTCAAGCTTCCCAAAGCAATTGAACCAAAAAGAAAATGAAAACCCATGGTAAGGAAAGGAAGGAACAAACAAGGGTTCTGAAAGAAATTCTATTTCTACAGATGCCTGAACAAGTTTGTATTTCAAATATGTTAGAACCTGAATTATACTCAGATATTTGTCACTAGCCTGTGCACCATCTGGCACAGTGTTTCTCAAACAGTTTTAATGATGAATTTTAAACTTCTAAGTTTAAATTTGTATTTTGTAGAATTATGCTTTAATAGGTGTATTTTACAGAGAGTTTAAAAATTATTATATGTTTGATTATGTGTTTTATCAATGTTGTAACCTACTCTGAGCCATGAATAGAGACGGGTAAGAAAATATAATAATAATAATAATAATAATAATAATAATACTCTCTGCTTATCCAGGTGTTTTGAACTTCAGTGCTCAGAAATCCCAGGTAATTTACCAGTTGTTAAGAATAGTAATTATGGGAGTTGAAGTCCAAAACATCTGGAGAAGCACAGTTTGAGAAACACTGTTCTAGCAGCATTAATTTTGATGAAAACAATATAGAGTTCCATAACCTGCCTGAGCTGAGGGCAAACCCTAACCTCTTATAATTATCATGCATTGCTTGGGTGCCATAATGAGATTCTAAAGAGGATAATCACAAAGTAGGGGTACTGAATATGTACAGTTTTGGGCATGGGCCAAGACCAGGGGTGTGGTGTCGAATTCTGAAGTATGAGTACTCATTGTGAGAGTCCCCATAGCCGCAATCCCTAAGGACAAAAAATATAGGCAGCTGTGTTGATCTATATGTGTGGGTTTTCATGCCCCCTCCCCTCCCCCAGTAACAGCTCTCTTGTAAAGCTAATGGCTTCTTAATTGTCTAATAAAGACCAAGCCACCACAAACATACTTTACATTAGAACAGAAAACAGCCATATATTGTAACTAGGAAAAATTCACCCATCAGCTGTTGGGAAGATGTGAATTACATCTAGATCAAACCGCAAAACATGACTGAAGCGACAGTGCTAGTTAGTGGTTCTAAAGTCCGTGTCCTGGGTTTATCCACTCCAGGCTTCAGAACTTCAAAGAAGCTGCTAAATGTATTTTAGGCTTTAAGGTAGATAGCATCCTGTATCAATAATGGTTATCATCCCATTAATATGAAATCTGTCAGCTGGCACTGGATGGCAGATGACGCAGCTAATAATATGTCCTGCTATTTTGGCTGTGTGATTTCTACCCACTCCTTGACAACACTAGCAAATGGGACAATTCTAATGAGAAAAAAGACACCCTAAAAACTCTGTTTAGTAGTATATATGACACTACTGGAATATATGCTGAACGCACTCAGCTTAATGCTTGATTGGCAAGGTTAACAAGTTTTTGACACAGGCAATAAAGTCAACAATGACACAGTCACTGGGCTGTCCAGGAAAAATGCTATATCCAAAGTGGCTGTTTAAAATGGTGGGAAGACACTG
The DNA here is from genome assembly GCF_037176765.1 of Anolis sagrei. NCBI lineage: Eukaryota > Metazoa > Chordata > Lepidosauria > Squamata > Anolidae > Anolis > Anolis sagrei. Next base: position 93,270,471 of record NC_090022.1, on the reverse strand, counting down.
AAAGATTGAGAGCCCAAAGTCCCCCGAGTCATTTTGAACAAATTAAAATGGCTTACATTGTAATAATAATTCATAATAATTCATTTCACATGTTTGAACACAGAAATCAAGAAGTAAAGTCTGTTTTTCTGGGTGAGTGCCAGCTAACATATGCGCTCTTTGCAATTTCATTTAACATTCATAGAAGAAATGAAATGCATAATTGGAAAACAAGTTGGAATGAGTTTTAAGCCCCCAACAGTGAAATGTTTTCTTCAAATCGTTGCATTGCACCTCCTAAGAGATAACAAAAATATATAGCTTTCTTTACTAGGCATACTGTCCTAGCATGAATATGCATTAGCAAAGAAATGCTTTATTCCTTCAAATGAAGGCATGAGCAAGGCAATTTCTGGCAGAAAAAGAGATTCTGACTGGCAATTTATATGGATGGGATCAATGCCATCAAAAGTGGTTGCCTTTTCATACCTCTTGGCTAAAAAGAATTATTCTCAGCTGCTACACAGTCTGGATTTAATCCTGTTTCTATATTTGTTTGAGTGGTTCTCATCTATAAATTGCCACTAAGGCAGGCAGGTGGTTCCAGTTTAAGAATCTGCTTTAACAGCTGACACAGGATTCAGTGCTTGGTAAATGGGGCAGAACTTTTAAAATGTCACTGCTCATAAAAATAATATATATCTGCCCAAGGCCTTTTCTTAATTTAGCCCCTTGTTGACGGCTTGCCCGTGAGATCTCTGTTAATGGAACAATACTACTTCCTGCTGACGAGCTACTATAGCACCCTCTCTTTGGGGCTGCCTTTAGACTTTTTAAGACAGCTGGCCCCGCATGCTGTTGCAAGGTTATTAACAAGGGAGATTTTCTTTCAAATCACATAAACTTAATTGACTGATTGGATGATTGATTTTATTAAATGTATCTGCCAGAAGAAGACACTCTACACAGCTAACAGTGCTAAAAGACAGAATTAAAACAAGCGCTTGATTAAAACACAGCATAATACTCCATCAAATACAACCTTGCTAAAAAATACAAGAAAAGTTTATCTGCACACATATAGTTCAGCCTCTTTCAACAAGATATATGTTGAGAATCCCTTATCTACATTATCTTGTGTAATATTGCAATGCAAGGTGATCCATTGAATCTGATAGACGGGAGTTTCAGGCCATACTTCTTCATAAAATGCATCACTGTGAAATTCCTGTCCTTGTGATTTGATGGTGGCCACCAATTTGGACAGCTTTAAAAAAGATTAGAAAAATTGCTGTCAGTGTTTACTAACTATAATGGCTATATATTATGTCCAACATGAAAGACATATGTCCCTGAATACCATTTGCTAGAAAGCAAAAGTGTGAGGGGACGAATTCCTAGTGCTATGTTTCAAATCTTCCCTATGTGCATCTGGATGGTCACCATTAGATCAGAATGCTGAGCCAGACTGGTTTTTGGTTTCATCCATCACAGCATTTCTTTAATGGTCCTATGATGTCCAACAGTTGGTTTTTACTCCTAATTAATATCTAACCTAAGTCTTTCCCTGCATATACATGCACTTGTTTTCACTTGATCCCCTTCCTATTATTCTGTTGCTTTAGCATGTAGGATGGGCTAGAAAAAGTATATTTTCTCCTTTGTTCTCTCTAACATCTTCCACAAGAAGTGTTCAGAAGTCAGCCAGATACAGAGAGCAATAAAAAACCTATCTCGGAATGGGGATAGTATGTAGATTTCCTTTCTCCTCTTGTCATGGCAAAATGCAGGGTAAATACATTTCTGAAACTGAAAAGTGGGAAGATTTGTTTAAAAAATACTTAAGACATGCCGAGAAAAATGTGGTTTTAATTATGATCTTTTACTCAGAGAGGTCTAAGATATTCAATTGGTTTGTGAGGTTCATGGATACTCTTCTTGAGCTCAGCTCAAACTTCAAAGTTCTGTTATATTTCTTGCCTTGCTTTACTCTTCAGACTCTACATGATTTCTCCTGCTAACTTTGCCAGGGCAGTCATGGGAAAGTTACCAGTGGCAAAGAGTTCAAGTTGAGTTTGCACATAATGGCCAGATTGCTTCTCCTTGAGATGTTTATCAAAGCTTTGCCTAACTACTGATATAGCCAGCTGGATCTAGATCAGGGGTTCTCATTTATTTTTCAGTTGTGGAGCCCTTTTTGAAGCATATGTTTCTTGTGGAGCCCCAATAAATGTTTATATGTCTTGTTGAAGGCTTTCATGGCCAGAATCACTGGGTTGTTGTAGGTTTTTTCGAGCTATATGGCCATGGTCTAGACCATGGCCATATAGCCCGAAAAAACCTACAACAACCCAGTTTATATGTCTGTCATCTATCTGTCTGTCTATCTATCAGGTATGGGCAATTTTTTTTTGCCTCAGTGTGTTTTAAAATTTGACACATGGTCCGGGCCAGTGGCAGATAGATGGAAAGTGTTTGTGTGAATTAACTGAAAAAAGCAAGGAAGCAAGGAAAGTGAGTAGAAAAGGCTATTGGCGTTGAGGGGGACAAGGGAAAAAGATGTTTGGTGGCAAGAGAGGTGGGGGAGGAGGCTTTTGGTGGTGAGGGAGTGAGGGGAAAAGGCTTTTGGTGGTGAGGGAGGGGGGGAGAACCTGGAAGGAGGAGACAAAGCTAGAAGGGGGGAGAAGGAGAAAACTATGGAGCCCCTCAGTATGCTTCAAGGAGCCCTGAGGGCTCTGCAGAGCACACTTTGAGAACCACTGATCTAGATGATCTAGTCTAGCATGAAGCCAGTTGTAGGAGAATTCCAGGGCAAAAACGAATGTCAAGAATATTTCGAGGAAACATCTAATTTCCATCCAATTTCCTCTGTCGAAGCGGGTGAGACAGAGGCTAGAGCGACATTAGCACCAGACTCGTAGAGAATCCAACCAAGCATGGAACAGAGCATATTTAAAGTCTTATTCCATGGCAATGGAAGCAGCAGAAAAGTCATACATTGCTGTCAATATTGCAGCTGCAAAGAACCGGCCTTCTGAGCTGTTTCAAGCAGTCAGAGGCTTATTATACCCAACTCTGCAAGGGGTGACCTCTGATGACTCAGCAGCACTTTGTGAGGAATTTGCACAGCACTTTGTGGATAAAACTGGCCACCAGTTTTAATGCAGTCAGTTCTATGGATGTGACCTGGGCATCTGTTTGTTCAGTTTTAATGGATTCATTTCAATTGGTCCACTCTGAGGATGTGGACAGGATTCTTTGGGAAGTGAGGGCTACTACATGCATCCTAGACCCTTGCCCATCATCGCTGATAAAACAAGCCAAAGGCGACCTGGGTGAGTAGGTAAAGTTGCTAGGTAATACCTCATTGCTACAAGGCATATTTCCAGGTAGCCTAAAAGAGGCTATAGTTAGATGAATTTAAAAGAAGCCATTCCTCAACCAACCAGTGATGGACAACTTTCGGCCAAAGTCAAATCTCCCCTTCCTAGGCAAGCTTCTGGAGTGCATGGTTACCTCACAACTCCAGCGATTCCTGGATGAAACAGATTATCTAGAACCATCTCAGTCTGGTTTCAGGCCCAGCTATGGGACTGAGACAGCATTGGTCACCTTGGTAGATGTTATACATAAAGAGCTAGACAGGGGGAGTGTGTCCCTACTAGTTCTCTTAGACCTTTCAGTGGCTTTCGATACCATCGATCATGGTATCCTTCTGGACTGCCTCACAGGCATGGGACTAAGGGGCACTGTTTAGCATTGGCTCTGGTCTTTCCTTGAAGGTTGGGTTCAGAAGTTGGGACTGTGTGACTCCTGCTCAACCTCATGGCCTTTGTCCTGTGGGGTTCCACGGGGTTTAGTACTGTCCCCCATGTTATTTAACATCTACACAAAACTGCTGGGAGAAATCATCCAGAGTTTTGGAGTTCTGTGCGACCTGTGCACAGATGACACCCAACTCTATCACTGTTTTCCACTGAACATCAAGGATGTCATCTTGACCTTGAACCGGTGTCTGTCAGCTGTGATGGTGTGGATGAGGATGAACAAATTGAAATTGAATCCTGACAAGGCAGAGGTACTTTTTGTCAGTCACAGGGCCAATCAGGGTATAGGGTTGCAACCTGTGCTGTATGGGGTCACACTCCCACTGAAGGTGCAGGCCCACATATTGGGGGGTCCTCCTGGATTCAACACTGACTTTGGAGGCCCAGGTGTCGGTGTTGGCTGGGAGGGCCTTTGCATAGCTAAGTACAACTGTGACTGTACTTTGAAAAGCCTGATCTGGCCATGATGGTACATGCCTTAGTCACATCCAGATTAGACTACTGAAATGTGCTCTATGTAGGGCTGCGTTCAGAAACTTCAAGTGGTGCAGAAACTTCAAGTGGTGCAAAGCTTAGCTGCCAGACTACTCACAGGAGTGAGGTATAGGGAAAGAACTAGCCCCCTCCTAAAACAACTGCACTAGCTACCTGTTTGTTTCTGGGTGCAATTCAAGGTGCTGGCCTTAGCCTATAAAGCCCTAAGTCATTCGGGCCCAGACTACTTAGTGGACTGAATCTCCTCTTATGAGCCCACACAACCCCTGGGGTTATCAGGAAAGGCTGTGCTTTCAGTCCCACCATTGTCAGAAGTGCAATTGGGAATGAGAGAGAGGGCCTTTTCAGTGGTGATCCCACAGCTCTGGAACTCCCTCTCTAAAGAGGTTAGAATGGACTCCTTGCTGCTTTCTTTTCAGAAGCAAGAAAAATGCTATCTTTGGAAACAGGCCTTCCCCAGAGAAGATCATTAGGCAAATATCTATCTTTTATGTGAAATGTGTGATTCATATACAGCAGACTTTCATTATTGGTGTGTTTATGGCTCATAGGAATCGAATTTTCATATGGGGTTTTAAAACTGGAATGCTAAATCAGGCTTGTATTCATTATTTATTTATTTATTTCCTTCCTTTATACCCCGCCTTTCTCACCCCTCAGGGGACTCAAGGTGACTTACAGCTCTGGCAAAATTCAATACCAGTAAAGCCAACAATAAATAAATAAAACATACCCCATAATTAAAACGATTAGCAGTTGATCAATACAATACATAAAACAGTATACAGCTTAAAACATATAAAGTGCATAAGTTCCATTCATCCAAAATCCAATGGCTTAAATTATGTATATGGATAAGGAGTTGAATTGGAAGACATTTATTATTGTAGTTTTGATGGTTTTTATATAGATTTTATTATATGATGTATATTTTTTAGGCCTGGGCGGTTTCGTTCGTTAATTTTGTAATTCGTTAAATATTCGTTAATTTTAGCAATTACAAAACGATTACAAAACTTATTTTTAAACCCGGAAGTGTTTTTAAATATTGAAACGGCAGGCGCCAAAAAATTTTGTATTTCCGTCCATTTCGGAAATACGTAAGATGGCCTGGCGATGCTTGCTGGGAGCTCTCCTCTCTCTCCTCTCTTAGCCAGTCAGAGCAGAGCCTGAAAGAGGAGGAGGAGGAGGAGGAGGAGGAGAGGGCGGGGAAGGCGCCGGCTGAGCAAGCGAGCGAGAGGGCGAGCGAGAGGGCGAGCGAGAGGGCGAGCGACCCTCAGCGGGAAGGCGGCCCGTCCCTCCTTCCTCACTTTTGCGGTGGGTGTGCTTCGTTCTCCCAATTCCTTAGCGGAGGGCTGGGCTAGATGGCCTTTGGGGACCCCTTCTCCCAATTTCGCATTGCTTCGGAGGAGCCGGGCCCGACTCGGCGGCAGCGCTTGAGGGCCTGCCAGAGTGAGTGCCTGCCTTCCCTCCTTAATAATAATTTCTCCTCCCTATTCTACTAAATTAATAATTAAATTAAAAAAATATTTAAAAAATATTGAAAAAAAAGGGCGCCATCTTTACAAAATGTTTTGTAAATATTAACGAAATTTCGTAAATACCGAACTTTTTTAAGGGAAAATTTTGTAATTATTTTAAATATCGAAACAAAAAAAACCCCAAATACAAATCGATTTTAGAAACAAATTTTTGCGTTGTTACCCAGGCCTAATATTTTTAATTGATGTATATATGTATGTTGTGGCATCTAATTGCTGCCAATTTGTACGCCACCTTGAGTCGCCTTCAGGCTGAAAAGAGCGGGATAAAAATGCTATAAAATAAATAAATAAATAAAAATCCTTGCTCATAATCCTTATTTGGATCTTGTTGAAAACCATCATGACTTGTTCTTGGAACACTTGTGTGCAGAGCCAGGTCTTTAGCAGAAGGAATGGGGCCTGTCTGATGTCACTGGGGGGAGAGTTCCCCAGTCGAGGGACCACCACTGAGAAGCCCCTGTCTCTCGTCCCCACCAGTCACACTTGCAAGGGAGGTGGGACCAAGAACAGAGCCTCTCTAGATGAATTTAAAGTTCTAGTAGGCTCATAAGAGGAGATACATTCGAACAGGTAAGTTGTACCAGAACCAATAAGCAGAACCATATAGGTCAAGACCAGCACTTTAAATTGGGCTTGATAGCAAATTGGCAGCCAGTCGAGCTGGTGCAACAGAGGAGTTGTGTACTCCCTGTACGTCGCTCCAGTTAGAAATCTGGCTGCCGCACGCTGGACTAATTGAAGCTTCTGGGCCATCTTCAAAGGCAACCCCATGTACACTGTGTTGCAGTAATCTATGTGAAATGCAACAAGAGCATGGACCACTATGGCCAAGTCTGACTTTTCAAGGTACGGGCACAACCAGTGCACAAGTTTTAATTGTGCAAAAGCTCTCCAAGCCACCGCTGAAACCTGGGGCTCCAGGCTCAGTGATAAATCCAGGATCACTCCCTGAGTCCCACTCTGAGAGAAAACCAAGATAGAAATAAATAAATATTAATATTAATAATCATCCCCATCAGTTTTGTATTCTATTTCAAACATAACTTTAAAATATTGGCACCCGATAAAAGAAATATTTCACATGTAGCTCTCTGAGATTGATAGAATATCTCATATGGTTCTCCCCCTTTAATTCCTTCCATCCCACATTACTTTTGAAATAGGCACAAGACAATCGGCCCTACAGCCACCTTTGCTTCTTAGGAGAGAGAGCCTCATTTTGATACATTGGGGAGGGAGGTGGAGGGGTAGCACCACAGGGTTGTCCTCCTCACACACTGGTAGAATATATTTGAGGGTCAGGCTAGGGAAGAAGGAAGGCAGTAAACCTCTCCACCACATCCTCTTAGCACAGAATGTGTTAGTTTCCAATGTGGGCTTTGTAAAAGTTGTTAGCATAAAATATAGTATGATCCTTAGGTATTACATATTCCCGAGTTTGTCTTTAATGCCAGAACAACATGTCTACTATAAGTTTAAGAAGGAGCACAAAGAAACAACTATTTTAGGGTGTGTTTCTTTTCTCCTCCAAAGTTTTTTCCATCCGGTCGTGTTCTGAACTTTAGATTTGCCTTCCTGTTGGAATCAAGGTAAACACTAATAATAATAGTTTATAAGAGATTAAATAAAAAATTAGAAAATAAACTTAGAAAGCAGTTCTTTTCTTGTTTTATTCCTGATTCCTAAGTTGATTTTTCTACAAAGAAACATAGAATAGTGTCATGCTGAGCCGTATGCATTGGGAAAATTAGAAAATAAGCCTGAATTACAGCCTAGAGAGACAGCCAGTCAGTCTGCTAACTATAGTTTTTCTATTTTTTAAGGTTTTATCCTTTGCTTTTATCCTTTGCCATCAAGTACACAAGTCTGAAATAACTATAAGCGAGTCCCGACTGGACTGTAGGGGTTGGGCAATGCCCTGGCTTCTGCTACTTGGGGGAAAATTTTGTCTTGTTTTAAGTTAACATTATTTATCTGCAGGTTGCACAATTGGGTTTCAACTTGGTTATTGGAAACCCTATTTGGGCTGGGGCAGCGCAACCCCGTGTCTAGAGGAGGGCCTTAGTGGATGGTGCAAGGTATTGGGGGTGGGGTGGTGGTTATAGTTTGTGTGTGTGTGTGTGTGTATACACACACCAAAAGGCAAACCTTGATTCTGTACACAGGGATTCAAACATCCATTGCTTGATTTTTTTTTTTAAAAAAACAAACCCTTAATTTTGCCAATGTATTTACTTTACTACACTATTGTATATATAACGGAACCTGAGCATCCATGGATTCTGGTGTTCACAGAGAGTGCTGGAACCACAGCAGGTACAAAGTATCTCAGCAGATACTAGGGGACCATTGTATTGCAGAAGCCACAGTGATTCAAAATTAGCAATTTCAAGACTGGTGGCGATGCTGTAAGTCAGGATGTACATTTATAAAGTCCACATCCATGGACTTTTCTAACCACATGTAATAAATAGCTGTTTCCATTGTTTGGGAGTGTTGTTTCATAAAATGATACTATATCGACCTCCTTTTTGCATTGTGTGAGTGTGGGGAGAGGCATGGGGGGAGGGTAAGAAATGCTATTTTGCTTGGTAAAAGAGGCGTTCTTGTTGCTTATTCAAGCTTCAAATTTCAGATTCAGATTTAGGTTGTGGAGGGGGGGGGGTATTTTGTAACTAGGTAACCATTTTTTTATCCTGCTCCTCTGGCTCGGTTGAACAGCTGGCTGTTTTTTGTTTTTGTTTTTTGCTTGTTTGTTTTTGGCCTGTATCCCTGGTCTACGAGTAAGGCTGCTGTGGGTTGTTTTCTCCTTGTGTTTGTTTGTTTTGCAAATGAAGCTTAATTGATATCACATTGTGCAAGTTTTAAACTGTAGTTGTTTGAATGCCTCACACCATTGATTTTAATGCCCATTGACAAGAATATTTCAGTTTTATATACATCCATATCTAGGGCTACAAGGTCTATAACTGCATTTTCAGATTGCATTTCTTAAATTTTGTTCATAATCCACCTTATAATATCTATCTATCTATCTATCTATCTATCTATCTATCTATCTATCTATAAATGTTCTGTTAATTTTTAGTGACATCATAACTCAAAAACCACTGGATGAATTGCCACCAAATTTGACCACAAGATACCTACTAACCCCAGGAGTGACCATCACTAAAAAAAAAAAAAAAACACCAAAAAAAACCCTGGGATTTAAAAACCCCCAAAATAAAAAAAATACATTACAATGCATGTACGAACCCCCCCCCCCCTCCCCAAGACAAAGGAAAACCAATGCACCAACCATCCATAGTGAGATGGCCGTCCTTGCTGGTGCCAAATGAGGCCTAGACATAGAGTCAGGCTGCAGCTCGGACACACACTGTAGAATGGATGCAGTTTGGCTCCATTTTTACCTCTGGAGGGGTGACCAAGGCAGCCGCCAGGAGGAGGGCAGTAATGGGACACCCAGCAGCCATGGCCAGCCCAAGACTCCCAATACAAGAGGTGAAGGGAAGATGGAGGCGAAGGCAGTCAGGGAAGGAAGGAGGGAGGGAGGGAAAGAAGTAGGCTCAGCTCCTCGCAATGATTCCCACACACTAGATTTCAACTCCCAGAAGCCTCTGCTACCTTGGACAATGACAAAAGAATCTGGGAATTGAAGTCCAAAACACTTTCCTGCTCTGTCTCTTATGTTCCCTCTGTTTGACCTCTAAGGCTGGATAGCAGATGGCAGAGCGATCGATGGCAAACTCCTGCCTGGGGTGCTCGCTATCAACACACTCTGGCCTTGGTGAGCACTGTCTGCTGGCTATCAAGGGAACCCAAGATGACAGTGGCGGTTGTGCTGATGGTGGGAGAAACAGGCACAGAGCACAAGAAAAGGGGAATGAGGAAGGTGCCCTGGGCACCTAGGCTGCCTTTCCCACCCTGGATGGTGGCCAAAAGCAGGCAGAAGGCAACAGGAGGGAGAAACAACAGGAGGCAGTCCTAAATAAAAGACCTCCCTAACAAGGAAGAAGGAAAGAAACAAGACAGGAAGGAGGGAGAGAAGAAGGCAGGGAGGAAAAGAGGGAAGGTGGGTAGTAGGGAAAGGGGAAGGAATGAAAAAGAGAAGGAGGGAAGGAAAGAGGGAAGGAAGGAAGAAGGAAGGAAGGACAGAAAAAAAAGAAAGAGGTATCAAAGGAAGGAAGAAGAGAAAAAAGAAAGGAAAGAAAATGGGGAGGAAATAATTATAAATTAAGACGAGGAGTGAATTTTTCACCAGTGCAAGATGATCCTCATAATCCCTTCTGATATTCAGAAAGATGCCTGTTTGGGTAACCTAAGAGCACTCACATGCTCAAGTGGAATGCTTTATGTTTTTTGTTTTTTGCTCTTTGATACCTCTAAGCTGGACAAACTACTTTTATCTATGTATCTGTCCAGCAGAAGGAAGTACAATCACTTAAAAAAATAGGTGATTTTCCCTGAAGCACACCCAAATGCAAAATGTTGTTCATTCTCTTCTCATTACTTTTGAAGCAAGTCAGAAAGAAACCGATTGCACTCAGACATTGACATGCAAAGGATGTTGAATTATTAACGTCTACTTAATTTTCCATTTTTTCTTTTCAAAGAGATGGTGGTTGACATCCATCAGTGTGAAATAATTAATTATCTATTCTGTTTGGATTAAGAACTACAAGACTGGTTGAAGTAGAGCCCCTTTGAAGTTCACAATTTGAGGAGAATGAAGAAAAAAAATGGCTACAAAGAAGGGCGTTGTCTGTCATGAAGATATGAATCACAGTTGTCTCAACAGATGAAGCAAGACAATCACTAATTTTATCCATCACCACTCAAGCAATACACCCCTACCCAATGGCCTCTCAACAGGGGTACGGAAACAGGACAACAAACCTGGATGGAAACATAGTATAACTTTACTTCAACAAAGCCAATCCACAATGTGTAAAGCAATTGGCTCTGATTACATTAACCTGAGAACTGTCTGAAATCATCCTAGAAGGTCTCAACTCAAAGGCATGTCAGAGGCAATACCCATCACATCCTAGCACAGCCACATTTCTCAGACTGAAACACTCACAAGCCTTCACTTCTTTTTGATGTGGGAGGAACGGGCTGCCAAAGTAAACTACAATTAATTTTGAAGGAGAGGAGAAGCCATGTCACCAGGTGCTTGAGCTCTAGATTTCAAGTATTATTAGAATGATGTAGGGTTTTAGTTTTACCCTGCTGGTCCAGATTTGCTAAATGGATAGCATTTTGTTTTTGGCCTGCATCCCTGGCCTATGGGTGTGCTGCTTGTGGGATGATATCCCCCTGCTTTTGTTTGTTTGTTTTGTAAATGGACCCAAGTGAATAAAACCATAGTGAATAAGGCTACCCTTTGGTTCATGAGGTCCTAATAGCAACAAAACACTTGAGGGCAGCCTGGGCTTGTTTTTCTGCTGTTTAAAAATATTGGTGTTCCAAACTTTAAGTCTATCTTGTCAGTTAGTGTTAAAGAAAGATTAGCAGTCACTTTCAACCAAAGATTAAAACTATGCCAGCTCATGATTTTCTGTACCAGCCCTTGGGCTCGGACCCAGTCTCCAGTCATTGAAAAGGACTGCTAGAAATATTGGGGGTGTTGGCTGAAAAGGGGAAGATTTTACATTGGTCACAAAACAATAATAACCTCTCTAAGGGACCAGAGTTTTTCCATGAAATTAATTCCACAGCAATCTACAAAGAAGAAAACCTTTATTACACTGGTATCTATTAAGCCTAATAAGCCAAATTACTCTTAAATGTACATTTTGACTAAAGAACAAAGAAGGACATTTTTCTCTATGTCAATTCTTTTGCCATGGGAACATTTTGCTGGAATGTCTCGTGGATGAAGACATTCCTGATTGAAGTGATCATCAGAGAGTGCACACTGGCTTCCTCTTTTCTTTTTATTTGTGATCTTTGTGAGCAGTGGTAACACTGTAACCACACGACAAAGATACCACTTTAAGGACTTCCCAGTATATGGCTCCACAAGATTGAGATTAATGCTACTGCAACTTCCCCTATTGCACTGTGTGTCAGATTTCATTTATTGTAATGACCTGCTATTTTCAACCCTGAATCTAATTTCATTATACACATTTGATATATATCATAGCCCAAATTTTATTTTTTAATTGTGATCTTTGACTGGCTCTGTCTTTCTTTGCTCCCATTCTGGTTTTCCTCTAGAGGTCATGTCTGTGCTTCTCGTGGAATTCACAGCGGTGTAAAGCCTTTGCAAACCAGATAAAAATCACCCCCCCCTTTTTTTGTAGAAATTCACTGACCTTTGATACCATGGGGAGACTCAGCCAAGTGTAGGGAAAGCGTACAGGAGAGAAGCAATGAACAGATTGGCCTTTTAGATCTTGTAAGATGATACAGCCAACTCAGGAGGGCAAATAGCAAAGGTTAATACAAGACAGTGAGGAGAGAAAGTACTGTTCTTTCTTGTAAATGAAATATAGGCTCTCTGGACAGCTATCAAGTCACGAAATCCTTGGATCCATTATATCCTTTAATACGCTCAATGATAATGCAGGTCTTTTTCTGCCTGAACCAATCTGGATTTTACAAATTATCATTGAAATCCATCACACAAATAAAGGAACAATATACTTCTTGTGCTGAAAAGATTTCCTGGATGAAAAATAGCTGACATACATAATGTGTACATTTCAATTTCTTCAGGATACAATAAGCACTCATTTTAAAGGATAAGCATCCTCTGAACTTCTGGTATTCACTAAAAGAACAGAAAATTATCTGACTTTAATTCAAACTAGTTGAGATTAGTTTTGCTCATAACAAGTACGTTTATTTCACATGCTACTACAAATAATATTACCCTCCAAAGGTGATATTATAAGTGTCTCAAAAGTATGTTTATATGGGAATTGTATGTAAAGAGATATTGTAGCACACTGAGACTGAGAGAAAGAAGTTTGTGGCATAAACTTTCATAGACTTAGATGCTATGGTATATCAGGTTTATTACATGAACTCACTATTCCACTACAGTTGTGTTATTGTTGGTAGTGGATAGATATTATACTGAACAATGATGATATTACACTTCTTTTTGCTACTGCAATTCAACAGATTCACAAAACCCTGGTCTCCATATCTGCACACTTCTTGCAATGTTGCTGTTCCATTATTATTATTATTATTAATTATTAATTATTAATTATTAATTATTTCTTTATTTATAGTATTTATATACTGCTTTTCTCATCCTTGGGGCACTCAAAGCGGTTTACATAAAATTTTCAGTGCAATTGTGAAAATGTGCAATTCCAGATTGTTGTTTTTTTAAGAGATGCAAATATAAACATAACATTCAAAATAGAAGGGAAACAGCAAGCTTGGGAATAGTGAGGGAGAGGGGAAGAGGATGAAAACACCAACTGTTAACATCACTTTGCTGCTGGCATACCAACACAGAAGAGAAAGGGACCCATCACAACATTGCAGGATTGGGAGCTATTGACGCAAATAACCCATCAATAGCTAGGGATTGGAGAATCATTAGGGGGAGGTAGACGAGCAGCAGGATGGATATGCCATCATGTGATAGCGAATGTCATCCATCTGCAATGCCAGTTGGCTTGCCTTATGTGATGAAGCCCTCTGTGTATGAAAGCTTATGATAAAAATCAAAGCTTATGATAAAAACCATCTCAACTGGGCTCTCCAGGCCAATGGATACTCCACCTCATTCATCAGAAGAGCTGCAAGACCAAGAACAAGCCACGAGAGTAAAGACGAAGATCCACCCAGAGGAAAAGTGTTCCTGCCATACATCAAGGGAACCACTGACCGCATAGGGAAGCTGATGAGGAAACACAACATACAAACAATCTACAAACCCACCAAGAAAATCCAACAAATGCTACGTTCAGCAAAGGACAAGAGGGATCCTCTCACCTCTGCAGGAGTCTACCGTATACCATGCAGCTGTGGACAAGTCTACATATGGACCACCAAACGCAGCGCCCAGACACGCATCAAGGAACATGAAAGGCACTGCAGACTCCTTCAACCAGAGAAGTCAGCCATAGCAGAGCACCTGATGAACCAGCCTGGACACAGCATATTATTTGAGAACACAGAAATGCTGGACCACACCAACAACCACCATGTCAGACTACACAGAGAAGCCATTGAAATCCACAAGCATGTGGACAATTTCAACAAAAAGGAAGAGACCATGAAAATGAACAAAATCTGGCTACCAGTATTAAAAAACTCTAAAATTATAACAGCTAAACAACAGAGAGGAAAAAACCAGGCACAGATTAACACCTCCCAGCAACAGATTTTCCCAGGCACAGGCAGGCCTTCAAATGCTAATGAAGGTGATCAGCTGAACATTCACACCTAACTGCAGCAGGTAAGAGCTCCTTGCCCCACCCCAGCCATTCCACAGATATATATAAACCCATTGTCCTAATTCCAACAGACTTCTACCTCTGAGGATGCTTGCCATAGATGCAGGCGAAACGTCAGGAGAAATGCCTCTAGAACATGGCTCTATAGCCCGAAAAAACCCACAAGAACCTTATGATAAAAATGTTTCTACATTTTTTCTTCCCAAGGCCCCTTCCATACAGCCCTATATCCCAGAATATCAAGGCAGAAAATCCCACATTATCTGAGTGTGGACTCAGGTAATGCAGTTCAGATATTGTGGGATTTTCTGCCTTGATATTCTGGGATATAAGACTGTATAGAAGGGCCCAAAGTTGCTACAATATCCTTTTGCATACTGATTCAGCCTAATATGGTTATATGTTTGAATTACACAAGAAATTGTTTTCTAGACCAAAAGGAAATGAAGTAAACACAATAAAATGCCTGACAGAGAAGCAACAACAGCTGGTGATTCTCATGTGTTTATTTATTTATTTATTTATTTATTTATTTATTTATTTATTTATAGTATAGTATAAATTACAAAACAATGAAACCTCTCTAGGGGCCCTTCCACACAGCCATATAAACTAGAATATCAAGGCAGAAAATCCCACAATATCTGCTTTGAACTGGGTTATCTGAGTCCACACGGCCATATATTCCAGTTCAAAGCAGAAAATGTGGGATTTTATTTAGCTGTGTGAATAAGGGGATTAGGTTTTACTATGAACTTTCAAGAATTCCCATTCATAGTGCTGAACCATATCCTCCAAATACACTCAGAATCGTGGGCAGCTGTCTTCAAGTTCATCTATGCTGTCATATAATACAATTTGAAACTGCATTATATGGTCGGTTAATATGCTTGTTATTATTATTCGCATTTGTATTATTAGTACTACTGTTTATATCCCAATTGCTATCTTCCAAAGGAGACTCACATTGCCTAACACTAAAAATCATACAATATCAACACAGAACGTATTAAAAATACATAGTTAAAACCATTTAAAAACCTGTTAAACTACATAAAACACAGTTTTAACTGCATTGAACTGAATGATATGAATCTATAATGACCATATAATGCAATTTGAAACTCTGCTATATGGCAATGTAGGTGAGGCCTACTACACAGAGTGGATGCCAATGACAAGAGACAATAGGAGTCATGGTTCAGTATCATTTGGAAAGCTGCAAGGTCTATGTTATTTCTATTGCAGTTCTCATTTATTATGATTCCATTGCAAATGGAAATGACCTAGTTTCTATTACCCTTATTAAAAGCATCACCTAGTCTACTTAATAATTTATTTACCTAGTAGTAGTAAGCTTTATTATGGCCGATGACCAGATCATAACAGGGGGACCCAGTCCCACACATCCACATCAAACTTCAACAAATTTTAAAATCTAAGCTAAAAACCACATACAAGTAGTTATCAAAACCTAGATCAGCCCATGAGATCATCCGATGGCAGTCTAAAGAGAGGTAGTGGGATGGCACCGGGAAGGGGGGAATATCCAACACTATAAATATCAGTCTATATCTGATTTCCCAGCTATATTCCATAGATGAAGCTTAGGTCTTTTAACCCTCAATCATCGTCCACCGGATTTTAATCACAGCCATGCAGAACTCAGCGATGTTGTATGTCACAACCGAGTTTGTGTCTGAGAGCAGCAGAGCTACACAAAATTGTCTAGAGCATCCTGGGTATTTAATTGTCCATGGAGATATGAGATGAGATCGAATGTCTCTATAAAACCTGACACATCTATATTTATGATATAGATGCTCAGTGTATTTGGGGGATATGGACAAATAAACTATACCATTGCATTCAGAAAGCTTGTGGACTATTGACTCACAAATCAGATTAGATGGACTTCTAATTGTTCAACAGCTATAAATCAAATGAGTTGTGTACATAAAATAAATCCCAGGTTAAAACAATACTGCTTTTCTTCAACGATGAATGCTTTTTCACACCTCCTGCAGCCACAGGCTTAGATACTAGAAGTGTTTGAAGAATTTAGTTTCAATCTAATGGCCTTGTCTCACGTCATGTTTTCTGCATTGTTACTGAAGCAGATGTCTGAAATGGTTTTGTTAACTAAAGAAATTCTGGCTTGGACAAGAAAGATGTGTGAGAAGGAAAAAAGGAGATAGGGAAGAAAGGAACACTATGTTAAGATGGGGTACTATTTGATTTCCAATCTAGGCAAAACTGGTCCTTATTGGCACAAGTCCATATTAACATAGTTTAACAGAAATGAAATACATCTCACGGTTATGTGGAAGTCCATAACCAGTTAACCTCCGATTGTTCTGAAGACCCAATTTTTGCTTTCTATGGGTCCATACTGACATCATGTTTACAAATTGCAATAGTGTACATTTGATGTATGCCATCACAGCTCACATTTTTGTCATTGTACATGTCAGGATTGTGCTCCAACTACACAGTGTGCAAGCCCCCACCCAAAACATAGCTTGTCAAACAGAAAAGGGCTGAATGGTAATACATGAGTTTTTACATAGTTGTTAGTGCTCTTTAATTTTTACCCAGTTTGGGTCCCCAGATGCTATTGAACAGCAATTCCCATCACTTTGATTATCTGCCATGCAGACTGGCTATAATGGGAATTACAATCTCACTGCATTTGTGGCTCTGAGGTTGGGGAAAGGTTAAAGACATTTTAAAGTCAGATATTATCTCTACAAGCCTTGTATCAGAATTCAAACCCCGCTCTCCTGATTAAACAGAACAAACTAGATGCTACTGTATCACAATTCCCAACAGCGCTACTCATGTTGTCTAAAGATGAGGAGTACAGGCGTTGTAGTTCAGTATCTTAGAGGGCCACATCAAATTACATCATGGGCTGGATTTATCCTGGAGTCTTGAGCTTGACAAATGTGGTCTAGATAGACAAAAAGGATAGATCCAGATAAATAACTTGTCCACTGTCATCTTTTCAAGCAGCAAGAAACTCATATTCTTTAATGCAGAACAATTTGCCAGCCTAGGCTCAAGTAAAACATATACAGCATCAATTCTTATGTCTTCAATTCTTAGTCTTCTATAGCTAAAAGGGGTAAAGGTTTCCTCTGACATTAAGTCTAGTCATGTCCAACCCTGGGGGGTGCTGCTCATCTCCATTTCTAACCAAAGAGCCATCAATGTTCGTAGGTCATGTGGCTAGCAAGGTCATGTGGCTAGCATGACTGCATGGAGTGCTGTTACTTTCCCACAGAAGTGGTACCTATTGATCTACTCACATTTGCATGTTTTCAAACTGCTAAGTTGTCAGAAGCTGGGCCTAACGGCAGGAGCTCACCCCACTCCCTGGATTCAAACTGCCAACCTTTTGTTCAGCAAGCTCAACAGTTCAGTGGTTTAACCCACTGCACCACCAGGGGGCTCCTTCTATGGCTAGGTAAAGGTAAAGGTTTTCCCCTGACATGAAGTCTAGTCGTGTCCGACTCTGGGGTTGGTGCTTATCTCCATTTCTAAGCCAAAGAGCCAGCATTGTCCGTAGACACCTCCAAGGTCATGTGGCCAGCATGACTGCATGGAGCACCGTTACCTTCCTGCCGGAGTGGCACCTATTGATCTACTCACATTTGCATGTTTTCGAACTGCTAGATTGGCAGAAGCTGGAGCTGATAGCGGAAGCTCATGCGGCTCCCCGGAATCGAACCTGCGACCTTTCAGTCAACAAGCTCAGCAGCACAGCACTTTAACCCACTGTGTCACCGGGGGCTCCTTCCTTCTATGGCTACATAACCTAAATATACCTTTGTTTGGAAGTGTCCTTAGAATAAGGACAAGAAGCAGAATCTCTGCAACATTCTACACATAACCAATTAATATAGTTCCTAATATTGAAATCCACAAGGATTCTGCTTTTATTGCAGCAGAAAATGCCTGGTTTGTTCATCCATACATATAGGTTTCCAGCTATGTCTAAGCTTGTTTGTTTGGCTGTTGTTTCCGTTCTCATTGCTCTTACTTCCGATGTACTAAAGTCCTTTAATAGTGTAATAAACTGTTCCACAGCAATGGATTTTTAAGCATATTATTTTTAAAAAGATTCTCTGTTGTTTTCTTTTTAATAAAAAATTACAATGGAAAAATCTTTCCTTAAAGAAAAGTGAATAAGTGTCTTTAGAAAACTGGCACTTTATGTTCTATTCAAAACAAAGCCATTATTAGATATAGTAATCATCCTCACCCTGCCTTCCCTCCCATTTCTCCTCATGAACCATTTTTAACCACATGAAAGAGAAAACAAATTTAATTAGTATTGATTTGAGGGATTGTTTTCATCCTCCCCACTTAAAACAACTCTTTTGACTATAGATGGTGTCTGTGCAACTTACTGAATGGTGTGTTCTTGAAAACAATAATTATCGAATATCATATTGAGAAAGCTGAGTGTACAGTGCCAGTTCTTGTAGCCTTCTTTTAAGAGGTGGATATTGCTGGGAGGATTATGACTAAGAATGATAATGTTTAGACCACAAATGATCACATTATGAACCTTTAGTTCTTAGGGTACAATCCTTCCTACCTATCTTATCATTGGCCACACTGACCATGTTTAAGAGTGACAGATCCAATGCTGTCACATGTCAGAGAGTTTGGTATCTTGGCATGGACACTGACTGTGAGTGTGGCATACTGAGTACATCTCCAAGGGGCTCACAATGGAGAAATCTCTCTCCCCTTTCTGTGGTAATTATGGCTATGATTCTGTGCTGATCGTTCTCACCTCTCTATTTGTTCACAGGCAAACCCTGCTCATGCAATCACCCCAATGCTGAAGAAGGAGGCAACACCATGAGAGTCATAAGGAAAATGAGGCACAGGAGGAATAAGGTGTCAGGAAGACTGAGGCAGCCATGTAAAGGGGCAATCCCAGGTCATCCTGACATGAAGGAAGGCCATGCTGAGGACAAGATGAAGGTTGGGGAATGTTGCCGGGATAAGTGTCATCTGGCTGACTGTTATGAAAACCAAAAGTATAGAGTGTCAAAATGCTAACCAGCAGGGTGTTGAGGGTGGGTCAGTTTCTAGGTACATATCAGGGCCAGTAGAGAGGATGATTAGAACCGGCTTTCTTGGATTCTGGAAAGAAGGAAAAATTTCCTGTGATTTTCATTTTGAGCATGTCGCAATTCCAAGAGTTTCTAGGTTCTGACAAAAAGTAACCGGATATGGTAGGACTAGGCTGAACTAATAGACTGATAAAAGTAGTGCAAAGCAAGGCATTGGAGAAACTTGCTGGATAGAACCAGTTGTTTGTAACCCTGGCAAAATGCAGATGCTTAGATTTCCATGTGTTGGGATCCTGTATGGCAGTTACAAATTCATAACCTGCACTTGAGCACTTTTGACTGCTATATAGTTCTTGCTTCTATGTAGCCTCTAGCTTAGGGGCTATGTAGGCAGCAGCCAGTGCAATTAACAGAGGTCGGTTTCCCTGTTTCACAAGAAGCAGGTTATTCAAAAGGGATAGAAACACCAGCCAGTTACAGCTTAAACAACAGGGACTAGATCCTCATAAATTACAGTGTCCACTATCCAATTAATGTGGATTTGGGGGTGGGGGTAGAGCTGGAATTCACTGTGTAGCACTATAGTTATGGTACTAACACCTAAGAGCCATATAGAATTCTGACCAATATTATCAACTTATCCAGCTCTGCTTAATTCTGAAGTGAGAGCTGCATCTACTGGATCAAGGAAGTCAGAGTAAGAACTCTTATTTCCATGTGGGTATCACAATTTGCATGATAGCAGTGCCCAATTTGTAAGCTACCATAATTATATGATTGGTAAACAGGTTGGGCCATACCTAGAAATGCAAAATAAGGTTTCTATTATTTGAATACAACTCAGCCTGTCTCTTGAAGTGAATTCTTATGGCCCAATTTAGCCATGGATCTATACAGACCCTGATTTACCATGGAAGGGCAGTGAGCTGTTGCATGCTGTCTAATTGCATGCATTTTCTCTGATTTGCCAAGGGAGATAACCCTGAGAGACAGTATCTGTCACATTCACCCATTGTAATAAACAAATTACAGTCCTACCATACGTGGGTTTCTAGCCACTCTCATGACAAGTGGGAGCAATTAATAACTGTACACCAGGATGTCAACTCATTCCTGAAAATCTAGAGAATTCCAACTTATTTTACAGGAAGGAAATAATATATTTATTTGCCTATGCCACTTGTCAGCAAAGGCACTTGGACCAATTGGAGAAACTTGGAGAAGGAGGGGGGTGCCTCCTTCTTTCTTCCTTCCCTTCTCCACATAGTGGATGCTTTTGCTTTCATTGGAAAAGGATTTGGTGACCTCTAATAAATCTCTTATGACGCTTGTGAAGGCCAAGCATCATAAGAGGGTGCTGCTGAAGTGAAAAGGGTAACTCTACTGGGGCTGAACTGGGTTTGGCTTGACTAATTGGTCAGGACTTTGCTCCCACCACTGACATTGTTTGGGAGCAGAAAGGTGTAAACACCTTGGCAAGATCTGGGGCTGGCCTGAAACAACAATTTTGTGGCCTTTACAGCTGGGCCATTACCACTTCATCACATTGGCCTTCACAAACGTCATAAGAAAGTTGCAGAACACTTCATCTACGAAGCCCCATGCCGCCCATCACATGATACACACTCACTTCTGGCAGGGCTCTGTAGATTGATAGTGACACAAGTATCTTACGATGTTTTCCTTAGAAAACAGGAGGTTTCCAGTGTTCTATAAGGAGCAATGGGGCCAGCACAGGGGGAAGCCACATGGTGACGCTTCCCCACACATGATGGGGAAGCATCACTGTAGGTGGGGTGGGGCACGGGGATTGCCTTGCTGCCTTTTGGATTCACCATGGAGGCTGGCGAATCCCACCACTGTCCCTCATCAATGTAATGAGGTCCTTAGTCTAACATTCAAACCACTTGACTAGGCTTGCTTTCCTACATTCATACTCTTGTGAAATCTGAAGAGAATTTATGAATAGTGTTTGTACTTGGGACTCGAGATTCATAATCTATTGCTTTTAAAATATTCATGGTTTCGCTCCATATTCAGGTCTGTCGATCAATCTTTCAAAACTTGATTTTTTAAAAATATTATTTTATTCAGAAATGTTCTACTGCTCTATCTAGCTTTCTGGTTTTAGTGTTACTATTTCCATGTATGGAAAATCACAAAGAACTAGGTGAATGAATGAGGATCTCCACTTGGTATTTGATCCAATTTGTAATGGTGTTCTACAGAGATGACAACGAGAACACTGACTTTAAAAGTGATGGCCTTGTAATAATTAAGAATCTATTATGCCTTAGTGAAAGAATGCAAATTTTAGTGTGCCAAGATTCTCTAAGTACAACTTTAAATATCTAAATGGACTAGCTTCTAGTATTTTATTCTTCTGCTCAGGCAATGATAACATCTTTAACTGTAGCAGAAATGTAACTAAGAAATTTCCCATTGTGAGTGCATGTGTGGATAAGCTCATATTGCATACATGTATGCAATTACTATATAAAACCAATATTCATACAGTGCTAAATCTGTTTTCTTTCTCATTGTTAAACCTGTAATATTGAAACCTGATGTCTTTGGGGGGAGGGCAGTTGACAAATATCATTCTACTCTTGCACACTTGTTTTAAAAATGAAGAAATACACAAAATAAAACCCTTGTTAATCTGTTATAATAAATATAAGGAGTCTTATGCTATCTTCAAGACTTCGCTTGCTGAAAAAAAAAGTCAGTAAATCTCAACAAATATGTTATTCTTTCAGAAGCCCCAGTGTAACAAAGATAAACGATATCTTGGGCGGGGGGGGGGGGGGGGGAAAGCTATCCCACCGCTGCCACCAATATAAAAAAGCTCAACGTGAACCTTGGCAGGAGGGACAGACAAATTCACCCACTGCCCTACAGTGTAAAGATGTGAACGTTCAGCTGGACACTACTTTAACAAGGATAAATGACTATGACAAAGGGGGATAGACTCTCTTATACCACCTCAATAATATTATCAAGTGACCAACTGTATTAACAATGATAATGTATTAGGTAGATTCACCGCCGCCACCTCAATTAATGTCTGAGGAAAACATAAGTGTGAATGTGAAATAGGTAAAGTATATTCAAGCCCTTAGTTCTTCTTTAACAACTGCTTCTTTTGCTGACTGGACTGAAAGTAAGTTGTCTTTAGGCTAACTGGGATCTAATGATTGTGACAGACCGAGGCAGACACCAGTTTAAAGATGAAATTAGAAACAGGTTTATTTTAAACTTGGTGATCAAAACAACTCTTAATAAGAGTGGTACATAAGCTTAATGCGTTTCAGAGGCTTAGCTGATTAGACAAGTAGTCTCTTCTTCAGACTATAACTTTTGTCTCCTGTGAGTTCCTTGCTTCACACTGTTCACTAACTCTGACACAGTGTGTCCCTGAGAACAGCCCACTGACTGCCTCACAGAGCAAAACAGGCTTTCCTACACTGACCCTACTCAGTACAGTCTTCAGGAACCTTTGCCTTTCCTCCCAAATATTACTCATGTAATTTTCAAAATATTACTAACGTAATTTACAATTTTTACCTTTCACATTTGATCCAGCTCGCCCTTGTTTAATCCTTGTACCATTTTACATTTTGTTTTATTATGTTATTGTTATTATTTTTATTGCATTACCATGTTGTTGTTTAGCATTTTTACTTGATGCTATTGTCTGTTTTGTATGTATTTTATTTTGCCTTATTGTAACTGCCTGGGCTTGGCCCCATGTTAGCCGCCCCGAGTCCCTTCGGGGAGATGGTGGTGGGGTATAAATAAGGTTGTTGTTGTTGTTGTTGTTGTTTTTATTATTATTATTATTATTATTATTATTATTATTAAAAGGAATACCAAACAAATGAGTAAATCTGTAATTGAACCCTGGTTTTGTGTCTGAAAGTATAATCAGTTCTTCATTATTCTATGCTCAACCCAAATCAGTTTGGGTGGAATTTATTGTCTATTTATTTATTTATTTATTTGAAACATTTATATTCCACCCTTCTCACCCCGAAGGGGACTCAGGGCAAAGCACAACATATATACAGCAAGGATTCCATGCCAGGACATAAATAACTATAAATATACACAAACATTAAAATCAGTTATATCTACTTTAACAACAGCTCTTTAAAACTATCTCAAAACACAAATGCCTTTTCCTTTCAAGTAAAGAACTGAAAAACCGGTTTGTGTCAAAAAAACATATATTTTTTTGCCAGTGGGCCGAAAAGATTGCCAGCTTAAAAATAAAATCTTTCCATATGACCTCATTTAACATATGTTACAAACTGCTGTGATAGTGAGCAACCATCCTAAAGGCCTTAGTTACCACCTTAGGAGAAGATTTATAATAATGGACAAGGGTTTGTCACGGGATATACAAAGCTTATGTATCTAATGAAATCCATCAAATGTGCTCAGTCATAAAAATGATCCCTAGCTTGTGTGTGTGTGTGCAGGTTGTTTAATTCATACCTAAAATCTGTTGCCAAATTCAGGAAGTCATATATGACATGATTATGATAACCTTAAGCACCATTTCACCTGTTAGTATGATTACTACCAATGGTAGTATAATATGAATTCAGAAAGTGACTAGTCAAGGACAAATCCCACTCCATTGCCATTTTAGCATTTTGAATCAGAAGTAGGAATCATAGAGCCCCCACCCCCTTCTCCAAATTTTGCTGGACTGCCACCCCAACGTTTCCTACTCTTGGCTTCATGGGCTAAAGATACTGGGAAGAGTGGACTGGCAACATCTGGTGGGCATCTGTGATTTAAGACCAGCTGAGATATTTTTTCCATGGGATTATTGATAAAAGTATAGTAACAGAACAAGCATAAAAATACCTTATTGCTCTTTTTAACTGTAAAAGTAACAGACTTCAGATTTCATTAAAAGGAGGTGGCAAACTGTATCCTTGAGCTTTTGTTGCGATGGAAGAAAGCACACACAAAAGACCTATGCTGAGGTCTTTGTAAGTATCTAATCACTAAAAAACTCTTGAAAACCTAGGACTCAACATAATGCTATTCTCTTTCTTAAAGTGATTTTGCTGCCTTTCCTCAATCTTTCACAGACAGTGCTGCATTTAAGTCCTTTAAAAGTCTTGTAACTCTGTGTGTATGCATGTACACACACCCTTGAGAATGAGTTTGACTTTACTATCAAGTGTCAGCATCACTGGCAGTTTGTTTTCCAGACATACTTCGTATCATATGGTTGACGTAGATCCCACCTTTAGATGGAAAACAAACTTTCTATATGTGAAAGACTATTTTTTAAGGATTTCAAAGCTTAATTAATAAATAACAAAAAAAGTCCTTCTGTTGTTTATTTTTAGCTCAGAACACACCCTAATATCATACCACCTCAGTGTGAACATGCACAATATTCTGACCAATGGTTTTTTGAAAAGTAATGAATGGCAATAGTCAACTGTGGTTGTAGGTCAGTGAACCTATTTGTTGTTGGCGTTTCAAAACTTTTTCAGCAAACTTCTATTAGACATTCCCATTAGGTCATGGGCTGCTGCTTTTCTCCTCCTTTTAACTCTCCAGCTGTGCCATAAATCAATATAGATTTTCCCCAATACTTTCAGGGTGGTTTTAAAAAAAATCTTTGAAGTACAGCCAGCCCTTCCTGTCCACAGATTCTGTATCCATGAATTTGATTACTCATACAATTTAAGCATTCCTTTTTATATTTTATATAGGGGAAATCATTTTACTATGCCATTGAGTGTAATGGGACTTGAGATTCATGGATCCTGGAATCAGCCCCAGCAGATACCAAGCAACCGCAGTGCTTTTAAATTATTGTGCAAGCTTTGTCTTAACAAGAAGTATACTATCAGGCCCCTTCAATCCAACCTTACTCAAAGTTTTTGTAAGGGTCTCTGTCATATGCTTTTTCAACTTTACCAGGGGTGTTGGTATGGATGGGAAGGATGAGAAATAATAGCACTGATCTCCCAATTAAGTTTCTATGTGCCTCTTACAGCATTTTCCTTCATTTGTTGAATTTCTAGCACAACAGACACTGAGATATTGAAGTTCTACACATCTAGGATGCTTGCATTAACTTTGCCTATGAAGTATTTCTAAATGCACAGCTAAATATTTAAATTAATGCAGTGAGTGATAGAAGTGTGGGGATGGAAGAAAAAATTCTTTCTCCTTTGGGAGATTCTGCTTTGGGAGAGCAATGCATTTATTTTGGCCCTCTGTAGGGACATTATCCAAGAATACATTGTCTGATAGATCATTTCTATACTCATGGTTGATACTGTCCAAAAACCCGGTGGTGGCCACAGATATTCATTAGATGTTACATACTGTCCTGGATTACTGACAAAGAAGTTGCTTTAAAATGACTTCTGTGTGGGGGATCTTATCACTAGTATTGATTCTAAAAGATACATTCCCAGCTACACAAAAACCTTGCTGCAAATATAATCCTCAATTTCTATTTGTTTATTTACTTTTAATGAAAAAAAAATGGGGAACACTAATTTCCAAAACAGGAACCGCCCATTGTTACCTAATGTCTACATATGGCTTTCCTCACTTGCCTCCAATATATTAAAGTACACAAAAAGCTTTTTATTTCTCAAAAAACTCTTAACACACACCCAAGCACACAAACAAAGAAAATGAAAAATGAGTGCTCTTAACAAATCTTCAGCAGTCAATTTGTTAAGCAACCATGCAAGTTTATTGTGCTGAAAGCAACAAGATTTATACATATCACAAAAGCTGTCCATGGATTAATTATTTGATATTACCCTGTGTGAATGTGTTAAATGAATGAAAAGAGGTTTATCTCTACAGTTGGCTGGGGAAAAAGCTGGTTTAGTCTATTTATGGCTGCAAATGAACAACTAGTTACAGGCTAATGTATCACATTGCTCCTGGCCTTTCCCATACAACAATTTAACCTTTTCCAAGCTGAAGCTTGGATGATAAACCAAGCAAGAATAAACAGATTCTACTAAAATCATACTTCTTTTAGAGGAGTGAGTGGAAGGAACTATATGTATTATAAATGTTTTCCAAACTGAATACAAATAAAAGCTCGAACCAACCTTTAAAAATCTACTGTACCCACTGTCCACTTCATTATTCATCATTGTTCACAGACAATGTACCATACAAAAAGCCATACAAAAACATAGCATCTTGGGGACAGATTCTCATCTGAGTAGGATGAGAATTAAATCTCTTTGGGTTGATGCTTGTCTCCCAAGATGCAAGCATTTACCTGGGCTCAGAATGCTAGATATAATACAAAAGCGTTGATGAAGCTTACAGTTCTGGGAAGGCTTCTTTGTAACTTGACTGACTTAAACAATGGAAATATGCAAGCACTGAGCTGGGTTTGTAAAGATCCTTTTACTGGTCAAGGATCTCAAAGCCATTTTCAGGAATACAAGCTGAAGTTACAAAATAAGCACAGGCCTAAAGCCCATGGTTGCTTCTGGATTAGCCTGAAGCATCTGAGCAATGCTTCAGGTTAATCCATCTTAACCTGGATTTCATGACCTGTGTAGAAGGGCCCTGTAACTCATGGTGACCAAGGTGTCATTTTTAATAAGCTGTAACAGATAAATTAAAAGTTATGTTTGCAGAGTTTTCAGACTGAATGTAGGGGATTATTACCATGATATGTAGAGATGGGTTTCATCTTCAAGCTAGTTCAATTTCCTAATGATATTTAAATATACACTTCTTCCTGTTCTGAGTTTGAGTTTGTATCTTACGAGAATAGTTTTTTAAATATACTATTCAAATATTTTATTGGTATTCAACTGCTCCTCTGCTTCTTACAATAAAATAACATTGAAAACTGTTCCAGGAAATCAAATAAAATCACATATGGTCAATAAATATAAAAACAGCTTAAAATTAATGCTATTTTTGAAAATTAAATACATTCTATAAAAATACCTACAATGCGGCTAGATTTTAGAATCCAGTTGGATGTCTACAGAGAGAAAGTTCAAAAACTAGGGGAAATGCATTGAGAGGTCCATTTCATGCACTAGCCCCATGGTAGCCATTTCTTATGACCAAGTCTGCATTCATTTTTATGTTTTATGGGTGTTTTAATGGTTTATGGGTGATCAGTGTGGCAAGGTGACTTTTATCAGATCCTTGACGCAGTACAATACAAAAGCGAGGGGTGCATGCAAGCAATAAAGGATATTCTTCCAAATTCCATTATCATTATTTTGCACACAATTCTGTCACCTGCATAACCTTAAGCCTAGACAGGATGATAAAATGATCAAGCAAGATGACCTTTATGTGTATGTGGTGGTTCTGTAAGAAACATGCTACTGTCTGTCAGGATAATGCAGAGGGCTTGGTGACAGAGAAAAGGAGACTGAAAAGGCCAAGCTGTAAGAAGAGAGGGCAAATGTAAAAATCATTACAGTCTGTGCTAATGTTTTTGTTTTTTGCAGATGCCAACAAGCACTAAAGAGCTAGTTTTATTATCAAGTTCTTGATATTGTGGACTCACTGATAACCTGAAGAGCCAAAGAAGTGTGTTTATATCCATGAAGGCTCATGCTAAATTAAAAGCCAGTTAGTCTTAAAGGTCCTTTCAAATTTCTTTTCCCTCCATCTCCTACCTTCCTCCTTTTTATGTGGCAAGATACTATCATGGTTTCTTGTTTGAAAACGGCACATTTAAAGGTGTCATGGTGGCTTGCATGTTCTCTGTATGAGATATTGCCACAAGAGAGAGGAAAACCTGTACACATCTCCTTAGGAATGATTTCCCAGCTAGCAATAGCCTAAACCCAACATAGGTCTTTCCTTGGGTACTCAAATAAATAGGATTTGTTAGTTTTAAACCTTAGGTTTATTAGATTTAAACTAGGGTTTAGACTATGGTTTAGACTAGGATTTGTAACATCTGGACTTATTAGCCTAAGGGTTGATGACATCTACACACAGCAGCCTGAGCAGGCATAGCTAATGGTGAAGGATGTTGAGAAAAACAGTCCAACACTGATTGTTTAATATGCTTTGCTTCATGTGTCTCTAAAGTGTTCCCTGGAATGTATTCCAATCCAAGTGTGAAAACAGCTGCATCCTAATTTAGTGAGGCTTTAAAGGGATTAGGAGAATGAGGGAAAATCACCTTTTCTTCACTCTTTACTGTGGCAATGAAGCTAGGAAGGAGTTCTTTTCTAAAATCTTCCTGAAAAATGGTTTTAAGAAAACATTATTTCTTTCCCCTTTTAAATCTGGCTTTATATCAATAACAGCTGAGCTTTCTGCAGCTTCTTTGACAAGACTGAGATGCTCCTATTGCAGTTGACAAATTTAATCTAAAGACAAATGTGAAATATTGATAGAGCCAATGATTCTACTAGAGACTTCAGGCTTTCTAAACAAATAGGGTATTCACAATGATACTCAAAAGGATCTTGTGTATATGTCCAGAGTGAAAAGAATCATATTCATTCAAAATCTGTGTACGGGGAGAGAAGATGAAGTTGATATCATAAAGGAACCCATGGTCACAAGCTCTCAGAGCTCAGTGACTGGTTGCCCAGGTAAGGATGACCATCCAGAAGATGGTCAGTCTAGATTATATCCCACCACCACTGAAGAACAGGGGTGAGCAAAGTCACTCCAGGGACTTGCTACTCTGAACAAGCCTCATATTTTGTGGTATGTGTGACTGACAGTGGAGTCACTAGAGGTGTCCGTATGTGGGTGAGTCCAGTCCAAAAGTTACCAGCAAATGGAGAAACAGCTTTAATGAAATCAGGCAGTCTGAGGTCCACATGAGGATGATAAGCAAAATGTCTGTCTGGGCAATTCAAGAGAATAAACTATAAAGAAGTCAAGAGCTAGTGAAACAGAAAACAAACTAGTGATGCAAGCAAAGTTGTTGTCTTCATGTAAATCAGTTGTCAGTAACAAAAGTCAGAGTTGCAGCAGCTAGATTTACAGCCTAGTCTCATCTCACAGCTGTTTCTAAATTGTCAATTGTCTTTGATAACAGCATCAGGATCTTCTGAGGCCTTCTCTTCCTTGTCTGCATTCTAATAAGGTAGGTATCTCTGTGATTTACTCTTGAGGCTGCCGTTATGGCCAATTCGGATACTGAGGATGATGAGTTGCTGGAAGGGCCAGTAGAGGAGATGAAGGCCAGTAGGTCCCAGCCATTTGTCCAGCCTATTTCAGTCACTGCTAAAGATAACCCCACAGCAGAAGCAAACACTCCCCAACAGAAGCAAGCATATCAGAGCAAGCTACAGAAGAGTTAAACATACTCACACCTCTTGAGTGTAGGACAAAATGTGTATTGCCGATCTCAGAGATTAGCTGAGAAACTATAATTAATAAAGCTTTAGCTGCTATCTTAAGATAAAAAGACCTCAGTATTGTGACACTTTTGTGGAGGGCAATAATGTTACCTAGCTTGAGTCCACTGCATGTTTACTCTTGTCTTGGGACCCAACTTTATTGTTTCTCAGTTTGCTACTCAAGGACTTCTGCTTCTACTTCTTGCAGTTGGACACCTGCCATTTTTGTTTGGAATGCATGCTTCTGACTCTGGAATGGACTTGGTTATTCTACTACTTTCTAAGGACTCTTGTAATCAGCTTTTCTGATCCTGAACTGTTGACCTTGGCTATTGAAGTGAATTTGTTTGGACTTTGCTCCTACATATTGGCTCAGTCCACAACAGCTGCTGGAAATTGCTACTCTCAGGTTCAGTCACTGGTATTTACAGCTCCCAAGCTGGGTGGCTTATGGGAGCTACAAATCACAAATCCAGAAGCTGGCACTTTCACCTGTTCTTCCCTTCCTGTCTGAGTCCTGAGAGCAGGACAGGACATATCTGGTAACCCCATCAGAGAAGGTGACATCAACATGTTTGTAAAGTTTTTCAGCAGAATTTTTTGGATTTTTAAGTAAAAATATCCTTGCAGCTATTACAAAATGTTTTTCATAAGTTTAGCTTGCATGTACTGTCTCAATATATCTACAAAGCAAAAACGTTATGCTATACATAGTTAGAGTTATATTACTTAATTACAATGACACTTTGAAACATGTGGTTTCATCTGAGTGCGCTACACCCATGCACTGTTGTTTTTATTCTTGCCAGTGGTTTTTTTTAAATTTTTATTTATGTGGGAGTCCATAGGGATGGCACAATGAGTTTATCATACTGGGTAACATCAGTGATGCCACTGGCTTCTGGTTTACCAGAAGGGGGTGTTTTTGGTTGTTTTGGAGTAAGGGGTGAAGTTTTTTTTGAAATTATTTTCCAATCTTACACAATTATGCAATTAACTCTACAGTTTTACACTGTATATAGGTATATTTGTGCATGAAAATGTTACCCTCCAATATATGGCAACTTCTTGAATTTAATAGGATTTTCTTAGGCAAGGCATGTCTGGTAATCCATGTCAGTTCCCCATCCAAGTTTTGGCTATGTTTAACTTCCAATATCAAACAGGAACTGAGTATTTAAGTGCAGGGAGGTACAATGAACATGCACTAGACAAGAAGTTTATAATAAAATCTTGGGTTACTCACTCCTATTACTACAGGGTGCAGCAGCATAACTTCTTTTTTTTCAAAACTTAATAAAACCCATTGTATGAATCAGAACTTTTTTTATAATGTAGGCGCATACCTAAAGTTTTGTTTTACGTAGTTTTGAAGATCAAATTAGGTAGGTGACGTCCCCCATTCTCCATACACTAAGCAAACCGATTTCTGGCATTTGTCATTACTCCTGTCAGCATAGCAGGCGTTATGTTGGCAATTTCTTCCTGGATGTTTGTCTTCAAATCTTGTAGGGTCTTTGGACAGTTCACATAAACATGGGATTTCAAAAAAAAAAACATAGAAAAAAATCACAAGGGGCCAAATCTGGAGAGCGGGCCGACCACTCCAAATCCCCCCTAATTGAGATGAGGCCATCGATGCTCTTGAAGTGTGTGCATAATTCCAGCTGAGGAAATTGCACACCACACTGTGATTTTGGGTGAATGCAAAGGCCTTTGATGCAATTCTTGAAGATTGTTGTCAGTCCAGTAGCCAATGTTTTGTTTGTTGACGGATCCACACAAATGAAAATGGGCTTCATCACTAAAAACAAATAGTGTCCTCAGGAATGACTTCGAGAATTTATTTATGATTTATTTTATTTATAGCATTTATATACCGCTTTTTTCACCCTGACGGAGAGAAAACCACACATGCGTTCCTCCAAGAATTGAAGTCATGTTCAGAAAGTTCCTGCACAATTGCCATCTTGTAAGGATGGAAATGAAGATCATCATGAAGAATTCTCCTCACAGAACGATCGGAAAGTCCAAGGGCAGATGCATGTTTGCATGCAGAACGCTGTGGTGATCGCAACATTGATCATCGCAACAACTGCCTCAATGTTCTCAGGTGATCTAATGGGCCAAGGGACTCCAGTTCTTGGTCTTGTTGCACTTGCAGTTTGTCTGAATGTAGTGACCCACATCACAATTGATTTCCGGTCCGGGATAGGGGCCAATGGGGCTAAATTAAAGCAATTCTGAAAGGCGCGCTGGATTGCGATCACAGAACATCCACTTGAAAAGTAGGCCTCAATGGTAAAAGCATGCTCTTCACTGTTCCAATGCACAATGGCGACTGAACTGTGTCAGGACAAAACTTGATACTCCTGCCTCTTGAACGAGACCACTAGAGCTCCCCTACATCTTCAACCGACTGATTGGCACGCATTTTAAAAAAGGAAGTTATTACAACAACAATACAATAAGCCTTTATTGGCATAACATGGCAGAGAGTATAAAAAATCGTACACATAATAAAAAAGGGCTTCTCGTTTGCTACACATTCAGTTTGCAGACTTCATTCAGGAATCTTGCCACTGAAAGGCAGCAGCTAAAGTCCTGGCAATTTAAAAGCAAAATCACTTTGTCAGAATCGCTGCGGTTCTTCAGTGAGTCTAAAACTTGTGTTAGCAGACTGGATCTTAGCTCCTGGTAGAGTGGACAGTGCAGGAGAATATGCGGTATGGAGTCTAGCTGTCCTGTGCTGCAGAGGCAGACCCTCTTGTCGCTCGGGAGGCCATTGAGTCTTCCTCTATGGAGCGGCGATGGCATGATGTTAAATCTAGCCAGCATGTAGGCTCTTCTGTAAGAGGGGTTGGTGAGCTCTGTGATGTAAAAGGCTGGATTTCCCTGTGTGTATGGAATTGCCAAGTTAATAGGTGAGCAGGATTTGTTTGCCAAGCTCAACAATTGGTTGTGGTCCCTATCTAGCAGCCTCCTTTTGATGAGGGTAAAAATCTCGGGAAAAGATAGTAGGGTCAGGAAATCGCTGTCGTAGCCCAATTCCCCGATCTTTGCCAGGACAGTTGAGCACCATTTGGAGTAGTGGAGTTCGCTCAAGGTGAGTTGAGTCAGAGAGTCTCTGGGACTTTGATAGTGTATAGATAGCCAAAATTTAATGACGATTAGCCAGATAGTAGCCTCAATAGAATATTGCCCAGATTCAAGACAAAGAACTGCATACGGGACACAGTTGGGGGCACCATATAGTTTGTGGAGGAATTTCGAATGAAAAGATCTGATGGCGCTGTTATTGGGGGTTAACCAGATGGGTGCTCCATAGAGAAGTTGTGACATCGCCTTTGCTTTGAAGACTTGCAGAGCTAGGGGGATATATTGATTACCCCTGGAGTGGAAGAACCTCCTGGTCGCACAGCCACTCGATTTGGCCCGGGCCAGTGTATATTTTAAGTGGGTGGACCATGACAAGTTGTTGCTAAACCAGAGACCTAGGTATTTGAAATGTTTTACTTGCTCAATATAGTGGCCCTTTATCTTCCAGACTTGTCTTTTGTTGCTTTTCCCAAATGCCAAGATTTTGGTTTTGTCGTAGTTCACCTGCAGTTCGTTCGCCTCGCAAAAGTCAACAAATTTATGCAGGAGTCTTTTTAAGCCCACATGAGAGAGGGATAATAGGGCTGCGTCATCCGCAAATAGCAAGAGGGGGACATGCTTTGGGCCAATCTTGGGGCTATGCCCGTCAACTTGAGCCAGGGCAGTAGGGAGATCGTGCAAAAAGATGTTGAAGAGGAGTGGGGCTAGTACACACCCTTGTTTGACTCCCTTTTGGACCAGGATCGGGTTTGACAGGCGTCCCCTGTGGTCTTTCACCTGGCAGAGGTTTTGGTTGTGCAATTTCTTAATCAAGAAGAGGAGTCTTGGGTCTATGTTGAGGGCTGCTAGTTTTTCCCACAACTTTTCTCTGTTCACAGAGTCAAATGCCCCCTTCAGGTCCAAGAAGGCCACGTTTAGCTTATTAGGGCAATTTTTTGAGTATTTGTTGGCTAGGTGGGCCAAGATGTGAGTCTGGTCTAATGTTGATTTCCCCTTAGCGAATCCTGCTTGTTCTGGGCCAATTATGTTGTTTTGGTTGACCCATGATTCTAGCTTAGTTTTCAGGAGCTTGGCATACATCTTCCCTATTATGGAGAGCAGGCTAATGGGCCGATAGTTCGTTGGATCGTTTTTTTTTTGTTGTTGTTGTAATAACTTCCTTTAAAAAAGGAAGTTATTACAACAACAAAAAAAGGAAGTTATGCTGCCGCACCCTGTATTAACATCGTCATCATCCAGCCTAATGTTCTAGACTTTAAGTTGCAAAGTACAACAGTAATCACACAGCCATTCTAAACATACAATTACACCTTTATATTACTGATGACTAATTGATGAAGACAAATTTGAAAACAA
Organism: Anolis sagrei; assembly: GCF_037176765.1. NCBI lineage: Eukaryota > Metazoa > Chordata > Lepidosauria > Squamata > Anolidae > Anolis > Anolis sagrei. The sequence goes on along the minus strand of NC_090022.1, from coordinate 93,236,288 downwards.
TTGAATCATAAATCAACCATGAAAATAAATTAACAAGCATTACCAGCTCCTGTAAAAAAAAAATCATCCATGGCTGATGCATATCAAAATTAGTCATTTAAGGCTTGAAAAATAAGCACCCCTATCAGATATTTAAAGAAAATATTTTCTACTTGCTCATCTGATTGCAATTTCACACACACACACACACACACACATCGGCCAACACACATACAAAACAGAGTAGACATCTCATTTTAGAAACCTAACAGATGCATACCTAAATATTAGTGTAGAAATGTCAAAAACATCATCAAGATCATAATATCCATATGCTTGATGGGGTGGCAACCATTATTTCAATGTCCGACTTACTGGAAGATACTATTGCTTCAAATGGCAAAAAGATGAGTGGCAAATTGACCCTATTGCTATTTCATTTTAACATTTAGTTTTTATGCTAGGACATTTGTGTACAGAACAACTTAATTTTGTGATCCACTGTGTCATCCACTTTATTGGTTTGCAAAAAATCAAGGACATTAACTATGTTAGATTTCTATAAGGCAAAAACAACAGCTGATGTCAACAGATTGTGATATGCCACTCAAATACACCAAAAAAACATACTATGAGCAATGAAGAATGAAGGATAAACTACTATGGTCAAGGAAGGAATCTATGAAAGGAACACAGACATCAGATTTGATATAATTCAATGCCAAAGCCCCTGATGACCAAAAGAGAGCATACAAAACACTTATTTATTGATTCAAGAAACAGTCATGGAGCGGGGGCAAGGAGGAGTTATCCTCATCCATCCCTCCCTGGTTTCCTGGCACATCATTTCTTCACACCAGAAGGGCATGAGAAGCCAAGTTATTAATTTAATTTTTAGGGGTAATTTGGGGGGCTTTGGCGTGGCTGCATACCATTCCAATTATAACTGGGATAGCATGTAGCCAACCCCCCCCCCCCCCACTCCCCGGGAAAGCCCTTTTCTTTGGCAGGGAGTGAAGACAGGAATCTGTGCCAACGTGGGTTTTTTAAACCTGCTTTGGTGTGGATTTTGGCACCCTTAGTTGTAGAAGATCATTGAAGAAGTTGTGGCGAGGGTTTTGTTGGTTGCTGGTGGTTGCCTCTCAGTCCTTGTTTTTACATCAATCTCTCTGTGTTTCCATTTCACATTTTTTGCCTTGTTAGTTTCCAATTAAAGGCATGGCCAGACTTACCTGGCCAAAGAAGTTGCGGTGCTGGGCGTTTCCCACCGCCATTCTTGCCGGAGGGGGGCTTCTTCCTCCCAGAAGCCCCCTCGGATGGCGGGAAGGTTTCCCGCCGGTGGGTCAGGGGGCCAATGGGGCGTCTGGCCACGCCCACCTCAGGTGAGGCCTGAGCTGGCCTCCCCCTCCCGGGGGCAGCCTTCATAAGGCTGCCCCTGGCTCACAGGCAGGCACTCGGCCTGCAACAGCTGATCCACCCCACCCACCCTGCAATCAGTTTTTTGTTTTATTTGGCAGTTTACTTGTGTTGTGTTTTCCTGTCATGGTTACCTGTTAACTGTTACCTGTTTGTGGTATGCTCCTTGTCACAACTCCGTGTTGGCGTGGGGCATGGGCCCTGGATCTGGTTTGGTACCCCCCCCCTAGCGGTTAGGGGGGGACGCCCGGTGGTTCCAGGGGTGCCAGGTTGCGTTTGCCTGGTATTGTGCCGGCGGCACCCCTGATGTGTTCGGGATCGGGCAGTATTGGGCTGCCCGATCATGATCCAGGACCCATGCTTGGCTGCCAACCCCTTGTCCTGTTATCAATAAATGAGTTGTGGCCATTGTTCTCCCCACATCTTGTGTGAGTGTCTTATTGGGTTGGCTGTGGGAGGCGTATCGCACGTGCACACGCAACAATTGCTGTGGAAATCTGGCAGCAACTCAGGTGGCTCTGTATTACAATCTCCCTGTAGACTTCAAGTCACAGGCTACTCTTTATTAAGAGATTAACTATTTAATCCTATGCTTACCTGTTACTGCTGTGTGCCTTCAAGTCATTTATGATTTACTAGCCGTCCCCTGCCAAGCATTGCTGTGGCCCAGTCTGTGTATATATGTTTTGTGCATATATATGTGTGTATATATTTGTGTATATGTGTATATATGTGGTTTTGTGCATGTATTGTAATGGGTTTTTTTTTGGCTTTTTAAGTCTCCTCCACTGTGTTTTTCAGTGTTTTTATGAGTGATGGTCACTCATTGGCCTGATAGGTGTATTGTTTCCAAATTTGGTGTTAATTCGTCCAGAGTTTTCTGGGGTTGGGACTATGTGTACTTTGCCCTGGCTCACTGAGTGGGTTTTCATGACCAAGAAGGAATTCAGACCCTTTTCTCTGTAGCCCAACATTCAATCCACTATGGCATGAGTAGACCCCAAATTATGAACAAGATAGATTCTATAGGTTTGTTCTTAAATTAAATTTGTATGTAAGTCGGAACAGGTTCATTTTTAAAGGTAACTCCAGGCAAATATATTATTGTTGAATCATTTAGATGCAATATAATACAGGCAATCTCCGACTTGCAAACATCTGACTTACACACTACTCATAGTTACAGACAAGGGAGAGAAAACAAGAAGTGAAAGAAATCTACCTCTCAGAAGGGAAATTCACTCCTGAAAGAGTTATCATGGAGAAAAGGTATCTCCACTGAAGCTTTCATGCCAATCCACAACAAGCCAATTTTTCCAAAATCAATTATCACAGGGACAGAAAGTGAAATCTTCTGAACAGGGACACAGACAGCAAAACACACACCACAGAGGTTTTAACCCTTCCCTATGTTATTCAAAGCTATCTATCTATCTATCTATCTATCTATCTATCTATCTATCTATCTCACATCTGCTAACTCTAAGAAGCAAAATAGAATAATTATAAAGTAAGAGCAACAAAGCTGATGTGTGAGTGAAAAATGTCACTTGGACTTCTTTCTATGAGCATTTGAGTTTCTTGAAACTGCAAAAAGTAAGCATGGTTGCAATTATATTCTAAAGCAGAGGTTCTTAAAGTTTGAAAGTTATATCAGAAACTGAACACTTCACATCATGGAGATTTCAAGCAAATCATATCCAGATATTCAGCATCATGGCAGGACTCCTTGCGGGTCCATGAGCTTAAATAAAAAATAATCAATTTTTTTTATTTTCTCTGACCTCTAACTGAAGTGTAGAGGTACCTATCTGCCATTACATTCTGAGAAAGGGTCTGTGGTTTTCATCTGACTGGGAATCCATAGAACAAAAAGGGTTAAGAATCCTTGTAGTCAAGGGTTAAATGCTTTCATTTCAATATACTTATTTGAAGGACAGCATAATATTGCTAAGGATAATTTAAAACAGATTGAATAATAAATCATGAAAGCTAGTGGAGAAGAAAACCTAAAAATTGGCCTTGGGAACATCTGCCATTCTGAGTGCCCCTCAAGAAAAGCTGATTGAAGAGTATGTCTCACTTTTAAGTGAATCAAATCAGTTTAATCCAATTACTTTGAGTGACAATTCATATCTAGGGAATTTTCCTGTCACTCCAATTCAACTAGAAAATAAACATATAGTTACATTAATTTGTAATTTTCTGGAAGTCAGATCAAGTGCTTATTGTCCTCTTTTATAAACAGTGGAATGCATTTATACTGTATTTGTGTTATTTCATTCAATGTTCTGGTTTCAGTTAAAGCAGTCAAGGAGCAACATGGAGCTCCCCACAAACCACAGAAGGTTAAACCTACCTCATGTTCCTCCATGCCCCCCTAACAATGTTTTTAACTTTAAAAACCCCCTCATGTGCTTTACCAGATAGTGAAGGCATCCCCCCCTTACAAAAATGTATGTGGAGCCTTTTTCCCCAAACTCAAAGTGACTGTAAAGACCTTATCTCATCCTAATTTCCTCCGTTTTCTTACTATATTCTAATGCTGGTGTAACAGAGTCTCACAGAGGTTTTCCCATGATGCACAGACACTTCTGGTGGCTGTGCATGGAAATCCATCTTGCCAACATGCAAAGACGGAAAGAGGAGTCAATTTTCAGGAATTGGGTGTTCCCCTGACTCCTGATTGAAGACGGTGGCAGGAAGCAGAGGAAAGCTGGAAGAGGAGAGGAAAATTCATGGGATAGATGGCCATTCCTAAAGATGGACCTTAGGTCATGTCCCCATTCTTAAGGACACTTTCCCTGCTTTCCTCCCCCCCCCCCCCCCGCCTGTGGGATAAGGTCATGTGTCAATATCAATCTAAAAAACTATCATTTTTAACTAACCAGAAATGCCGGATCCAAACCTTATTTGGACAATATTAAAATTACACTCAACTCTTGTTGTGTGGGTCCAGTCATCTGGCTTTATCAGTGCTACAGATTTTAAGAATGCTTACAAATCTTCTCATCCTGAAGGAGAAAGGAAGTCCCAACATACTTAGTCATGCTGAACTTCCAGCTCTCTACATGGATTAAAATTGCTTAACCTGGGTTTGCCCTGCATTGGGAAAAGTCAGGGAATGCTTCTGAACTTCTCTGGGGTGGTGTGAACAGCTGGTCCAGTTCTATTTTGAGCCGGTTCAACTGCTCACTTAGGCCAGAGCTGCCATCCTGCTTCACTCAATGGGGAAAATGGGGTAGCATTTGTGTTTCTTTTTCTTTGTCTGTGGTTGTGGTCAAAGAGCTTGCTGTTGTTAGGCACCTTTGCTCATGTTAACAAAGTTATCCATACGACCTGGGAAAAGGAGGGGGATTTTTCTTTATAAAAGTATTAGAGAAGCAGATGCAGGTCTCTAGCTCTTTTTCCCCTATTTGAATCCCCCTTGCTATGTTTGATGGAATAACTCTGCTGGTGATCGGTGAAGCAAGTGTGTGTGTGTGTGTGTGTGTGTGTGAAGCAAGAAAATGCAAGTTGCTCCTGCTGTGAGAGAATTGGCCGTCTGCAAGGACATTGCCCAGATGATGCCATGATGTTTGATCCTTGTGGGAGGCTTCTCTCATGTCCCCACATGGAGAGCTGGAGCTGAAAGAGGGAGCTCAACCCACTCTTCCTGGATTTGAACCGCTGACCTATTGGTCAGTAGTCCTGTCGGCAGAAAGGTTTAACCCATTGCGACATTGGGAGCTCCTCTCTCCTTCAGTGAAAAGAAGGAAAACACCAGCAATTTAAATGCAGGGTAGCAATAGGAAAGATATGATCTCATGTGATAAGTATTAGCTAAAGATGCTATTATCATGCTGTAGCCTTATTGAGGAAGAGAACAGACATATTTTCTATATACATAAAAAATCAAACATCTTGCATCATAATAGACTATCATATTCACCTTAAGAGACTGTATTAACATTTCATTAAATGCAGTTAACTCTGTGAACACATTGGTAAGACAGTATAAATTGTCATTCTTTATTCCAATTATATAGAATGCATAACCTTAAATTTACCAAATATAGCTGATTATAACATAGGTTATCTGGGCTGTATAGTCTTAGTTCTTGGCAATAAAAATATGTTCTGCAATCTCATTTCCTACCTGAGGGAAAAGATGTCTGAGGGATGTCTGTCACTTGCACTATTCTCTCTGCCACTGCTGTCTGCAGACCCAAGGTAAGTTTCTAGACCTTTATAATAATTATAAACTTTATTTATAACTCACCACCATCTCCCCAAAGGGGATTCAGGGTGGCTAACATGAGGCCAAGCCCAAAATAATACAGCATAGTTAAAACACAAAATAACAAAAAATACATCATAACACAAATATGAAATAAATGAAATCAACAATATAAAATAACAAAATCAGACACAAAGGGTGGGCCAAATGTATCAGGTAAAAAGTTATCTGGGCGAGATAGGGATAAAAGTACATTTATAAGAGAGGAGCCCAACAGAGAGGAGCAATGAGATTTGGCCTTTATAGGGGACAGGGGAAGGTGCTTTATTCTGAAGGCAGCTGTAGATGAAAACATCAGGATGGGTTGAGTGGTCATTCTCTGAAGGCACCTTGGAAGAGCCAAGTTTTTAGATCTTTCTTGAAAGCCGCTAGGGTAGGAGCTTGCCTGATCTCCCTAGGTAGTGAGTTCTAAAAGCAGGGGGTCACAGTGGAGAAGGCCCTCTCCCTCGTTCCCACAAGTTGAGCCTGTGATAGAGGAAGGGGTGAGAGAAGGGCATCTCTAGAGGATTGAAGAAATTGTGCAGGTTTGTGGTAGGAGATGTGGTAAAAAAGGTAGGTGGGTCCCAAACTGTTCAGGACTTTGTAAGTAATAAATGGCACTTTGAATTGGGATAGGAAGATGAACGGCAGGCAATTGAGCTCCTTAAACAGGGGGGTTGACCGCTCCCTGTAATTTGCCCCGATTAGAAGTCTGGCTGCCGAGCATTGAACTGATTGAAGTTTCTGGGCCGTCTTTAAGGCAAACCCCACGTAGAGTGCATTGCAAAAGTCCAATCTAGAGATAACTATGGCGTGGACCACCATGGTCAAGTCAGGCTTCGTGAGGTATGGTTGCAGCTGGTGCACGAGTTTTAATTGTGCAAAGGCCCTCCTGGCCACTGCTGACACCTGCGCATCAAGTGTCAGCACTGAGTCCAGGAGGACCCCCAAGCTGCGGACCTGTGCCTTCAGGTGGAATGCAACCCTGTCCAGTACAGGTTGCCAACCAATACCCGGTCAGGCATACAACTGACCTGGAGGACCTCTGTCTTGTTGGGATTAATCTTCAGATCTCATCCAGATCGACATAGCAGCCAGGCACCGGTCCAGTATCTGAGGGGCTTCCTTGGATTCCAGTGGAAAAGAGTAGTGGAATTGGGCGTCATCTGCATAGAGATGGCACCCAACTCCAAAACTCTGGATGACTTCACCCAGCGGTTTCATATAGATGTTAAAAAGCATGGGGGGGGGGGGGGCAGAATGGAATCTTTCGGGACCCCACAGGTCAATGGCCAGGGGTCTGAGCAGGTATCACCCAGCTTTACCATCTGGGAGCAACCCTCCAGAAAGGACCGAAACCACAGTAAAACAGTGCCCCCAAGTCCCATCCCCGAAAGCCAACCCAGAAGGATACCATGGTTGATGGTATTGAAAGCTACTGAGATATCCAAGAGACTTTTGAAGGAGTAGCAAATATAGTGAAAGGTTTGAAAAGTTTTGCTTCAAAATATTTCATTTACACATTCAAAGGGATATGCTTTCTTAGAAAATGAGCATCAGGACGTTCACCTGCCTCCCCCCCCCCCCTCCACTTATTCCCTTTTTGGAATATATACTATTTCCATTATTTGGAGTAGACCATGCATTTGGAGGCAGGTAGAAAGGGTTCATTTAGGAGGGAAGGGGTCAAATGGTTTGCTTCGGTGGAGAAGCAAATGCTAGCTGCAAGCATAACCAATCTGCTATCCCTTATCTCCCTTGGATGTAATATGGGGATTTAGGATATTATCTGCAATGTGAAGCATATTTGAGTTCATGTATCTTATAATTTAGGGAATACAACTTCAAAGCTGAAAGTATTACCTAAAACTACACTTGTACCAGGGAATTTATTTTAAATTCTTTTAAATCTCCTGTTCCACTCAAGGAAGATATCGAGAAAATACATATACAGATATATGTCTCTAGTGAGAAGCTCTGCTCTAGTTTGTATTGTTAGGGAATAAGCAATAGGGGGAAAAGGAGCCACTATTATCACTGTTACATGTTTTCTTTTCCTCAATAGTTTTTAAATCCACATTTTCCCTTACTTTAGTACTGTAACTAAGAAAAGAGTCTTCATTCGAGCTCCCAAGAATAAAAATGAAGATGGGACATAAGCAGTCAGCATTTTCTCCCAGTGTGGAAGAGCTCCTTGAGGTTTGAAGGCTTAGTAGTTTCCCAGTTTTCTTCTCCTGCAGCCATAAGGGACGGAAACTAACATCTTAAACGCAAAACCAATCTGTAACAGAAGTTAGTTGGCAATATTCCGAGACTGTTGTTCTATGTAAAATTGTTCAAATTCATTGGGGAAATATATGGACTCCTCTTTTCTTTAAGAAATATGTGTCTGCTATATCATTTTGATCAATGGCTGATTACTGCAGAGACTCACAAAGGACTTCTGGCCTGAGGGAAAGTCGTAAAAGGTTCAGCCACTTTTATTTTAGTATTCAGTAGCTTCTGAGACATGAAGTTTGTAGCAGACAAAATCTGCTCCCTCAAGGTTTGTTTCAAATTGCTCTGATAAGGGGAGAATCCAGCAATTCATTATTTCAAAATGCACAACATTCTCCAAACATAATTGTATTATCAGCATTCATCCACTACCTTATTTATTTGTCTGTGATGATAGTCAGGCAAGAGACAAATCTTGCTACCAATTCACATAATTAAACACATTACATTCAACACCTCGTTCTTATTGCAGCAAGGGTGGGATACGAGATACACTTACCGGGAGGAAAATCTTTCTACATTTTGATTTTTTAATACTTTAATGACAAGCGTACTACCCTTCAATGTTAACAAAATGGCAGCAGTATAATTTAAAAGAAAAATCAAGTCTATATGACAATAACACATTATACAAACTTACAATCCTGCCCAAAAGTTGATAACTATAAAAAAATAAATGTTTGCATCCATTTTAACTATGCTTTACATGATTGTTTCTCAACCTTCCTAAGGATGTGACCCCTTAATACAGTTCCTCATGTTGTGGTGACCCACAACCATAAAATTATTTTCATTGTTACTTCATAACTGTATTTTTCCCACTGTTATGAATTGTAATGTAAATATCAGATATGCAGAGTGTATTTTTACTCACTGAACCTAATTTGACACAAATACCCAATACGCCCAAATTTGAATATTAGTGGGGTTGGGCAGGAGATTGATTTTATCATTTGGGAGTTCTAGTTTCTGGGATTTACAGTTAACCTACAATCAAAGAGCATTCTGAACTCCACCAATGATGGAATTGAACCAAGCTTGACACACACAACTCCCATGATCTACAGAAAATATTGGAAGGGTTTGTTGGGCATAGACCTTGGCTTTTGGAGTTGTAGTTCACCTACACCCAGAAAACACTGTGGACTCAAACAATGATAGATCTGGAGCAAACTTGGCATGAATGCGCCATATGTCCAAATGGGAACACTGGTGGATTTTTTTGGGGGGGGGGGGGGATAGACCTTGACATTTGGGAGTTGTAGTTGATGGGATTTGTAGGTCACCTACAATCAAACAGCACTCTGAACCCTACCAGTGATATAATTGTGCCAAAGTCCCCACACAGAACCCATGCCTTGAAAGGGCTTACTGGCATGTTTCCAAAAAGGAAGAGAAGGACAGATGGAGAGAGATCTTCAGCCTTCTCTGCCAAAGAGGTTCCTAAGACTATCAGAAATATATGTTTTGGGTGACCCCTCTGAACCCCCTTGCAACCCCCCCCCCCCAGGTGTCCCAAGGTTGCGAAACGCTGCTTTACATGAACATATATTTGAGATTTACTGCAAAGCTTCAGAGTCCTTCCCATTCTCATATGCAAGAATGAAAAAATGGACATTTTTCTTCCCAATGAGTGGGATTAGGAGAAGTTTTGCACTTATTTGAATGTTATTTCTCATTTTAGGACCTTTTTTGGAGAAAAAATATCAATATAAAAATAGAATTTTCAGTCCCCTCTTACACACACACAGTCTGAAAATCTGAAATTCCCTTATCTTGTTTTATCTTATACATAGATGGTGTAATTTTGATTACTAGCTTGGACCCACAGCACTTATAATAAACATTGGATTCACAGCATTTATAATAAACTATATATTCTTAAATGCAGGATATAAATCTGTAAGTAAACTAACAAACAAAATTGTATTGTATACTTATATACTGTCACAACAGTTGTTTCTAGACTATGTTTCTGGTTGAGAGATCTACCAGTATTTTCTGGCTCTTAATCGTAAGGACTCCCCTTCGACCTACATACACATACTCCAGCTTCTGTAGAAACAGAGGAAGATCTCTATATGCAGGGAGACCTTTAGCTCATCTGACTATTGTTGTCTGTACTTGGAATGAGGAATTCATGGCCCTCCCAATCTTTTGGGATTGTAGCTCCATTTCCCAAACTGGCAGGAGTTGATGGGCATTACAATCCAACAAAATCTAGAGGACAAAAATGCCTCTGGTATATACAATAATGAGTTTAAAAATCTAGATTTTGATTATATATAGGGAACTTACCTGTATTCTTAAAGTAATTCATCTATGACTGTGCAAATGAAATGGGAGTCCCGGACTGCCAATACATACTAATTGGGGGAAAAAGACTCTATAATTATGGAACAGATCCCAACCTAACACTAGCTGAACTGCTAGGGACCAGATCGAAGGTCTTATTCATGTACTGAGCTCTGCTCTTTCCTAAATTCCCAGTATGTAATAGGAAAAATTAGTGATTAAAAGGAGAACTGGAAGTGAAAAAAAATGAAATAAAGCAGTGAGCTAGCAACATGCTCAAAAATATGCTAAAATTAGTAGCTAGTCTGGGCCTTGGTTGTTCACTATTGATGCTGGTCTGAGAGAAACATGCAAAGAAGAAAAGAAAAGCAAGGCCATTTCATCCTGTTAGCATGTTTTTGCTTACTTGAGCAATACTGCTGAGACAGGAAATCAGATAAACCATGGCCAGAATTGCGATGCATCGCTGATAATGTACTTGCGATCTATAGGTCAGCAATTTCAAGGGTGACTTATTCTCATCACTGCTATACTGAAGTCACTTTTCTTGATCCCATAAACAAAAGTATTATTCCAGGATGCACGCACCATTGAACTGATTCTTTCTTGTCATATGAGGATTGGGATAAACAGGCAAATGTCACCATAATAAAAATAAGCAAAATCCAAGTTAACTGACAGTATGCATGCTTTCCTTCTCCAGGTGTGTCTTCAGGATAACTTCCTTTGTTCTTGCCCCATCTTTGTCTCATTAACTTGCTCATCTTGATGATTAAGAGTGGTAACATTTTTTTCTGAAAGGATTTGCAATAATTATTTGACTTTGGGGTATTTTTTGGCTTTCCCCCTAGCTTCAAAGCATTCCTTTCTATTTGGAATCAAAGCAGCTACCATACAATTCTTGTCAATGGGGGGCAGTGGAGGGTTGTGGGGGGAGACAACAAACCTACCATCAGTTCATTCTCTTTGTAAAGCCTTTATTATTTAGAAAGACTCACATCAATAAAAAACATGAATGCATGCTGTGCCCAGGGCCATTTGGTCTGGTTTCTCCATTCTATGAGAAATCCGCTTGATATCTCAATGTGTTCATTAGAGTCCAGTGTACCTTTTCATCACAAAAAAGCAAAGCATTCAATAAACAGCAATTAAAGAGTGGAATCTATCATGTATCTATCTTTGAACCAGAATTAAATGGATTCACATGCTGTAAAGAAAAGATGACACTGCTCCATGGTTATTATCTGAATGGAAGAAGGTTTTGTATTCTACATTTTGTACCATTTGTAGAGTGCACTAAGAGAAGGAAGGTCCTTTGCTGACAAAACATGATTACATTATGTCAATATTTGGAATGGATAAATCTTTCCATTCCACATCTCTTTGCCATCTGTTTACCTGAGATTCCTTTCTTTCCAATTCCATCTCAATCCTAAATAAGTGGAGGTTGCGTAGTAGAGCCACCATCACATCCACATTCACAGCAGCCGCAGTTAAGTTAGACTGGTTGGCTTTTACCTGATAATTTCCATCATGGGAGGGAATTAACTATATCACCTTGAGGGCTAGCACAATTTTGGGGCCTTTTTGGGGAGTATTAGGGAACTAGTGTGGTGTACTAGAGACAGCATGATATATTGGTTTGAATATTGTAACAAGATGCTGAAGATGGCTTTAAATCCATGCTTGGTCACAGAGACTTGCTTGTTGTCCTTGGTTGTATTAGACTACCTCAATGTTAGGCAATGGCAAAGTTAACTTGTCTTCCTTCATAATAAATAATAATAATAATAATAATAATAATAATAATAATAATTTAAAAACCCTTAAACACAATCAGCACTGACAAAATTACCATCTGTCAGCTGCAAAGGGTCACCCTACTGGGATCTGCAAGCATTATTCACTGATATATCACATAGTCCTAGACACTTGGAAAGTGTCTGATGTGTGATCCAATACAACAGCCAGCATAGTGATCTTGTTGTGTTTCAAGTAACAATAACAACAACAACTTATTTAGAACCCACCCTCTCTTCCCGCAGGGACTCAAGGCAGCTTACAAAGACAAAAAATAGAGATAAACAGCAGTAAAAAAAACCAATCAAAACAAGCAATTAAAAATTCAGAAATACAAAATAATGATCAAAACAGGTAATAAATTCTATAAATAACATAGTGGATTAATGTTTTGCTCTTTTGTTTTCCATGCATGCTCAATAACGGATTACAGAGGCAGCTGCTATTTATCTTGCCTGTTGTGAGTAGGCACACACAGTTAGAGTAGAATTGGCTTAGAGGAATCCCATTGTTTCTCAAATCACACTTTATTGCACTGTTATTTTGCAAACACATTGCTGCAACACAGCAGTTGAAAAGTTGTGTTTCTCCAGACCTCCTCCACTGTTTTCCCAAATACTGTTAAAAAATTTCCAACTAGATAGATTAGGGGAAAGGGGGACTGGGTTGGCAGAAAGAAGACTTTGTAAAAAGAAGATTCTTGAGACAGGGTTGTAAATATTTGTATGAAACTTACAATAGGGCTAAGAGTAGGACAACCACATGAAGCATTGCCATGCTGTGCCACTTGCCAAAGAATACAATATAGCTGTGCTTGATGTGATCAGTTCCAACTACATGGTAAACAGACTGACTTTTGCATAAAGCCCAGAAATATGGAAAGCATTTTCAGCATCTATACCATCCATTTGAAGCAAGCCTTTGATTCAGTCCTCAGGCTGCATCCTCCAGATGTAAGCTTCCCACTGTGCAAGATTTAACTGCAAGATAGTGAATATTTATAGAGAATAATTTGTAATTCCCAATAAGGCTGGTGCTCTAACTAATTCCATTCTCATCATGGAAAAATAATATTGAACATAACTTCAACTATTTCACTCTATTCTCCTAGGCATGATTCTATCTTTTACAGTTTATTTTGGGAGTACAGAGATTAACAGATACATTTTGAGCCAGAAGGAAGAACTGAGCAGAAATTGTGGGTTAGCTGCATTGTTAACAGGAACTATAATCCCCACATAGCACACCAAACATGAACTGTGAAGAATGATAATGGAAGAAGCAATTTTATCTTCTTTATATCATTAGTACAATAGAAACCTTTGGCAGCATAGATGGGGGAAACCATTGTTCTGATATGTTCAGCATAGATTTTTGTTCAGTATCGCAATGCTCATGTTTTCCTAGGCATAAAAAGGCTTTCTTCCATTGTTAGTCAGGTTCTGGATGAGGATACCTGAATACAATTGAAAGTAACAAAAACACATTCAAATGCCCTGCTTTTCTCACAGCAAATCAGGAATTCGGTATTTCCCTACTTACTGCTCTTCTGTGCATATTTGTATTCCACTTCCAATATATTTAATGCATGCCAGCTTTATACTTGAATCTATAAAAATATAAAAGTGAAGATACTAGCCAAAATTCCTATATATCTGCTCCAGTATGTCTCTGCACATCAGTTGCCACAGAATGCAAAGTGGATGGTACAAGCTGGTGAGAAGCTCTCCTACTGGGCTTCTCACCAGAAAATGGTTAGCTTCAGTGTGAGCAGAATATTGGACTAAAAGGGCCTTTGCCCTAACCCCAACATGGTTCTTCTTACACAGTTTCCTTAAGCATATTTCCCTAGAAAGAAATGAAGGCTTTTTTCCCAAGTTTAATTTTTCAAACTCTTTTCTCCTCCCACAAAATGATTGAAACATTATGGAGGGCAACATTAAATAGAAGAGATACTGTCCTTCTTACCCTTTATGAAGCACATCAAGATGTATTGATTTCTTTTGAAATGTTTTCTCCAATTAAATTTCTTCTTCCAGTGCCTTCCTTTGCCTCAATTTCTCACAGCTGTATTTATTTAGTGTATATACCTGGAGGCAATGTTGTTATTATCCTTAGCTGTTCTATGTTCTTCTATTGAATAGTATTCTTTTTTTCTTTGTAGGCCCTTAAAATACTTTTTGCTGCTGTTAACATTCTGTGACCTGTCTAAATGGGGCAGATCTACAAAATAAATAGGTGAATATGATGCCATTCCTCTAATGCACTCATAGCACTGATGAAAGGACTCTGCTCCATCGCTGCTCCATTGTGCTCAAATAATACACTCTCTTTCACCGGCTGCAATCATCTCTTTCTTAAGTGTCAATACAGAAGTCACTCTTCTAAAAAGTCCTATTTATAGTCTATATTTCAAGATAGAAATGACAGAGCAAAGTAAATACCTTTAGAATGATATCCATTGGGTTTGTATCTATCACTGCTTGTTGTAAGAGGTAATCATAGGGTGAATATCCTCAAATGAGCCATAGTATGGTGCATTGCTTTGAGTGTTGGAATAGGACTCTGGGAGACCAGAATTTGAAAATTCACTCAGGGCTTGTCTACACTGATCCTATAACCTGCATCAGATCATAAGCCAGTCCTGGATGTCCGGACAATGTCCAAGCTCACCCAGTTCATAATGGAGCTAGAATTGAGCAGCTCTACACTTCAGATTAGGCATTGCTGTACCCTTTCCCCGATATCTGTGGTACAGAGAAAAGGGGATGGATCAAGGCTGTGGTATTCTCCTTTTGTTTCAGTAGATGGTCACAGAGCTCCAGAGGACACCTGGCCATTGCTGGGCACTTTTGTTAACATCAGTAAAAACACTTGTGTGACCAGGAAAAAGGAAGAGGGGTCACTTTGCTGATATCAGGAGCTCTGTAGTAATCTGGCAGCGGCAGCAGGGGATTACCAAGGTAAGATGATAGTTCAATGGAGTAGGACTTGCATTGGTCTGACTGGATGGTCTGGATTCCACCATCATACTGTTGCAAGGTGGAGATGGGGAGTGTAGCCATCCTGAGGCCAATCTGGTGACGAGCCCTAAGTCTTAGAAACCAATTGGATATGAATTGGAGTGTGAGAAAGAAAGAAAATGTACATAGATGAAGGTTTCATAAATTTGCATATCCCTTAAAAAGCTGATAGGAAGAAAATCAACTGATTTGATATGTCATGCTGGAGAAGAGTTCTAGGGATGCAATGGACTGCTAAAAGGACAAATAAATCAATTATAGAGTAAATCAAGCTTGAACTTTCTCTGGAAGTCAGTATGGCTAAATTGAGACTGTCATATTTGGGCCGTATCATAAAAAGGTGGTTCACTAGAAAAATCAACAACCATGATGCTTGATAAGGTCAAAGGCAGCAGGAAAAGAGGAAGACCCCAACCTAGATAGACAGAATTAATCAAGGAAGCCACAGCCCTGAGTCTACAAGACCCAACCATGGCTGTTGATGATAGTGACCTGGAGGTCTTTAATTTATCAGGTTGCCATAAGCTGAAATCGACTTGTTAGCTGTTAATAGCTACAACTCTCCAAGGATGATAGCAGTGGTGATAATGAGGACTAATACACATAATTCTGTTTTAATAGTAATACTCTTGGAACACCAGGAAATTTAAACAAAGGAAAATTGTACATGCCATTTCTGAACTTTTCAGTCACAAACAGCAGCAGAAAATTCTATATAGACTGGAGATTCAACTGGGACTACTCTATAGTCATTGGCAAAATTTGGATGATAATTCTTTTCCCACAATATGGATAATGGTAGTTTGAAAGCAATGAAAGCCGCAATCCTCATAGTTTTATCAAACAATTCCAGTACAAGGAAAATGGATTTACACCTTGCAGGCATCTTACAATCTATAGCTGTATTCAAGATAATGTCTAAGAATTGAAGCAAGGAAGAGATCAGAATCTTCTTTGAACCATCTTTCAATAAAAATAATGATCAGTTCTTTGTCTCTCAGAATAAGGAAATGCATACCCAGAGGTTAATGCTACAGTCTTGCATGTCATGTTTATGGTAATTTGTGTTTACTCCTTTATCGTTATCTTAATGCTCCCCAAATCTTCCTTTTTTATGGAAGACACTATATCATCCACATAGTATACTGTGGTTGTTATGGACCACACCTCCTTGTTTCAATCATTTGATACTTTCTGTAGTACTGTAAAGAAAAGGGAAAATGGGCAGTTGGGTAATGTCTGTCTAAAGGGGATAATATTGGCCTTGGGAAAAACTGCAGCAAGCAGATCATTATTTGTAGATCAAGATTAACTAGAAGCAAGGACATTCTATCATCCAAGAGAGAGAACTGCAGGTGTTCCTATAGGCAAAGACCATTATTATTGTGCCACTGCCCAGCTAAACAAGCAGCTGCTCAGATGAATGTTCAATTACAAGAACTGTATATGCAATTATACCCAACTTGCATCCTGAGAAATACTCACAAATGAGCTTATAAATTCCTAAGGAACTGACCTTATCTCCCCACCCCAAAGGCTTGCCTTATTAAATGTAACTGGGATCTAAGTATAGGAATGCAAATATTTTCTAGAATTGTTTTGTGTGTTCCTTGAGTTGGTAGCAGATATGTCAATCCTCCAGGCAATTCAATTTGGAGGATAACACAACCTCAATAGCAAATAAGGAAAACAAACACCACTTATGAAGGACAATAATATGCCAAAGCTAGATTTTAATAGGAAGTGTTGCTTTTTCACTCAGTAACATCTGGACCTCAGCAGTATGTCAGTAAAAAAAAATATGTGTGAAGCATCCCTCAAAATCAAACTATGTTTGATTTTATCCCTCAAGATCAAACCCATTAGAGAATTATGGAATAATGCAATGACAATTTTAAAACAGCCAGGAACTATGATTTTGGATAACGTGATTTTAACAAGTCTTTTTAAGGTTTGATATGTTTTAATGATTGCTTTAATATATATGTTTATTTTATTATAGATCTATGTTTTACATGGTATTGAGTTGTTGCCTACATATGTAGGCATCCTTGAGTCCCCTACAGGGTTGAGAAAGGCGGGGTATAAATAAGACAAATAAATAAATAAATAAATTTAACTAATAAATATAGATCCAGAATTTGGTGAGTAATAAAGATTACCATAAATGTTTAATGCTTCAAAATACCAGTGGGCCATACCAGAAAACACTGACATTTACAATGAAATAATTATCTGTTTAAGGACAATATAACATCAAACTTGCAAACCAGAACTGCAACAGAATAACCTAATATTTTGCCGGTAGCTATCAGATGACATCGTGTGCATCCTCCTACTAATTTGGCTTTCCTCCACGAAGTCTGGTAAAACCCATCAGTGCCTTCTTATTTCTTTAGTCAGAGAGGTCCCTTGCACTTCTGTTCCAATATGCTGGTAGTAATGTGTTGTCAGTGCATGTGATTCGCCTCCTCTCTGTTGGATACTTTTCTAGCCTTTAAATACTTTATTAATCTTCAGACTATGCAGCAGAAATCAGTACTGATAATCTTGGTAATTCTGGAGTATAAACATTGAACAAACAGCAGACACTGTTTCATTGCAACCAGGAAGGCTTTTTATCTTTACAGTTCCGTAATCCAAAATATACACAATTTGTACAGAATAGACACAGTTCTCCTCCTACTTACAGTTTTTGATTTAGTTATAAAGCAACATTTGAGTCACAAGTTCACAAAATCACACCAAAGTCTCTTCTATGGGGAAGGCCACGCTATCATCGTGAAGTCCCAAACACTCATCTACAAAGAAGACCACAACCTCAGTCATTGGGAGGCCCACATGCTAACTTAATTTATATTCCCTTTAACCAATCACCTGTTGCACCTGTTGCATCACATTATCCTCACTGCAGCTAACTCTCATTTATTACTCTGTGATTTACTCAGAACTTATGTAATACTTAGGCACTCCAGACTTCACAATTAACCATGAATCTTCAAGATACTTTACCAAACTCTTAACACTCTCCCCTGCTCCTTCTCATTATTCCTAGAAATATTTCTTTCCTTCCTTCCACCCATTTATTTTTTGTTCTTTTTTTAAAAAATCCATATTATGTCAACAGTGAAATTGCGGTAAAATAAACATTATGAAAATTATAAAAACCACTAGGCATGCTGGTAAGGCATAAGGCAGGAATGCAGGTTTATGAAAGTGGCACAGAAGAGAGGACATGAAACATAGATTGCAAAACCAGCACTATAGAGAGATGAGATGATGCACGTATATATCCCAGGAGATAATGATGAATTTTAGACTTGCACCTTATGTTTAATCTTTGTTTTGTGTATTTTAATATGTATTTTGTGGATATATATATATATATATATATATATATATATATATATATATATATATGATGAATGTGTGTTTTAGCAATGTTGTAACCCACATTGAGTCATGAGGAGAGGGCAAAAAATAAATAATAATAATAATAATAATAATAATAATAATATTTGAAACACAAGATTAGTACACAGCAAACAAGATCACTATGCTGTTGGATCACGTCAGACATAATAATAATAATAATAATAATAATAATAATAAATTAGACTGAAAGAGTTCTGGAGCACAATACTCCTGATCTCAGAATTGTGTTTAAAAACCAAGTATAGATGGTCAATGTTGTGATCCCAGGTGACAGCAGGATTGAAGAGAAAGAACTGCAAAAGCTGACACAATATGAGGATTTAAAGATTGAACTACAAAGACTCTGGCACAAGCCAGTATAGGTGGTCCCAGTGGTGATCGGTACACTGGGTGCAGTGCCTAAAGACCTTGGCCTGCACTTAAACACAATCGGCACGGACAAAATTACCATCTGTCAACTGCAAAAGGCCACCCTACTGCGATCTGCACATATTATTCACTGATACAGCACACAGTCCTAGACCCTTGGGATGTGTCTGATGTGTGATACAATACAACAGCCAGCATAGTGATCTTGTTTGCTGTGTACTAATCTTATTATGTTTCTAATAGTAATAATAATAATAATAATAATAATAATAATTTCTATTCAGTGTGATAATGGCTATAGTTATCCAAAGATGTTTCCATTCCCTTAACTATCTCCCTTACAGAGAGACGGCAGACTGGTGTGATAAAGTCCTATAATAAAAATGTTACATAACACAGGAATAACCAAGAATAATGTTTATTTAGATTTCCATGACTTTTATACGGTTTTACTAGGCACAGAATAAATACTCACAAGTTGTTTTGCAAGGTCCTTCTTCTGAAATGTTACCTACAATCAGAGGTATTCATTTGCAGCCCCCCATTCATGTATAAGCCAGGGCTGACCCTGTTTAGCTTTCAAGATCAGACAGGATCTGGTGACTTTAGGGTTTAGGCCATTAGCCAATGTAAAGAGATGCCTATCGGGATCAACCTATGCCAATGTCCCATTTGCATGGTGTCTGAGGCTACTTTTATATAGCCACATAACCCAAATCAAAATGAGGATTAAAGATATTTAGTTCAATTCTGGAGAGTTTTCACATGCAAGCTCCCACGGCATCCACAGAGCTCCTCTCATGCCGAATTGATCCAACTAAATAACACATATTTTCCTTATTCCGTTGGAAGGAATGCGCTGAGCTGCAGCAGCCCATCAGATGAGAATCAACAACAGAGCTCATCTTTCAACTCAAAAACAAAAAACAAGAAAGCAATTTCCTTTTGGGAGGAAGGGAAAGGTGTTTGTTTATCTGCCTGACAGGACCATTTCCAGTTCTTTAACCAAATTTTCCAGAGGTGGTGCTGTTTACATGTATGCTGCACGTGTTGCACTCAAATTTCTGATCTGGAGAATCCATATGTTGAGCAACTGCAGCACATTTTATAGGACTATCTTCTGACTTTTTTAAACACATGTTTTCCATGTGGATCTGTGGTGCAGTGCACATTGGAGTGTGAATTTTTTAGCAGCCCCCCCCCCCCCCGCCCAGACACACACACACCATAATAAACAACATTTTGGACTTTACAGCATGTGTAGATGTGATTTAAGTTGGTTAGTGACTGACCAAGAAATCTTGGGGCTGTGGTTGATAGGTGACTCAGGGCCCTTCTACATAGCCATATAATCTAGAATATCAAGGCAGAAAACCCCACAATATCTACTCTGAACTGAATTATCTGAGTCCACACTGCCATATATTCCAATTCAAAGCAGATAATTTGGGATTTTATACAGCTGTGTGGAGGGGGCCTCAATGTTTCATATTAGGCATATTTTGAAAAGAAATCAACATCTATGCATATTATAAAAATGAAAGTATATTTTATGTATGATATGTATGTTTCTATCTATCCATCTATTTATCTATGTTTGTATGTATCTTCTAGGATGGCTCCCATATCTAGAGAGCAATTTGAATTTCACCAGTGATGGACCTGGATCAAACATATGCAACATGACCAACTTTAAATACTGGCATGGTTTGGGAAAAATTGAGTCTAGACAGTGTGAATTGTAGTTCACCCCCAATCAAAGAACACTGTGAACCCAACCAGCGTTAGCCCACCCACATCAAAAGAGCACGGTGAACTCCACCAACAATGTTCGAGGTACATCTATCTTCCGGCTACTCCTGCCAAAAGGAACATCAGCTGTTATTTATGTCTTTTCAGTACAACGGAGCAGCATGCATGTGCACATCCTTAAATGTGAGAGAACAGAAGGAATCTATATGTGGAGGATATGTGTAGAAAATTCCTATCTGGCAATAACGTGACCAGTTTGCACTCACACTGTCCATAGGATGGGAGATTGGATCATGCATCCAATGACAGATGATGGGGAGGAGTGGCTTGGCCTTAAATAGACTCATTTTCTACCCTTCATCAGTCGGCCACAAAAGCACTGTTAGAATAAGCACTGGTAACTTTCTGAACTACATAGCTTCTTAAGTTAGAACTAGCCTCTTTTTACTAGAAGAGAGAGAGCTAGTTTATACAATTAAACTGAGAATTTGTGATTCTGCAAAACAGAGATTTGATTTACGACTTCATCATATGGCCTAATTTGCCTGTTGTATGCCACTTGCTCTCCCCTTTCACCACAGAGCCCATTACATGACACACAACTACTTTCTCCATGGTGAAAGGGGAGAGCAAGCAGTGTATACCACCATGGCGGCAACATGGGAGGCTTCTTATGTTACCTTTGAAACAATGGGGGGAAGCTGGGTGGTGGCTGATCCTCCCCCCCCATGGGATGAAAGCAGCTGTAAGTCAGGCTATGTGGGGTGTGGGGTGATGGAACTCCACACCCCCTGCCAGAACCCCACAGAATCACCATGATGCTTGGCAAATCCATAGATCCTTCTATTTCAATCAGTCTATTATTTCAAGATCTATAATACAAATCATAGAGTTTCTTTCTGCATACAAAAGAAGTGGGGAAAGACAAAGAGAGAGAAAAAGAGCAAAGGATGGCATCAGAAGACAGTGGAAGGTAGTGTTCTAATTTTTTCATAGGATTTGCCAATTCTTGAGTATGTATCTAATTTACTCATAGGATTTGCCAACTTTTGAGTAAGTCTCTAATTAATTCATCTAATTCAGCAATTCATTTATAGTTGCAGTTTTGGTACAACTTTGGATGATTTCGTTCCTGAGTACAGTTTTAATATTGACTAAAAACTTGGAAGCAAATTTATTTTAAGAGATGAATTAATTATTATGCAATTAAAAATAAAACTAATACTTGCTGTCACACTGGCCCATTAAAATGCTAAAATAATAATAAACACATTGACAAGATAATCCCCTTAGGTTGGGTATTTCTATTAAACATTCAGAAAGCAGAAGATACAGCTAGAATGCTTGGACAACATACAATGGAGATAAAACTTCTTTCCAACACAGTATGCTACTATATATCAATTGCTCTGGAGCAAGAGTAGAAGGATGCTGTTGCAATGATGTTGTGGCTGTAGCTTTTCAGTCAACATATTGGCTGCTGTGAGAACAAAAAAAAATGGACTAGGAAGGCCAATAATGGTTCTTTGAGTGTCATGAGTAATTTTTCCACTAATCTTTATCACTTAGTCATATCGGGAAAGCAAGAAACAAGGATCATACTGACATGTGTGAAGATCCCTTACCTTACCAGCCTGGGTGACAGGGCCTAGGAGAGGCAGGCCAGTTAGTTACAGCTTTAGAAGGCCTGGCAGAGGGCAGCAGGAGCCATTTTAGTTTAGGGAAAGCACCATTTCAGAGAGGGGGAGTGGCCTAGGCCTGAGCCAGCCTTAGAACAGCCAGGATTGGTTTATTAAAGGGGGGCGGAGTTAGACTGTTTGGAGGGAAAGAAAGGGTGTTTCAGTGAGTCAGTCTGTTGATGTTAGAGTTTAGAGCAGGATTACAGAAGTTTTTAGGAGTTCGTGTTAAGAATAGGCAGTTTGCCTGAAGTTTGCCAGCGAAGTAAGCTGTAGCAAACTGGGTACAGCTATTTAGGGAAAAAAATAGCTGGGTTTTGTAGTTAGCTAGGCCACAGTTGAGGGTAGCTAAGCTACAGTTATATCTTGGCAGAGATTTAGATCCTGTCAAGAGTACTTGTGTTTAAAGAAAAGAAAATCTTTATATTTGTAACAAAGAAAGAACCATTCTCATGCAACCGTTACGCTTTCAAGAACCAGAACATTTTATCTGTAACAGCCAAGCTTATTAAACAGCATTCACTTCATTCTGTACTTTATTCAATAAACTTTCCTTGTTTATTTTGAAACTTAAAAGCCTGAGTCCAGTGTGCCTTTGTGGCTATAGTTCTTTTCATTCAACCTCACCTGCTTCCTTTAAATAAGAAAATAAAACACAGTACTTGGTGGTAATAAAAGCCCTTTTTAATATTTTAAACAGCTAGAGTGTTCCTGTACAATTGTTTATGGTGGCAGCGGAAGTTAATTAGTGAGACAATCCCCTCAAAAGTTCTATTGGTGCCAAAGTGGTGTAAATTCTTTATATTGGAGGGACAGTTGGTGGGATTTGCTTTATCCCCTGTCCAGAGATATTGTTTGGCCACACGACGTGTCTTTAATATTGGTGGCAGTGGTGGGATTGTTTGACCTCCCTGCCCAGACAGCCATAAAGGAGACTTTATAACATGCATCAGTAAATGTCAAAAACCTCAGGCAGGACAATCCTAATCCTGATTTGAGAGAGTTCCAGTATGAGAACTTCTATTATGCTGACTGAGTATAAGTAGGAGAGGAACAACCTTTTTGCTCATTTTCCACTCCTTGGTGTAGATTTTCCCTTTCCTTTCCTTTCACCAGTATCAGTTGACCAAAATCAAGACCTGAATTGTTTCCTTCTAATTCTGGCTCAGTCCTAATGTGAGGGTACCACTGTAGGCTGGAAGAGATTTGGAACTGATGTGATTCCTTTCTTCTTTATTTTGGCTTTGTAAGGAAAGTTCAGTTTCAAGCTAGCAAAAATAGCTATGACACAACTCAACCATGTGACTAGTCCAAGCAGCACCAGACTCAGTGAAAAGTGACACAAACTAAGCAAAAAAAAAAAAAAAAGAAGATTCCACAGGAGACAATGGCAAAAAAAGCCTTCAGGTTAGACATATGTTTAAATGGGCCTCTGTATAATGAAAAACTAAAGCAAACAATTCTCTTTCCTGGAGCTTAAAAAAATTACCTTTTCACATGCAAAAGTTTTCCCAGAACTCTTTCATTTCCCAGAACTCTTTCGACAGGCTTTTAATGTTTGATACTGCTGTTTTTAAATTGTTTTAAATTGCTTTTAAATTTTGTTAGATTTTAGCTATTCTTGTAAGCCGCTCCATCCAAATAATAAATAAATAAATAAATATGTCTACATGAAGGTCTAACTCTAAATTCCAATTAAATAGGCAAATGGTATGTTGGTGTAGAGCAGTGGTTCCCGGCCTGAGGTCCGTAGACCAACAGTGATCCACAAAAACTAAAATGTGGTCTGTGGCCTCACTGTTACTATACTGTTGTAACAAGAGAGACTAGTCTCGCAAAACCTTCTTACAGTGTCAAGGCTTATTAAATATGGTTTTCTGTGGGCAAGCAGATGGCGACTACTGGATGGCATATGTTCTGTATCAGAAACTAGAGCTGATGTTGTCTATCCGATGCAATATTTTGAATCAGCACCCCAAATAACAAACTGAATCTGAAGTTGACCAAAAACTGATTCATAACCCTTTTGGTACTCACTTTGGAGAGTGGTCCCTGGTGAAAGTGGTCCCTGGTCAAGTGGTCCCTGGCCAAAGAAAGGTTGGAACCACTAATATAGAGCCATTGTGGTGTAGTGGTTTGAGCATTGGACTACTACTTTGGAGACCATGGTTTGAATCTCTGCTCAGCCATAGAAATCCACTGAGTGAATTTGAGCAAGTCACACTTCCTTAGCCTCAGAGAAGGGCAAAGGTAAAACCTCTCCTGAAGAAATCTTGCCAAGAAAACACCACAATAGATTTGCCTTAGGGTTGCCATAAATCAGAAACTACTTGAAGATATACCACAACAAGTTGACGTCCATTTTAATTGTTTTGTATCTCATAGAAGACAGAAGCCCCATGGGAAATAAGCAATGCACAGAGATGAAAGAACAATAAACAAAAGAAGAAAGAGGGGAAGATTAAAGTTCTATAATCTTGTCTTCTGTCCTTCTCTATAGTTGTTAAATATTTCAATGCACACTTGGCATTTCCCTCTTTTCTTTAGCTATAAAAGCATTATTGGGAGTTCCCTTCTTTGTTTCTCTGTGTACCAGGCTGCTTCTTTTTTCTTTAGCCCTCATTAAATTCTTTAATGTAAGTTGATGAAAGTACTTCATACACTCATGTAACACTTGTGACTAATTAGAAGCCTGATCTCATGCTTGTCGTCATTCATAGAAGTGACTAACCTCCTTTCAACAAATTAGTACTTGAGCTGGCAAGGCAAGCAGAACGACAATCCAGAAAACAAGAATAGGAAAGGTATACATCATCATCAATGAACAATCCCATTCACCCCTAAAAGTTGCTTTATTATGCTCCCTGATCCCAAGCAAAAAGGCTTCCAACAATAAGTTCATAGTAATGTCAGAGGGAGATGTTAGTATTTTTCACTGGAGCAAGAGGTACAAAACCAGGCTTTGGTTTAAAATATCGTTCTCTTTATGACTGTATTTGTCAGGCTGCCTGGACATAAGAGACACACAATTCATTCATTGAGATGTAAATATGCTGGCTATAACTAAAAAATTGGCTCGGTAAAGCCATGTTTGACAGATGGTCATTTCCCCCTTTTGGTTTCTTTACCCCATTTCATGGTTAGCCAAAAACATTTTTTGTAATTCTCAAAAGAAAGATATTGGATTAGAATCATTTTAGCAAATTCTGGTCTTTCATTTGTCGATTAGCAAAATAAATATGAAACAGGGAACATGGTTTCTGTTAGGCCAACTTCTGTTGAGTCTCATAGTTCCCACCCTCAAGAAATTCTTTCTGCATCAACTACTAATGAATTCTCTTTCTCTATTGTAGCTGCCTTCCCTTTTGGGGCTTCTCGACTACATCATCCCTGAAACCATGGAAAATAACCAGTAAGGCTGGTTTCATTATTGGTTTCTAGTGTGTGTTGCCTTTTAAAATTTCCAACTGAATAGAAATAAATAGGCTTGGGATATGCCTTATATTATGTGTGCATTGTGAAAAAGGATTAGCAATGACAGATATGTGGCTTTTCCATACTAGAGAGAAAAATTGTGAAAATTTTGAAATTGTCTTAAAGAGTGGGATGAAAGAGGGTTAATGGGACTATATGCTGAGTCTCTTACATTTCAGTATTTCCTGTTATAGATGCTTTATATCCTTGAGAATTACAACCAGCTGGGGCAGACAATCCTGAGCTATATTCCTGTCATAGCACACCCTCTAGCATTTCATAGATGAAAATTTAGACACATGTGGCATCAGAGTATGATCAATATGGCAAATTGTATTAGTGGGGAAGAACCCCGAAACTAGGAGGGGCTGCACCAGTTTGCTTTTGTCTCGGCTTACCAGGAGGAGCAATATTCTGCTTACTCCACTCCCCTCCACCCCCAACTTGCTAAATCAATTGTGTTCAAACTATTTTTGCATTTTGAACACAGAAAGAAGGGAAGTGAGACATTTTAAAACAATTTGAAAAAGGGAACAATAGAGAATTAATTGGGACCATATCTGCTAAATTGGGAGAGTTAGAAGGTGTGTGTGTGTGTGTATATGTGTATATATATATATATATATATATATATATATATATATACATACACACATTTCATGTCAGGAGCAACTTGAGAAACTGCAAGTCTGGTGTGAAAGAATTGGCTGTCTGCAAGGATGTTGCCCAGATGTTTTGATGTTTTACCCATCCTTGTTGGATGCTTCTCTCATGTCCCCGCATGGAGAGCCGGAGCTGTCAGAGAGAGCTCATAGGCACTCTCCCTGGATTTGAACCTGCAACTTGTCGATCTTCAGTCCTGCTGGCAAAAGGATTTAACCCATTGCACCACTGGGGGCTCCATGGTATGGTGTAGTAATCTGGCATAAAAAAGCAAGTGCCAACTGGAAATGTTGATTGCTTGCCATTATCAAACATCTCTTTGAGGAATATAAATAACCTTCTAAAGAAATATCACTGTGTCCTGGAATACAGTTTGAGAATAATTAGGATGGTATGTTTATATTTGTAATAACAGAATGGGCTGAATTAGAATGGAGTGAAAGTCAAAAAGTGAGAACCAATACAATACAAATAAATGATTGGTATTTGACAAGAACAAGGAGTAGACTAAGATATAACTTTGTCCTCACAAGCCTTCCAGATTCTCCTGTACAACAAGGCATGATGTCAATACCTTTAGCGCAAGTCATGGTTTTACTAGTTCCTCAGCTTTAAAGGATTGACAAAAATTACAAGTGCTATCATTCATTACAAACATATATATTCCATCAAAAACAAAATGAGTATGATTGCTTCTTTTTCTTTAACACCTTCCCTCTTCATTTACAACATATTTTATATGTCACAGTGTAATCTACTAACAATAACTCTGCCACCCTTTTTCTCTTTCCTCTTTTCCCTTTCCTTCTTTTTTGGTTGTATAAATTGAAAATTTTAATTGTAACAAAAAAAAGGAGACCCCTCCCCCCCCCCCAAAAAAAACCCCAAAATGAGTGGGGTTAGGAAAAAACATATGGTTCAGTGTATAGAAAATCGGTGTGTGATAGAAATCAGAAGCCCATGCTTTCATAATGAGTTGTAGTTTCAATGTGCATGGATTGTTTTGCATTATGTAGCCAATGACATAAATTAAAACAATGAAAATGATACAATGCAAGCATATACCTTGGAAAAAATGGTCAATTTTCGATCACAACATTCCCTGACTACAAAATCCAGTACCATAAAAGTAAACACCCAAGATAAATCTGTTAAAACAATTATTTGATGAACCTCTTTCACTCTCCAGAATGCCACAAAGTTACAGCTAATCCCTATAAGCTGTAGTAATCCTTTCATGTTTGCTGTGTGTATGGAGGCTCTGAATTCTGAAGATCAGACCATCTTCATTTCTCTACTGCAATGGACTGGAGGTTTGTCAGACAATTATATGATGGAAACATCTTTTGCCATGTTTACGTGAATGTCAATGGCACAGAGCCACAGTGATCACTGGTACTCAAAATTTTGGAAAGTTACTTTTGGAGAATAAAACTCTCACAATCACCTCGTTAGCATGGCCACTTAAGTGGGAGTTGAAAAGGGACGTTTTCTAAGCTTTCCTTGCAGTCAGTAAAACAGAAAGTGGGCGCATCACTACTGAGTTTTGGGAAGAATGACAAATGTAGAACATTCAGAACCATGTCTCTGGAGTTAGGAAAACCACTAGTGGTGATTTTCAGGTGATGCATAGTCTACAGGATTGAGGAGAGAAGGAAGAAGTACCATTGTGCAGGCATAGAGAGCTCCTGGGATCACACACTTATGTCTTTGGACTTTTAAAGATATCTTTAGCCTCAGTTTGCTCTTATTCTGCCCCCTCTGGGTGAATCTCCTCTCCTGTTTTAGAAGACATTTTCTTGCAGAAAGCACTGCCAGTTTAGTTTGGCTATTTTTTTATATATAAAAAAGGTTATTTTTCTCCACTCAGTGCAAAATAATTTTCAGTTTGTCAGACACAGAAAAAAAAATCTTTTTTTTTGATCTTCAAAACATAACAAAGTAACAGATAATGACAAATGTGTTTCACAAAGTGCTGCAATTCCATGGGTACAGCACATTTCCTGGGTGCTGATTAATATTGGGTCTATATGATAAATGAGATCTCCTGCAACTTCACAGTTGCTAGAGGAAAGTAACAAATATTCTATTCATGGATCAAAGCTGCAAAATTACAGAGCATGAAAGGGCTTGGGTTAACTAATTCAGTCTCCTGGGCTATACAGATTCACTGGAACTAAATCATCCCAAGCAAAAGTTCATCCCGCCTCTGCTAAACTCCCCCTCCCCTTGAAGATTTCCTTATAATATCTGCATGTAGCTTGTCAATCCTCCCTTCCAAGAATTAAGATAGAACCAGAATGCTTATCTGCCACCCTTTAATGGGAAACAAGTATTCCATCCTGGAGTATAATCAAAAGAATCCTGATCTGTGAAATTGTGGGTTAGATTTTAAGAATTAGAAGACCCATCAATTTTACTTTACTTCTTCCTTCCTTTTTTATTTTTAGCCAATACATGCATGTGCAATGGTTGCTCTTATGCTTGCAAAAGAATTGTATATGGAGAGTATACTAAATGAACAAAAAAATATCAAAGTATGGATTGAAATAGCACTGAAGTCAAGCGCATCTGAAGCAATTTTATGTTCACGATTGTGGGTGCTCCCCCTTTTCCAGCTGCCCTCACCAATAGAATATAGGGCTATCAAACTGAATGGCTTATAATTCATTCTTCCGGGAGGCACTGAATAAACAGGCTGTTTAATAATACTGTTGCAGAGTATATTTTTGAGGTAAACATGGCTCAAAGGCAATTGCTTCAATCACTTTGAAGGAAACTTCATTCCTTCCCTCAGGAGTTTTAAGTATGATCTTTCAACATTGCCTCAGTCTGATGTGGGGGACTGAGACTCCCTTGACTACTATGGCATCTTTGAAGTTCAGCTATAGCATAGCTCACAGGAGAAACAAATCAATGTTGGTAAACTAATGAATTATTTCCTACTTTTGGCACCAAAAGTAAGAGGAACATGAAAGGAGACCACATACTGAAGTGGTAAAGCCTGATGGGTAAAGCATAGCATTCAGCTGAAGGATCATTTACCACCATGACAGAACTATAACAAGCTGCAAATATTGACAGGCTTGTCAGGCAGTAAGTCTCATTGAACTCAATGGGACTTACTAGTAAATAGTAAGGGTTGAAAGGGGTTATAAATTTAGGGAAACAGTGGTCATAAAAACAAAATGTTTCTTCTTAATTACTACTGAGAGGTTAATGTGTCTAACAAGTAAGCAAGATGTTTTTAAAATGGTTCTAACAGCATGGTGTAACAGTTTGAGAGTTGGACATATGATTTTATCAGATGCAGAAAGAGGAACATCTTCCCACTTATTTCGGCTGCTGGAGCGGAGTCCAACAGAGCCCATCACATGATGCAGGGCTATTTCTGGAGAGGCTCCATGGTGGCAGCAGAGATTAGCAGAGCCCTGAGTGCCCCTGGAGGAGTTGGGTATTTACCTGACTCCTCATTGAGCAAAGCGAAGAGGAAGTGAGGGGAAACTGATCTGAAGGGGCAAACAATGTGGGAAGACAGACAACAGATCCCAACAGGAGGAACAGAGCCTGATGGTTCCCTCCACTGTCCCCTGCTTTACCTCTGTCCATCTGATGAGGTCTTATAACTCTAGAGACCAGGATTTGAATCCCTCCTCAGCCATGAAGCTAATCTACACTGACCTGTTATTGCAAAGTGTAGTGAAATCAGCTCTGTGGCAGCTAATTGACACACAGAGTTGATTTGAGTTAACATGGCCTTGAACCACATTAACCAAAGTTGTCAGGTTCCTTTGAATTCTCTTCAATATTCTGGAGTGAACAATGACTTTGGGCTCATGTAAGCAGTTGGCAAGAAAGGGGGTTGGGGGGAGTGAGTACCACCCCATGTCTCCTGCTTGTCTGACTCAAGAGAACATGGGATAGCCATTTAAACACTTAACGGTGAATTCCATCTTGGTACTAGCCATAAATGTTTACATGGCACCCTATGTTCTCTGCGCTTGGACAACTTGGAGGTGCCACTCATCCTCCCATTCCTGCCATTGTGGCAATCAGTGAGCTGGAGTAACAAAACAATCAGAGAATGGAGGAGGAATGTAGGGGACAATTTCTCCTCTCCCGCTTTCCACCGCTTGTGTTCCTCTGGTATAAGTGAGTGATTAGGATGTTAAGGGTGGCCATCCAGCAGGTCAACCTGAATTTGACAGCAGGACTCCCTGCAACCTCCATAGTGACCAAGGGTGAAGTAACAGTCAATACCATCCTGAGACTGCTCTGCCATTCACTACTCAGGATAAGCTCTATGATAAGTGATCCATGTAGAGAAGCCCCTGGAAACCTACAGGGTGACCATGGGCAAGTCCTATTCTCTCATCCTCAGAGATATAGGCAAAACCCCACTGGAGGAACACAAGTAATATGTGTACACAAAGACAAAAATAGGTTTCCATGGGAACAAACAAAGAATGACTATGAATTTACTACATAAATATATTTGCAGTATGTGGAAATAAGAAATCACAACCAAAGGCAGTTCTCCTAGTACACTGCAGAAGTTGTTTTCAATGTTAAGGATAACCATAACTTTAATACAGCTGTGCCTCCACATTTGTGGTTTCTTTTTCATAGAATCATAGAGTTGGAAGAGACCTCATGGACCATCCAGTCTAACCCCCTGCCAAGAAGCAGGAAAATTGCATTCAAAGCACCCCTTGATCTCATCCTATCAAATGCGGAGGACCTGATCGATGCGGTCGAAGTGGTAGGATCCTTAGGGGCAAGTGACCATGTGCTCCTGCAATTTGAGTTACAAAGGAAGGCCGAAACTAAGACAAGTCAAACCCGCATTTTGGACTTTAGGAGAGCTGATTTCCAAAAAATGAAGGAAACGCTGAGCAGCATTCCGTGGACACAGATACTAAAAGACAAGGGAGCTACGGATGGATGGGAATTTCTCAAGAGTGAAATACTCAAGGCGCAATTGCAAACCGTACCAACAAAGAGAAAAAATAGGACAAGTGCAAAGAAGGCAGAATGGATGTCCAAAGAACTTCTAACTGTGCTAAGACACAAAAGAGACATGCACAAGAAGTGGAAAAAGGGAGAAATCACCAAAGAAGAATTCAAACACATAGCCAACACCTGTAGGGAAAAGGTCCGCAAAGCTAAAGCAAAAAACGAGCTCAGACTTGCCAGGGACATTAAAAACAATAAAAAGGGCTTCTATTCTTATGTCAGTAGAAAAAGGAAAAACAAGGAGGCGATAGGACCTCTTCGCGGAGAAGATGGGGCAATGCTGACAGGGGATAGGGAAAAGGCAGAACTACTTAATGCCTTCTTTGCCTCGGTCTTCTCACAAAAAGAGAGTCTTCAACCTCAGCAAGATGGAATGGATGAGGGATTGGAGGACATCCAACCCCAAATTGGGAAAGAAGTCGTCCAGGAATACCTGGCCGCTCTTAATGAGTTCAAGTCCCCAGGGCCAGATCAACTACACCCCAGAGTATTGAAGGAACTAGCGGAAGTCATTTCGGAACCATTGGCAACCATCTTTGAGAGTTCTTGGAAAACGGGAGAAGTTCCAGCAGATTGGAGGAGGGCCAATGTGGTCCCAATCTTCAAGAAGGGAAAAAAGGATGACCCAAACAACTACCGTTCGGTCAGCCTCACGTCGATACCGGGCAAGATTCTGGAAAAGATTGTTAAGGAAGCGGTCTGCAAACACTTAGAAACAAATGCAGTCATCGCTAATAGTCAACATGGATTTATCAAAAACAAGTCATGCCAGACTAATCTGATCTCTTTCTTCGATAGAGCTACAAGCTGGGTAGATGCGGGGAATGCCGTGGATGTAGCGTACCTGGATTTCAGTAAGGCCTTTGACAAGGTCCCCCACGACCTTCTGGCAAGGAAACTAGTCCAATGTGGGCTAGGCAAAACTACGGTGAGGTGGATCTGTAATTGGTTAAGTGGACGAACACAGAGAGTGCTCACTAATGCTTCCTCTTCATCTTGGAAAGAAGTGACGAGCGGAGTGCCGCAGGGTTCCGTCCTGGGCCCGGTCCTGTTCAACATCTTTATTAATGACTTAGATGAAGGGCTAGAAGGCATGATCATCAAGTTTGCAGACGACACCAAATTGGGAAGGATAGCCAATAGTCCAGAGGACAGGAGCAGAATTCAAAACGATCTTGACAGATTAGAGAGATGGACCAAAACTAACAAAATGAAGTTCAACAGTGACAAATGCAAGATACTCCACTTTGGCAGAAAAAATGAAATGCAAAGATACAGAATGGGGGACGCCTGGCTCGAGAGCAGTACGTGTGAAAAAGATCTTGGAGTCCTCGTGGACAACAAGTTAAACATGAGCCAACAATGTGATGTGGCGGCAAAAAAAGCCAATGGGATTTTGGCCTGCATCAATAGGAGCATAGTGTCTAGATCTAAGGAAGTAATGCTACCCCTCTATTCTGCTTTGGTTAGACCACATCTGGAATATTGTGTCCAATTCTGGGCACCACAATTCAAGAGAGATATTGACAAGCTGGAATGTGTCCAGAGGAGGGCGACTAAAATGATCAAGGGTCTGGAGAACAAGCCCTATGAGGAGCGGCTTAGGGAACTGGGCATGTTTAGCCTGAAGAAGAGAAGGCTGAGAGGAGATATGATAGCCATGTATAAATATGTGAGAGGAAGCCACAGGGAGGAGGGAGCAAGCTTGTTTTCTGCTTCCTTGGAGACTAGGACGCGGAACAATGGTTTCAAACTACAAGAGAGTAGATTCCATCTGAACATTAGGAAGAACTTCCTGACTGTGAGAGCCGTTCAGCAGTGGAACTCTCTGCCCCGGAGTGTGGTGGAGGCTCCTTCTTTGGAAGCTTTTAAGCAGAGGCTGGATGGCCATTTGACAGGAGTGATTTGAATGCAATATTCCTGCTTCTTGGCAGGGGGTTGGACTGGATGGCCCATGAGATCTCTTCCAACTCTTTGATTCTATGATTCTATGATTCTATGGCCATCCAGCCTCTGTTTAAAAGCTTCCAAAGAAGGAGCCTCCACCACACTCGGGGGCAGAGGGTTCCACTGTTGAATGGCTCACACAGTCAGGAAGTTCTTCCTAATGTTCAGATGGAATATCCTTTCTTGTAGTTTGACGCCATTGTTCAGCGTCCCAGTCTCCAGGGCAGCAGAAAACAAGCTCCCTCCCTCCTCCCTATGACTTCCTCTCACATATTTATACATGGCTATCATGTCTCCTCTCAGCCTTCTCTTCTTCAGGCTAAACATGCCCAGCTCTTTAAGCCACTCCTCATAGGGCCTGTTCTCCAGACCCTTGATCATTTTAGTCATTCTCCTCTGAACACATTCCAGCTTGTCAATATCTCTCTTCAATTGTGGTGCCCAGAACTGGAGGCAATATTCCAGGTGTGGTCTAACCAAGGCAGAATAGAGGGGTAGCACGACTTCCCTGGATCTAGACACTATACTCCTATTCATGCAAGCCAAAATCCCATTGGCTTTTTTGCTGCTGCATCATATTGTTGGCTCATGCTTAACTTGTTGTCCACGGGAACCCAAGATCTTTTTCACATGTACTGCTTTCGAGCCACACGTTCTGCATTCTGTATCCTTGCATTTCATTTTTTCTGCCTAAGTGGAGTATCTTGCATTTGTCACTGTTGAACTTCATTTTGTTAGTTTTGGCCCATCTCTCTAATCTGTCAAGATCGTTTTGAATTCTGCCATCAATTTAATTTTTGGCAAACGTGTAAGTGCCATCTGAGGACTCCACCTCTTCAACCTCTCCTTCTCCTCCTCCTCCACCTCCACCTCCACCTCCTCTTAATCTCCTCTTTCCAACAGTGCCAGAAGAGTATAAACTTCTTTTCAGCTCATAGACCTTCTCACCCTAAACATATTCCTATTCTCTTATCTCAATCTCCTAGTTTTTTTTCCTAACGAACCAGCCAGATTTTAAACTGCTTTCCAATTCCTCCCTCCTCACCCCAAGCCTCTTCATGCCAATTCTTTTCTCTCATTCTGCTTTCCTTCCAACAGTGAAAATCACTGTTAAAATCTAGCTGGCTCTTTTGGTAGGTGCTGTGGAAGGGCAGGAAATTTAGAGGAGAGGAAGCAGTGTGGGACATGGAAGTGTCCTGGTGGCAAATTGAGGAAGGGAGTGACGAGCTGGCGATGTTGACATAGTCTGTAACATGCATTTTGTTTTTTGGTTTTTTGGGGGGTTTCTTTTGGGGGGGGGAGATTATTAGATATTAAAAATGTTCCATTTTCCTATACCCCATCCCTTGCAAATGTATATGTTTTTTGAAAAAAAGAATACTAGTCATTATCCAAGCATCAGTACGAAATGTTGCCATGCTGGGTTTATGTTTCAATAATAATGAAGTAGATCGGTGCTCAGGAAATGAGTGATGAATTCAATCATTTTCAGAGCTCAGAAACATACTTTTTAACAACTGACTATTTTAGTTGCAAGGCCCAAAATGTAGCTATTACTTTTGATTGTACTTGGGACCCAAAGTGCCTTCATATCACTACTCAGTTATAGATGGTTTTACAAGTCATTATATTCATTTTTCATTTCACCTACTATGTTCTTCTTTAAAATCTTCCATTTCCTGGAAGCATCATTCCTGATGATAAAAGAGGAAAGTTCAAGGCAGCTGGGTTTTTTTTGTTTTTTGTTTTTGCCAGACCAGTGTTGGGAGAGGAAAGGGGATAGATATATTATATATTGCAGAACCACTTTCAGCTTGAATTCATTTTCAGGGATTTCATAGAAGCCCCATTTCTTATTGGTTGGGCTGGAGGCAGGGACCAAAATATTAAAAGGCTTTAGCTTAAAAGTGTTATTTCGGTGACTAATAAAGCCTTGGGAAGGCATTTCATTTTTTTAGAGTGGTGAAAACCCTGTTAATAAGCATGCAAGACATGATAGCATTGTGAACGGGGTGGGGGGTCACATCTAGAGAATCCCAAAGCATTGGACTAGGACCTCTGGCAGACGTAAGTATCTGGTTCTCAACATTAAATTATCTGGTTCTCCACATTAAATTATATCCAAATTAAACTCTCTCTTCTCACCTACCATTCTGATTCTTGACACCTTCTGAATTTATTTACATTTGAAAACAATGAGCACAATAATTATATTCATACAATTCATGTCAGGTTTTGTTTGGCTATTAATGTGTTCTTCTACTTTAACTAACAGTTTCCCAGTTCATATCTAATGCTTTCTAAAAAACCAGACCCATTCACACTCTAGATCTCAAGGTTATTCAAATAAAAGTGAGTTCAAACACTAAAACCCCTTCCACATAGCTGAATAAAATCCCACATTAGTTGCTTTGAACTGGAATATATGGCAGTGTGGATTCAGATAACCCAGTTCAAAGCATATATTGTGGGATTTTTTTTTGCCCTGATATTCTGGTTTATATGGTTGTGTGGAAGGGCCCCAATATCTATTGAGGATTTTGCCATTAAATTAATATTTCCTTATGGGCAGAAATAATAACATATCAAGCACCACAAATAATTCATCCCACCCCGGCATCACTCAGTGACAATGAAGGCAATTCATGTATTGAATCATGAATAATGACACATAAAATAAAGGATGCATATATGTGAGTCCATCTCAAAATGTCATTTCTAAATTGAAAAGGCAAAAAAATCATTCCACAGTTCTCTTCATTTGTCCTATTTTGTCAGAAACAAAATATGTATTATAACTACAGTTTTAAAAAGTCACTGTTTGTATTGTACCTATTATGCTGGTTGAATAGCCAATCACTTTTCCAAGTTTACCTTGTTACATATGTGAATAGAGCTTTTGCCCAGAGGAAAACCTAGCTAAAGAAGAAAAACATTTGAGTGGGAGGAGTGGATAAAGGTCAGGGGAGAAATGTTCTTGACTTTGGAGGAGAACATTGTATAACAACAAGGTGAAAAACTATATTGGAACTCTCAAACTTCTTGTATTTTTTCATAAAAAGTATTGTAAGAAAGCCAAATGTTCCATGGACATGTTGCAGTGGAACCTTTACATGTGATCATATTCTTTGTATGGAAAATAAGGAGTTTGAAATAGGGAACAATTACAGCTACTCCATAAAAAATTTCCAAAGAAAAATAGTCTCATACATGGATGTATTCTTGAGTGACTTGGGATATACAGATCAATTGGGACAACATTGTTCCCAGAACTTTCCCCACCTCCATATCCTACCAAAATTGAATGGTGCAAAATTGCTCCATTAGATTTCTCTCTATGGCCCCAAATAGACTGTCACATAATGCAGTTTGAAACTATGTTATATGGTCTGTGTAGACTCATATAATGCAGTTAAATGCAATTAGATGGAGCCTGTGTGTATACATTCATGTGGTTTATTTATTTGTCGTGTCAGGACAACCAGTCAAATTATATTACATTTCTAACAGAACAAAGCAAACAAACAGACAAAATACAAAAATTGTGAGTATGGTAGTTGATTAAATGTCCTTTGACCAGTATCTGGCCACTTGGAGTGCTCCTGGTGTTGCTGCAAGAAGGTCCTCCATTGTGCATGTGGCAGGGCTCAGGTTGCATTGCAGCAGGTGGTCTGTGGTTTGCTCTTCTCCGCACTCGCATGTCGTGGATTCAACTTTGTAGCCCCATTTCTGAAAGTTGGCTCTGCATCTCGTGGTGCCAGAGCGCAGTCTGTTCAGTGCCTTCCAAGTCGCCCAGTCGTCTGTATGCCCAGGGGGGAGTCTCTCATTTGGTATCAGCCATTGGTTGAGGTTCTGGGTTTGAGCCTGCCACTTTTGGACTCTCACTTGCTGAGGTGTTCCAGTGAGTGTCTCTGTAGCTCTTAGAAAACTATTTCTAGATTTAAGTCGTTGGCGTGCTGGCTGATACCCAAACAGGGGATGAGCTGGAGATGTCTCTGCCTTGGCCCTTTCACTATTGGCTGCTACTTCCCGGTGGATGTCAGGTGGTGCAATACCAGCTAAGCAGTGTAATTTCTCCAGTAGTGTAGGGCGCAGACACCCCGTGATAATGTGGCATGTCTCATTAAGAGCCACATCCACTGTTTTAGTGTGGTGAGATGTGTTCCACACTGGGCATGCATACTCAGCAGCAGAGTAGCACAGCGCAAGGGCAGATGTCTTCACTGTATCTGGTTGTGATCCCCAGGTTGTGCCAGTCAGTTTTCGTATGATATTGTTTCTAGCACCCACTTTTTGCTTGATGTTCAGGCAGTGCTTCTTGTACGTCCATCCAGTCGCCGACCGCGTGGTTGCGATTGTTGTCTCGCGGCCTCTCTGCCCGGCGGCTGTGGCGAGCGGCCGCTGGGTTCTTCCATCTGTTGCCAGCGGCCTGACGAAGTCCCCTGCTTGGTGATTCCTCCGCGACGATCCTCCGCGATTTCCGTGCTTCCAGGGGACGCCGCCTCTGCGCCTTCGGCTGGGAGCGGCCTGGTTCCTCTGCGTCTTGCTGCCAACTGGCGCTGCCCCGCGCTCCATCCTGGCGGAGGCCTGTGAGCAGCCAGGCTCTCCCCCCCCCCCCCCGCCTACGTATCCACCGCTGCTTAAGCAAACCTAACCGGGCCCCCACGCGTTTACCATCGTCTGAGTGATCCTGGCTCGGGAGAGTCAATTCCTTAAAAGGGCCTGACCATCTGGAGCCCAGCGGTCCCCTCAAGACTCTTTACCCGGCTGTGCCCATCCTAGGACTATTAGGCCATTGTTGGGTGGCTGGAATTCCTTACATAACTGCTGCTACGAGATTCACCATCGGCTGCTATTATTGTATTGCATTGTAGTGTCATCGTTCATGCTATTGCCTCTAACTCCGGAAAGAAATACCAATTTAAGTCATTATCAGACTCTGTATCTATTGTAACAACTCTAATGACATTCTTTAAAAATCCCACAACTCTTGCAATCTGTGGGTCCCCATGAGATCTATACCCTTGTGAATCAAGACAGAACTGTGGACTGAACGAACAATTTGCGCTGTTTTTGCACTATTCTACATCTGTTAGCCAACGCTGCTAAGTCTCATAATTACCAGCACTTTAACCATTGTTTACCAACTGCACCTTAACTCCTTGCACTTTAAACTCCAAGCACTTTAATCCCGTAACCCCCTATTCGGCAGCTATTAATTACGTGATAAATTCTAGTGCACTTTACCAGCTTTAGCATCTAGCACTTTAATATCTGCTGGCACTTTAGGTTAGGGACTAGAATTAACGCAGTACCAACGCCCTCACTCATGTTGTCTCCCACCCTTTGGTATTTACTGCTAGTGTTGCTGGTGGAGTGGGAGGTAGACAGGGAGTGGAGCAGGTGGGAAGATCTCAAAAACAACATTGCAGGAGTGGAAAAGGAGTGGGGGGGGGAGTGGGGTGGCAGGAGGGGAAAGCAAGAGAACAAACAACCTGGAATGAATTATGGGAAGAATCTATGAGGGAGAAGTGCAATACGGTAGAAGGAGGGTGTTCTGATGGCCGAGGGGCCCCCATAGAAATTATAACGGGGAGGGGGAGATGCAGGAAAGGGAGACCACTAATTCGGCCTAGTGATAGAAGAAATTTGACAAATCGAATTCGGCCTAGAGTTAGAAGAAGAAATTTAACAACTTGTAATCGGTCTCCTGACAAGGTAGGTTGGTGTACCCAGGATGGCGGTCCCTCCGGGTTGAAAATGGTGCTGTTGAACGCCAGATCTGTCAACGGAAAAACATCTTTCATCCAAGATATAATTTTGGATGAACGGGCAGATCTGGCGTGCATCACAGAGACCTGGTTGGACGAAGCTGGAGGAGTAAATTTGACCCAGCTTTGTCCACCAGGGTTCTCTCTGCAGCACCAGTCGAGACCCGGAGGGCGGGGAGGCGGAGTTGCAGTGGTCTATAAAAATACAATCCCTCTGACCAGAGGCCCCATCCCACAGTCAACTAATTTTGAATGTGTCCACCTGAGGGTGGGTGACCGGGACAGAATAGGGCTTCTGTTAGTGTACCGCCCACCTCACTGCACTACGGTCTCCCTACCTGAGCTAGCAGGGGTGGTCTCGAGCCTGGCACTGGAGTCCCAACGGCTCCTTGTGCTGGGGGACTTCAATGTACACGCCGAGACTACCCTAGTAGGAGCAACTCAGGACTTCATGTCTTCCATGGCAACCATGGGGCTGTCCCAACGGGTATCTGGCCCCACCCACTGTGCTGGACACACATTGGATTTGGTTTTCTGTCAGGGATGGGAGCTAGGTGGCGGTGTTGAGGAGTTGTCCATCTCTCCGTTGCCATGGACCGACCACCATCTGGTCAGATTTAGACTTACTGTACCTCCTAACCTCTGCAGAGGTGGGGGACCCATTAAGTTGGTCCGCCCCAAGAGGCTTATGGATCCGAATGGATTCCTGACGGCTCTTGGGGAGTTTCCCGCCGCCTCGGTTGGTGATTCTGTTGATGCCCTGGTCTCTCTCTGGAACAGGGAGATGACTAGGGCAATAGACACGATCGCTCCAGAATGTCCCCTCTTGAGTAACCGAGCTAAACCAGCTCCTTGGTTTAACGAGGAGTTGGCAGTGATGAAGCGAAAGAAGAGGGAACTAGAGAGCGTGTGGCGTTCAGGTCTGAGCGAGCCAAACCGAACACGGTTTGTGTTCTTTTTAAGGGCATATGCCGCAACAATAAAGGCCGCGAAGAAATCTTTCTTCGCGGCCACTATTGCGTCTGCAAAGAACCGTCCGGCTGAGCTGTTTCGAGTTGTCAGAGGCCTTTTAAATCCCGCCCCCCAAGACGGGAGCCCTGACAACCCGGCAGCCCGCTGTGATGCTTTTGCTCGGTTCTTTGCAGACAAAGTCGCTTTGATCCGTTCTGGTCTGGACACCATATTAACGGCAGTAGATGAGGATGTAGCTGGAGCATCTGCTTGTCCGGTTTTATTGGATTCATTTCAATTGGTGAAGCCCGAGGATGTGGACAAGATACTTGGAGGAATGAGGCCTACCACATGCATCCTGGACCCCTGTCCATCCTGGCTTGTAAAGGAAGCCAGAGGGGGATTGGCCGAGTAGGTGAAGGTGGTGGTTAATGCCTCCCTTCGGGAAGGCATTATTCCAGCGAGCTTAAAACAAGCTATAATAAAACCGCTGTTGAAAAAACCATCACTGGACTCCACTCAATTCGACAACTATCGGCCAGTTTCCAATCTCCCCTTTTTGGGCAAAGTCTTGGAACGTGTGGGGGCCTCACAACTCCAGGTATTCTTGGTAGACACGGATTATCTAGATCCGGCACAGTCTGGGTTTAGGCCGGGACATGGTACCGAGACAGCCTTGGTCGCCTTAGTGGATGATCTGCGCCGGGAGCTCGACAGGGGGATTGTGTCCCTGTTGGTGCTGCTGGACCTCTCAGCGGCCTTCGATACCGTCGACCACGGTATCCTTCTGGGACGCCTCGCAGGGATCGATCTCGGAGGTACTGTTCTGCAGTGGCTCCGGTCATTCTTAGAGGGCCGATCTCAGAAGGTGTTACTGGGGGACACCTGTTCAACTCCGCAACCGTTGTCTTGTGGGGTTCCTCAGGGCTCAATACTGTCCCCTATGTTGTTCAACATCTACATGAAGCCGCTGGGTGAGATCATCTGGAGTTTCGGAGTGCGGTGTCATCTGTACGCAGATGATGTCCAACTCTGTCACTCCTTTCCACCTGCTACTAAGGAGGCTGTTCAAGTCCTGAACCGGTGCTTGGCCGCTGTGACGGTCTGGATGAGGGCGAACAAATTGAAATTGAATCCAGACAAGACAGAGGTACTCCTGGTCAGTCGCAAGGCCGAACAGGGTATAGGGTTACAGCCTGTGTTGGATGGGGTCGCACTCCCCCTGAAGACACAGTTTCGCAGCTTGGGTGTGACCCTGGACTCATCGCTGAGCCTGGAACCCCAGGTTTCGGCGGTGACCAGGGGAACATTCGCACAGTTAAAACTCGTGTGCCAGCTGCGACCGTACCTTGGGAAGTCTGACTTGGCCACGGTAGTCCACGCCCTGGTTACATCCCGTTTAGACTACTGCAACGCTCTCTACGTGGGGTTGCCCTTGAAGACTGTTCGGAAGCTTCAAATGGTCCAACGTTCGGCAGCCAGGCTGCTAACAGGAGCGGCACTCAGGGAGCACACCACTCCTCTGTTGCGCCAGCTCCACTGGCTGCCAATCTGCTACCGGGCACAATTCAAGGTGCTGGCTTTAGCCTATAAAGCCCTAAATGGTTCTGGCCCTACCTACCTCTCCGAATGCATCTCCTCCTATGAACCGACCAGGACATTAAGATCGTCTGGGGAGGCCCTGCTCTCGGTCCCGCCCGCATCGCAGGCGCGGTTGGCGGGGATGATAGACAGGGCCTTCTCGGTGGTGGCCCCTCGGCTATGGAACGCCCTACCTGTGGACATCAGACAGGCCCCTTCACTGCTGGCATTCCGGAGGAAGGTCAAGACTTGGCTTTACGAATAAGTGTTTGGCTAAATAATGCAATGAAATACAGTAATACGGTACAATTGATCACAGGAATTGGTATAAGGGATTATGATTACGGATTCTGATTCTGACTTGTTTGCTGAGGCATATATCTAGGATTATGATTGTTTGACCTGATGTTTTGTATAATGTGTTTTTAACTGCCTTCTTGTTGTTATTGTGTTGATCTTTACTATGTAAACCGCCTTGAGTCGCCATTTCGGCTGAGAAAGGCGGTATAGAAGTAAAGCAAATAAATAAATAAATAATAGGTAAGAGCACGGTCCAGAGTGACTCCCAGATATTTGGGTGCATTGCAATGCTCCAGTGGGATTCTTCCCCAGGTGATCTTCAGAGCTCGGGATGCTTCTCTATTCTTGAGATGAAAGGCACATGTCTGTGTTTTGGATGGGTTGGGGATCAGCTGGTTTTTCTTGTAATAGGCAGTAAGAGCACCTAAAGCTTCGGAAAGCTTCTGTTCTACCATCTCAAAGCTCCCTGCTTGAGCAGTAATGGCATGATCATCAGCATAGATGAAACTGTCTGTCCCTTCTGGCAGGATTGCAAGACATCCGGGCGTCCCCTGGGCAACGTCTTCATAGATGGCTGATTCTCTCGCCACAGAAGCAACCAGCATGCAAACAAGCAAGCAAAACAACCAACGGACCTTTTCAGGACCAACCATGACAATAATCTCAATCAACATAGAAGGCATGTTGGCCTGCCAAAGAGCAACTGCTCTATGAACTGTGCCGAGATAAGAAATGCGATGTGCTGTGTGTCCAAGAAACACACAGGGATGAACAACAGAAACATTCATGTGGTGCTCACAAGTGAGAGTACTACAGGGGCCAAAGGTATCTGATTGTCTGGACTCCACTTTATAAAATGGAAGGGAAAACCAGCATAACTGAGCATAGAGAATATAGAGATCCTGTGCTTTGGGTCCACCACCCTATCTTCACAACCCTTCCTTGCTTTCTCTTTTTACCCTTTTCCATAGAATATTAGAATGAGGAAAACAAGATCTAAACTTTATGTCCGTTTGAGAACGTGTGTCCCTTTTAAAATGTTCTCCAGATCATTCTGAATATGGCTTGGTGAACTACTAGCTTCAAAACAATTCAAAATAAGAATTTGTTCAGCATATAATGCTTAGCTATATTATGGAATTATAGGGAAAGGAATCTTGTAGAATCACTAGGACTGAGAAAAAGAAATTTTAGCATGAGCTTTCATAAACTACACAATAGAATTAATGCAGTTTGACCATTCTCCCCAAAATTAAAAGGCCATATATTATACTCAAATGTTTTGCAATCTCTCTAGGGCTCTTCTTCCTATTCTGTTTAGTTGTTTGAATATAATAATTGGTAATTAAATAAGTAACAACCAATTAAAACAGCATATAAAATACATTTTAAATGCATATTTAAAACCTAAACCCAACTACATCTTTCAACCATTAAATTCATTACTGAGTGGTGAGTTAGCAGTTATGCTGTAATTGAGCTCAGTAATTGAGATTTGGTCTAAATGTGAATTTTTCGAGTAGTTTAAATTGTACCAGTTAATGTGGAAATTGAACACAAGTGACCTGGGATGAAGACACTATCAGCTGCCACAATTAAAAGACATTCCCCAAAAGTATATTTTAGTTCATCAAGACACATTAGTAGCCTCACTCCCTAACTGACAGTGTACAAGTGGGGGGGGGGGGGGGCTGTATTACATTGTCAGGAAGCCTGATACAATGCTGAGCCAAGCTGTCATAAATGAGTGTCATTTTGGAGAACTCTAATGAGCACTGAGTTATAATTTGCAGAAACTTTAACTTCAGTGTTAATGACATGTTATTAATTCACACTGAGTTGACAAGACAGAATCATTGTGATTGAACACATGTTTTCCTTCTTTTTGACACATTTGTATTGCTAAATGACCTGCCCACATTGATTACTTTACATTATATAGTACTAGAAGATTATATTATTTTCCCCTTAGCCAGAACATCGCATCTGCCAACTTCCTCTCTCATCATTGCATTACCAAATTACATAAAGGTAAAGCCAGAAGTGACTTGCCTAATTTTAATGACCTCCAGTCAGATTTCATCCCAAAAGATCTATTCAAAAGCAGTCATCTCAGCATATTTAAAGTCCTACTCAGCTAGGCTATGAGCTTTCCAAATTAGCAGATTTTTTCCCAAACCAGTTGAATGGGATAATTCTATGATGGAACTTACCAGTAGCTGTTCCCTTTCCCCCCATTTTTCTTAGGTCATTGAAGGTAAAAAAATGCTTTAGCATTTTACCCACAAGGACTGAGTCACACATTCATGTTTCTCACTGGA
Organism: Anolis sagrei; assembly: GCF_037176765.1. Taxonomy (NCBI): domain Eukaryota; kingdom Metazoa; phylum Chordata; class Lepidosauria; order Squamata; family Anolidae; genus Anolis; species Anolis sagrei. The sequence goes on along the minus strand of NC_090022.1, from coordinate 93,191,984 downwards.
TAATTATAAGATAACATGTGATAACCTGCATATAAGAAATAGCTATCACAGACTGGATGCCATAGATATTATTTTGTATCACAGATCTCAAGTCAAACTCAGCAGGCTTTCACAGAACAAATGACTTGTTCAAGTATGATCTATTTTATATGATTCTATGTTTAGTCAGAAACAATTTCATTGATTCAGCCTGAGTAGCTTCAAAGTAAATGTGCTGTTAAGCAATGAGACCTCACATGACAAAATATACTCATCAGCTCAATTTCTGGGATACCAGCAACATGAATAAAAGGATAACTATTTGTTAATGGTGTCCCAGAGCTGCCATCCTCTTTTATCAATATCAAAGACACCTGTAAGACCTATGCAAGATCAGACCAAAGGATTATCTAGCTCATCATATTAGCCACCTCACATTTTTAGGAAGAAAAAGGGGGTATGCCAAATAATAAATAAATGCATATACAAATTATGTTTGCACAATAGAAAAGTTGTTGCCTTTGAGAAGCCAACCATCAGAATATGAGGGCATCAAATACCAATGGTATCTGATAGATATAACAAAAACACAGGGGAGGAAGTCCACAGCTGAAGGGCCACCACCCAGAAGGCCCTGTCTCTTGTCCCCACCAATCGCACCTTAATCTACAAACCTCAGAATTCTGCTGTGACAGCCTCCTGCAGAAAGGAGGAGTTTGCAGTTTAGGGAGGGGTCTTTAAACTTCTCATTAAGAGAAGCCTTGGGCTTCCCTAAACTACAACCCCCAGAATTCTGCAGGAGGCAGTCACGGCATTTAAAATGGATTAAAGTGGGAAAATGCTCAAGTGTGATGGGGCTTCAAGTTTCATGTCTGGTGAACATCCCCCTGCCTCCCATGATGAGTTGACTTTTCATGATGTCAGTGAGTTGCTTATTTAACAGTTAGTAACTATAAATTAAGAGACAGTGTACTATATGCACAACAACTGGAGAACAGGGTTTGATTCCCAGCTTGTCCATGGAATACACTGAGTGACTTAAGCAAATCACATTCTCATCCTCAGAGGAAGGCAATGGAGACCCCTCTCTGAACAAATCATGTAAAAAACAACCCTGTGACAAGTTTGTCTTAGGGTCACCATAATTCAGCAACCACATTCCTGAGCCTGAGGATATTTCCACTTTTATCTAGCTCCCAGAAAGACTCTTCACTAACCATTACCAACAAATATCCTGCCCTTGCCATTGCTGTATGCTTCTGAAAGCTACACTTCTCAAAGGCTATTGTTCTATATAACCTCCTGCTTAGGTCACAGAAAAGTAAGACATATTAACATAGAAGAGGAAGAACTCATTTATGTGGGTTTGTTGGCAGAATGCATGGCAGGCTCATGGAAGTAGGTGAAATTATTTGTGATACACAACAAAACCAATCCATCTTTGGAAACAGAAGCATGGGTGGAATGTACTTTTTTCATGAAGCAGCTTCTTCTTGTTTTTAATAACAAATATGGGAAGCACCAGTTCTGGAAAGGAATGAGGTGAGGAGAAAATATCATACAAATGCAGATCTGAAACATGTAACACTCCCCAGAAACCCTTTATTTGGACTGGCTCAGAAGTAAGAAATTTCTCCAATTTATTTGGGCTTATCCAGTTCAAGCTGAAAAAAGCTTACCCATCACTAATTGCAACCCAACTGAAACATTTGTTAAACAGACATGGATTGCAATATCTGAAAACAAACAAAACCTGTTTGCTTCTTTGTTGCACAAACAGCTTGACTATGCAATTCACAGTATGGAGACAGGCCTTCTCTGTGACAGTGGATGATTTTTTTTCTGCCTCACTACACTGCATAGAGTGGATGCTGATCATCTGCTTGTTTTTGGAAATAGCCACTTCAGTGGTTGAGGAGCAGCTCAAACATGGTCCTGTAGTGGTTATGCTAAGTTAAACATCCTATTGCATTGACAATATGCTATAGTTTGTCATTGGTTTTATCTACCATGTAATTTAACCTCTTCTTACTAATTTTGGTCTCTATGATTTTTTGCACCTGTCTCAGATTTTATTGCCTATTTAAAAATCAATGAACCACAAATACATTCCAAAGCTCTTGGAATTTAACTTATGTTTCCTGTGACTTTGAAAAACCATTGATCCAAATACAGTCCCCAGTAACTGTGTGTCAAGTGTTTATGGCAAGGTTAATTCACTTTATGGCCTACTTAAGAAAAGAAGTTTTATGTTTTATTACATATCTGTGACTCCAGATAGGATGCGATGACTTTAATGCAAGCACAGTACAAAACAGTGTGAAAACTAAATTCTCTATTTTTTCTCCAAACCATTATAAATTCATTATTTTGAATTTTTAAATGAGAAAATGAACTTCGATTTTATAAATAAAAACATATGCCTGTACTTATTTTGCTAGCATCTAAGAAGGACAACAAAACATAAAGACATGAAATTCCATTTCATAATAGACTTTTTGCGTCTAGCTAACAATCATGGGACATAAAAATATTCTGAAAGCAAGCCTTTGGAAGTCTTAGAGTAAAAAAAAAATAAAACTTCCATTCAATTCTCAAGTTCCAGACATCAGAGGGAGAGAAACTGCCCAAATTGTGTGACTTCAAAACTCTTAAAGCAGATTTTTTTTTTTAAATGGAGAATGCAGGCGGAATGCTGACTTTATTCATAACTTCAAAATCCTGTTGGAAATGGTTCTGGTCCTGCTGACAATCTCCTCTAGAGAGTAATTCCCAATTAGGCAATATCTGTACTGGTGATGTGTAATATTTACAGCTCAGCTCATATTTAATTTCTCTTTCCTCCTAGTCCAACATTTCTTTGAGAACTACCAGAAGAAAGGGTATTTCTTATTTCTTAGAGTTTTTCAACCACACTTCAAAAGGCAAGGGAAGTCAAGGGAGCACATCCTTTGACTTCCCTTGCCAAGCCAATTTACCAGTGCAGAGGGAGAAGGGAAGACAAAAATGAGGAAGTATGGCTGCCAAGAACAGATAATGTATAAAGTCCATCCCTTGTGATAATCACAAACAAGACAATCCAGGCCTGGACTGATGCACACATAGGGCTTTGTTCACTTCCCTTTCTTCAGCCTGTAAGCTAGACAACTCAATTGAGCCTACAATTAGGACTACATTTAACTCAGGCAGGCTGTCAGGAGATATGAAAATATAAGGAAGAGAAGGGGACAGGAGACCATTAGAAATCAGCTCTGAATCTTGAAGAGTATGGTTTCAAATAATAATGGACTTTGAGATGCATCAAATCATCTGAAACCTGGCTTCCAAATATTGGATCAATCAATGGTTTTAACCACTGGTCACCAGTGCTTGAACATCACACAAGAAGTTATGGTCTTCTATACATTGACGGTGCTATAAAAATAAATAAATCTTCACCTTCATCATATCCAAAATAAATAAATAATCACCTCGATCTTTTTCAGTAACAGGCAACAACATTGAATTTAGCCTTTTCTAACAACGCAAGGATCCAAAACCTTTTTTTTTTGCAGACAAAATGTTGTTCTTGCCTTGATTGCTATATGTAACTGGGGTGCTACTACCTACTGACCATCCAGACAGAGTAAGGTACATTTAGCCATTTTCTTGGTAAGCATTAAAATAAAGCACCTACACCATAAAGGGGAAAAAAACTTTTGGTGAATAACAAGATGTAACACACACTGCTCTTCACAATAGTGCCAATAGGAATGTGACTTCATAGCAATAGAACAATCAAAGTCACTACTAAAGCACTCTTCCATTGACATCTATCCTACATATTCCTATTAAGAACTGATTCAATAGATGGAGTGGGAGATAACTTTTTTTTCTCCACTTACCCTGAGTGTCATTCTCATATTTTCATAGTAGGCGTAAGAAAACAGTAATCTGCCAGGTAAGTAGCAAAGTTATGTAACAGTTCTCAAATGAACAGAAAAGAAAGGTTGCTCTTCTTCATTGCATCTAATTCTTTAAAACAATTATATATTATACATTATTTTATACAAAAAGATTAGAGCCCTTTAATTTTTTTAACAGTGAGAAAGGTTGCCCCATGACTTGTTACCCGAGACACAGAAGCAAATGGCACTTTCAACTCTGCACCATGTCAATATGTCAATTCATAAATATTTAAAAATAAATGTATATTAATTGTAAGGAAACCCTGATAATGAGAATCCTGGAGTAATGCAATCTTTGCAGTTTGAGAATTATTAAAAATGTGTGCAGTTTTTGTGCATAAAATTATATGGAAAATACTGTTTCTGTGGAGAAATAGGATTTTTTTTTTTTGCAAAAAAGATGCTACTACTTGTTTAGAAAATGCTGTTTTCTGTACACCCGCCGCCTACACACACACATTTTTATGTTCAATGTTCAAAAACCAGTTTTTGAAGACTTTCCTACAGCAGGAAGAAAGTTACCAAAATTACCTTTTCCTTCCCTTGAGAACAAAATTCATGAGTAATTACATCCCTAACCGGACACATAGCTCCAAATGCTAATTTCATTTTCCAGTTAAAAGAGATGATCCTGTAGGCACTCCAACAATATGCAAATAGATTCTAAAAAATTGCTGTCCTCACATAACATTCAAAACATGCTGTCCAATAATAGGATTGACCCTGACAATGACTGTTCATCAATTCTTTCTCTTCTGTATATATCCAGCATGGGTACCTCAACATTTGTGTGTCCTTGCAACAACAGAGGAGAATTTGCATATTATCTTGTTCTGGTTATGCTCAGTTGCTCAGCAGAGCCATTGTTCATACTCCTTTAATGCTCTTCACCATTGCCTGGGGAGATTTTGAGGGTTTCAGTGGGAGAGAGGCACTATGACCCCTTGCCACAGATGAGGACACTCTCCTTCTCTGTCTATATTTCAATACAGGTTTCCAACACACCAGGCCACACTTAGAATATATCACTACTTACGAAATGCAGTATAGAGTTCTTGTAGAGTTAGGTAGCCATCATTGTTGTAGTCATCAAATCGGAGCAGATCTTCTGGTGTACACTCCAAGAAATCATCTTCCAGATCATCCCTTTTCACCTGCTGTTAAGAAGATGGAATATTAACATTAGTCAAAATTTTTAATTGAATGCATTCTTCCATGGAAAAATAAATGCAAAAAGAGGGAAAGAGTTGCAGGGACAATGAAAAGTGTATACAGACAAAAACCAGTATTTTGATGGCAATGCCAACTTTTCTCCAATATTCTTTGCTGACTTGAAGACAGAGATTCCATAAAGGACTGTTGCTTTCATATGTTCTGACATACAGGCACAGTGAAGCAGTTTTGTACATCATTGACTCCAATTTTTATTTTGGCTGTTGTCTTAGATAAATGCACAATAGTAAGAAAGAAAGAAAGAAAGAAAGAAAGAAAGAAAGAAAGAAAGTAACAGGGATGCATAATGAAATGAAATGTATATTTTCCTCTTCAGGGCATTACCCAATTTAGGGCATTACCAGGAAGTCCCTGGTAATGAACAAGATAGTAGCTTCTGTAGGTTTGTTAAGTTGAATTTGTATGTAAGTTGGTACATTTTTAAAGTAATTCCAGCCATCTCTCTCCCTCTCCCTGTTTTTGCTTTGCTTTATGTGGCCCTGTCCCAGTGATAATGGGATTTTGAAAAAAAAATTAGCTTGTTGTGAAACAAGGATTGGTGAGAAAATTTCAGTGTAGACATCTTTTCCCCATGATAACTTTTCCAGGAGTGATTTTTCCCTTCCAAGGGGTAGATTTATCTCACTTTCTGTTGTCTCACTCTCGTTCCTAACCACAAGTTGTTTTGTAAGTCAGATGTTTGTAACTCGAGGACTGTCTGTAGTTCCAGAGCCCATTTTTTGTGCACAGCCCCAGAATCCTATGTTTCATTTATAATTCTCAGTTTGTTTCATCTTACTGATGACAATTTCAAGAAATCATGTTTTTTTAAAAAATGACCCTTCACCTACTGTAAAGAATGTTCAATAAAAGTGAGACCAACCATAACTTCCAGAATCAATCCTCTAAAAATGGAATTTTTCCTTTGTCTACTTTTGTATTGAAAATTGATTAACTTTTCATAATACTGACAAGGTTCTTTGATTTAAGGCCAAGAAAGAAACCACTTTAGCAGCTATGTATTCCATAGATTTATTAAAGTAATCCCACAAACACATTAAAGTTTTAAATGAAAATAACATTTCAATTACCACAGCTGTTAATAGGCCTGTATATTCACAATACAGATGTTTACCTGATGTGTCATAATCTTAAGGGGGGGGAGGAGGAACTTTCAATCAGGGTTTTTCAGCGACTAAGTCTAGATTTGGACCAAGAAGTGAAAGGAGAACTATTGATCTCTTGTTTCCTTATTGATAAAAGCAATTCTGCGGCAAAAGGAATTGTCTGACACTAATTGAAATGAAAAAGTTGGCAACTTTCCCAGGTCTAAAATCCATTTATCCTTAACTCCTTCTGCCTTTTCCCTATTTACTACTTTGACATTAGGAAATAGGAGGGGAGGTTGATAGCTCCATAGATGTTTTCCAGGGGTGTCCATACTAATGCAAAAAATATTTTTAGTTTTTTATGTTTTCTATTCTTTTAACTGAGTTTTCTATATCAACAGTTTTCTCCATCGACACTCAAGAAACAGGAGGCATTGATGTCAGTGGAGGTGGGAAGAAGAAGAAAGTGGGCCCTTGGTATCCTCTGGGGTTTTCTTCTTTTAAATACCAAAATCTTTTAGTGCTCAAGTCTCATTATCTATAATGACATAGTCAAATAGTCTTCCTTATATGAAATGACCAAATCGAGGTTTGCTTTTTGGATGTATTTGGTGTGGGTGGGTGCGTGGAGAGGGGAATATTTTCAAGCTCTTGGTGTGAATTCATGGATTTAGAATGTGGATAAAGAGGGCTGACAGCTCAATGTGAGCAGATTTTCAGGAAGCACAAAGAGGAATGGCAAAAAAGGAGAAGAAAGTCCAAGTGCATTTGTGGTTGACTGACTGCTACCATAGCATTTTGCTTCAGCCACTTTAAATATTACCTGCCTCGAGTCACAAGAAGAGGCAAGCAATAAATAAATTGTTTTTATTGTTGTTATTGTTGCTACTAAGTACTGGCAAGTCATTTTCATTATCATCTTTATGGTTTTCCAAATATTTTCAGTGTGGAATTACACTGATTTCATACATGTGGGATAACAGAGAGGGCACTGCTTTAATTTTCCCTGAGAGGGTATTCCAAAGGAGGGGTGCCACTCCCGAAGTGGACGCCTCTCTGGAAATCTTTAACCTGAGTGAATCACGGAACTTAGCTGACACTAGCCTTTCCCCACCAGATCAGAGAGTTGTCACTGCTGTGGGACTCACTGTTGCTGATGCCATGAAAGGGCTTTAAAGGTCAAAACTAGCACCTTGAATTGGGCCCAGAAACTAATTGATAGTCAATGAAGCTGCTTCAGGAGTGGAGTAGTATGCTATCTTATATCTACTCCTGTTAGCAGTCTGGTTAACGGGAGAGGATGAACAAACTGAAGTTTCTGAACCATTTTAAATGGAAGCCCATGCAGAGCACATTGCAGTAGTCCAGGTGTGCACCAATGTGGTTAAGTCAGATTTTCTTCAGGAATTGTTGCAGTTGGAGCACCAGTTTAAGTTGTGGAAAGGTGAACCTGGTAACCTCCATCACCTGGGCTTCCAGGTTAAAGAAAAAATCCAGAATCATTCCCAAACTGCAGACCTGAGCTTTTAGGGGGAGTGTAATCCCATTCATCTCAGGTTGCAACCCTATTCCCAGATCCATCCTATGTGAGACCAGCAGTACTTCTGTCTTATCTGGATTGAATTTCAATTTGTTTACCCTCACACAGTCTATCACTGCTTTCAGGCACTGGTCAGGTGCATTATGGCTTCCTTGGCTTTATCAGATGGTAAGGAGTAGTACAGTTGGGCATAGTTTGGAAGTTTGGTGAAAATCATGTTTATCCAGGAACCCCTAGAGTTGTTTGGCCACTACCCATTCTAAAATTTTGCTGATGTATGGCAAATTGGACACTGGTCTGTAGTTCTCCAGCATGGTCAGATTAAGGGACTTTTTTTCAACATAGGTCATAACACAGCTTCTTTTAGTGCCATGGGAACCTTGCTTTGGTGGACCAAGGCATTGATATCCAAGGAATACACCCCCTGGCCTGTTTAATAAGCCAGGAGGGACACGGGTCAAGGATACAGGTAGTGGCTTTGATCTCTCCAAGGATCTTGTCTACATACTTGGGTAATACTAACTGAAAGTCATCCATAAATAAGGGACCAGACGTTGCTTTGGCTACATTCACAGGAACTGTACTAACTGTGGTGTCCAATGCAAAATGAATCCAACTGATTTTGGTGGTGAAATAAACTGTAAAGTCATCGCAGTGAGCTGCTAAGTGGAATGGTGGCACTTCTAAGTCAAGTTTAACTAAGTTATGAACCACCCTAAACAGTTCTGCCAATCTGTTCTTCACTGAGGCTATAGTACTAGAGTACATACATCTTTTAGCTACTTCAGTCACCAACCCATAGTGCTGCACTCTAGCTTCTCCCCCTTGTTTCATTGCTAACAGTTCACTGGAAAACCAGGGAGCAAATTTAGTTCCATAATGGGAGAAAGGACACTTTGAAACAATCATATTGATCGCCCTGACTGCCTTGTTATTCCAAAGATCAATCAGGGCATCAATAAGATCATCCTTCCTAGTAGCTGGAAATTCTACAAGAGGAATCCACCTGGATCCATAAGTCTCCTGCGATGGACTATCTTAATGGGCCCACCACCTCTGTGGAGGGTAGGGGCCCCAGTGAGTCAAAACCTGACCAAGAAATGGTCTGAACATGACAACAGAGCTGCTTCCAGTTCTTCCACGATCAGATTATGTTGCCCTCCAGTCCTTGGAATAATAACTAAGTCCAGAATGTGTCCAGCTCTATGAGTGGGGCTTGAAATCAATTGGGACAGCCCCATGGTTGTCATGGAGGCCATGAAGTCCTGAGCCATACTTAAAAGACAATCCTCAATGTTGAAGTCTCCCAGAATAATCAGGCTGGGAGACTCCAACACCAACCCAAATTCAACTTCATCAGTTCAGGTAGGGCGGTTGTTGCGCATCAATGTGACTTGTACACCATTGACATCTCTACTCTGTCCCATCCTCTCACTCTGAGATAGAGACATTCAAGCCCCTCTGAATTGGCTGGGGGGACCTTGGTCAGGGGGATGTTATTCCAATAGATGACCATGACCCCTCCTTCCTGCTCCCCTCATCTTGCCTGCTGCTGGACCACGAAATCTGGAGGACAAAGCTGGAAGAGATATAATCCCCCCCCCCATTCTCATCTAGCCAGGTCTCAGTGATACAAGTCAGATTGATCTGGTCATCCATGAGCAGATCTCATATGACTGCCGATTTCATGGAAACCGATCTGGCATTCATCAGCAACAAATGAAGGTTTGAAGGCAGGCTGCTAAGAAACTCCAGATTACTTGAGCGAGGGGGTCCAAGAGGTCTAATAAAAGTAATGTCTTTGGTCTTCCTGGCCAATCTTATGTTTCAATGTTTATTATTATAGATCCCCCTCCCTTGAAAGGTGGGAACTCATGATGGTAGTTCGCCTGGCACAGTCAGTTCTTCTGGCTGAGATGTCTGGAGCTGGTGTCTGCAGCTGGTGTCCTCCATTGAGTCACCTAGTTGTAGCAAAAAGGAGTTGTCAATGTCTCCAGAAAATAATTCTGGAGACAGCATATTCCACGGTGACATCTCTGCTCCCATCAGAGGAGCTGACACCTCTCACCAAATATTTTGTTATGAACAGAGGCCACTTATACCCTTTAGTCATGTGCAGTGATATTTTTCTATGTTGTATGATTTACCTGGTCTATTTAGGGAGTGGAGGGACTTTTTCAAAAGACAAGAATAAATTTAAATGTCTTTATGGTTTTTTAAACAATTTAAATCTCCCCCTCCTCCCCACCAAAACAAAACACCAGTTTGTGAATGCAGGTCAATTTATACCACTATTCAGCTTTAGAGGGTATGACTGATCAAGGGAGTGCATGAAAAGGTTTGCAATTCTTTCTTTTGGGAGTGGGGGAAACTTTCCGTTTAAACGGACACAAATTTTGTATGTAAAAGAGAAGCCTAATTCTGGCTGATCTGGGTTTCGGCATTATAAATGTTATCTTTTAAAGTAATATATACATTTCCTTGAGAAGATGAGACTTATGATTTGAAAAGATGAGATGAGAAAATGGATTTTATAATTAGCATACTTAATCGTGATGACTCACAGATTGCTACCAACAATAGCTGCAAACTACCTAGCAGGGGTGTGCAATTCTGGTAAACCCGTGCCATTTTCGGTGTCTGGTTTTTAGGTGCCCCCGTTCCATTTTTTTCAGGAATTGCCCAAATTCGGGAGGGGGAAAATACAGTTTATTGCTCAGTCAGCTGGAAGTTCCATTTTCACTCCAGGAAGATCTGGACCATTGGCGGCAATGAGGAAACCGAGGCTCCCCTTTCAGTCATTTTTAGGACTCTTGGGACAAAAATGGCCACACTTGGAGGACATAATTACTACTGCAAGCCCACAAGAATGTTTGGGTCATCCATTGATTTTTAGGATTTTTAAAAATGTTTCTGGAAATAAAATCTCCCTTGAAAAAAACCAAAAAGGCATCCCCTGGAATTTCTTCACAGTGACAGTATAGGAGCAACAGCAGGGCACAATTCCTGTTAACTTTAATAACAATCCACATATCTCATAATTTATAGGAGCTTTTAGATTTTTTTTTTGTAACTAATAAAAACAAATACTGTTCCTAAGCTTTTGAATTTCTACACAATTGTCAAACCAGGTGAACTAGGGTAGGAGTACACACAAGCTAGAAGGTAGGACAGGGGAGGGGAATAAATGGGTCAGTCAAAGAGTTGAACAACAAGAAGAAAGGGTTTTTTTTTTGTATAAAATAAGAGAGAGAAATAAATATTTCTGAGGAGGAAGGAAGGTGCAAGTCAGAGTACAGAAGCAAGAAGATAGTTAGGCCAGGGGAGGAACTGAATTATCTTTGTGGGGACTCAAGGGAGTCATGCTATCCCCTTCCTTCACTAACCCCCCCCCCCACACACACACACACAACCCCCCTCTCAAAATGCCCTTTCACAGCCCCCCCCCCCAATATGCACACCTACCTCACTTCCCTAAGTAAACAGTAAAAACAAGAAGGACTGAAAGATATACTAACCAAATTTAATAAAAATGCCAAAGGGGGGGGGGAAAAAAGATTGGAATTGAGTCCAAAAGCAATCCTAAGCAGCAGCAGCACTGAGATAGAACACGGAAATAGCTAGCACACAATCTCTCTCTCTCAGAAGCCAGGGTACCACAGGGAAATTTAGCCCTGGTATACTTGTACAGACCAGCTTGGTGAAAAGACACATGATCCACTTTCTTGCTCAGATTGGCTCAGGCAAGGCTAAGGGGGGAAACCTCTCACGCACACGGCTGCTGCCACGGTGATCCCATTGCAGACAGCATAAAACTGGGTCACTGCTCCAAGATGTTGCCCACCCCACATTGAGAATGGGTCTGTATGAGAACATAACCCAGCAGGGGTCCTGTCAGTTTATAAGCCCACTTTCCAAATACATTCACCAGCTATAATGATGAGCATTTTGCTAGTAAGATAATAAAGATCACTTTTCTTAGTTTAATATTAATCATACCTAGCAGCTATTCCTGAGGCATGGTTACATTTGTCAAAGAATCACACACCACAATCACATTTTATGCTCTTCTAAGCTAGGCAAATATTTTCACAGATATGCTCATCCAATTAGTGCTTGGCCATGAATTAAGCAGCACTGTGTGTAATATTGTCTGCCCTGCTGTGATCTATCTTAACAATTCAGCTGAAGGGATGCTTTTGCTAAATAACTCATTCAACACCTCTCGGTAGGTCACATTAACTATGACAACTAAGTTATATATGTATAAGCCATTATAGTTTAATGGTTTGAGCATTTGGACTACAACTCTGGAGCCCAAGGTTTGAAACTATGATTGGCCATGGAATTCCATTGGGTGACCTTGAGTAAGTCATATTCTGTCTTAGAGAAAAGTAGAAGCAAACCTTCTATGAATAAATCTTGCCAAGAAACCCATGCTATATGTTCACCCTAGGGTCACTGTAACTCAGAAATAACTTGAAGGCAACCAACAGCAACAAAATAAGTTGATTTTTCCAAGCTTAGCTAGGTAGAGGAAACGAACACAGAGCTTATTTCAATGTCTAATGAAATAAACCAGGGCCAAGCAACATTATAGTGGTATCATAATCTTTGATGGCCTTATAAACTGCCATTTTAAGCTGTTTGATGAATTTGCAATAGTTACATTACATAAAGAAGCCACAGCAACACTACCACCAGTTCAGGGTATTGAGGGAATCAACGGCTCTATGAAATGCATGCAGGCTGATTCAAATTACCCTGAGAAAAAGCCACTTTCCCCTGTTTTCTGGCTGTTAGGTGTGATAAAGTCAATAAAATAAGTGTTTCTGCACATTTAAGAAATGGCTGCCAACTGAGCCCATCACATGACGCAATCTCATACAGTGGGTTCCAAATATTTCACCATTTCTTAAAAAATGTTTTTTAATGCTTGTTAAGTTGTTTGGCAATTGACTTCTTTTTCATTTTCCCATGTGGGAAAATTGGATATGTTGAAGTCTATAGGTGAGGGAAAACATTGCTTCCCCAAAGGATCTAAGAATTACTGGCTTGTGGTAAGGCTCTTCCAAAAACTGCTTCAGTATTTACTACTGATTCCTTCAAAACTATAATTGAGTAAGGAGAAATCTTTCCTGTAATCTCAATATGGAGAAGCAAATAGATGTCACATTTTCCAACTGAGAAAGCAAAGGAGAAAAGAAAATGTGCTTTTCCCTCTGCTGTGAGATAGCTTTGTTCATGTATAACTCTTTGCTCCCAGTTTAGCTGCCATGTCATGGAATTCTGGGAATTGCAGTTTTGTAAGATATTTAAAATCAAAATTTGGAGTGCCTCACAGAATTAGCAATCCCATATTCTGTAGTATGGAGCCATGATGTTTACATAGTGCAACTCAGAATTGATGTGCAGCAACATAAAGGATGACCATGGTTTTAGTGATATGGTTTTAACAGGTTTTTAATGCTTTATGTATTAATTTTGTTGATGTTTAATGTGTTATATTTTATATATTTATATATTGCAATGTGGCACTGAAGTGGCCAATCTGTAAGCTACTCTGAGTCCTCCTTGGGTTTTTTTTAGGAGAGCAGGGTATAAATATGCGAAATAAATAATAAATAAATACAGTGTGATAACTGTATAGTGTTATAGAGACCAGAGAGTAGAGAATTTGGCTTTTCTGAGATAGGGCTTTTTACATATAGCTGGAATAGGTTACTTTCCAGATGAATACTGTAACTTCTAGATTCTCTCTAGCCAGTGTGGTTATTCTGGCTAGGAACTGTAGTCTAAAAAGTATGTTTTACAAATTTACTCAGCATTTTTATATCCATCATTGTGAAATCTAAAAAAAAAAACCCCTCTCTGTAATGGATAGCATTGAGTCAATGAAGATCTAAAAACTTGTCCATTGTATCTAGATAAAAGTGGTAGCAAAGTGGGTTCAAATATCATTTCCATGGTGATTATAAAAGGAGTTTAGATCATTTCTGTATTTACGCTAAATTCCAAGGAAAAGGAACAACAAACTATTTTTTCCAGCTGACATGGCTTCTGAATTTGTTCCTAGAATTCAGAAGAAAAATACAACTAGGAATATGTATTATCCGATCCTTGTTATTCTTGGCTTTTTTTCTCTTTATTTTACATTAGACTCGTTAAGTTGTATTATCAGAGATTTGCTTAACCTCACCCAACATTATGTAACATTAAGGAAGCTAGTCCCTAAACCTACTCTTTTAACCAAATTTAGAGTTTTGACATCCACAGTATTTGCAACCATATTATATGACTTTTAGATTAAATCAAGGTTTCATCCAATCTCAAGTTATTATTCAGACTTCCATAGACAGTGAAAATATAGGCAACAGTAAATTGATAATTATCAATAAGACACTGAGAGACAGAGCATTGGCTAGATTGATTTTTTTTAAAAAAAATCCAAGTTCTATTTCTTACAGAGCCATGAAATTAACTTTTGGCCAGTCATCTTTTCAACCTCTTCTACCTCATAGGGTTGCTATAAGGATAAAGTAAAGAAAAAATGTGGTGCCTTGATCCTATTAGAACAAAGATGGACTATAAATGCAACAACCACATGTACAAGCTATTAGTGCTGATGGTGATGATGACGATATTCTGGTGGCATTAACTTTTAAATAATACTTTTTTGGAAATCTACTGGTAATTAATACTTTGGTGACTAGAAAAAATGTATAGGTAAGAGTTTTTAATAATGGCCAGTATTCTAATATCAACCATATTTCTAATTTTGGCTAGCATTTTCCAAATACAGATTGAGTATCTCTTATGCAAAATGCTTGAGACCAGAGGTGCTTTGGATTTCAGATTTTACTTGGATTTTGAAATATTTGCATATAGATAATACGTTATCTTGGAGATGGGGCCCAAATCTGAACACAAAATTCACATGTGTTTTGTATACTCCATAATCATATAGTTTGAAGGTAATTTTTATACACAACATTTTAGTTTCTGTACAATAAACCATGAGAAAGCAAAGGTATTCATATGTAGGCAATTTTTATTTTTGGAGTATTTCAGATTTCTGTATAAGCGATATTCAACTTGTAGCAATACTTCCTCTATACTTAGTTTATACTTTGAATGGAAAATAAAGTCCTACCTTATCAGCCAATTTTCACTGAACAGAAACCTACCTGGGCCAATTCAGAACTGCTGAGGTGCCCATCACCATTTAGATCCAAGTGGTAAAACAGATCTTCAACTAAGAAGCGTTTCTGAGCTCTCTCCTCTGCTGCATAATTTTGCTGCCTTTGCTGGTGAGACTGAAGGTCCAGAAGAACACCTTTCAGCTGACTGTAGTCTGCCATTGTGCATGTGTCCCCTGAAAGAAAAGATATAATTACCTATGTACCTCTTTATATGCGTCTATGTACATCTTGATCTGTTGAAGGACTCACTTTCTAAGTAACAAGGTAAGCTATTGCCAAAGGCTGATAGCATACATCTCAAAAGCAATACTTTAAGATACTTCAGAATTCTCTTTTTGATAAAGATGAAATCCTTCTTCTCTACCTCCTACCTCCAAAGCATTTTACTTTATGGATTGCACAGCCTTCTGTCAGCAAATGGCCATGTAAAACATAATAATCTGCTTACTGTTGCTTTAGATACTTCTTAAAAATGAAAGGATAGGTTGGGTAACTATAAATAAAACACACACACACAATTATGCAATCCAGAATTTTCATCCTTAGTCATTGTGCCCCTCAGCCACACCAACTCACACAACTGTACTTTTCAGGACCTCTACTGTTCCATATCTCACAATCCAGTTGTTTTTGGTAACATAAAAGTAAATGGTTTTTGAAGTGATGAACATGGCAAACTTGCTAAAAAAATTTACACAACTTCTGTTTTAAAAATGGGGCGGTGCTATAAGTCTTCAGGAATACAGTTCTAATTATCAGGAGGAAAGCATACAATATTTGTTGTTTTTGCTCACACCACTGAAAGCAAATCTGTAGGGACATCAAAGCTTGCCACAATACTTTCTTTACTATCTTCTACATTAATAGCTGAATGTTACTGATTATAATTCAAGAGATCTATAGAAAAACAAAACTTGTGAGTATGGTGATGAGGTGACAAGTACAGTTTTAATTATGGTTTTCATAATGACTGTTGGAGAACAAAGGGACTAGAGAAGGTGTTGTGTAGATAATCAAATTAATAGAGGAATGTTCTATTGGAAGGTAGTACACAGTATAACACTGGCTGGCAACTAGGAGAGAGATGTGATGAACCAGCCAGGAGGGGCCTCGTGAGGCTGTGGTGAATGAAGTTGGCATCTGGGTTTATGGCAAGGTCTTGTACCCGTATCCCTAACCATTTTGTGTGACCCTCTTTTTAGGTACATAATCTTCTGAGGTTGTTTGTTGGCAAGTGAAGGTCTACCTCTAATAGCTTTGAGAAAGCAAAGGTATTGTCCAGAATAGACGGTAGTGCATTGCTTTCAGTGGGGATCTGCATCGGATCCCTAACAGAATGTTGCCATTTATTGTTTCCATTCTGTGATAGATTAATGTTGTGCCCAAGTCTTGCATTTCTGATTTTTTTCTTCATGTGATGGATTATGTACTTTAAGGAATCTTATTGTAATTCCATGACTTTGGCATCCCTCAATTGTAATTGTGACCAGTAAACCTTTAAGGTGATACAAAATTGCTTTGCATTTGGAAATTTCTAATGTCTAGGATGAAGAAAACCCACCTTAGAAACAAATCTGTCTGACTGGGCAGCAATAGAGAGCATTTAAGTATCAATGAAGCCGAGAACATGGTATGGGGAGGAGCCAATCCAAGTTATAATTATATTCTCTGTTGAATTGTCCTCAAGGAGCTTTTTCAGAAATGGAAATATAAAAATAGTTTTTATGTTTTCAAGATAAAAAGATGCAATTACACAGTAACACTGGATTACCTCTCCAGTGAATATCTTTCCTATGGGCCTGGAGAGCAACTTATTTTGATTTAAGAGCCATGTTCTTGAGCCTCTAATTCTATTTAATTCTTTGTAATAATAGTTTTAAGTCTACATGTAAATTTAAGGCCTATTACTGCCAGTAGTATTAAATATGAGAGGCATGGTCCTAAATTCCACAGCAGAAGGAATTTAATACTAAGATTCAGGAGGGGGAAATATGAGCAAAAATGACAAAAACATTTCATTTGCACTTTCAAGAGATAAGTGTACACACATTGCATTTAAAGTGAGGTTCTCAGTTTATTTAGTTTAGTTTATTTGGTCCTTTCATATCTCTGCTGGTAAAGCAAAGTATGCTCTGTTTTTATATGTTCTATTATTCAAAGGGACATGACAGGCTATAGGAATGTCTTTGAGTATGGGGGGCAAATAAAATCCAAGCCAAAAGTGGGATAGTGAACTACGACCAGATTTTAGCCTAAATTTCAAAGCTATCCAGTGTGCTGCACTGAAAAAAGTTCAGCACCTTGGATAATTTATTTATGTTTCAACCCAAACCCAGGGGACAGATATGAGATGTACCAGCCACCACTATGATTTTCTCTACACACATGAGTGTACTTACTGTGTTCTCCTATGTCCTCTTTCTCGTGTAGATTATAAATTAAGTGTTTTTATAGAAGATGACTGGCTGCAAAAGAGATATGCTTCAATCTCTGGGGGCTCTCCTCAATTCTCCAAACCATACTGGGGCTTTTCACAAAGTGAATCATGTGCTGATCCATGTTGCTTCTCTTCACATTTAGAGATTGCAGAGTACATTAAATCTGAAGTACTATGTAAGTCTAAAAACTCAATTATTGGGCCAAGAGAAGAAAATAAGCACTTTCTGAACTCCGAAAATAAGAAGTACTGCATGTTGTAATTAATAGATTCATCAACTAAATATTAGGCAATTAATCACTGGCATTTATCAGTAAGTGCAAATTTTCATAGGTGGAACTGCTGAGTTAGCAGAACAATTCTATTACCATTTCAGCCCTTTTTGTATGAGGAAGATAGGGAGTGAGGAGTATGCGTGTATGCATATATACCTTGAGATGTGACCTTATTATTATTATTATTATTATTATTATTATTATTATTCTGCTTTTTGTCTCTTAAAAGAAAATTAATTTTGCTTCGTATGTACTTTATTTACTAAGCTTGAGAGTAATTCTGGGTCCACCTGTGCTCAGAAATTGTTTACTATTGCAAGTTCATTGGTTGCTGGTTTGATAGTTGCTCTTATATTGCGTTATAATGTTGTTTTTTCAATTTTATGCTGTTGTTTTTACATTTTAGAGTGTTATATTTTAACCATGTTTGCTCAGTCTCATCCCCTGAGCAAACATGGTTAAAATATAAGCCACCCTGAATCCCTTTGAGGAGATGGAGGGGACTATAAAAATAAAGTTGTTGTTGTTGTTGTTTCCATATTGTGCATGAAACAAAGATTTTGTATACTTAGGCATCAGAAAAGCAAAGATCACTAAAACAGTGGATGTGGCTCTTAATCATCATCATCAGCATCATCATCATCATCATCATCATCATCATCATATTTAATTACTTATTAATTGCCCTCCATCCGAGAATGCTCTAGGCGATTTACAGCTAAATTATAAAAGATAAAATACATACATACAGAAATGAGACATGCCACATTATCACGGGGTGTCTGTGCCCTACACCACTGGAGAAATTACACTGTTTAGCCAGTACTGCACCACCTGACCTCCGCTGGGAAGTAGCAGCCAATAGTGAAAGGACCAAGGCAGTGACATCTCCAGCTCATCCCCTGTTTGGACATCAGCCAGCACGTCAACGACTTAAATCAAGAAATAGTTTTCTAAATCTACAGAGACACTCACTGGAACACAAGCAAGCGCGAGTCCAATAGTGGCAGGCTCAAACCCAGAACCTCAATCAATGGCTGATACCAAATGTGAGACTCCCCCCTGGGCACACAGAAAACTGGGCGACTTGGAAGGCACTGAACAGACTGCGCTCTGGCACCACAAGATGCAGAGCCAATCTTAAGAAATGGGGCTACAAAGTGGAATCCCTGACATGTGAGTGTGGAGAAGAGCAAATCACTGACCACTTGCTGCAATGCAACCTGAGCCCCACTGCATGCACAATGGAGGACCTTCTTGTGGCAACAACAGAGGCACTCCAAGTGGCTGGCTACTGGTCAAAGGACATTTAATCAACTATCAAGCTTGCAAACTTTGTGTTTTGTCTGTTTGTTTGTTTTGTTAAAAATGTAATAGAAACAACAATACAATTTAAAGGTTCCATCAGCAATAGTATATTTGTTCAGAAACTGCCTCCCAGATTATATACACAGGAATACACATCAGCCTGGACTACCATTACAGCAAAGGACCAATTATATTTTGAATGCTCAACCCCAGCCTGCTGAAAAAGTGGGATTTTCTGACACCCAAGATCACTCTGAAGTACCGAGACATTACTTGCAATGTAACAAGCATTATCAACTGATTGCTTCTTTGAGTTGCTATATTTTGAAAACAAAAAAGATAAGAGGACATGCTTACCAACTGACTACACCAGACCACCTATCACAATGGCAACTCTCAGTTTAAATACTCCTGTGATGATTACTTACGGAAATTTTCTTAACCTTCATTACATTTACTTTCACTTTCACCCTTCACTGTCTCTTATAGCAAGTACCTTAGATACTCTACCAAGCTGCCTTCTTCCATTGACTCTGCATGGCCAGAAGCGTCCTCAGTCACTGTACTCAACTTGCTTGTCTTATCCATCAAATTCTGCCTCCTTTTACCCCAGAACCCCAGCTCTCTCTCTTTCTCTGTGTTTGTCATGGCACAGCTACACTGACCCATTATCCTATAGCTGATCTGGAGTGTCACATTCTGGATTGGCCCCAGGATGGTTTTGATTGCCACCCCCAGCCTCTGCAGATGCAGAAAGGTCCCAACCATCCAGTGGCACAAAACTGGCTATCATCCCCCCCCTCCTGTTTTTGCTAGAGTGGCACCAGAAAGTGCAAAACAGCTAGTGTGCATCATACACCGCCTAAAGTGATGTTGGCAGAGTGCCAGAGGGAAATGGGAGAGGGGAGGGAGAGAACAGGCATGGCCCCAATCTTTCCTCCCTCCCTACTCTGATCACCCTGGTGCCCCAGTTAACATCACTTCAGGCAACAAGATAATTACTGAGTTAGGCTCATATATCTAGGAAGACAATTTCATAATGAGCATTGCCCCCAGCCATGTGTTCTATAGGACCTCTGCCAAAGAGAGTATCTACATTGTAGAACTATTATTATTATTATTATTAATAATAATAATAATAATAATAATAAATAGTAAAGGTGGTCCCAGTGGTGATCGGAACACTGGGTGCAGTGCCTAAAGACCTTAGCCTGCCCTTAAACACAATTGGCGCTGACAAAATTACCACCTGCCAGCTGCAGAAGGCCACCTTACTGGGATCTGCATGCATCATTCGCCGATACATCACACAGTCCTAGACACTTGGGAAGTGTCCGACATGTGATCCAATACAATAGCCAGCAGAGTGATCTTGTCTGCTGTGGACTCATCTTGTTGTGTTTCAAATATTAATAATAAAACTTTATTTATATCCCATCCTATCTCCCCAAGGGGATTCAAGGTAGATTACAACAAATGCCAGCAAACATTCAATGCCATAGAGCAGTGGTTCTCAACCTTTCTAATGCCGTGACCCCTAAATAAAGTTCCTCATGTTGTGGTGACCCCCAACCACATTTTCGTTGCTACTTCATAACAGTAATTTTGCTACTGTTATGAAATGTAATGTAAATGTCTGATATGAAGGGTGTATTTTCATTGTTACAAATTGAACATAATTAAAGCATAGTGATTAATCACAAAAACAATATGTTTGGGGGAGTGTGGGCAACGGATGATGGGATCTGAAGTACCTTCAACTGATGCAGCTCTGACTTCCAGAGACCACTGAAACACCCCTCTCCCCCCCACCCCCCGAAATACAGACTTGGACCAAACTTGGCACACAGAACCCTAATGACCAACAGAAAATACTGGAGGGGGTTGGGGGGAATTTATAGTGAATTATGGGAGAGGTAGTTCACCTACATCCAGAGAGCACTGTAAACCCAAATTACTATGGATCTGGACAGAACTTGGCACAAATACTCAGTATGCTCAAATAGGAAGACTGGTGGAGTTTGGGGAAAATAGACCTTGGCATTTGGGAGTTGTTGGGATGTATAGTTCCCCAGCCATCAAAGAGTATTCTGAAATCCAACCACAATTAAATTGGACCAAACTTGAGCTGTGTGGAAAGGGCCTGGGTTAATTGGGTCCCCTTCCATACAACTGCATAAAATACACACTGAAGTGGATTATCTGGCTGTGTGGACACAGATAATCCAGATCAAAGCAAATAATGTGGGATTTCATTCACCTGTGTGGAAGAGGCCTGGGTTATTTGGGTCCCCTTCCATACAACTGCATAAAATACACACTGAAGTGGATTATCTGGCTGTGTGGACACAGATAATCTAGTTCAAAGCAAATAATGTGGGATTTCATTCATCTGTGTGGAAGAGGGCTGGGTTAATTGGGTTCCCTTCCATACAACTGCATAAAATACACATTGAAGTGGATTATCTGGCTGTGTGGGCTCCTCCTTCCCCAACAGCTAAGACGTTTCTTACCCAGGGAGCAACCAGCTGGTCCACTCACTAACCTTGCAGCAGCAACAACAGGCAGAGCCTTCCAGCCAGGCAGGGGGGAGGCGGGGCAAGGCAGCAGCGACCCTTTTCCTCTTCCTCCAGTTGCCCATCGAGGAGGACGAGGAGAAGGGACACTGCTGCAGTTTCTCCGCTTCTTTCTCTTCCATGGCCAGTTGGAGGAGAAGAAACAGCAGCAGAGCCCCTTCTCCTCTTTTTCCTTCTCTTTCTCCTCGATGGCCAGCTGGAGGAGGAGGAGCAAGAAGAGGAGAAACAGCCGCAGCGGCCCCTGTGCGGCCTCCGCGGTTTCTCCTCTTCTTCCTCCTCTTCTTCATGGGGGAACTGACCTTTATTTTGGTGAGTTGTAGTTCACCCACACCAGAGAAATTGACCTCCTCCCATGATGGTCCTGGGTCAAACTTGGGCAGCAAGAGCCAGCCCATATGGGGAGCCTTCCACTCGACCCCCACCCCTTCTAAGCTCACGGGGAGGGGAGGGCCCAAGAAGGTCTCCAAAAATAGTGTACCTTCTCCCTTTCGCGCCTTTAGCTCTGAGCTCCTCCTCTTGACTCCATGCAGCCTTGTGGGAAGAGGAGGAGGAGTCGACCAGGAGTGCCTGGATGTTTGGCTGGCACAGGGGCCGGCAGCCATTTTGGAGGGGGCGGGGCTAACTGAGGTGCCTTCGCGACCCCCCAAAAATGACCCAGCGACCCCCCTGGGGGTCGCGACCCCCAGGTTGAGAACCGCTGCCATAGAGAGACTGAACAAAGAAAAAAAACTGACCCACCCAGATCCCCAAAACAAATCCAGAATTAATGTAGTTTTTAATTTGGAGAGGGACCAGCATTCTTTGGCAGAAAGGGCTAAGGACATTGTAGATTTTGAAACATTCAGCCATGGTAATTAATGTAGTGTTAAAGTATATTAATTCCAGACTGTAGATGCACCCCAAGGCAGCTTCAAAAGAATAGCTTCCTTCAGTTTCTGGATCTGTATCTATATCTTGATGCTTATTTCTTTGGTTTTCTACTTGCTTTTCTGTTTTCCTGTCACTTTTCCCCCTGTACTTGGCAAATTCAGAGTTCCATCATGTTTTGTCTTCAAATCTTTACTTCTATTTGCAGAAAAGATACCAGTTATTTTATTCAAGTGACCAAAAAGCAAAATAATAATAATAATAATAATAATAATACCAAGCAGCTGTGCTATATGTATCTAGCCTGGCTGAACATAATGATGTCTCTCTCCCTTATATGAGCATTTCCTTTTCAGGATGATTTGTATGAGCACTTCCAAATCAAAAAGTGAACTGCCTGACTTGCCAATGTGCCTGCATTAAATACTTGCAATATTCTTAAAAAAGATATGCATAAGGTTTTCCCCTATCTGAAAACATTTAAAGGGAGGAAAAAGAAGAAAATAAAAATGCACAAACTATAGAGATTACAAAAACTCTGGTGTTAGATCTGGATGTTTGGATTTGGGGCAAGTGAGCATGGATGGAATGTAGGGTATTTTTCAGCTTGTTGAAGAAAATGGAGCCTTTCAACATTATGTAGGGCAAAAGGTTATGCCTCAGGGGTTTTGTCATATGAATGGGAAGTTTTAAAATCCTTCCCTTCAACATATCTCATTTATTAAACAGAGTACCTATTACCAATGTGGAGTCAAGATTATCACGTAGCTAGGGAAAAGACACTGATTTAGCAACTACGCCAACTGTTCCCACTGTGAATAGTTGGCATTTCTGCCTACCTAAAATCTGTTGTTGACGTCAGATCAGCTAAGCATTGCCCAGGCAGTCTGGGGTGTCAGATGGTAATTTTCTTTTATACAGCCAGTGATGTAGCCATGCGTCTCACAAGGTAACATTAAAGGATAAACTCAAATGAGTGAAAATACTATCAGTGATTAGTCATTCATAAAGATGGAATACCCGTTCATGAAAGACAAGCAGAAACATGATTAGCTTATCAAGCTTCATCTTTCTGCTGAACTGGTCATTTGAATGTTCCTTCAAGAATAAACGATGATTCCTGCAAGGTCATTTTTCATTTGAAAATAGAAGTTTATACCCATGAATCATTCTGATGTCTGAAGAACAATGCAGAATCAGGATAACATTTAAACAGGTGTCTTTATTTATGAGGGAAAATGCAGGTTGTTATCTGTTGGTGGAAAGTCTGACTAGTGCCAGTTTTGGGTTTATTTCTTCACTGAAACCTTTGGGGCCTGAAATATTTATACATATGGTTTTAGATTCTTTTAATTTTCTTAACTTGGTTTTAACTTCTCATCCTTTTGCAACTGTTTTAGTCCATTTAATTACATTCACGGTTGTGAATTATTTAATTGTTACTATTGATTTGATTGTATGTTGCCCTGTGATCTCATAATATCATGGTGTGTGTGTGTAAATAACTCTAGGCTGTATCTCTAATTGGACTGAAACATGCTTGACATGGGAATTCTTAATCTGCCTCTTCGATTATTGCAATATCCCATGCATGAGGATGAATTTGAAAATAATTTAACTTTGGTTGCACTCAAATAGGAGAGTGGGATTGTTAGGTAAGGTTGGCCAATGGGATCACATCTCCGCCATAAGATGTAATAATGATCCACCTAGAAGATTTTAATGGGGAATTAGATAAATTGACTACTCATGGCTACTATTGAGAATGTTTGCATAACACCTTCATATCAGAGACATGGTTTATTTATTATTTATTATTTACACTAATTCTACCCCGCCCATATCAGTCTGAAGGCAACTCAGGGCAGCGAACAGTTGGCACAATGCAATGCCATATATAAAATACATACATCAATAAAAAATAAAAACATCACATTATAATGTATCTAAAAACATCAAAACAGTGAAGAATAAAAAATTTAAAACTATGTCGTCATGTTCAGTCTTCATCCGTTCCGTCGTCTTAGCTGTTCCTAGGTCATTTTCTGATTCAAGTTTGTCTGATTATGCTGAGGTTTCAAAAGCTTCCTCTGTATATTAGCGGCATAAGATGGCGGGCACTGTTGTGCTTATATTCTATTCACAAACTTCCCATAGAAAACTGCAGGAACTAGGGCTGCCACTTCAGAATCATCCCAGGCTTTGAAGTTTTTGGATCAAACACTGAGCTCAACAGGTGGATGATGTCATTTTTGACCTTATCATAAAGGCCAGGTAAAGCAACCTGCTTCACCTGGCTTCCAGGGAGGAAAAAGGAAGCCTTGAGGTTAATCTGTCACCCCACGTTCAGCTCCCTCTCATGATGCTTTCCCCATGGGGAAAGTGTTGCCTTCTCAGGGAGGCCCCATGCTGGCTCTCTGAATTTACTAAAGGAAATAACCCACTCTAATCAATTACATCAATCTAAAAATATTTAGGTATTCATGTCAGTACTAATCAGAAAACTGAGTGAACTGAACCATGTCAGTAAGGGAAAATGAGACAACTTGATAATGCAAATAACTACATCTTCCCAAACTCTGCAATTTACTCATTGGCACAAATGGATTTGACCCTAAATAATTTGGTCAGAATCCTTACATAATTATTGCATGTTATGCTATTATGTGTTTTCTCCAGACTTCATGAAATTGCATTTGAGCCTTTAATGAGTAAACATCAGTTTCAAGATAGAAACTGAGGACTTTATTCCACACTAAATTTTCCCAGTTTTCTGACCATCTTCTCACACTGGTGTAACAGAGTCCTTTGGACATCTTATTGCAACACACAGACACTTTGGGTGGCTGTGCATTGAAAACATCTCATCAGTATGTGAAGATGGTCTCTGGCATTGGTTTTCAGGAGTTGGGTGTTCCCATGACTCCTGATAGAAGACAATGTGCAGAGGAAAGCGGGGGGGGGGGGGATTATGGGATGGCCGGCTATCCCTGAAGATGGATCTTGTTGGGGTAGGTCATGTACCCACTATTAAGAATTCTTCCCCCACTTCCCTCCCCTTTCCCTTCTCCCCACTCTGCCTCCATGGTGCATGTAATTCTAAGGAATATATTATTTTGACTGGTTGAGTTTTCCTCAATAGCTTTTTCCTATCTTCCGAAGTGAAAACTGCATCATTTCCAGCTCTTATTCAACAAGGTGGCTTTCTTTAATCCTGTAACTCTTTTAACCTTCTCTGTAAGACTGTTCCTAAAATCCTGTTTGATGTGTTTACAGAAGGCTTAGCCAGGACAGAAGCTCCTCTTTTTATCATTTCCCTTGACCCTCTTGCTGCTGTCAGTGACACTTGTAATCCTCTTACCATGTGCTTGGAATCCACTCCCTTTATCTACTAAACACTCCCATTCCTTAGGTTTTATTTGGCAGCACTAGCAGCTCATACATATGCACATCACTTCAGGTGCTAAAACGGTGGCAGTAAAGACAGAATAATGAAACACCATCTTTATGCACCCTCACTTATTTCTATTCTTCTCTCTGCTTGGTTAGCTGCCCTCCAGCCATTCCTCTTTCCCTTATAATATGAACTCATTATTAGCAATTTATCTCCTTTCAGGCAACCCTCATTGGTAGACCTTGTTAATGGATAGCTCACAGCTGGACTACCTTGTTAGCAGCTCCTGGGGACTTCCCAATTCTTTTATAATTGGAGCCCATTTCACAGGTGCCACATTAGTCGGCTTTATGCCTTTGAGCTTTGCCACCTGGTGTCCAAATCAGAAACAGAGATGCCACTTCTTTCCTTTCTCCTACTAGGACAGATTTTGAGAGACATGGCTTCTTTGTAATGGAAGGCTTTAGAAGCATTTCTCTGGAACTACCCACAGAGCAGAAGGTGGACTTAGTACAGGTCTCCTGCAGGTATGTCTCTTTCTACTTGTGTGAGGCTTCTAATCCATGCAAGACTTTTATGTTGGCTGAATAGAGAAGGAGGAGATCTTTGCTGAGTCTCCTCTAATCTTTGATAGTCTCCTGTGTCCCCCAAACTTTGCTCTAGAAGGTTAGGCTAAAGGTTGTGTATTATGATTAAAACACACAACTGTAACTAAACAGTATCATCCTGTTCTCTGAGGAGATGGTACAGGCTTAAACTTCTTTCCAAACAGAAAATATTCATATGATCATAGAACTGGAAGGGGCTGCAAAGGCCATGTTGTGAAACCCCCAGCCATAGAACGACACCTAAAGTGCTCTAAAAAGATGGTCATCTAACCTTAAAAACCTCCAAAGAAAGTCCACCACCCTCTTGGACAGTTCGCTCTCCTTTTGCATTTATAGGGTATTTATATGCAATAAACATGAGAATAGAAGAGACATTTACAAGTTACACAAAACAAGTTATCAAAACACTACAACAGGTACCCATCGTTGTAATTTAGCCCATAGTTGTAATTTAGCCCATGGTTGTGGGAATTCTAGTTGCATGTCTTTCTTCCTGTTTCATGCTTCCAAGTTTGAAGGATTTTTTTTTCAAGATTTTTGTATTGAATTCTATGCTGCCTCGTACTTCCTAGTTTTCTTGTATTCCTGAGCTGGATGTCTTGCTGCTTTTGGATTTTGGATTACTCTTGTGTTAGATGAGGTCACACTCCCCCTGAAAACACAGGTTTGTAGTTTGGCGGTACTCCTGTATTCAGCCCTGAACCTGGAGGCCCAGATATCAGCAGTCACCTGGAGTGCTTTTTCACAATTAAAGCTAGTGTGCCAACTGTGCCCATTCCTGGAGAAGTTAAATCTGGCCTTGGTTACAGCCCAGTTTGACTACTGCAATGCGTTCTATACAAGGCTTCCTTTGATAAGTGCTCAGAAACCTCAGTTGGTCCAAAGAGCAGCAACCAGATTGTGAACTGGAGCTGGATACAAGGAGCCTACAACTCCTCAGTTGCAAACATATTTTCAAGCACCATTCAAAATGCTGGTTTTGACCTACAAAGCCTTATATGGCTCCGGTTCACATTATCTGAAGGACTGCATCTTTCTATGAACCTGGTAGACATCAACAATTTACTGGGGAAGGTTTTCTCTCTGTCCCACCACCCTCTATTTGGTGGAAACACAGAAGAGGGCCTTTTCAGTGGCTGCTTCCAGACTGTAGAAATTCCTTGTCAAGAGAGACCAGGATGGCACCATCCTGGTGGAGTTCCACAGGCAGGTCAAGACCACCTTCTTCCTGCAGGCATTTGGAGAAGGGTAAGGGGCAGGCTGCTGGGAAAGTGTAGGTGAAATTGGGGGGTGGGGAGATAATGTGAGTTTTAAAGGCTATTTTAAGAGTATTTTATTTTATTTTAATCTGGTTTTTTTACCTTAATACACATGGTATTGTTTGTTGTTTTTTCCATTTTTGTATTGTGCTTTTTAAACTATCACTTATTAGCCGCCTTGAGTCCCCATAGGGAGGAAGGCAGGGTAAAAATAAATTAAATAATAATAATCTTTGTATTGTGTGTGTGTGCTGTTTTATCTAGGTGTTTTAACTGTTTTGTACCCCGATTCAAGCCACGAGGAGAGGCAGATAAGAAAATGTATTGGTATTGTTCTCGCTGTTGTTCTGAAGGGGGTCTTTTGCACTCAGGGAAAAGATAGGTAATACCATGTGTATATTTTGCTGCCATGTTCCGAAGTCCCACTTTCATTTTGGCTTAGCCCTTTGCTTGTAGTGCATTATGATGATATCTGACTCAAATGTAACCAATTTCATTGGACAAACCAATGGAATACAAGGTTGATTGTCTTACTATTCTATATTCAGCAGGTGACAAAACTTATACTAACCACAAACTTGCTTTATCACTCTGACAGAGATACAGAACTTGGATGCTCAGTTAAAACTGACTTTCCTTGCAACCTTTGAGTGCAAAATTTAGTGTATGTCACAAGAATTTCAAAAACTCCCCATGATGGAAACAAGTAATGGAGCCCCATTCAAGATGTATGCATAAATCTACAGCAGTGGTGGATAATAGGTCTTCAATTAGTTGCTCCATGCAAGCCAACATCCCACTGCCACCACTACCATCCATACAAGTGTACAGCTGCAATTTGATGCCACTGAAAGAAATGACCCTGTCAATATGAATTGTTTTATGATACCTAAGCCTGTTCTAGCATTATTATTGTTGCTATATTTCAGTAGCAAATGAAAAGGAAGCAAGAACATCAGCAGTGACTTCCTGTTTGTAACAACAGAGCATTTTCCTGTCAGCTGAGCCTTCTGTCTCCCATGAAATTGCCCCCAGTCAATTAGTATGCATGCAAATATATTTCACATTTTTGCAGACAATTTTCCAGGTGCACTTTAGTGTCTAAGGGGAAGAAATGTCCCATATGTGCTAGATTATGGATGCAGTTCTTTGCTAAATTTGTTCTCTAATTGTAAAAACTAATTTTAGCAATGTTCTTTCCCCTCTAAAAATGTTTCAGTAATGTTTGCCATTTCCAACTATTAGTACCAGTCTGGGATTTATTCCATGCAAAATTAATGCTTGCATTTCTTTTGCAGAGAAATCAGCATTTTCCACTTGGAAAATAATTTCTGCAGAAAATACTGATTCCTGTGTAGAAAATGATGTTTGCTGCATAAAACACCAAGTGAAAATTTTGCACAGAATAAGTCTTTAACACTGAAATTTCTGTCTATTCAGAATTCTCCTTGTCAGGACTTTCTGATAGTCAGAAACATGGTTTTTAAGCATTAAAAATATTCCTTCCATCCCTACTCTGGACTTGCCGTATGAATAAAGAAAGAATACCATTTGATTAGCATGAGTGACCAATGCCTGACCCTTTTGTATAAAAGAAATTTGGTTCAGCTGATGTCTGGCAATGTTCAGTATATCTTTTTTAAAAACACATCCACAAACAAAACTACAAAGATAGATTATTTAGCTATGGTTGTGAAAGTGTAGTACACAATGTACTTATTTCCAATTTGTATGTCCCTTCCAAGAGATGTATTCAGCTTTTTTGTTTCTTTCCACAGCCATACAATTCAATTCATACTCTTTAGCACTTTTGTATGCTTTGGGAGATAAAATATTGATCAGCCTGCCAAGAAACATAGAGTGTGATCCTATTTTTATGCCAGAACTTGGCAATGAACTGCATTTATCAAGCCCATCCTCCTAGAGAATGGTAAGTGGGAAGTGATGACATCTCATTAATCTAGCTCCCTCTGTAATTGGCCCACTTTTGAAAATTCAACTCTGTACATTGTTCATAACTATTACTATGGGACCTACAGCCAAATCACAGTTCACTCTTAAGCAAAGACTTTAAAAAGAAAACAACATTAACACCAAGAATAGCAATTTAAGGTCAGGAAAAGAGTTACCAAATAATCTCTAAAGGGATGCAAATGAGGAGAGGTGGGGAAACTGGGGAAACAGCATTTAGCAATGCATCAGCTTTTAAAATCCTTTAAATAAGAGGATCCGAGAGGTTCAAATGAGAAAGCTGTTTAAGGGTCTGAGTCTTTAGGACCTTAGTGAAAGTTGTGGAGACCTGAAAGATGTCAAAATTAGAATACATACTCAGGGAATTTTGATGAGTTCATGAACTGCTATTGACACATTTGAAGAATCTGGGAGAGTGGAAAGATTGTATACAGACATGGCATGCAGGTGAATCCCGTGTTCAATCATTGGTATATTTATAAAATAATGGCATAGCTCCTTGCCTGAAATTCTGGATAGCTCATTTGACCTGGTATACAGAACCTGTTTATGCTCCATGTTGTGCCCTCACACTATCTTAACTACTTGGAAGGTGAACTGGCTGCACAGGGAATAGATCAGAGACTATATAGTTGAATTAAACAAAAGTGACAAGAAGTTTAGAATGAGTCTCACTTCAAAGCCTTTATGAGGAGAGATAGACATAGCTCTGGCCAAATTGAGGCTCTTGAATCTTTATTTCTTCTTACTGTCTCTTTCTTGTAAGGTGTTCAACTGGCCCACAATACCCCATGTAGCCCTTTCCCTAACAATGGTTCATAGTCCTCAATTGAAATGATTGAGTTCTTGGCATAGAAAGTTCTGATGTGATAATTCTTTCTATACTTACTCTTCCTGTAGACTAGATTTAGAAGTTTTTGAGCAAAAAAAAATAATACTTGAGTAAAAGGATTTGTATTTATTCAAATTTAACACTCATCTTTTTGGCTAAATGGCCTTGCCAAAATTAGGGTGTTCATTAGATTCACATTATAGTGAATCTTAATGCTGAGACAAAACCAAAGGAGGCTCTAGAGATCCTATTTAATTTCCCTGACTCAATACTATGCAATGCTGGGATCATCTCTCATTTAATTGCCATGGCTCAATGCTATGCAATGCTGGGATTTGTAGTTTGGTGAGTCATCCACACTCTTTGGCAGAGAAGGCTCAAGGCCTTGTAAAACTACAGCCCCCATGACTCCATATATTGACCCAAGGCAGTTAAAGTGAATTCATTCTGCAGCATAGATGCATCCCAAGGTTTCTTTTCCGTCGGTGAAAGCTTTGGTGTTCTAACACAATTGTTTTGAAACAAGAAATTCTAAGCAGGCAGAAACTGTAATGGGCACATTACAAAGAGTTCGCCTTTGCTGCTGCG
The DNA here is from genome assembly GCF_037176765.1 of Anolis sagrei. Taxonomy (NCBI): domain Eukaryota; kingdom Metazoa; phylum Chordata; class Lepidosauria; order Squamata; family Anolidae; genus Anolis; species Anolis sagrei. Next base: position 93,160,880 of record NC_090022.1, on the reverse strand, counting down.
AATTACATTCACCAGTAAATACTAGGGCTGGGCGGTTTCGTTTCGTTAATTCGTAATTCGTTAAAAATTCGTTAATTTTTTAATAACGAAGCGATAACGAACCATTCTGGAGCAACTTAAAAATGAAACGAATTTTTAAATACGTTTTGTAAATGCTTCGTATTTCGTTATGTATTCGTTTCATTATTGGTTTGAGGTCGTTTCGTTATTATTTCTGCATGTCTGGGGCAAGTTTTATAGTTGTTTTTTGTTTAATTAGTGAAAAAAAATTATAATATCACACCAAAAGTCAACAACAGAGGGAGAGGGAAGCTTCAGAAGTTTTTTTAGCGTATTGCGCGATCGCGGCCGCCATTAACGAATCGATTCGTTATTGTTTCGTTATTTTGTAATTTTTTTACCATTTACAAAATTTCGTAAATATCGAACTTTTTTTAAGGAAAATTTTGTAATTATTTTAAATAACGAAATGCAACCCCCCCAAAAAAACAAATCGATTTTAGAAACAAATTTTTCCATTGTTACCCAGGCCTAGTAAATACGTTTTTAGATTTGATTAGATTTGATGGTGCATTAGACTTGAGTAATGTTTTGCTACACTGTCTACTCCGACAAACAAAACCTGTTTGGCACCATATGTTTCCAGTCTGCATTGGCCCTGCAGTGACAACTTTAGCACCACATATATATCACACACATCATGCTGAGATCACCATAACTGGCCATACATTCCTCACTAGCAAACACATCTCACAATTCAAGGGCAGTCTGTATTTTCAATTCTTCACATTATTTTGGTAACATAGCTGTGGGTGCTCTGCTTTTTTGTTTTTATCATGCATGAGAACAAACATATTTTCAGTTAAGCAGAGGTGTGCTTATGCTTATATGTTGATTTAAGAGTATGCACACATACTAACCTGTTTTATTTATTTTTTAATTCAAACTAGGAAAGCTACTTTCTATGTGGGACTGCTCACCTCTCACCAACCATTTTTTTCCATAATTGACTCCTTCCCCACAATGGCACAGTGAAGTAATGCTGCCTGGAGGATGGACTGAATGCATAAAAGTACAGGTTTTCTGTAAAACCTTGGGGTAAACATGCGAAGGTTTTTGAAAGTTTAAAGACCAAAGAAATGCATTGCAAAATAATAATCACAGATATTGTATGTCAAGATCAGAGTGTCTATGAGGTGAGGATAATTTTTTAATTCAGGTAGACAAGCCCTATGTTTTCCTGAAAAAAGGCATAATTTTAGCATTTTTTATTTTACTGGTGCAAAAAAGTCTTCAAGAGCTGTGCATTCTTAGAAAACGGTTGCAGTTTAGATCATATTCTGTGCAGAACGCTTATTTTTTATGCATAACAAACATCATTTATCTCTCTCTCTCTACGTTTTTGATGGAAACTTCTGTATGTGAGGGTGGTATTTTGTTTTATGTTTGCTAGAAAACAGCATTTTTTTGCACAGACAATATTTGTACACAGAAAAACAGTGTTTCTGTGCATATTGCTTTTTGTACTGAAAAGGTTTTTTGTTCCCTACCTGGCAAAACTGTTTTATGGTTGAAGACCCATTGCAAACCCAAACTGCAAAGTTTCTCATCAGTTCAGGTTTCCACTCTCCAGCATTTCTCAGCACACGAGAGACATGCTTTTTGACTATTTTTGAGAACATTTTGAATGTTTCTTACACCCCTGTAAATATATTACACTAGTGGCAATGGAACAAACCTTTGTTTTTCCACAAATCTCAGCTTAATGTGCCAGTAGCAGTAGCTACCACTTGTGTATGAAAACAATACGGTTTCATACAGAAATAGACTTAGAAGTAAATGTTGCAAGATAGAAACATGTTATATGAGATTTGCTTCAAATCCTATCTTCACATTCTGAAACAACTTTAGATCTTCTTGCTGAAATATAAGGTGTAGGCTGAATTATCCAGTCAAAGACAAAAATAACACATTTTTTCATGAGTATTGCATTTACCACATCATTTCCACAAATGTTTTAAAAACAATCAAAGCAAAATGATTTCCTGCAACATTTCAGACACCTTTTTTCTAGATTATTGGGGGAAAAACCCTGTGGAACAGCAAGCTTGATTTGATCTATAGCAGTTACTGCCCTCACAAGTAACTGACAAAGAAATGGCTCCTCCAGAGCCACCTGAGTTGAAAATACACTTCTCCAGACTGTTCCTTAACACTTATTTGAGGTCACATTTGGTATGTTTAAAATTATTTTGGGAATAAGGGCCATTTGATTTCACATTTTGTCTGGTGCCCAATATTGTGGCATGATGGCTGCTCATACACTGGAATAGCTGAAGCTAAGAGATGTTCTTGCTGCAGCAATCCCATAGAGGAAGAGTGATATCTCACTGTGTTGGTGTCATGTACAACACTCTCAATTGCTTTACAGCTGAGCATGCAGATAGATAATCATGGGTAATTCAGCATGCAGCCTGAAGTTTGACAGCTCCTAATGCAATTCCTAATCATGACATCCTAAGTCACCATTTTTAGGCAGCAATGAAGGAGAAATGTGCTGAGTTACCAAACTGCAAATATGTAATGGAAATTGTTGCACTGCTCAAGGGAAAAGGGATGTCATTGTGCAATGCCATTTTAAAATGTGTAGCTTTGTTTCCATTTGTTAGTTATAAAAATAGATTACCATATAGGATGTTTCTAGATGAAAATGAAATTCATCACAACTTATTTTTCCTTGGATCAGAATTAGTTTATACTATATGTTTGTATATGCCTTTAGATTGCCTGTTGATTTAAGGCAGTCTCATGAAATTTATAATTTCCTTAGGCAAAGAATACACAAAAATGTTTTAGAAAAGTTAGGAAAGACTACAAGGGCCATCCAATCCAACTCTCTGCCATGCAGGAACATACAATCAAAACACTCCTCTGAAGAAGGAGACTACTACATTCTAAGGCAGCTTATTCCACTCTTATCACCATGAAGGTCATTCTTATGCTTGGCTGGAAATTTTTTCCTGTAGTTTGAATTAATTATTTCATGTCTTAGTTTCTGGAGCAGCAAAAAACAAGGTTGCAGTGTTACGAATCTCTTCTCCAGGCTAAACATATCCAACTCCCTAAGCCATTCCTTCTAGGGCTTGGCTTCTAGGCCTTTGACTATTTTTGTCACTCCCCTCTAGATACTTTCCAGCTTGTCAATATCTCTCCTGAACTGCGGTGTCCGGAACAGAATTCCTGGTGAGATCTGACCAAAGCAGAATAAAGTGATACTATTACTTCCATGTAGCATGTAGTCCAGGAGGCCTATGAATACAGTTCAACACAAAATCATAAACTTTTACTTTATATATATATAGTAACTAGATTGCAGGGGACAGCAAAATGGAATGGAATAATCAGAGTATGTTATGTCTACAAATATTGGAGTATTATCCATAATTTGCATTATAATTACAAATGGTTTGGCTAGAAGAAAAATCTGTTAAAATGAACTATTTAAAAAGAAAAAGAGGGCTCTGTTGCAATGTTGCATAAAATTAATTGTGAAAAAGAATTCAAATGGGTATTCTATATCAGGCAAAGTGATGCTGGGTGCCATATGCTCTCACTATTTGTGGCTCAAGATGGCTATGAATGTGGCCCAACACAAAATTGTGGCTTCAGTTTTATGGCAGTGTGTGGACACACAGCTGATTCAAAGGAAGCAGGAATGGAGAGCAATTGGAACGATCTGAAGCTCTTTATTTTATACTTTATAATATTAAACAGAGTTTGAATAAACAATTGGGAGCAAGAGAGAAGTTTTTTTAATCCCCTCTGTTATGTTTGATTTTTGTCTTTGACTGGATAATTCAACCTACATCTTATATTTCAGCAAGAAGTTTTAAAGTTGTCTCAGAATGTGAAGATAGGTTTTGAAGTAAATCTCATAAAACATGTTTGTCTTTACGTTATTTTACTTCCAAGTCTATTTCTGTATGAAAACTTACTGTTTTCTTATATGTGCGCATGCATATCTGCTTGTATTTATATTAAGATATTTGTATGTGCACATATATACGGTTCAGCTCATAATGGAGTGATTTTTTTAAAAAAATAAACCTTCCACTGGATGTCTACCATCCACCCTCCATGAGGAGGAATCCCAGGACCCACAGATCTGTGCGGGGACATGTCCTCACTTTTGACTGATTGCAATATAAATTAAAAGTTTAAAATAATCTCAAGATAATTAGATATCAGCATCAGAACTTGCCCTTGAGTTCAGCAGGAGCTGCTCCTCCACTCCTCCATTCCTCCAGCTAAAAAGCTTCAAGCTCAATCCGACTGCAATATAACTAAATGGTCGAAAATTAATTGTAGAAAGCAAATGGGATGCTTTTCCTAATCATCAAGCCATTTTATTTTATTTGGGGGGGGGGGGGAGTCTCAGAAACTCTGCAAGGTCTCAGGCTTAGCAATACACATGGGGCAGTGGGAATCAGACATTATACTTGGATTATACTTCAGGGAGAGACAATTATGTATGCTTTGCAAAACAGTGTTTGTAGTCCCCTAATGCCGATTTTATTATTTACTATCAAGCCCTTTATAAAGAGAACCCCTGGTGGCACAGCAGGTTAAACCACTGAGCTGATGAACTTGCTAGCCAAAAGCTTGGCAGTTCAAATCCAGGGAGTGGGGTGAGCTTCCGCTGTTAGCCCCAGCTTCTGCCAACCTAGCAGTTCAAAAACATGCAAATGTTAGTAGATCAATAGTTATCACTTCTGCAGGAAGGTAATGGCACTCCATGCAGTCATGCTGGCCACATGTCTTTGGAGGTATCTATGGACAACACTGGTACTTCGGCTTAGAAACTGAGATGAGCACCACCACCCAGAGTTGAACACAACGTAATGTCAGGGGAAACCTTTACCTTTACCTTACTATATAAAGACGAAAAAACATGTTATGACTGTGAGTGTAGTCAGTGCTTTAAAACAGTAAAAGTTAATTTAGGACAGATCAATACTGTTAAATGTTGTGGAAATTTATGGACAGAAGTGTTTTTTTGAAAAACTCCCAGAATCACCCACCCAGCCTGACCACTGTAAAACTATTGTGTTAAACAAAATTTCAAGTTTGATGTGTAAGCATTGCTAAATACAATTCTTGATAGAGCTGTTGCCAGGCATGTAGCCGGGGGGGGGGGGGGGGAGGGGCTCAGGGGGCTTCAGCCCCCCCCCCCCCCGAAATTTTCATGGTGGTTCGCGAAAAGGCCTTACTGGTGCATTTATTTAAACTGTTATGTTTATTCCTATCATGATCTGATCACCATGCTCAATATATCCCATATGCATGGGGGTATTGGGGTAATGATACAAAAGGTTTGCTAGGCTAGACCCTCTTTCACTCTGACTCAGCCCCCCCGAAACTCAGCCCCCCCGAAACCCCCCCGAAAATTTTTTAGCCCCCCCCCCCCCCCCCCCCGAAACGAAATCCTGGCTACGGGCCTGGCTATTGCAGAAGGTTATTCAAAATAATAAACTTTTATTTGCTTATTGTTTATTCAGTTAAGAGTCTAACAATAAGCAAATAACAGTTTATTATAACTCCCTGCACTGAACAATGTGTAGATGTTGCAACATTAGAAAACCAGCAATGCTGCTTCTCCTGCTCTTTTTAAATTCTTGTTATAGGAAGACCGCAAATAAAAGTGATAGCACTAGGAATAAATCCTTTTAGCCCCTTGTTGCCTCAACATGTATTTTAACACCTACGTGGAATGAGAAACTAATAGAAACAAGTTAATACATTGCATTATATGGGAAATAATTTAATACATTACTGCTGTCACAGGGAGCAGGGAAGACTTTAAAACAGGATGGATCTCTCTCAAAATTGTGCCTAAAATAAAATAGGGCTGATTTTTAATAGCGTCAATACAGCATATCATCTTTTATGTCATGTCCAGAACATTAAGCCCTTCAGAATCCAAACCTTCTTTGTATTACTGGTTTGTACTTAAAATCTAGTTATATTTTAATCAGGATTGCACTAGAGAGGAACAGATGTTTCACATGATGTAAATTCATATGCATTACCAGTCCTTTAATGGCTACTTGTAGAAATTTTCAATTAACAATAAATGCCAAAACTTAACCGGCTTCTCTTAAGAATATTTCATTTAGTGTGATACATATTTCCTGAGACTCTTATTTTCTATAAAGCAGGAAACAAAAATGTGCATTGAAACAGAACAGAATATGCAAGTAAATACCATTAAAAACTAGAAATTTATAATCTGAAGACGTTAACTGTTAACTTGGGAAATATTATTTTGATGTAATAATGAAATAAAACAAAAACTACAAATTGCACTGGGAGCTATATAAACACATTTAGGATTCACAATGTTAAAATGCATTCATTCTGACAAGGAACACCTAGAAAAGTAAGTGTAATTTCAAGAACTTGGGAAATTGTTTAAAAAGTAACTGACAATATTCATAGTCCCGTAGTAACAAGTTGCTGCTAAAGTGACTTTTAACTTGTTTCCCTCATGGTTTCCTCAAAACATATAACACAATTCTTCATTGACAACTTAGTTTGGCCACTGGATACTCTCCACAACTAGATAGGTGGCCCTCAAAATTCATTTTGTATGTTTGCTAAAGGTTGCCATGTGGTGAAACCTAATGTCAGCTGCATAGACTCTGTGAATCCGTTATTGTTGTTTTTGTTATTTGCCATCTATTTTGGTTGTCTTAAGGCAGGGAGCCCCGGTGGCGCAGTGGGTTAAAGCACTGAGCTGCTGAGCTTGTTGATCGAAAGGTCGCAGGTTCGATTCCAGGGAGCGGCATGAGCTTTCGCTGTCAGCCCTAGCTTCTGCCAACCTAGCAGTTCGAAAACATGCAAATGTGAGTAGATCAATAGGTACCGCTCCGGCGGGAAGGTAACGGTGCCCCATGCAGTCATGCTGGCCACATGACCTTGGAGGTGTCTACGGACAACGTTGGCTCTTCGGCTTAGAAATGGAGATGAGCACCACACCCCAGAGTCAGACATGACTGGACTTAATGTCAGGGGACTACCTTTTCCTTTAAGGCAACATATGAGTAAAAGTCCAACATCATCAACTGCCCTTTTCAAGTCCTGAAAACTCAAAGTTGTGCCTTCCTTGATTAACTCAATTTAGTCAGAGTATGTCCTCCCCTTTTAATACCTATTTCCAGTCTCTCACTGCCTTCCACCATTTATTTCAGTGAAGAAATAAACTCAGCATTTTGATCCACTGCTTTGATCCATCAGCTTCAAGGCTGCAGTGAAACTGGAACTAGCCCTAGCATACAATATCATTCTGTGTCATCTAAATAAAGGGGTGAGTACTAGTTCTGACACAGTACTTCCCCAAAAACTCATCCAGCCTGGACAATGGTGGGAGATTATGGGAACTGCAATCCAAATTGGGTTGTTGTAGGTTTTGGTCTATGCAGAGGCGGCCCTAGGTAATTTTCAATGGTAAGCAAACAGTATCCCCGCCCCCCCCCCCCCAAAAAAAACACCAATCACTGATATATATTTTCTGTTTGTCATGGAAGTTCTGTGTGCCATATTTGGTTCAATTCCATCACTGGTGGAGTTCAGAATGCTCTTTGATTGTAGGTGGACTATACATCCCAGTAACTACAACTTGCATATGTCAAGGTCTATTTTCCCCCAAGGGTGCCTCAAGAGCGCCCCTGGGCAAAATCAACTATACTGCAAATGCTTACTTTGCGTAATGGGTTGAGCCGTCCCTGGGTCTATGGCAAGCATCCTCTTGGAAACTAGGAAAATTGTGTTTATATATCTGTGGAATGTCCAGGGTGGGAGAAAAAACTCTTGTCTGTTGGAGCTAGGTGTGAATGTTTCAATTGGCCACCTTGATTAGCATTTGATGGCCTGGCAGTTTTTAGGTGTAACTCGTTACTGTCTGGGGAATCCTTTGTTAAGAGGTGATTAGCTGTCCCTGATTTTTTCTTATCTGGAGTTCCTCTGTTTTTGAGTGGTTGTTGTTAGTTTTTCAGGCTGTATGGCCATGTTCCAGAAGCATTCTCTCCTGACATTTTGCCTGCATCTATGGCAGTGGTTCTCAACCTGGGGTCCCCAGATGTTTTTGGTCTTCAACTCCCAGAAATCCTAACAGCTAGTAAACTGGCTGGGATTTCTGGGAGTTGTAGGTCAAAAACATCTGGGGACCCCAGGCTGAGAACCACTTATCTATGGCAGGCATCCTCAGAGGTTGTGTGACAGGCATCCTCAGAGGACCTCACAACCTAGATGCCATAGATGCAGGTGAAACTTCAGGAGAAAATGCTTCTAGAACATGGCCATGCAGCCCAAAAAACCTACAACAACCTAGTGATTCCGCCCATGAAAGCCTTCGAAAATGCAATCCAAATTGTGTGAATAGGCATTGTTTCCTGGCTTAAATGGATGTGACCCTTAAAATCTACAAGGAGTGAATATGGAGAGTCCTTAACACCTTGTAATATGAAGGTTTTGGTGTGTGTTTATTGGATTATCATAAATGGGACATAAGCATTTTGGGGGAGTCAGTGTGGTGTTGTGGTTTGAGTGTCGAACTAGGGCACTGGGAGACCAGAGTTTAAATACCTGCTACACCATGGAAACCCATTGTGTGACTTTGAAAAAGTCATACTCTCTCAGCTTCGGGGGAAGGTAAATGCAATCCTCCCCCAACCCAGTGTTACATTTTGCCTTAGCATTATCACTAATGACCTAAAGGCACATAAGCACAACAGTAGCCAGCTAAAGGGAGGCTGATACATTTCACATCCCTGATTTTGTCTTATATCCTGAAGGCATTCACTCCTTTGATTAAAGTGCTAAAGTGGAATTTTGTGGACATGTTTCTAGTCAAACTTTTCAATCGTACAAATCTTTCCTGGAAACGTACACAGTCAAGCAGTAACGTGATTATTCCAAAATGCAAACTGTATCTTTCTGGGGTGCAGTCACACCAAGATAATCCCACTGAACCTTGAAGAAACCCTCACGCTTCCCTATCCTGAATCAAGTTTATTCTCAGATTGTTTCTTAATGTGGCTTCCACAGGGAATCTGACTGTTGCTGCAGAAAGATACTCCAGCAGGGTTTCTGAAATTTGCAAGGGAGGCATTTTGCATAAATTGAGAGCCAGAATACCATCTCTTTGCTTCAGCAAATCACATGTAATTAGTTTTAGGAAACCCTACTGTGTAAAACTGACATCTCTATTAAGCATGATGCTCCCTATCTGGGGTTTAATCTTCTATCACAGGCGTTTTGTGCTCTTGTGGCTTGTACGTTGTATTCATGTTTTAAACATTATCATGTTGCTTGTTCAAAAAGATGTCTTCCCATTTTATACTCAGATGTAGATTGTGTCTAAATTACTGAGATACCATTAGCCGAGGCATGGTTTGCTTTTGGTCCAAATTGTACAAAACCATGGTAGCTGTTATTTTGTTGCATGGTCTTTCTGAAGCACTGCCTAGCTTGTTTGAATCTTTCTGATAGGTGGGCCATTCTATACAGTTCCCTGTATGCCTGTATACTTTGTTTTATAAGGGGAAGGGCAATTATTCTGTGTTAGAAAACTCATACAAATTCTGGAAACCTCAGTAGAAAAAAAGTGTCCTTCCATTCTTGCACTAGAGAGAAGAAATCATGTGGTGCTCAGTGATTTCTCTATAGGATGCTTCTGCTTGTGAAGAAACCACTCATCCCAAGCTCCAGTGCAAAAACATAGGATGGTTCATAAGTAGATACATTGCCCCCTTCTACTTAACATGACTGGGGAGAGAAGAGTTAGTATTGAGAGCAGTGTACGGTGACAATGTATTTAAATATTCATCAGTTCACTCAAAGATACTTTTTTTTACTATTCATTTGAAACAGTTGTTTGGCCTAGGTACTTCACCAAATGATATGGAGCTCAGTAAGTAATACACAAATCTCTAGGCTCAACTTCCTGACAAGTAATTGGGGGGGGGGGGGGACAAGAGCTTGCAATGCCAAATGCAGCAGTACAAATTCCACTGGGAAAGTCACACACTCTCAGCCCCAGAGGAAAGCAAAGGTAAGAAACTCTGATGATAGGAATGGCTTAGGGCACTATATGTCAGAAATTTGGTCGCTTGGTGGAAGAAAAGCAGGATACAAATAAAGATTTATTATTATCATCATCATCAGCAGCAGCAGCAACAATCATAAATAAGTTTCTTCAGCATGGTCACTGTGAAATCCACACCTGTGGTATTTCCTGCATCCACACAGCTAATTCGGATCCTTATTGAAAAGTTTTTGCCAAATCAGGGACTCCAGCCCCGCCCATCCATTCCAGTAATAAAGCCAGGCAGTGGAGCTTGAGGCCTTAGTTCCTTTTGTCTGTGAAAGCAGCAACAACTCGGTATTCTCTACTCTCCTAAAACAACTATTGGTTTGACTCAAGGACCTCAGTTTGACTACTCTAACAGACTGCAATTCCAACTTGTGTTCTGGAAGCTTTGTTTATCCTACTCAGTTTGGGGGGGGGGCAAAATCACTCTTGGCCTCCCCCCTCCTCCTGGCACATCATTGTTACATGTCAGGAGGGCTGCCAGAGCAGCCTCATAGTGACATGGTAAGTTTATATTTATTTTAAGGTTTTTGGGGAGTGTATGTGTGTGTGTGTGGGGGGGGGGGTGACCCAATGCCATTCTGAAATTTTTAAGATGGCATGTGGACACCCAAAGGGCAAAGTCTGTTCTCTTTTGGGGTGTGGGAACTTAAAAGTATGTATGGAAACACCCCTAGTTTATCCCCTCAAGTTGGTCCCCCATATTGAGGTTATTGCAGTTCATGAAGAAAGCTTAAATAGGTAATGTTTATTAAAGTTGCCCAGAAGTATTCCCATACTGGTCTCTGGCTTCTTTATTTCTTGGGGGAGGAAAAACTTTGTGGTGATATTAGAATACGCTGACTCAGGGTGCAGTACAATTTCCTTCTTTGGAGTCTTTAAAGCAGAATCTGTCAGAGGTGTTTTTATTGTGTATCCCTGCATGGCTGTGATGGCCCATGTGGTTTCTTCCAACTCTGTAATTTTATGATTCTATGCCTGGTCCATGAGGTCACAAAGAGTTGGAAGTGACTGAATGAATAAATAACAATATGCTCTAGGTAAATGAATGCTTGCATAGTACAAAGAAAGAAGGATGTTAGAAATTTCTAGTATTACTTCAGGGTAATTCTATTCACAATGTGTTTAAAAAAAGAAAAGATTTACTGAATGAGAAAGAAATAGTAATGGTGTATTTACACAAAATGTTTAGCTAATTGAAATAATTGCAAGAAAAGGAGCCTTGGGAGAACATATTTAGTCATTCTATTTTCTGTTCTGTTGATGACTGATGTTTATTTATTGCTGTACAATGAGTAAGAAACATAGGCCTCAAGATAGGTGAGCAATTAGCAGATGGGCTTAAAGGAAAAATACTACCAGGTTTGGTGTAAAAAAACCTTTAATTCTCAAGGACAAAAAAATCCTCAAAAAATTAAATGTAAATGTAAATTAGTAAAACAGTTTGTAATTGGAATGCTTCTAAAAGCCATCCTTCAGGCATCTGCTGATCTTCAACAGCTGTTGTCCAAGCACCTGTTCAACCACCTTTTAAAAAAATAGAAGATGAATATTTTAGAGCCACTACAAAAAATAAAGCTCTGAAAGTTCATATCATATTGACTCACAGAATCTGAAAGACAAGGCTCAAAGGCAGAAATCCAGAGAGATATATGAACCTTTTATTCCAGAGTACTATGTAAAGAGGGTGGTGGGAAAATACTGTTGTTATACAATTGAGAACAAATTGGTCTCGAAAAACAATATAAGTTAAACTAAAAGACTAATTGTATGTCAGTACTCAATATGACAGATTACTCTGTAATCTGTTACAAGCAAAGTAATGTCTTGCAAACTGCTGGTCCATGTGTTCATGTTGGTGGCAGATTACTCAACATAGGTAACGATCTGGGACTCGTTTCCTTGAAGCTGCTTTCTCCAAGCATTATATATATATATATATATATATATATATATATATATATATATTACATAAAGGATATTTATGTAATATCCAGAGATATTCTTTATCCTTTAAAACACGTTAAACTGAGAAGGTCACAATCAAATGTACAGAGTTACTGTGTCAGGACTCAGAAGCCTTAAACAACGCCAGACACAGATTAAAGGTTCAAACACAGCTTTATTGCAAACAAAAGGACCTACAAAGCACTTAACTTCAGTGCTAAGGTCTGCTGGAGCAATTTGGCACCAAAAACAAGTCAATAGGAGAAACAAAAATATAACCTGATTATAGCGCTGCCTAATAATCCAGATTAAACAAAAGGTGAAGCAAATTGCTTAAAAATCAAAATAGGACAAAAGCACAGTCTCTGAAGCTGGAAAAACGTAGTTTCAAAACTCAAAGTTGTTAAAGTCACAAAGATATTAGCAAACAAAGTCCAGAATTCCAAAAGCGAAGTCAAACCGGTCTGTAGTCAATTCCATTGAGAAGCAAGGCTGGAACGCTGGAGTCACCGAGGAAACAGGAGCACATGAACACACAAAGCTATAACCCAGGACCCAAGGTGGAAAGTTGGCAGGTATAAAGAATTATGTCCCATGAAGACACTTTGCCTTCTGTGACTTGTAGTCCAAACTGAACGCCCTTTTATCTCACAGTTCTTCCTCAGAGCTTGATGAGCTCCCCAACCTCTCGTCATCACTCTCAGCTGCTCCCAAACCTGCAGCTGAATGCCCATCCCTCCACCTCTGCCAATGATTATCAGGGTTCAGATCCTGCCAAGAGTCCCCTGGCTGCCAATTCCCAGCGAACCCCTCAAAATCCTCACTAGAGGTGGGCTGGTTACAGATATCCCTTATGTTTTGCACACAGGTCCAATCTAACTCCTCTTCCTCTTCCATATCACTCCCAGTCCCAGAACTCCTTTCAAACCCAAGGAAATCTTCATCCTCTGTTGGTGCACAAAGTATTTCCCGAATACGCTTCCTTTGTAATTCCCCTTCAGACTCTGGCTCACGAGCAGCCCTCTTTACACCTCTGCTCACTTCCCCATCCCCCATCTCCCAATCGGAGAAACCTGGGAATGTGTCAGTATCGCTTGGAGCCATAATGATTTCTCTAATGTCCTGATGCTGCTGTTCTCCTTCTGACTCTAAAGTAGACCTGTTCTCCCTGGTACTAGGAGTAGCAACTCGAGCAACACGCTGAACTACAACATACTGTGTAGGAGATTTTTCAGTGAATAATAACTTTGTTTACTAGTTCTGTCTTTGACTGATAACCAAAACTTGTTACACCCAGGACTCATCCACATCATATATTTATACTGCTACATTGAAATTTAACTGCCATGGAAACATACCAAGAAATCCTGGCATTTGCAGTTCAATGAGGGGAATTATCAGCTACAGGGTCCCAGTGTCTCACCAGGATTATATTGAATGGAAACATGACTGTTAAAGTGGAACCATAACACTATAATTGTGTAGAGTGAATGAGCTCTGGTTTCATGTTCCCATCTAAACCTAAAGTTCATTGGATGACTTCAAACCAACACTATCAATCAGTCTAAGCTTACTGCACAGAACTGTTGTGAGGATAAAATGACGCCAAAGACAAGGTAATCCTTGTACAGAAAACAGCTAAAAGTAAATAAGTAATAAATAGATACTGATATTCTAAGATATCCTACATTAGATAATTATTTGAAATCCATACCACATTCAAATGACACAAACAATAAACTATTTCACAGTTTAATATGATGTTTCTATATTAGCCTGAAGATGGCAACACTAGGACTTTATTGCAAAAGGCAGGAAAAGCAACATTTCAGGGCTCTACTGAACAATGCCATAAGCATCTTGCACTGCAATATTTGATATTTTTGAAAAGTATTGCTGGAAATATGAAACTGTTTTATGAATTACAATTAATTGTCATGTGGGAAAGTGGGGTTATATTATTTATTTAGAGCTTCTATAACCCGGTCTTCTAGACCTCCGAGGAGGGACTCAGGCCGGCTAACAACAAAGAATCAATATACAAATAAACTAAAGCATAATAACGTCATAGTACATGAATACATTAATACACATTAAAATACAGATCAAGAATTACATAAAGCCAATTCGTCAAGATAAATCACAAATTCATCACCATCCACCTTGTAGTCAACAGTTATTGATTTGATCACCAATCTGAGAATGCTAAGTTCCAGAGCCAAGATTTTACCATCTTTCTGATAGTCAGGAGGGAGGGGGCAGATCTGATCTCTATCAGGAGAGAGTTGCACAGCTGAGGGGCCACCACCGAGAAGGCCCTGTCTCTCGTCCCCACCAGACACGATTGCGAAGGTGGTGGGACTGAGAGCAGGGCCCCTCCAGAAGATCTTAACAACCTTGATGGTTCATAGCCGCATCGAGTCCTTCGGGAGATGCTAGCGGGGTACAAATAAAGTTAATAATAATAATAATAGGGGAGAATCCGTTTGGATAGGCAAACTGGGCCGGAGTCGTTTAGGGCTTTATAGCTCAACACCAGCACTTTGAATTGTGCTCGGAAGCCGATTGGCAGCCAGTGGAGCTGGTGCAACAGAGGAGTAGTATGCTCCCTGTATCCCACTCCTGTTAGTAATCTGGCTGCTGCACATTGAACTAGTTGTAGCTTCTGGGCAGTCTTCAGAAGCAACCCTACGTAGAGAGCGTTGCAGTAGTCTATACGGGATGTAACCAGAGCGTGGACCACCGTGGCTAAGTCAGACTTCCCAAGGTACGGGCGCAGCTGGCGCACAAGTTTTAATTGTGCAAAAGCTCCCCTGACCACCGCCAAGATCTGGGGTTCCAGGCACAGCGATGAGTCCAGGATTACTCCCAAACTGCAAACCTGCACCTTCAGGGGGAGTGTAACCCCGTCAAGCACAGGTTGTAATCCTATACCCTGTTCGGCCTTTTGACTGACCAGGAGTACCTCTGTCTTGTCTGGATTTAGTTTCAATCTGTTAGCCCTCATCCAGTCCGTTACAGCGGCCAAGCACCGGTTCAGGACTTGAAGAGCCTCCTTAGTAGCAAGTGGAAAGGAGTAACAGAGTTGGACATCATCTGCGTACAGATGACACCGCACCCCGACACTCCGGATGATCACTTCCAATAGCTTCATGTATATGTTGAACAACATAGGGGACAGTACTGAACCCTGCGGGACCCCACAGAACAATGGCCGCGGAGTCCCCTAGCAACACCTTCTGGGAGCGACCCTCGAGGAAGGACTGGAGCCACTGCAAAGCAGTACCCCCGAGGCCCATTCCGTGAGGCATCCCAGGAGGATACTGTGGTCGACGGTATCGATGGCCGATGAGAGGTCCAGCAAAACCAACAGGGACACACTCCCCCTGTCCAGTTCCCGGTGAAGATCATCAACTAAGGTAACCAAGGCTGTTTGGGTACCATGTCCCGGCCTAAAGCCAGACTGCGCCAGATCCAGATAATCCGTGTCTACCAAGTAATCCTGGAGTTGTGAGGCCACCACACATTCCAGGACTTTGCCCAAATAGGGGAGATTGGACACTGGCCGATAGTTGACAAATTGAGTGGGGTCCAGTGATGGTTTTTTCAACAGCGGTTTTATAACAGCTTGTTTCAAGCTGGCTGGAATATTGCCTTCCCAAAGGGAGGCATTAACCATCAACTTTACCCACTTTGCCAAACCCCCTCTGGCTTCCTTTACCAGCCAGGGTGGGCAGGGGTCTAGGATGCATGTGGTAGGTCTCGCTTCCCCAAGAATCCTGCCGACATCCTCAAGCTGAACAGATTGAAACGAATCCATCAAAACTGGACAAGCAGGTGCTCGTGTTACATCCTCAGAGACTGCCGTTAACATGGTGTCAAAGCCTGAACGGATCAAAGGGACTTTGTCCGCAAAGAACTGAGCAAATGCTTCACAGCGGGTTGCCGAGTCGTCAGGGGACCCATCCTGAAAGGTGGGATTCAGCAACCCTCTGACTACTCGAAACAACTCCGCTGGATGGTTCCTTGCGGACGCAACATTAGCTGAATAAAAAGAATTTTGTGCAGCTTCTATTGCCGCACCATACGCCCTGGACTAAAGACATAGATGTGTTCGGTTTGACTCGCTAGGCTTTTTCCGCTACATGCTCTCTAGCCTCCTCTTTGTTCACTTCATTGCTGCCAACTCCTCGTTAAACCAAGGAGATGGTTTAGCTTGGCTACTTAAGAGGGGGCGCTCCGGAGCAATCATGTCTATTGCCCCAGTCAACTCATTATTCCAACGAGAGACCAGAGCATCGACAGAATCACCTACCGAGGTGACGGGAAATTCCCCAAGAGCCATCAGAAATCCTTCTGGATCCATAAGTCTCCTGGGGCGGACCATCTTAATGGATCCACCACCTCTGCGGAGGTTAAGAGTTGCAGAAAGTCTAAACCTGATCAGGTGATGGTTGGTCCATCACCTGATCAGATTTATATATGAGGATATATGGACATACAATACCTGGCAATTCATTGCAATTGCACCAATGAAAGGAGGTGTGATGACAAAGGTACTCATCCCAGTATGTATTCATTATCAATGATTGTATGACTACTGTGAAATAGCTGCTTTGTGCAATAGTCCCCAGTTGACCTTTACTGTGGGCTACATTATTCCTATCATAGAAAGCAACATTAGCTGGAATCCTCAGAATTTTATCATTACTCATTTTTATGGGAAACAGTTGTAATTTTTATGCCTAGATGTCACATACAAGATATATTTAAAACTAACCTTAAGTATAAAAATTAGGCTTGGTTGATCCAAAAATAAAAAAGGTTCAAAACTTGTTTCGGATGTAGGGGGTGCTGGTGGTTCGATTCTAGTCACTTCTGTTTTTTTTTTAAACTTTCTGAAACTTCCAAAACTTCCGAATTGCTTTGTTAATGGCAGACATGCATGCGCAGTAGGAAAAAGAAAACAGCACTAGAATTGGGGAAACTTCAGGGGATTCTCCCTCCCCCATTTTAGCCCAATCCTGATGTAACTTGCTACAGTGGTAGAACCCATGGACCAATGTTAACTGACCAAATTTCATCACCTTTGACTTTTCCATGGATTTTTGGCAAATTTTCAAAGTTATAAAAAAAAATAATAATAAAGAAAATATGTTCCTGGTTTGAAAGTGTTATTTCCTGTTTCATTGGGTGGTCTTTACTTTGAAAGTAGTTGTTCTACTCCAGGAAATTTGTTTATCATTACTTACTGATGTACAGGGCTGGCTGGCTGGCTTTGGCTGGCTACCCCCGTGCCTTGTTCATGGCAATTGGGCCAAAGTGAAATGATTTTTAAACTGTTTATGTTCTCTTGGCTTTGCAAAAGTTGCTTATTGCTTTGCTGCCTTATTTAGACACTTTTGTAGATTCAATGAGTTTATTTTATATTTAGATGAGGACTGCTACGGACAGCTATAAGGGGTCCTTCAGCCATTTTGGCTAATGAGCAGCAAGGCAATGTGGGAAATGTAGTTTAACAGCAGGACCCGCTTCATCACTCCCTTGCATCACCAGGAGAGGGAAAACATGAGATTTTAAAACTTTTTAGGCTTTACCAAAGTTGCTTAATGGTTGTGAAAATAAAATAACTTAGTGAGACATCTGAACATTATGGAATGGTTCCGAAAAAAGGGTAAGTGGTTCAAATTCAGATTCCCCCCCCCCCCCCCCACCTTTCCTGCATGATTCAAAACTGCTTCAAAAGTCAAAATTCAGAAGTTTTTTATGACTTCCGGGCTCTTCTGAACGAACCTATCCAACCATAATTAAAATAGAAGTATTAAAATACATATACAAATGTATAAGTTTACCAACTTTCATTAGGCTGTTCTTATTATAAAGATACACTTTATAATCTATGGGTGGGAACCTTTTTTCTGCCAAGGATCTGAATTTTGGGATAAACTAAGCAAAAATGATGCTTCTGTCAGATTCTGGCCTAGATTTTTTAAACAATTTATTCCAGTGTAAACACACACACTAATTTTGATTCCATGAATAACTGTAAACAAGATAAATTCTTTATAGAGCATGGAATCCAGATACATTTGAGCTACTGCTTCAATAGCACATTGGCAGTTGAAATAAGCACTGACTATCATGGCAAGAGGTTTCAATTTGAGCCTCTGCCAGTTGGTATATACTACTGAAGAAAGCAGGGAGAGGGCGTCTGCCTCTGGCCTATCTTCCCTTTTGCTAGTACTGCCAGAGGCATCAGACTCCAGCCTCATTCCTGCTGGGTTGTGAGAGTGCACTATGTATGAGCCATTTTGCTAGTTGTCAAGCTCTCTGGACTGAGGCCAGCTGCTTCTGTCACTGCTATCCACTCAGCTTGAGGGATTACTTTTTAAAAAAGAAACCACCTGGACTGACAAGAGTGAAACATCAATCAAGACAACAGAGTGAACCAGAAAAGATAACCTTTATACAGGATTCAGTGAAACATTCAATCATGCAATTGAAAACCATTCATTATACTAGCCTGTCGGTCAAACAGTCGACAAGTGTTAAGCAAATAGGTCAATTCACAGGCAATTCAGTGGGTCCAGTTTGTTGTCTTCAACAAGCAATTTGGGGGATTTAAATATATATTCTGAGTAATATACATGATAAAATGCTAATAATTCAGAGAGCTGCAGCTAAAGATCGTATCAGTCAAAAAGCCCCACAGTGGATTCTCCTTCCTCTTATTTCTTTCTGACAGAAGTTAAACATTAGCATGCCTGAATCCCATTCATTTCAGTGAGAATTAAACATCTACTTGAATCTCCCTGCTTGAAATCAATGGGACTAAAAAGAGTTTGACATTTATTGACTTTTATTGGTTTACTCCCATGCTCCTCAAACATTGACTTAGTCAAGAAAAAAAAGTGCAATTAAAAATTAATGTCTCCATGAAATAATATACCTTTAAACAACTATTTCAAAGTCATTTCACCCAGTGAAGCTCAGTGATCCTCTCTGTTTATCAGGAAAATAGATAAGGATGTCTTGCCAAAACCTGATAAAGATTTCTTCAAAAGCAGGACAAAAGATTTAAAAGGCACCTCATGCCATATGTGATAGAGGGAAGGAAAGAAAATCAAATAACTTACGTGTTAGTCCAATGATAGCAGTGTGATACCACTTTAATTGCTACAATTCTCAACCCTGGAATTCGTTGTTTAGTGAGGATTTTTAAATGAAATCCCATTAGCTGGGTCAGTCCCAATCTCTTGTTGTTTGATTTTGATTTATTTTTTATTTTTCTCAGTGTATGTGGTGTCGCTCCCTTTTGACACTTGGGGTTATTCTTTTTTCTTATTTTTTTATGCTTGGAATTATCTTCCAGAGCATCTGAGTAGATGCACCACTCTTCCTTTTTGACATGCTTGTAGACCATAAATCCTACCACCTTACTCCAGAACTCCTCCAATTTATTGCCCTCCAGATGTATGGGATGATAACTTTCACTATCAACAACTGTTGGACTAAATCCAATGTCTTTGTCCCAACCAGTTGAAATCCACTGAATCAAATGTGATTTATATACGTGTTGATTTGTTGGTCCAACAGATTGGGCTTGTACCTGGGTATGTGGGCATAGTATCAGTCAAGTTGGGTCAAGCCACTTGATTATCTAGTACAATGTCTTGTTTGCACAGTGGCCAATCAGTTGATTGTTGGAAGTTACTTTATCTGCCACAGTGAAAAGCTCTTTTCAAGATTACTTTTTAAAGACTTTTAAGACTTTATGAGAACATTTTTAATATCTTTTGCAATATTCTCTTATCAGTTCTAATAATTATCTCTAGTTCAAGATAATGGAAAGCAACAGAAAAGCAACAAACAGTGTAAAAACAATGTAACAAGTTACCTTTTTAGTATTGTGTTGTGCAACAGTAAGCAAATTCTTTAATGCTACAATGAGAAATAATAATGAATTACTGTTTCTAGGCTTTGGGTGGGACTACTGGATGAATCAATAATTTGATCCAGTATCATCTTCTTATCTACAATGTTGAGATGCTTCTATACTATAGGCACAATCATTCATCAATTAGTTCCTTACAATCTCAATTGGGAAGGAGACTATACCTGTATAATGGGAGTTGAGGGAGAAACTCACCCAAGAACCTGAGTAGCCTAGATTGAGACCATTCACCTGTTGGAATATACCAACTTTTTCAGCTGCCAAGCCCTTTTTGAAGAAAAAGTTTCTTGTGGAGCCCCAATAAATGTTATTATATTATATTAATTTATTATATTATATTATTATATTATATTATATGTGTGCATGTGTGCGCACGTGTGCGCGTGTGTGTGTGCGTGTGTGTGCGTGTGCGTGTGCGTGTGTGTGTGTATGTATATATATATATATATATATATGGCATAGACAAACATTTTGACTCATTATGTTTTAAAATTTGACAGATGGACCTGGCCAGTGGCAGATGGATGGAAAGTATTTGTGTGAACTGTTTGAAAAAAAAAAAAACATGAACAAATTCTTAAGCATATCTCATTTGTAATGCAAAAAAAAGGAAGGAAAGAAAATACAATAATGAAGAACATTTTAACCAACACAAACATAACAGGATTTCAGTGGAGGACTCCAGGGGCCATCCAGTCTAACCCCCTTCTGCCATGGAGGAAAAGCACAAAAAAAGAAAACAGTCTGAATGGTGGAAGGGAAATAGGGAAATTGGTAGGAGGCTGGGGGAGGAGGAGGAGCAGGAAAAAGGAGGGAAAGGTTGGAGGGGAGGGGAGGCCCCTGCGGAGCACACTTTGAGAACTGCTGCCTCAAGAGGCCACAGACTTCCGTCACCTGCTATATAGCCATTATCCCCAACTGAAATGAGGACTCATATGAGAAAAAGCCTTCTGAGCTTTTTATGTGTCAGTCCATTTTTGCTTATGTGGACTCTACAGTAAAATGAATCTCTATCAGTGATTCTTATACGAATCCATACATATAAATAGTCAATGAATGTGCAATCAATGAAAAAAAATGCTTCAATAATAAATTAGGGGTGGTGGGGAATCTTTTCTAACATGTTTCTAAAATATTGTTAGGGGTCCATATCATAACTATAATAATATAACATTTTTGTTACTTTTTGTTAAGTAATTTTGTGGGGGCGGGGGAGCTTCCAGGGCTCTTTTCTCCATGATTTTTAGAGCTATCAGGATGAAACTTGCCACAGTGGTAGAAGACATTTACCACTGTTACTCCAAGTTTCAGAATATTTTACTCATCCACTAATTTTTGGGAATTTGAAAAAGGTTTTATGAACAACATTTTTTTAAAAAAACAAAACAAAACAAGAGCTATCTCCCTGAATTTCTATTTTCACTGATACAATATAACTAGGGCATCATCCCCCCACCCCAGGTTTTAGAAAGATTTGAACATCTGAGTTTTAGGGAATTTTAACTAACATACATTTAACAATGTTATCTCAGTCGAAGACCCCAGGGGCCATCCAGTCCAAACCCCTTCTTCCAGGCAGGAAAAGCACAATGAAACCACTCACAACAGATGTCCATCCAGCCTTTGAAGTAATAATGACAACAACAATAATAGGAAACCTACTATGTAAACTTAGGAATTACTGCCTCTCAACTTTGTCTATCTCACAGGATTGATTCAACTCTCAACAATCTCTCTTTATCTCAAAATCCCTTTAGAGAATGAACATTTTCTCCCTACCAAAACGTTCAGGGAGGAGTAGGAGCAGGAGGATGCAGAGGTGGCAGCACAAAGCAGTAAGCAGAATAATGGGAAATATAGTTTGGGAAGGCGAGGACCCCTGTGGCAGACCCACCCTAAACTAAATTTTCCAGAATTCTGCTCACTTCCCATCTTCAAGTCTCAATGTGAATGTGGTCTTTGACTGTTTCTCTCTGGGTTGGCCATGTGCCAGAGGGGCTTTTTCCTTACCCAACCATCCAGCCAGGCATCCCTCCATCCCACCCCGGATGCCCCTCACCATCCCCTTTGGGGAATGAGCAGGGCTTCTCCCTCCACTCCAGCCTCACCATCCTCCTTATTTATTTATTTTAAAACATTTATATTCCACCCTTCTCACCCTGAAGGGGACTCCGGGCAGTGCACAGCATATATACGGCAAACATTCAATGCCTTAGGGTCCTTTGGGGGTACCAAAACCAGCCCTTTTGGGGGAGAAGTGGAGACCTGGAGCCATTTCAGAATCTTACATAACTCTTTTGAAAGTCATAGGTCATTGTTTTGAGTCTTGTATGGCCACTCCTTCCATTTCTTAATATCACTTCATACGTACAAATCTTACCAAATAGATACAACAAATGAATTACAAATGAAGTTTTGCACAGTCTTAATTGTCATGTAAAACATATGGAAAACTAATGTTACAATTAAAGACTCAGTTAACAAATATAAGAGAAAATGAACTAAAAAGTAAACAAAACAAAACAAAATTATTCTAATCATTGACATGATTTAATATTCACTGGCCTCTATTGAAAATGAGTGTACCTGGAGATGCCAACAAAATCATACATTCAGTATATTTCATGCTAAATTTTTAGGAAAAAATTCTGCTATTACCTTTTCATCCATTCTTTCTCATATGTTCTGTTAAGAGAATGGATGATACGGGCAACACAGACTGAAGCTGTGTTGTTCCACAAATATTTTTGCAGTTGACTAGGCAAAATAACCATTTTGTAGTTCAAAATACCAATTCCAGGTTAGATTGATATGAGTCTTGTCAAGATAGCAATATTCTCAGTTTAAGAAATTGGGGGATTTTCACTTAATGTAATTAAATTATAAAACACAGCTTATGAAAGCAACAAGGGGATGGAAACAGATGTTTTCCCCCTCCAAAAGCCTTTCAGTGTAAAGACTAGCAATTAGGTGGGAGTGAAGTGTGAATGAAAATGTGATGCTGAAAATATGATTAATATGCCTGACTCACTGACAGCTTGAATCACTGAAAATCACTTGCTCAGCTTGTACAATCATATGGGATAAGGGTAGGCTCTCAGTGTTTTTGCTTGTGGAGTTCTCTACTATGATAGCCAAAATGCAGCTTCCATTAAAGTCACTAAGCGAAATAATATTCTTCATGGGGACACACACATACTTTCTCCAACTAATCCCAAGACAGATGGCTTAAACCCACAATAAAATTATAAATGCTGCCAAATTCAAATAAGCCGCAGAATTCATTTATATATTTGTGGCTCTGCCAGCAATGGAAAAATACATAACCAGACCACATAATTCAAGTGAATCACTTGAATCAAGAAGATATTGTGGCATGTGAGATATAGTAGTGTATTATTAATATCATTAGTCTGCATAAGCAGAAGATTAACAACAATGTCCCATACTATCACCACTCATGCAGAGTATACTACAGAAATAAAGCAGACTTAGTTTTCTTTGTAAAAACTTATGAAGTATGTTTGCTTACAAATATCGAAGGTTTCATAACCTCTTACGGGGAGAGACTCTAACATGTGTTCTTCAAACAATAAGAAGAGAGAGACAGAAAGAGAGAGAACTACAAATTGCAAACCCAGTCTTACTTCAGACTAATTGGTCTTGGAAGAAGGTATGTGTGGCAAAACGAACAAATAGAAAATGACATGGCTATACTTAAACCCCCTGAAAAACATATAAAATAGGAGCTACCAAGTACAGGTATGTTTTGTGTCTCTTTTATAGAGAGAAAAAGCAGGGTATAAATAAAAGGCATAATAATAATGATAAAAATAATAGCTTTCAAATTCTGACTGAGTTTCGGAGCACACTACTCCTGACCTCATGATTGATGAGAAGCAACTGGAAAAGCTGTCATGGTACACGGATATAAAGACTGAACTGCAAAGACTCTGGTACAAGCCAGTAAAAGTGGTCCCAGTGGTGACTGGCACCATTGCATGCAGTGCCTAAAGATCATGGTCAGCACATGAAAAGAATCGGCACTGACAAAATTACTATCTGTCAGCTGTAAAAAGCCACCCTACTGGGATCTGCATGCATTATTCACTGATATATTACATAGTCCTGGACACTTGGGAAATGTCCAACGTATGATCAATACAAAAGCCAGCATAGTGATCTTGTTTACTGTGCACTAATCTTGTTGTACATTAATAATAATAATAATAATAATAATAATAATAATAATAAATTCAGAGCGAAATTGACAAAGAAAAAAAAACATGGTTGTGGCTCACAAGTGGAACTTTGAAAAAGGAGATGGAGGGCCTGATCCTGGCAGCCCAAGAACAAGCCATTAGAACAAATGCCATCAAAGCCAGAAATGAAAAGTCGAGGTAGTAGACTCTGCAAGGAAGCAGATGAAATAATAGATCATATTCTCAGCTGCTACAAGAAGACTGCACAGACAGACTACAAGAAGAGGCATAACACCGTTGCTCCGATGATTCATTGGAACCTGTGCCACAAATACCATCTGCCTGCGACAAAGAACTGGTGGGACAAGCCGGAAAAAGTTATAGAAAATGAACACGCCAAACTTATTTGGGACTTCCGAATTCAGACTGACAAAGTTTTGGAGCACAATACTCCTGACCTCACGATCGTGTTAAAAACAAAGTATGGATTGTTGATGTTGCAATCCCAGGTGACAGGAGGATTGAAGAGAAACAACTGGAGAAGTTGACACGATATGAGGATTTAAAGATTGAACTGCAAAGACTCTGGCACAAGCCAGTAAAGGTGGTCCCAGTGGTGATCGGCACACTGGGTGCAGTGCATAAAGACCTTGGCACCAACAAAATTACCATTGTCAGCTACAGAAGGTCACCTTAATGGGATCTACACGCATTACTCGCCGATACATCACACAGTCCTAGACACTTGGGAAGTTTCTGACGTGTGATCCAATTCAACAGCCAGCAGAATGATCTTGTCTACTGTGAACTCAACTTGTTGTGTTTCTAATATAATAATAATAAGAATAATAATAATAATAAATAATTTGCTACTTTAACAGAATATTTTCCCATGTGCATGTAGAAGGTGTCAGAATAGTTATAGTTATTTCATATGTATGTATGTTTTTCAATGTGTTTGCATTAGTATTATAATGTATTAGTTTTGCTTCTTAAAGATGGATTCAGTCATGTTCATTTACTGTTCAGCTCACATATGTTATTGTTACAAAGTTACAGGCCAGACAGTGAAACTGTGATAACACAACATTCCTTTGCCCTGAGAAAAACTAGGGAGTGTACGAGCCAAGAACATAGATAACACGGAGGGGCGGATCTCTTGTGTGCTGTGTCTTCTTGCTATGCTTTTGTTCGTCGCCATCTTTTCAGTTCCATCATGTAGTCCTTTGTATATAGACACTTTAAGTAAAGCTACTTTGAAACTTTAAGAAGAATGCTGCCTGAGTTTTGAGATCACACGCTTGCTGTGCCGATACTGGAGAGTCTAACTCTGACAGAAGGCACCTGTTTAGAAGGCATAATTTATAAACCTCTGGAGTTTTTAGACATCCCAGTACCTGTTGCCTTTCATTACATTTAAGGAAGAAATGGTATTCCCAAGTTAAAGCTAGAGACAAACTCTAAACAGCAATTGTTGCAGCCAGCTATTTGGGTCCTTCAGCCATCATTTGGCTCCTGAGCAGCATTGCATTCTGGGAAATGTAGATTATAGCATGCCCTTTTGCAACCTCTACCATTACGGGCCTGGCCTTCCCAAATTACAGTTAAGATGGCTGTGATTAGCCACACCCACCACCTGCCATTTGGTGGCACCAATGAAAATGTGGCCAAAAGAATGAGATTTTAAAAGCACTTTAAGTTCTTTTGGCTTTACCAAAGTTGATTAATGGTTATAGTGAAAATTAAACTTACCCTGGGAGACATTAGAACATTACAGAATATATTTTTAAAATTGATTCAAATTCTAA
Source organism: Anolis sagrei (assembly GCF_037176765.1). Classification (NCBI taxonomy): domain Eukaryota; kingdom Metazoa; phylum Chordata; class Lepidosauria; order Squamata; family Anolidae; genus Anolis; species Anolis sagrei. The sequence goes on along the minus strand of NC_090022.1, from coordinate 93,134,819 downwards.
CACCCCCCCCCCCCAACCTTTCCTGCATGCCTCAGAACTCACCTTTGTATGTCTAAATTTAATGAATCAGATCCGGGTTCCAATCTACTCTGAAATTTTTTGCAAGCTTAAGATATACTTCAAGCTTAAGATATATATATATAGCTTAAGATACTCTTCAAAAATATACTTGTTCCGACTTACAAGCATTCCTACAGAACCTATCTTGCTTGTAACTTGGAGACTGCCTGTACTCCTTTATGCCACTGGAAACAATGGAGAAACGTTGCATATGTGATATGTCCCAGCTCCTTTGGTAGAAGCAGAACTATAATTTGTTCAGTTTATATTACATTTATATTAGACTGTGATATATGCTTGAAAGTTATACATCTTGGTTTTAAACTTTTATAACAATGTCATCATCTTTATTCAGTACACTGCAATTTATGGCTAAGTTCCTGCCTTAGAGTCAAATCATACAGTTCCCTGCAGATAGAACTATTAACTGGCCAGTAGAGAGCAGAGGGTGTCACATACATAAACAGGTTTCTTCTGAGACTTCCTAGGGGATGTTCAAAAGTCCCAGAAAAATGATGCCATTGCTGTGCACTAATTGTACAAACACAGATGGATGCTTCTCCATTACGTCATCCTGTTATTCACCGGTCAGTAAATGATTGGGATAGAACTGTAGCCACTACAAGTTGAATAGGTGAGAGTTTGAATGTAAACAGTTAAAGAATTCTGACTTCTACAACAACCAACAACCTGACTAACACAAATGTAAATTAAATGCACATCTACTTAATTCACTAACGGGATACCAGTGTATATGTTGCACATTTGTCAGAATAGCACATAAGATGGTCCCCCACCCCATGAGTGTTAAACAGCTATGTTGTGGTACAAGGTTACGGATTGGACTCTAGGCAGCTGCCTATCATTTATAATGAAGGTAGGTATATGTGAAGACTACAAAAGAAAAAAATGTTGAAGGGTGGGGAGGTTGGCATTTTGTAACACTTATAAGATTGGAATTCAATCTTGCACAAAGCAATGATCCAAAAATTCTGTACTGATTTCATTGTGGCTCACTCAAGTAGAGGGATTTAGGTTGGCAACTCAGGCGAAACACATTCTATGTGAGTACAATGTATTTTTATTAACTTCCAAGCAAGAAGGCTATACCAAAATGTTTCACAGTGAAATCTTCCTGAATCTTTTGCGGTCCTATTAGTACCACAGAAAAGGATGAAGCAAACATGCACTGAAGGGCAATCATTTGTTTATTAAAATGCATGTTTTACTGTCAAAGCCATATACATTTGGTACAGTCCCACTTTATAGAGGTGTAGAAAGCAATTTTGATATGATGGCGTAATGGTATGATTCATTCAATCAAGGGTGTATTGTAAAAAAAAGAGGTAAACAGTACCTACACCCTATCAAAGAACATTTGTAGGAATCTGAGTTGAACCAGAAGTGACAAAACAGAACTTGAGGCAAAATAAACATTGAGAATACAACAGAATCTAGCAAAGAAACAGAAAGGCCCTTTACTGCCAATTAGGACAGTTGATTTATTAAACATAAGCATGTGCCCCATCCATTTCTGCATACTCGCATCCCAGTCCCACAGCTCTCCTACCAAAGTGAATGTTTATGAATAATGAAGGTATATTTTAAAGTAACTTTTGAACACATCTTGACTAAACATTCACAGGCAGAGGAGGGAAACTGACAGGTGCCCATCTTCGCAATATACTGTTGGCCCACACTTTCATAGACAATTCACAAAGGATATATATGGCATAAATACCACCATGACCAGAAATAAAAGGGGGAATCAATTAACTGTGTCTTTTCTCTGAATATTAAGTTTGTGATAAAAAATAGCAAGCCATCTTTAGACAGTACATTTCACATGAATATATTCATATATTTATTAAATAAATATTCTGCATTGATTTCTCTAAAGTTGCTGAAGATAAACCTTAGTCAAGCAACTAAAATATTCTCTAGATATCTTTTTAATAGTATTATGCTCTTCAAACATCTGAAAACTCTTAAAATGTGATAAAATGTAATGTTATGCTTCATGAAATAGGTTTTGTAACATCACAATGTTTTGAGCTACAGTCAGTCAAGTAGAAAATGCATCTATGGCTGTCAGATAAATTTATTCTAGGCTGTGGGGAAAAAATACTTGTCACTACCTAATGGAATATAAAGCCTGTCATTGTCAAACTTTACCAACTATCTAAAATTAGTTTATTTTAAATCTGAGAGAACTTGAAAGTGTCCAATAAATGAAGAAACAAGCACAGATTTTGAACAATTGCTGCACCCATGGCTTAGATTTATATCAATGAATATTATATCGATTATTTGAAAAATAGGCAATAACTGCTGTATTCAGATCACTGAAGTGGGCTTAGGATCCTGAGAACAACCAAAGAGTAAAGTACATAAGACATACAAAATGCAGCATACTTCTTTACATTTTGTGCATTAGAAATACATATATATTCAATTATATGTAGAAAAGCCTGTACCATACCACAGCAAAAGGTCATGTTGCTGTACCACACCACCTACTTTCGCCTCTTCATGAAGTAAACGAGTTCAAAGCTAACTGTAGGTATAGGTCACAAGTTGTTTTAAAAATGTGGATAATGCATGTGCCTTGTGCCGGCAGGACTGAAAACCAACAGGTCGCAGGTTGAATCCGGGGAGAGTGTGGATGAGCTCCCTCTGTCAGCTCCAGATTCCCATGCGGGGACGTGAGAGAAGCCTCCCACAAGGATGGAAAAACATCAAAACATCCAGGCATTCCCTGGGCAATGTCCTTGCAGATGGCCAATTCTCTCATATCAGAAGTGACTTGCAGTTTCTCAAGTCACTCCTGGCACAAAAACCCCCCCTATTATTTCATTGTCTTCCCCTTAGTTTTTATTCTCAGAAAGATTGCACCGGGAAAAAGACACACTCTAGGATCCATACCCTAGCTATGTACCTATTAGGCTTGGGCGGTTTCGTTCGTTAATTTCATAATTCGTTATTAATTCGTATTTAAATTAGCTTACGATCCAATATTGAGTCATGCAGGACTACTGTGAGGAGTAATTAAAAATCGAAACAATTTTTCCAATTTATTTCATATTGTTTCGTAATTGTTTCGTAATTGGTTCAAAATTGTTTCGAAATTGTTTCGTAATTGTTTTGTAATTATTTCTGTATGTCTGGTGCAAGTTTTATAGTTGTTGTTTGTTTTATCAGTGATAAAAAATAAATTATCACACCAACAGTCAACAACAGAGGGAGAGGGAAGTTTCAGAAGTTCCCCCTGTCCCATTTGGAGGGTTTTTAAGCATATTGCGCAATCGCATCCGCCATTAACAAATCGATTCGTAATTTTACGAAATTTTGTATATTTTGAACTTTTTTAAAGGAAAATTTTGGAATTCTTTAAAAAAACGAAACGCAAGGGCCCCCCTAAAAACGAAACGAGTTTAGAACCAAATTTTTCCGTGGTTACCCAAGCCTAGTACCTATACAGTAATTGAAGTTCATGAACTGTGTGTTTTCTATTATAACTCATTCAACTGGGATAACCTCAAGTTAGTGTACAATCAGTAGGAACAACAGATAAATTCAAATACCTCTATCTCTGGGCACCATCACAGTCAAAAAATTTATGAGGTCACCTAGAAAACGGCCCAGTTTTTGGAAGAACTATGGTCCAATAATCAAGCATATTTATGTCCAGAGAATTCATCAAACTAAAATTGCCTGAGTTCTCATGGTCTCTTCTGTTCTGACAACTTCCATGTGCTTGTCCAATTGACATCTGAATTTTATGGTGCCAAATTAGTCAAGTAAAACATAGTTATGGAACCAGTTAGTGAAACAAGGGTCTTTCCCCATTCTAGGACTTAAGTGATCACACACTTTAGATAGGGCTTAGGCAGGGTTCTAGCTAGCCACATTCTGGATACTCCTTCAGTATTGAAATGACTGTAGATAAAGCAGTATGTATTTCTCTTTCTCTGGTTTCATTTCTTTTTATTTTGCCTGTAGTTCCTGCCATAGAGAAAGATGAATGAGTGAACTTAAGACTGATCTTTATTTTCCTAGGAAGATGTGAAGTAACCAAATCCTACCTATCCAACTCACTGTTTCCCAAATAAAATGTTTTTCAGATTTCTGGGGGTGAAAGATGGAAAGGTCTTCCTAGAAACTTCTGGAAATGCTCATTTCAGACAATATAAATCCCCAGGGATCAATTTAATGAGAACCAGAATTGAAGGGGCAATTCACAGCCTTCAGAGATGCAAAAATAAAGCAAGCGTGTCTCTGAACCCTCCAAAGGATATGTCATTCTACAAAATGAGAATGTAGCCAGCTATACAAAGATGGTTAACCAAATGTAGAGGATCACCTACAGCTAAACCAGGAAACCTTCCTAACATTACCTCCAAGAACTCATTAGGAGTTAGATCCACTGATTGGAAAGGGAGGAATCAATGGCAGAGGAAGTCAACGAAGAATCTCACATGGGACCTAGTCAGATGGCCAAGGGGAGCAGCCAACAGAACAATTACAGAAAACATCCTAGAGATTACACTTGCAGCAGCACCTGAACCAAAAACAGAGTTTCCAGTAGAGAATGTCATACAGACTGCATAACTGACAACATAACAGCAACTGTAGGACATTCATTAAGCTTGCATGGAAGCAATGAATTACACCAACCTTTTATTTTTAATGAAGGGAGTTTTTTTTATTCCATGGGATATAGGGAGGCTGGCATTCTCAGAGACAGTTGTTAGTTAGGTATGGAGACAAATAGAGCCTAGTTCATGCTCATCATGATGAACATGCTACTGTGAACAGAAGCAAAGACTGTTCAGAAATTAATGACATTGATTGTAAATAATAAACAATAATAAAAATGCAACGTCATCATTCCTGACAGGTCTGCCAGAAGACAGTAAAGCCTCAAGACAGAATCAAAGCTCTTATCCATCTATTCTCTATTATAGTGGTTTATTATTTTCTAGAACAGGATATAATTCCAGCCCTCCTGTTTGAAGATCCTATGTTTGAATAGAAATAATGGGAAAGAAATAAACTCGTGGACAAACAATTTTCCAACTAACTTCAACACAATTATCTCTCTCTCTCTCTCTCTCTCTCTGTGTGTGTGTGTGATGCTGTGTCCTTAATTGCTAGGTTAAGGCACTTAAAGTAGACAGAAATTAATGACAAATATATGTATTTGTTTTAGGTTGGTTATATTTATGTCAATTTACTATGGAAAGTCAGGCATGCTTATCAAAATCACTGTGATTATGGCTCTGAAATGACTTGATAATACTAATGGGTCACAAAGGCTGCAATAAAATGAAAATTAAATATACATTTTATTGCTTTATCGGCTAGACAAGCAGCCTGCCAGATGGTGACACTGGAGATAGATGTAGAAGCAGTGTCATCCACTTTCACTTCTTGGAAATCAGCAACAACCTGAGTCTTATAATCCAGCCAAAAGGAACTGAAAATTATTTATTTATTTATTTATTTATTTATTTATTTATTTGGGGTTCTTATACCCCAAATTACTTCTACTAATTACTTCTACTTTAGCTTTAGAAAAGGCAAAGGCGTATTGACATAGTAGTTCATATTGCTTGCCTTTATTGTCTATGTGTTCAGCCTTATCTTAGTAGCTTTTTACAGTTGGTTCTTTCCTAGATACTGAGGTCTATTTACATCACTATAAAATTAAACCCTTGTTCTGAAAAGCCTTCTCTTATCAGATACAGCAAAGTATTTACATAGCTTCCAGTATTTACAAGAGAAGAGTTTTTCCTAAAACAGGTACTGAAAATTGGTTCAGAATTTTTCTTTGCATTATACTTCTGTGTGTATGTGCTTGGAAAGGAAGTGCTAAAATATAATCCCATTAAATCCTCCTTAAGGAAAACCTGAAAGGCATTCCTTGAAAAAAAAATCTTAATTATTAGGAAAGGCTTAAGGCTGGGAAGAATCTATAAAGGCAGCACCGAGCAACAGAGATTTCTGATTAAGGTTACCTCGTAATGTTCCCCAGTACATTGAAGATGGTTATAATCTGCAGATACATTCATAGCACAGTTTTGCTATCAGAAGACAATGTAGATAATAATTCAATTTTACAGCTAAATGGGAGGCACAGCATCTACCCTAAGGGTGACTTACATGACAGAAATGAAAGCAACTTAATGCTGTTAGAGCTATTACTCTGGTGAACAAAGCTGTAGACCGTAAGCTTCCCACAATCCATTACAAGCCTGTTAGCAAGCCCTGGTTGATAAGCAGGCTTAGTAACGAGATCTTCACTTCATCTCTGATTAGTTCTTCTCCTTTAAAATGAGCATTCTTGTTTCAACAGCAGGGTAAAGCAGCCTCACCAGTCCAGGCACTTTTCATTGGCAATCTTGTTTAAAAGGAAAAGAACTAAACAACAACCAGGCTTGTGAATAACTACAAATAACTAGTTGCTTGTCGTTAACTCTCTCCCAAAGTAATTAGAAGAATAATTGATATCCCAACTTTTTCCCAGTTAAATAGATATATCTAAACCAAATATAATTTCACAAGGGGCACCTTCATTCCTTTCATGGTTTAACATATTTATAATTATGGAGTATGGCCTCATTAATGGTGGAAGAGGAGCATTTATTTATTTATTTAAAACTTTTATATCCCAATCTTCTCTACCTCTGTTGAGAGACTCAGACCGGCTGACAGAAAGGATTCAATGCTAACACTAAAAATCTAAAACTTCTAAAACATCCCATTGAGTGTGTGTGTGTTGAATGCTCTCATTAAGAAGGCCAGACTTGGTGGAGGTGGTTGACAGGAGTGGAGCTGCAGGCTATTGAAGGTTGCTCTGCCCCCTGCTGTGCTCTTTGCTTCAGTGTGAGCTAGGAGGCAGGTTTCAACCCCCACCCCCGAAATTTTCAACCCTCCCCGAAATTTTTTTCTGGCTACGGCCCTGCTCTTGAGGTATGTGAAATGGATTTTTTTTAAAAAAAAAACTAGAAGTACAGCAGTAAGAAATGCTGGGGACACTTGAGATGAGAACACTAACTCATTTTTCTTTTAAAAGTTTTGCAAACTCTGGTAACAATAAGTAAATGCTGGCAAAAAGTTGCAACAAGAATTGCTCAGCTGCTGCTAGTCTCCATGAGATACCTGGGATTTCCATGAAAGTAACAATTTACTATACAATATTATTGTTTGTTTCATTACAATTAAATCTGTTTTTTAGAGGGATCCCTTCTCCTTGTACATATGGATAGTACATGGAAGGCAGCAAGGATGGCACTAAGCTAGGGGCAACCAGTTGATCCAAGGCTGATTAATCTATTTTTAGTTTTATGACCACTACTCTAACACCTCCTGTGGGAGCTCCCCAGTGCTCAATCTCTGACCAGTACCTGGATGGCTTCGATACAACCTGGCATAGCTATAAGAATAGCAGCTATAAAACTGAAAATTGATTTGCTGCCCACAGAGCAACTGATATGTTGGCTACCCTTGCACAAAACCATGACTGATACCTGAAATGGATGTGCAGAAGAGTCAACAACTATATCTCCACAGTCTCCTCAGAGATTTCTATATCAACTAATTCCAGTTGGTATATATTATTGTTATTGCAGACTGGGGTGCAGTGTGAGCAGGGAGACAGGAAATTAAACATATGTTTAAATTCATGATGAAAGACCACAATGCATTTTGAGAAATATTTTATATATTTGTTGAGCCAACTGCATTGGAATATCTGTAAAAATAAGATGATAGTAAAGTTGACTGCTCTGCATATCCATTTCAGGTTCTAGTCATGTGCAGGGGTAGTCAATGAATCCAGTGCCATAGGGACAGCAAATTAGAAAAAAACTAACTTCTGATCTACTAGTTAGAAGAAATCTGATTTAGCCCAAGGGCTGAGCGAAAGAAGGCTCTTTTGTACAGTGCATTTGAAAGGTCAAGTGCCTTCTAAACTGATTTGGATGTTGAAAGAGCTGAACTAGTACACAGCTAAGACTTCACTAAGGATTTCAACTTTCGAATGGCAGACATACCAAAATAATAATTTTTTTCTACAGAAAACACTCGGGGAAGGGAGAAATGTGGAAGTGGGGTAAGTGACTAATAAATTGGCTTTCAATAATCTTTCAATAATGTTAAATTGATCTGAAGGCAGCTTCCTGACTCCTCCATCTGTTCTGGAACTTTGGAGCTTTTTAGTCATGTAGTGTATGGCATTTTCCTATAAACTTTGCCCAGCAATATAATAATAATAAATACTTTATTTATAGACCGCCCTTTCTCCCCGAGTGGGAGGTGGGAGGAAAGATAAAATAAATCATTCCTTCACCAAATATTTTAGGACTCCTCTTCCATATTGACTATTGGGCACAGCCTTCTAAAAATGTCAGAAAACATCCATCTTGTCTGTCATTTTTATAGTTATAATTTGTAAGGAACATAGATCTGATATGGATATCCTCCAATTTGAAAGTCTTATGTGTTCCTGGACATAATTAATCCTGGTAGAATTAATTTCCTATTAAAGCCATTATGTCTATAATTTTTCCCAGTTCTCACAAGAAATAAAAATTATTGGAAACACAAATACATCTGGACACATTTTTACAATTGGAGATAAGCAAATATTATATTTTCCTAATGGGCTACCAAGGGTACTTTATTCAGCTGTGACAAAATTGATGGTATAGCCATTATTGTATTTGCTTTTATTATCTGTAGGAGTCATGATTTCAGTATCTAAATCTCCACTTAGTTTTGGACCCAAATTGAAATGGGTAGGCTCTAAATCATTTAAAACAGAAGCAGGCTATTTTTGGAAGTGAAGAATCAGAATCTGAGTCTTAGGGATCCTGTGTACAACTGGAATCATTACTGTGGGTCCTATAGGCAACATACAACAGGTTTATTCTAGTCACACAATGCAGCTGCAGGTCTGCTCTTGCAATTCTCTATGTAAACGATCGAAGACATTTGAAATGTATGAAGCATTTGTAATATTTTAAACAATTTCAATTTGATTAATTGGCTCATGCATAATAAACCTCTTCTGCATACCTGAATTGACCTAATTCTCGGTTACTGGTTGCTATTGGCTTCTGTGCTTCTGTGGAGAATGTGATTTGAGTTTTTATTTCAAAGATCAGAGGATCTATCCAAGGTGCTAGATTCTATACCAAAAAGAAATTTGGCATGTTGGACACCTCCTTTGAAATTTGGATTATAAAGTTGCATGCACCCACTGACACTGCTATTGGCTTTCTCTTGTAATGCCCCCAAATTATCTCATAACCAACTGACAAGAAAGACAGGAAGTCTCTAGATACTCCACATGTGCTGTACAGCACAAGCAAAAGCACATCAATATACAGAAAGAATCTGGCCTCCTGTTCTGACCTATCCTTCCACAATGAGATTCATTGGCAATTTATGGTCAGGGGCAAATGCTCAATATTACTTGGTTGCATTGCTATAATATTTTCTAAGTTTAAAAAAAATATTTCAAACTCTAAGGAAAAAAAAATCCATGTTTGCATCTTGTCTGCTCAGGAGGTATTTCTCTGGATGTTTGCAACAGTTAGCTTTGCCAGTATTCCCTTGTGGATGGTGACTATTTTCAACTCAGTTTCTACTCGCTACATCCTTCCAGGTTTTATACTTATAAATAGTAAAAAAAAAGAAAAAGAAAAAGAACATCTTCTTGTTCCTGAAGTGCTGAACATGAGCCAAATTATTCATAGTACACACAGAGCAGGCAATGAAAGAAAGGACCCATCTTTAGAACTGTGACCCTCCTCTTTGCCAGTTTGCAGCCAGAAAAAATAAAGTACACTGATACCAAAACTTACGAGTGACCGGACATACAAATTTTTCAAGATACGGATTGTCACTTGGCCTGTTTCTTGCTTTGAGATATAAGCAGTGATCCAAGTTATAAGCTGTGCATTTGGCACAAAGACGAGGCCCTGCTGAAGGCTGCGAACTGGCCCTGCTTAAAATAGCAGGTACTCTCATGCTATGCATCTCACAAAAGAGCTACCTCTCTTTCGTAGTGCTAGTGGAAGAGGTAAGTAAAGAATACTTTTGTTTCCTTTAGTTCTACTTGTGGCCTTCAAGTCATATCCAGTTTATGGCAATCCTAAAGTTAACCAATCACAGTGCTTTCTTGGCAAGATTTGCTCATGCACATGTAGAGGTCTTGAACATGGTCACTGTGTGTTTCTTTTTCTAAATTATGCCTTAATTTTGTTCACATTGCTTTTAACCATGTGATTTTAATAGACATGTTTAACTGCTTTTACAATTATATAGAGTGATTATAAGGCTTTGTTTTAATTATTGCTAGGCTTGGGGGGGGGGGGGGGAGGAGCATAAATGAAATAATAATGACATAGATCACTGATCCTGCTCCTATGCATAGCCACAGCCTCTTTTCTACATGACTGATTTGTATTGTTTTGTACTCTGCCTTATGGACTCAGGGCTCAACATTTTAGGTTTGGAGAAATGAGTGGTTTGTAGGAAACAAAAAGGCCAAAAGGAGACAAAATTGACATGGTTAGCATAGCGTAGCATTCTTTTTTTTTTTTTAAAGCAAAGTAACCATTTTATGACCAAAATGCATGGGATTACTTTGTTACAGAGGAAAATGTACCTTTGGTTTGAATTTATGCCATCTTTTACTGAATATATGCCACAAACTTCCACCAAAGGTGTGTAATGTAAGTACCACCCTATGTTGATATGCCATTTATCATCAATCTGTTGCGGTACAAAGGAAATATCTGCTAGTATGAGTCCTTGATCTATTTTTACCTCTGTGCTGCTCAGTTTGGAATGTATTCAGTGCACACATCATCCCATACTACTTCTTGCATATCTATTGGAATAAAAATGTATTTTGCAGAAATTCAAGGTGTGAAGCCAAATAAATTGCTAGGTTTCAGCAAAAGCAGTCATAAATACCATAAATTATTTGCTTCATTCACACATAAAAGTGTTAATGTCTGTGTTTATTTCTAATGAATATGCCATGATAAAAATATAAGCAAAGCCAACATGAAACTTTTCTCAGAAACCAAACAACAGTCTTTGTTTTATTTTCTTAGTATTGTTTATGTACACTGTATAATGGAGAAAAGAAATGTTTTTGCTCATGATGGAGATGAAATTCAACTGAAAGAAGAACAGCATGTTGCCTGTATGGCAAAATCATGACCCAGATAGGATTGCAGGAGAGATGGGCTAAAAGCTTTTCTCACAGCTACTAAGGCTGGATCTATGCTGCCAAATTATGTAACTTGAACTGTGCTATATGGTTAGTGTAGACCCTTATAATTCAGTTTGAATGACATTGAAATGCATCTCCCTCTCTCATTGAGTTGGAAAAAGCATTCCTCATTCCAGTAACAGCAATCTTGGACTGTTGTGATGGGACAAGGTCAACAAATTCCTGCTCCCTACATATGTGTATGTGTGTGTGTAACTAGCTGTAGCTGAGGGGTCCCTTGTCAGAAGGGCATGGAAACATTTACAGGTATTTACAATTTGCAGAATAGTTGTAGAATCATAGAATCATAGAATCAAAGAGTTGGAAGAGACCTCATGGGCCATCCAGTCCAACCCCCGGCCAAGAAGCAGGAATATTGCATTCAAATCACCCCTGACAAATGGCCATCCAGCCTCTGCTTAAAAGCTTCCAAAGAAGGAGCCTCCACCACACTCCGGGGCAGAGAGTTCCACTGCTGAACGGCTCTCACAGTCAGGAAGTTCTTCCTAATGTTCAGATGGAATCTCCTCTCTTGTAGTTTGAAGCCATTGTTCCGCGTCCTAGTCTCCAAGGAAGCAGAGAACAAGCTTGCTCCCTCCTCCCTGTGGCTTCCTCTCACATATTTATACATGGCAACAACAACTCCTCATAGCTTTAATTTGTTCAACAACAACTCCTCATAGCTTTAATTTGTTAATATACCAGGTGGCTAAATGCTCCTGTTTAAGCCTTTGCAAGAGGCTTTAACTTGCATTTTTTTTCTTGTGCTCATGCTGCAGACAATGATGGCATCACTTCAATGTCCATCTACTCTGTCTCATCTTGCTGAAGGTCTTCACCAATTGCATCAGCCCACAGCTGCCAGGGACATGGAAAAAGCTGTCCATGTTCTGGAGCCAGATACCTCTCCAGATCTGAAGCTTCTCAATTGAATTCCTCTGAATAAATTATGATGATGGACAAAAGGTGCATCTACACAGTAGAATTAATGCAGTTTGGCAGTCTGCTATGGCTCAATCTTGGAGTTGTAGTTTTCTGAAGACTTTGAGAAAGAGTACTGATGACTCACAAAATTACATATCCCAGAATACCACAGCATCGAGTCATGACAGTGAATGTGATGTCAAACTGCATTAATTCTAGATGCATTAATTCTAGATGCGATCAATGTTTCCTTGTTTACTCTCAAAAGAAACTTATTGTGCAATCATAAAGTTGGAAGAGACACATGGGCTATCCATTCCAACCCCCTGTATTAGGTATGTTAGAGTGACAAATAGGCTGGGGTTATGATTGATTGTTAATTGGAGCTGTGACTTTAAGTGAGTTGATTAAATAGAATGCAATGATTTTCAATCATTTGAAATTGTTTTTAAAGGTTGCTTCAGCTTGGTTGTCCCTGTCAGTTGCCCTTACTTTTTCAATAGGGTGAATGCCTTGTGTGTTGAATGTCTAATTGTAAATGCACTGATCTTTGGAGAGTAAAATTGTTGCTTTATATTTTTAAGTCCTATTAGTGCTTAGGTGATGGCTGGTGTCACCATATTATGTGTTGAAGGAAAGCACTGTTCTGTTGTGAAATGACTCAAAAGCCAAGCAAATTAATAAATGACAACTTCACTTGATTTGAGGACAGAACTTCAGCTTAAAGTTAGTGGTCTGTAGCAATAAGCAAGAGCTTATGACAACACAGAAGCAATTTCACAGTCATTAGCTTGCTCTTCTATTTCAGCAAAGGAAGCTTCCAAAATGTGAAAATAGCTTCTCAATTTTCAAGTTTATAAACATGATGTAATAAATTGTTTACTTGCCTCTAGCAGGCATACAATAGAGATCCAACAATAACTAGTTTCCAAAGTGGGCAAAGTAACTAGTATTTAAGTAGGTCTACTCTATGGTTAAATGTTATGGTTTCCTTCTTGAAACCTCATTTTGTGACTCTTAGAAATATTGACTAGGGACGTCATCACATTAGTGCAAATTTGGCAACATACAGCAGTTTACCTATTCTTTTAGGATGGAGCCCCCAGTCTTCATTATAAAAGGGAAGGCGAAGCAGCACATGATACCACCATGGCACCACAGGAGGCTCCCCATGTTGCCTCGGATCAATGGAGAGAAGCTGGACAATTTGTCTCTTGCAAATTTATTTCTAAGATTTACAACTTGCATTTAAGGCTTTAACTCTCCTCACCCCAAGGACAGCATATTGTAAAACATAAAAGCATTTTTTAAAATAAAGAACATGACAAAAATTAAAGGTAACAGTTACAACCAGATAGTACCATACAGTCAACATTTCAAGTTTTAAGTCAGCTATAAACCAAGATAAGCAAACCATATTTGTAGCCAGAGTGAAGATTTGGGTTGATAGACCCATAGACAACATTAATTGCAGTTGATTTACATAAACGAGAAACCACTACAGAAATGACCATATTTCTGGGTCCCTAGCACTTGAGAACCTTCAGCTGGAGTTTTGAGATTTTCCTGTTTTAATTACATTACAACTTTAATTTCCTCAGTGGGGGCTAGTTTGTGTGACTAGTTTTGAACATATAAGTACATGCTTAGAAATACGTATTTCAAGAAGGCTTATGTCAGATGCCAACATTATACACTCACAATTTGCATCTTTCTGATCTGATTGACACCATGATTAGTCAAGTAATATTTACTTTCCAAATTTTCATTGTATCTTTCATTATAAGGAAGTAAATTTTCTTGAACACACAAGGGAGTGAAAGCCAGTGATTGTGACACAGTACGTGATGTACAAGTGATAATGTAACCAATGTGCATGGCTGCTTTAAATGTGGATGTAGTAGTTATCCACCACAAATAGAGTGCTTCTAAGTCAGTGTGACATGCTGATCAATCTCATCCACAGAAGTATAGAGGCAGAGAACAAAGAAAAAGCAAAGATTGTAAGTTTTTAGAAAAAAAGTTTCCAATTCCCAGAATTACTTAGAATTTGAGCTAACGCATTTTAGGCTGATTTAATTAGTGCTAGTTAAACTCATGAGATAATGTCTCAGGTGAAATAATCTGGAGTAGCCTGCTGTGGATCTCCCTTTGATACACCATGGGAGATCTACACATGCTGATGAGGAAGCACCCTGAGGCTTTTTTGCAGTCCAGATGGTTGGCTGAGATGACAGTGCATTGGCACAAGTGTTCAGTTCTCCTGGGGGCTGATGTCACCATTGCACCAGCCAGAAGCAGCTTCCCAGCAGAGCCTTGCTGGTGACACTACTTCTTGTGACATCACAACAGTGTGCCCAGCAATGTGATCATCAGAAGTGATTCTCAGAACTCCAGAGTAAACTGCAGTTCCTCTTGTGATAGATTAAAGGCTGGAAAAACTGTGGAACCGCTGTGGAACTGACCATATATTGTGTGGATTGCTTGCAGCAGCTTTAAGATGATACTCTTTTATTTGGCCTATGTAAACATGGAGTCACTGTTAGTACTGCATCCTTCTTTCCCACAAAAATTGTTAATGGAAACTACTTAACATTTAGACTGTGTTTTAGATGAATATGTCATTTATTTGTTGATAAGCACAAAAAGTATATTCTCATGGCAAAGTTCTATGGAACTTTTCTGTTAGAAAAAAGATTTTAAAAATATAATAAGGAATTGTTAAGTCAAACTAATGGTGCTGCTTGGATCAATTGCCATTTGTGTTTGGCGACACTGTGAACAACCACATAGATTAATTAGATAGCATTACAAACAAGTACTGTAAGAGATAGAGAATGACAGATGGACTGATAGACCCAGACTAACAGAATGCCTTTTCTATGTAGTTGCCCTTCTGCAGTGACCTCACAACTGATATTTCAAAGCATCATGATTAGATGTGGTTTTTGTGTTCAGACACAGTAGGTTTTTGAGATTGCTCAGTGGAAAGGCTATGGCTACATCTCAAAGGCAAACACATTAGCTGGTGTGACAGAGGACAAGAACTAAGAGGTCAGTCTCCCTCTCTCCCACTCAGAATATGATCAGATCAGCATGATTTGTTGGAATGTTTGGTCTGGAATGCTGTGCTGCTATGACTTGTTTCGCTGCCTTGTGAATTTCAGCTCATTACAGAGGTTCATGAACTTGTAGGAACATGAAATTGGCTACTTTTCAAAAGGCTGAAGGAAAGAGATTGGCAAGTGAAATGAGACCCAGTCATGGATTTTATGAATGGGTTTCTGGGAACATCATATCCCAGCTCTCAAATTAGCTCCATAGCCAAGCAACTCACTGAAGTCATAATTTGCAGCGACAATTTCATGCAGCATAATTTGCTTGAATTTAGGGCTGATTTAAACAGTCTGTCCCTTCTCCACAGAGGTTTTCAAAAAGCCCTTTAAAGTTGTCATGTCTCACAGTACTTATACCTTTTTTTGCAATTGTAATACTATTTATGAAATAAAATAAAAGTCATATATGTTATTAGCTATATAAGGATTGAAAATATTTGGAAGCAGTATTTCAGAATAATGTTTCCTTTTTTAGTGTTTCATGGCTCCATACACTCTGAGCTTTCTCAATTTCACATGAAAGATTTCTAAAATGAATGATTTGTGCATGCACATTCTGAAATTTGGGCATTTTTGTGGTGCTTGATTTACAAACACACAGAAGTGCTTCACTATACTTAAAATAACTGAAGGTGTGTAGTACAAAAATGTTTCCCCGAGTTGTCTAAAATGTGGCTACCTTAATTCTTTATAACTGCTAGCTGTCCAACAGTGCTGAACCTGGTTTGGCATCCCCTGATAGCCAGGACTCCTCCAAGCCTCTAGAGTGGGGGCTAGTTGTCAGAACCAAGCTAGGGCTGATCCAGAGTGTGACACTCCAGATCAGCCCTAAGACACTGTGTCCATATAGAACTGCCCACAGAGAAGTAGAAAAATCACAAGGCAGCTGTCAGCATGATATAGTGGTTTCAGTGGTGTAGTGTGACTCTAGAGCAGTGGTTCTCAACCTGGAGTCCCCAGATGTTTTTGGCCTTCAACCCCCAGAAATCCTAACAGCTGGTAAACTGGCTGGGATTTCTGGGAGTTGTAGGCCAAAACCATCTGGGGACTCCAAGTTGAGAACCACTGTTCTAGAGACCAGGGTTTGAATCTCTGTTCAGCCATGGAACCCCACTGGATGATGACCTTGGGAAAATTACACTTGCTCAACCTCAGATGAAGGCAAAGGTAAAATCCCTCTGGACAAATCATGCCAAGAAAACCTCATGACAACCTTGCCTTAGAGTCAGCATAAGTCAAAAATGAACTGAAGACACACAGCAATTAAATACAAGCTGACAGAGAAGAGAGATAGAGAGATAGGAGAGAGGAGAGAGGGAGAGAGGGAGAGGTAATGTGAATTAGGAGACACAGGTGGAATTGTGAATGAGGACATGGAAGTAGAGACTCAGAAATGTGGGGTTATGTGGAGAAGCAAAACTCATAAATAGTGAAAGTCCAAGGAGCTGACTGCAGGGGAAAGGAGACACTTTGAACCTCTTGTTTCAGAAGTGGATATAATTGAGATGTACATGGGTGCGTAAACATCTACAAACTACAGGAGGTAGACTTATCATCCTTTATTCTGTTTGCTTAGCATCTTTCCCCTGCTGAGTTAGTCAGAGCACAACAAATGCCTTTCAGATTTCAAAGGTGATAGGTTAGTTTGAGCAACAAATAAACAGAGGAAGGGTTTTTGTACTTTGCTAATGGACAAAGGCAATTACATTCCTCTGGCACAAGTGTTCAGAGCACTGTTTTGCTTTTCCAAATAGCTTTTCAATAAGAAAAGAAAGCAGCAGATGATGCTTCCTTTGAAGAGGTGGCAACTCTCTCTCTCTCTCTCTCGCTCTCTCTCTCTCTGTAGACTTTACTGAGCTGCTGTGCTGACTGCCACTGCCTGTCACAGTACCTAATGAAACACTTTTTTGGGGTTTTTTGGCAGCACAACGCAAAACAGATGTAATAACAAATGGAACAGTTATTAAATCTTTACTCCCTAATGATGCTCAAGGGGTAACTGACAGCATGTAATCTTGCCAACTATGACCCAAATTCCCCAGAAGCCTTCTCAAAGCAACTTTCAAGTGTGAGCCAGAGCTTTCAAACCGGGACAATGTAAACAATGACTTATGACCCTCACATCATTAAAAGCATAGGGCGTTTTCTCATTGCTAGACCAAAGGTTATGCACATAGTGAGATTTATTAACATTAGAGGTTGAGGGGTATTTAATCTTAGAGTTGAAAATGCCTCAAGTAACAGCTGCCTCATTGATGCTATAGCTTGCCCCTTATATTAGCACTGTTCCAAATCTAACCTTTTCCATGTGGAGGCACATTCCTTGTGTCTCTGGTTATCTGATCTCCCATACAGTTACAGAAAAAGCAAGTAATCAACTAAAAGGACACCCTGCTTTTAATTGTAAGACCCAGGTTGCTTTTACATAGTCATTTAATCTAGAGCAGAATATGGAATTGCGAGATCCGCTTTGCTCTGGAGTGTCTACACAGAACAAGCTACAAACTCTCACCAAATCTGTTAAACCACATTCTGATCTGGATTGGTTCTATTGAAACCCTGGGTTTTTTCCCTTAGTTAATGGCAGGGGAAAAAAAACTTTCTCAGGCTAGCTTCAGAGGCTGTAAAAAGCTAAAAATGCTGTAAAATGGCAGGAAAGGTTGTAAAACTAGCTGTTTTCATTCTTGACGAGGAGGCTGCTTTTTTTTACTCCAACTGCTCTAGCTTCAGCCCTGTTTATATTTGTCCTTTGTATTTAGCATTCAGATGCTTATTGTGCCTGATTTATATACAGAAAGGATCCTGTGGATTTTAAAGCTGAAATTGTCATTTCTTTTCATCATACTATTTCTGGGTTGAGGAGAAGTTGGAACTCTCATTGTGTGATAGTCAGGGCATTAGGCACAATTGTCCCCAAACGTCCCTTCTCCTTGCACAGAGTTAACCTGGCTCCTTGGTTCTCTGAGGAGCTGGCATTGATGAAGTGTTCAAGATGGAGTGCCTTTGGCAGAGAACTTGGAGTGTCTCCGCTCGAGAACGGGCTAGAGCCTCCAATAAGGCCTACTCTGCAGCTTTGAGGGGAGCCAGGAAGGCCTTCTTGACTGTCTGCATTGCGTCTGCAACTAATAGACCAGCTGACTTGTTCCAGGTTGTTGGGGAGCTCCTTCACCCCCATGGGGGGAGGGGCCCCTTGACAATCCGACTACTTGATGCAGTGAGTTTGCACATCATTTACCAGACAAAATCGCTTGGATATGCTCAGACTTGGACACCAACTTTAATACAGTACCAGGTGAGGGAACCCAGGAATCTGTCGGTCCGATCTTGCTGTATTTGTTTCAGCTTGTGCAGCCTGATGACATGGACAAGATTCCGGGAGCGGTGAGAGCAACCTATGCACACTAGATCCTTGCCCTTCTTGGGTTATAAACTTGCCAGAGGAGGATTAGCTGAGTGGTTTTTGAGGATTATAAATGCCTAATTGGATCAAGGACAAATTCCATTGTGCAATAGTAAGACCTGTCCTGAAAAGGCATCCCTTGATTTTCAATATTGAACAACTATGGGCCAATTTCTAATCTTCCTTTCTTGGGCAAGGTTCTGGAGTGAGTGGTTGCTTCCTGGACAAAACCAATTATCTGGATCCATTGCAATCTGGTTTCAGGCCTGATCACAGTACTGAGATAGCTTTGGTCACCTTGGTGAATGATCTCCGCAGGGAACTTGACAAGGGAAGTGTGTCCTTGTTGGTTCTCCTGGATTTCTCAGCAGCTTTTGATACCATCAATCATGGTATCCTTCTGGGGTGACTCTTTGGAATGGGCCTTGGGGGCATGGCTCTGCAGTGGCTCCACTCCTTCTTGGAAGGCTGCACCCAGTTGGTGAAGCTGGGGGACATCTGCTCAGGCCCCCGGCCTTTGACCTGTGGGGTCCCACAAGGTTGTATTCTATCCCCCATGCTTTTCAACTTCTACATGAAACTGCTGGGCAAAGTCATCTGGAGCTTTGGAGTTTGGTGCCATTTCTAAACAGGAGACAATTAACTCTACTACTCCTTTCCACCAAATTCTAAGGAAGCCCCTTGGGTCCTGGACCAGTGCCTGGCCACTGTGCTGGATGGATGAGAGCCAACAAACTGAAGCTAAATCCTGGCAAGACATAGGTCCTCCAGGTCAGTCACTTGGCCGATTGGGATATAGGGTTAGGGTTAGGGTGGCAACCTGTGTTCAATGGAGTTACACTCCCCCTGAAGACACAGGTCCGCAGTCTTGGAGATACTTCTGGACTCGGCACTGACGCTTGATGCTCAGGTGTCGGTGGTGGTTGGGAGGGCCTTTGCACAGTTAAAGCTCATGCGCCAGCTGCAACCATACCTCAAGATGTCTGACTTGGCCATGGTGGTCCATGCCTTAGTTACCTCAAGGTTGGATTACTGTAATGCACTCTATGTGGGGCTACCCCTGGAGGTGGCCCGGAAACTGCAGTTGGTGCAAAGGTAGGCAGCCAGACTGCTAACTGGAGCAAGTTACAAGGAGTGGTAAATCCCTCTGTTTACATAGTTCCACTGCTGCTGCTAAGTTTCCAGTCCCAATTCAAGGTGCAGGTTATCACCTACAAAACTTTAAATGGTTTGGGACCTGCCTATCTTTGTGACTGCATCTTCTCCTATAAGCCCACACGATCTCTAATATGATCTGGGGAGGCTCTTCTCCTGCTTCCACCTCCATCTTATGCACAGTTGGTGGGGACGAGAGAAAGGGGCTTCTCGGTCATGCCCCCCAGCTCTGGAACTCTCTCTCCAGGGAGATTAGGCTAGCGTCTTCCCTGTCCCCTTTCCGCAAAGATCGAAAGATGTGGAGTTTCTACTGTGCTTTTGCCTAGACAATTCCCTAGATAGCTGGCCCCATGTAAGCCGCCCTTAGTCCCTTCAGGGAGATGGAGGTGGGGTACAAAAATAAAGTTATTATAATTACTATTGTTAGGGGGCGGGGGGGGGTGTGTGGACACATCACCCTCAAGCTGGATTTTAGTGCCTGTGTGTATGGGGTCTTTCCAAAAAAATGCTTTTGGAAAGACCCCACTAACTTTAATAAATTCATACTATATCAGGGTATAGCACTATTGTTAGACAGGGTAAAATGCACACTTCAGGCATGAGAGGTAATAAGAGGCAGCAATTCATCGGTTAATCACTTTGTTTCTTTTGTTGATGGTTTGTTTGCTTTTTGGGTTTTTTTGGGGGGGTTGCATATTTTTTTACTCTTGTGTAGTAAACAACTTAGCTCACATGGGACGAGTGCATCATTTCCTGTTCTGCCTCAAATTGCAACATCTTGAGCTGGTTCGATGTGATATACAGTGCCCATCTCTACTAGTAATTGATTTAGGGAGTGCATGAACACTTTTTTGGGCAATATTAGAATAAATTGACAAAACCACCTTCACGTGGATACACTTTGTGAGTGCAAATTAAATGCTGTCACATCATGTGGTCCCTTTAATGATATAAACCAGTTAGATCATTAAGCAACATTATCTCCAACTTCATGGGAGAAATGGGTTAACTATGTGGATTAGAAAAATTCATACCATTATACACAGAGACCTCCTTCTGCTTTTACTCATTTTATTGACATATAGCTCTCTTCAATACAATGTTTCCTGCCCCCCCTTTCTCCATAAATGTGTTTCAGATAGTGAGCACCTTATCTTTGGGTTCCCTTTCCTTTCTGTTTGTTCCTCAACTGACCTTGAGATTGACTATCTCAAAGTGAGTGATTCTGAAGCATTCCCTCCTCCACGCTACATTTATTGTCTAGCTCTCACCTCCTCATACAATGATACATGATTATCACAGTGACAACAGCAATGATGACAGCAACTCAATATTGCATAGGATGGGAATCTGCTATGGAACTGCTTCCTTCAGTGGACTCAGAGGGATGACATCCCTTGAAGTCCTCCATGCACTCAAAATCTCTGAGCATAAAGTGTTGTGTCTGTGCTGTTACTACTGATAGTGAGTGATCTCAGGAGCAAGGGATAAAGTGGCAGTTTTTCCTGCAACTGTTTCCTTTCACTGTAGACAGATTTCATTTTATTTTGAGAATAATACGGATTTTCCAAATTTGGCGGATGCCTTCAGATTCAGGATGAAACAAATTTGGAATTTAACAGAAATGGGAGAAACTGAAACTGACAAAGTCACCCATCAAGGCTCAGAGGATTGAGTTCTGATTCTTAAAAGCCTGGGTTTTAAACCAAGTAGATAAGTGTTGAACTAGGCTTGTCAATGTTTTTTCTAAGAACTTAAACACCTTTATGGCAAGTAGTTGGGACCTCTCAGTGCTAGGGACAGTTACGAATGATGAATTTGTTTCAATTGGCCTTTTGGGGAATTCCATCAGTGTTGCCTTTGAAAAAATCTTGCAAATCTCTTCAGAAGACACGATGATATCCATGGAAATCAAAATTATGAGACACAGTTAAATAGAGATGTTCTCCTAAGAAACAAGGGAACACAAGCAATGCAGAAGGGATCAAGGAGGTTTAACATAGATTTATGAACGTGTTTAATGGAAAAAAACTCTACCCAACTTCACTGTACAAGAAATATTATTAGCAGGAGTTTTCAGCTTTTGGCTTTGATATTTGAAATATGATGTCCATTTCTACACACACTCAGCAGTTTGCTTGAGAAGCATTTTCTAATATTGTAAACCAGCATGGAATCCATCAATTTGATCTGCTTATTTCTCTTGCCCCCATCAATCAAACAATTGTGGCAGCTTGACTGCAGTTTTCTACTGAGTGTATGAGGGCAGGTAAGGGTTGTTTTCTGCCAAGGTACACTGTATAGTTCTCATTCATTTATTTCTCCTGGTTCTGAAGTGGTTAGATCTCATTTGGTTCTGGGCTAGCCACAGATCTGCTGAAGATGAAAATTTATAAAAAAGGAAAGTGACTTTTCTCCTGTGTACAGCTGGACATTTTGACTCAAATATAGACCCAGCCATGCCAAAAGAAACTTCTTCTTTTTCTCTGAGACTCCTGTTATAATAATAACAGGAGTCTCAGAGATAATAATAATAATAATAATAATAATAATAATAATAATAATTTCACGCCAAACTCCTCTGGGACTTCTGGATTCAGACAGACAGAGTTTTGGAGCATAATACTCCTGACCTCACAATCGTGTTAAAAAACAAAGTATGAATCATTGATGTTGGAATCCCAGGTGACAGCAGGATTGCAGAGAAACAACTGGAAAAGCTGACACGATGTGAGGATTTAAAAATCGAACTGCAAAGACTCTGGCACAAACCAGTAAAGGTGGTCCCAGTGGTGATCGGCACACTGAGTGCAGTGCCTAAAGAGCTTGGCCTGCACTTAAACACAATCAGCACTGACAAAAGTACCATCTGCCAGCTGCAGAAGGCCACCTTACTGGGATCTGCACGCATTATTCGTTGATACATCACACAGTCCTAGACACTTGGGAAGTGTGTGATCCAATTCAACAGCCAGCAGAGTGTCTGCTGTGGACTCATCTTGTTGTGTTTCAAATAATAATAACTTTATTCTTGTAGCCCGCTTCCATCTCCCCAAAGGGACTCGGGGTGGCTTACATGTGGCACAAAGTGCCTAAAACAGAGCATGAAATAAACACACAGTACAATACAATAAAGTAAAACATATAGCATATAAAAACAACAATTTAAAACTCAGAACAATGTCCAGTAACCTATGGTGACAACTATAGTAAGACACAGCCAAACTATAACCAAGACAAGGGAATGGGATTTCTGCTAAAGAGAGTAGGCATCGTACACATATACATGACCTATCCTCATCTCTATGTATGCATGAATCCCTTATTGTAGTGGCTGATGTGTTAATCAAGGATCTGGGTGACTCAAGTTCAAATCCACACTCAGCCATGAGGTTGCCTAGGTGAAGTAGCATAAGATCAACTTGCCTCTGAACTCAGTTGGTGCTGCCATTTTGCATGAGATAGGGAGTAGATTTCCCACCTCATCCTGAAATCAGATGGAGGAAGAGCTATTCTTTGGCACCTTGAGTGGGTACTTGGTAACATTTTTGCTGGGTTAAAGAAGTAGCATCACTCATCCTCACTTTTACTGGCTCAATAGACTATTCACACTCAGCCATAAAGTTTGCTGGGTGACTGTGAGCCAGTCACTACTAGGTTAATCCATCACACAGGAAAGTCGGGAGGATAAAAACAACAAAAAGTAGGGTGATGTATTCCACCTTACACTTCCTAGAGCAGAGATCCAATTATTCATGTAACAAATAAATATACAATATAAAAATAAGGCACATGGGCCTCCACAGAGTGAGAATATAAATGTAACAGATAAATACACCAAATCAAAGCTGGCAACTCCTTGATGTCCACTAGATTATTTTCTGCAGTCCTGGAGCTCCTCCCTCGCCAGATTTATTTTTTTTCAAAGAAAAACATAAAGCAGAGAAGTATGCCACCAGGGTGAAACTTTTTTTTAGGTAAAGCAAGATATATTCACCTTGATTTTATTTATTGTTTTATTTGTTTCATTCATATTCTGCAATATCTGTTCTTTGTTCTACATGTTAACCACTTTCCTAAAGAAAACATTCAGTAAGGTATGTAGAATCGTTAAGTTACTATGGGACCACCAGAATGATGATATCAGAAGGATAAGGCAGCTCAAGGACAAAACTAAATTGGCTTTCCTCAACTAAACACCTTAGGAGAAAACTCCCATCATTTCCAAACATCAGCACCATCACTTTTCTTATATTCTGCCTTCCTCCCAGACAGACACTAACAAAGGCAGAGAATCACAGTAAAACTCATTTAGCTAAAAAGTACAGCAGTATGATGGGATTTGTAGTTCATCACATGTACAAGCATGACATTGGGTGACATGAAGGACACTTCATGCAGGCAGGACTATGAAACACATGTTTCTAAAACCAAGTGTGATTTGGGTTCCTTTTGTGCTGAGTCACTGCACTGCTCTGCGCTGAATGTCTAAGATCTGCATTCCTGAAGCTGGAATTTAAAACTATCCCATGCTGAGTTCACAAGCTGTCATGCTGAACAAGGCTTAATCATTGGAGGTCTCCAACTTGCTCAGTCAAAGACAGGCAGCTGTGCCAAAATCTGGGACAGTACCTCTGAAAAAAATTAAACCTCTTTCAAAGAAATGTATTTGCTTGGAAGGGGTGGCGTATGCATTTTCCCCTGTGCAAAATTAAAATTAAAAAGGTATGGTAGTTTGCCTGCCGTACTCCCTCAGGCTACAAAATGAAAGGTTCTGTACTTTAAAGCAATGACTGGACTCGTTTGTATCTCTTGGCAAAAAATTCAATACTGAAAAGAGTGGGAGTCTTTCAGTTTAGTTCTAGACAGAGAAACTGAAGCAATGTTTTTATGCTATAAATGGCACATATTAAAGGAAAATGTGGTACAGAAATTAATGCATGACTATTGTATTAAATGTAATATGAACACTGTATAACAGGCATTCACGGTCTCTTCAAACTCTATGATTGGAAGCAACTACCTCTTGCTGGTTATATTTGTATTTTCCCCATTATCTGCATGTACCACCTGAACAAACAAAACATGCAGCAGAAAACAAAACTAAAACAAGATACAGGAAGGTATAGTATATAATTAGATTGGGCAAGCAAGGCACAATTCCTCACCAACACAATTCTGTGTCCTCTTCACTACACCAGTGACTCCTGTTGTTACTGCTTGCTAGTGGGAAGGGAAAGGATGAGTAAGGCAGTTCAGATGATTAAGAAGCAGTCTACCTCAGCTCAGCATGGAGAAGAAATGAGGGTACACTGAGCAAGTTGGAGATGCAAGGTGATCTCCTTTTCCTTCCTCTGGTAGTCCAGAGCAGTCCACTCCTCTTGGTAAGCAGCAGCAACAGAATAATTTTGTAGAGCCTGACAGTTGCCGGTGGGATTTTTGACACACAGCAAAGGTTTAGAAAATGGTTCCCTGTTCCCTGACTAAAAAGGGGCACAATTGCAGATACTGTATGACATGGGATACCAGCCAACATAGACCACATCTAATCAATAAAACATTAGTTATACATAGGCAGAACTGGGGTGGGGGAGTGTAATTGTCTCTGTTCTACATATGTCACGGCATATATGGCTAGCACATATGACACAGGATGCCAGCCAACATGGACCACATCTAATCAATAAAACATCAGTTATCCATAGGCAGAACTAGGGGCAGGGTGTAATTGTCTCTGTTCTATCACCTTCTGGACACACATTGCGACATTGATGTTCTATTGTTACAAAGAGTAAAACAGAAGAATGTTAGCACTAAATGGAATCGTTTGCCCCTTCCTCAAAGCATAATATGTTACCAGAATTTCTGTTATCTGTTGATTAGGCTTCTATTTAAAAAATTGAAGTGTGAATTCCATCAGTTTGTGAGTTTCACAACAGATCCTAAATGAAAAAAGCCTCGGAGAATGGAACTTACTGGTTCCTACTGCTCTCCTGGTTTCCTCCCTTCAGGTCACTGGACTCTTTTGACTAATATGGGTTCTGATGAGATAAACTCATGTGAAAATTGTCCCAAATGGAACAGAAGCAGCTTCCACCACATTCCTGTAGACCCTCAACATCGTCCTTGGTTCCTGGATTTCCTTCCCTCAGCACCACTGACATTTCTCCCTGTTTCCCACTGCAAAGGCCATGCCCAAGTACCTTTGCTTGCATCACCCACTTCTCGCTTCAGGGCCCATCTCTGATTTTGCTTGCCTTAGTTGAGTTCCTAGAGTTAACACAATTTCTCTATCTATCTCCTGCTGTGGTTTGGGGAAAATCCAGAACATTACAGCAAAATCACACAGTTCTTCACAGCACATTTATTACATTCCTTTTAGAGATTTGTATGCTTCTCACTCTTTATATGTTTCTATTTCCTACATTTCTTGTAAGTGTAAAAAATAATCCTCATGTTCCTAGAAGCAGGATATGAAGAGAAGATTATGACTTTGGCTATTAGGGAGCTTCAAGTCAGGGATAAGGAATGTGTGCTTGCCCTGGTGAGGTTAAACTTTTCCTTTCCTTACCCTTCACCACCAGCAGTACTCCAGCAATCTCTTGGGGGACACAGTGCTCCATTATTGCTTCCTTTGGAGATCCTGAGATATAGGAGCAATGTTCACTTCATCCTCTAATTTATTTATGTATTAAATTATTTATATTATACCACATATTCAGACATCTGTAAAATAAAATCAAATTGAGAAGTTTTGAAAACTATTGCAACAATTCAAAGCCTAAAGGTATTTTAAAGCACTGAATTCCACTATGAGTGAGAAGTGGAATATAAATTCAATAAATACATTAATTAAAAAATAATTCTCAAAACACAGGTCTAAAACACTACCAAACCATTGTAATCTGAATTAGATGCATAATGCCCTTTTATCACTTTTTTTTTTTTGCATTCCTGATAAATGTTTACCACCTGAAAGACTCTAGGGATAACATCTAGGTCTAGCTTGGCACTTGAGCTACTGTCATCCCATCTATTTAAATACCCAATGTATGTTTATATTATTACCTATTGATTGTATTTTGTAGTTTAAGGTTTTGAATATCCCACTCTTTTTTTGTTTGTTTTTCATTCAGGGTGCAGCTACACTGT
Organism: Anolis sagrei; assembly: GCF_037176765.1. NCBI lineage: Eukaryota > Metazoa > Chordata > Lepidosauria > Squamata > Anolidae > Anolis > Anolis sagrei. The sequence continues at coordinate 93,107,719 of NC_090022.1, read as the reverse complement.
AGCATCAGTGCTGTCTGACACCAGTTTAACTGCCATAGCCGAATGCTATGGAATCATGGGATCAGGCCCGTAGCCAGGATTTCGTTTCGGGGGGGGGGGGGGGGGGGGCTGAATTTTTTTCGGGGTCAAACTGCATTAATTCTAGAGTGGGAATGCACCCTTACTCAGGAGAAATCATAGCTACTATCCTGTGCATCCTGTGTAGTGATTACAAGATTGTAAGATGGATTTATTATCTCAACTGCTGGGGATTTATGTTCAGTCAGTTGAACATGAGCCCAAAATCTATTCTTCCAGTATGGAAGCACTTCAACTGGAAGGATTTTGAGAAGTGGAAGACTGAGACACTGGGAAATAAAAAAACTACAGTATGATTGCATGTTGACTTGAAACAGACGACTTCATAGCATGCAAGTTCCCCCTCCCCTATTTCCATATACTTCTAAAACAATTAATAGACAAAGTACTATGGAGCCCATCATATTACGCAGACAGACCTCCATCTGTCATCCATCAGTGAACTGTGTCAAAAGTGTGGAGAAATGGAGGGAACTGAAGCTGGAGGGAACTGAAGAAGACATTTCTACATGCAGCAAAACAATTTTCCATGCTTTCCCTGATTTTCCCCAGCTCTGTGTAATGAACTCCAAACAGGGCATCAAGCAATTGCTCCAGTAGCTTGTTCTCATCAGGCTCCATTCCATCCACAGCACCTCAGAAATCCATCAGCTGAAATACTGCCAGGCTGAAATGATAGCATTTTTTCCAATGGTATAACAATAATGACAGATCTCCATCATTGGGGCTACGACTAATGATGTAGGGTCTCAGCCAATAGATATTGTCATTTATTGATTAAACAATAAAAATCTATTAAGAAAAGGGAACTTGAATAAAGCCACTAAAATTAAATTATACACCTCTGTTTATGTGGGAAATAGCTTTACTCTCCATAGCACAATATACATTTCCCACTGTGTTCAAAATAATTAATTTGATGAGAAAGACTTAAATCTAGGAAAGTATATACTACAGACGTTTCTCTTTCAGTTAGTCTCGAAGGTACTACAAGATCCCTTTGCATTGTGTCCAAAATAATTTTCTTCCCAGCATGTTCAGTTCTGCAGCCTCATTTAGCAAGCAGCTTTAAATATAATCTTAGAGATCAATATTACAGTCCCTGAAAACAGTTTTCATTTCTGATGCTGCTTCATGACACTAATAATTGCTCTTGAATAAGTGACATTGGCATCACCTGACTCAGAAAAATCATTTAACACCCATTCTTTATTTTATTAGTAATATAATCTTGATTATAACAATGCTATTAATAATGTATATTAATATCTGTAAAAACTCCTGATATGATACATAATGTAAAACCCGCCAGATTATTCCAGTAAGAATGTCATTTGCATTCTATTTCAGTTTTCCAAATGAAGGTAGCATAATTTGCATATAAAATACAAATGAAATATATTGCACACATTTTAATATTATGAAAATGAATCATTAATTGTTGCATTGTTTTACTATCACTGCTTGCCATCTCTGACAACATTTATATAGCAGCCATTGCCCTATGTGAACCAATAAAGTTAAGAGTAAAATTAGGAGGAGTTCTAGACTTGTAACAGAGGGATCCAATTTCAGAGTACTATTTGGTCATAAAAATTACAGTATAGTGGCCAACTACCTGAAGTCAAGCAGCTGCAGTCTGCTGTACCATGGAAGATGATACACTTTAACATGCTTTCCAAAGGCCTCATCATCATATCATCATCATCATCAACAACAACAACAACAAAAACATCCAAACATATGCCCTGCACTCTCTAACCAGTTAGACTGCAGGAAGGTATTTGGAGGAAAAGATAGCAGCTGACTGAATATAGTTTCTTTTGTCATCCAGCTGAGAGATCTGACTGTGAGTGTGCCTTCTATATTGGAATCATGGGGTATATTGGTTTTCCAAGAGGCTAGATAACATGACAGATTGCACGAACAGAAAGTGTCATACCTAAAAAGAAAAGATTAGGAACAATTGAGTGGAACAGGGGAGAAGACTTGAGAAAATGTAACACCAGACCCTCAGCTGTGTTCAATTGTGAGTGTTGCATTGATTCCAACATCCAGTACTTTTTGCCTTCAATGGCAATGTGACACTGCAGTTGAGGATCTGTTTTGATTATATGAAGAAAAATAGTGTGACAAAGAAAGTGAGTAAAGAAGCCAGGGAACGGATGGATCAGAGGAAGTGGATATCAGCCACAAGATGGGTTTGTATATTTCCTTTTAAAGAAAACAGCTTCTACTGCATAGAATAAGTCCCCCTTAAATGTCTGAAAACTGTAGTCAAGCTGTCCTCACATGAACTTCACCATAGCTCAGAGGCTGGATCTGTGTTACTTCTGATTATATTTGAGCATATTTATACTCAGAGGCCCATACAGCCATCACATCAGCTTGAACAAAACATGTTTGAATTGTGTTGGATATGAAAACTCTGCAGGTGATCAGATGTCTCAGCAGTCAACATGCCTGTCATCTTGTTAACACATTCTACAGACTTCAGCAGTCGCAATAGATGAATGGGAAGGTAACAAGGAAAAATGTCCCATTGCTTGTTAAACTGTTCCCCAAAACAATTACTAAACCAAAGCGCATAGAATTGATAAAAACAAACCCAGGCATATGAAACAACTGAGGTCCTAACAAACCAGATCCAGCTTCAATTAAGAGGTTTATAATCACTCATTTCTTTAACTGTACCAGAAAAATGGAACATAGAAATTTCAGATTTACAAAGGCTTCATTACAGAACCATTATTCTTAGCCTAAGACACATTTCCAGTCTTCAACGAAAACATTCTGAAATACTTGCATTAAATAACTTTTATTCACTATAGAATCCCCCTCACACACACACACCTCTGTTCAATCTATTGTATATCTTTTTTTCCAACGATACCCCAGCTACCTCAGTAATTCATGCTATATAATGGGCACATTTAGATTATGAGAAAATGTAATTTGATTGAATATTGATATGTAGAAATTAATACAATTGTAGGACTGGGTGTACCACCACAGTCCAATTCATTAGTACTACCAGAAGGCAGGGTGCCACTTTGGTTGTTTACTTCTTGACATGTACAGAACACATTCTGTAAAAAAGGACAGCTAAGGAGGTCTGAAGCCTAAATCCAATTGCTAGTCATTTCAAAAATAGATCAATTTAAATAATTTTATATAAGTGTTGACTACCATCCAACAATTGATTCACTGGGAGGGTTGTAGCTGGTACTACCAATAGGAAAAGCTGTGTTTCATACCCTGATAATCTTTCACAAATGTAAACAAGGAAAAACAGGGCCAATGAACATCTGAGAGTGGTGAAAAATCCAAAATTTATTAAGAAGGAAAACAGACAAACTAGGAGAGCATGCACCAGTTCACTTTTGTCTGAAAGTTCAAGATTTTGCCCTCCTCTGAATCCTCTACTTGATGAGTTATTAAATAGTGGAGGTGGGACAAAGATGCCACCAGACCTGAAGAGCTTGTGTCCAGAGCAAACCCAAGAATCTTCCCAAAGTGTACTGCCCACCTTCATATTTGTGAACTGAGACTTTCAACCTCATCGCAAGTATCTTTTCTGTGCTGCTGGCTCACTGCTGGAATGGAGTCCCAAAGTCCTTCAGATGACACAGAACTGCTTCCTACGGCACTCTGTTGGGCTCCATGTCTACAGCAGGCCAGCACTGCAGAGAAACTGAGTCCAAGTTATGCTGGTCCAAGTTTTCCCTCGCCGTACCCCTGCTTCTTGGCCTCAATGTGATAAGGTCCCTACTCATATTTGTCATAGTCAATTCAATTGATTTGAAACAGCAAACTCCAAAGATGATGTCCTTTACAATTTGGCAAGTTTTCAAACTCATCTGTGTTTACTGAATGGAATAGCTGAGCAATCACAGAGTGATTACTTACCAACAAAATGAGTGAGTGATTTCAATGAAATTAATGAGAATGTGCATGAAACAACTTGAAAGTGTGGATTCTAAATTCTTGGAACAACTGCATGATGAGGCCAACAAAGGTCCCAGTATCCTTGCCAAGAAACTAATGAACAAAGCAGCCAGAACAAAGAAATCAAGGGAACCTTCAAGATTTTTGTGTCTACAGAAGTGACTATTGTTAAAATGTGTGAAAATATTTGCAGAAACATATTCCTACAGCCCTCTTTCTATTCAACATTTATAGCAATATTTCTTTATCTTTCAGTATAGTAATGCTACAGTGTAAAATATACTTTGTGTCAATTGTCATTTATTAGGGACACCAATTCAAAAACTGAGCTCAGTTTGTATAATTGTTCACTATACTCATACAGTCATTGGCATCTATTTACTTCAGGTGGGCTGAAAAATTCACAACAGAATGATTATTTTTCATATTTTACCTCACTATGTCTCCAAATATGAAAAACCTGTTAATGTTAATTTGCCAGTGGAGTTAAATGAATAACCATTGTAGATCTGCACTAGTCCAAGTGATAGCTCTTATACTACTTGATTTCTTGACATGCTATATAAAGTCGTGCAATTTTGCTAAATTATATCACTTTAACTGATATTACATAGAATGCTTGGATTTGTAGTTTCATGAGGTGTTTACAATTTTCTGGAATAAAGCTCTACTGCTATTCTTCAAGGAACTACACTAAATAATTTGAAGTCCCTCCCCAAACTATAAATCCCAAGATTTCATAGAATAAAGACACAGAAGTTAAAGTGGTATCAAACTACTAGAATTATGCAATGGGCACCTAACACAAATCTGGGCCTGTTTATATTTAGAGTCACAGTCTAGCAAATTGGGACTGGAACTGAGTTTGTCACCTTACATTTTTAAATCAGACCACTGACAGATATTTATATTTATATATATCCTTTTCTTCCCAATAAGCATATTTTGTGAATATTATCTTGTTTATCCTTACATTAATGGTTGAATCCCACTCTTATAAATTCTAAATCATAACATTCTTCCAGTTCAGAGTCAGCTCTGAACAGTCGATGAATAAGTATGCATGCCATGTATATTAAACAATCCATGATGTAGGTCCCATCTACATTGTCACATAAAATCCAGTTTATCTGCTTTGAACTGGGTCATATAGCAGCATAGACTCATATAATCCATTCCCTAGCAGGTAATCTGGGATCAGATCCTGCTATATAGAGCAGTGCAAATCCAGCCTCGGGGGGGGGGGGGGGGGGGGGACTGGAATTGTCTAAAGGCCGGTTAATCTTAGCCTCTCCACCCCATCACAAGTAGGCTATTTTCAATAAAGGAAAAAGGAAAAAGAGAGGTTTTTTGTATTCAGTTAGCCTTAACACACCCTATCTGTACTTGAGTCATTGCCTTTAAAATAGCTATAATCTAGCACTTTGTCATTTTTATATTGCATATGGTTCCTTCTGCATACACAATTCTGTCTAAGGGATTGTAATGAGAAGTTGTTCAGTGCTTTGTTTTCTTTCTTTTATTACTGCATTTTTTCAGCCATGTATGCTTTATTCCAACAAGCTCACCTACTAAAAAGCATTATAGATTGCCAAATGAAATTATGCTCAATACCTTGATGTAGCTTGTGCTGAGAAACTCTTATTTGGGGGTGGGGGCACCCAGTTCAAATGTACAATATGCAGTATTGACTATTGACTTTTATGTCAGTTGGTTGATTAATTCATTTCAAAATTTAATTGACAATGTAAAGGAGCTTTCCATGGTGGTGAATTTTATACCCTAAATTGGTTCAGCACCTTGGATTGCATCTATAAAATATAAACTATCATTTGGAGAACGTTCAATATCCAACTGATATAGAAATAACCAGCCACCAAAAACATGCTTATACACACAACTCCCCCAAATCCGTGTTCATCACAGTTTTGTAACATATGAAACGGCATTTCTTGATTGAGATTGGGTGGAGGCTGAGAGAAATGGCCTGTCAAACAGAAAGTCGCTTGTAGCTTCTCTCCTAATGAAAAAAGTACCTTCAAATATAAAATATAATTAAGCAGTAGGAAAAGTCTTCATTTTAATGTCTCACCTGGAAGCTGTCAATTTTCTTTAATTTAAGATTGATTTTCCATGAATTAGTGTTAATGGAATTTGTGTGTATGTTTTCACGGGGGAGCTGAATTGAACCTTCCCCCATTCCCCCTTTGTAGGATGTACTAATTCACAAAAAGTAACCAACCAAGCACCCTTCCCTTGTACATTAGCAGCAGCTGCAAAAGCACTAAACATTACATTGTTTCTATGTATTGTTGAAGGCTTTCATGGCCAGAATCACTGAATTGTTGTAGGTTTTTCAGGCTGTATGTTTAGAAGCATTATCTCCTGACTTTTCCCCTGCATCTATGGCAGGCATCCTCAGAGGTTGTGAAGTCTGTTGGAAACTAGGAAAAATGGGTTTATATATCTGTGGAAAGTCCAGGGTGGGAGAAAGAACTCTTATCTGTTGGAGCTAGGTGTGAATGTTTCAATTGGCCACCTTGATTAGCATTTGGTGGCCTGATAATTTTAAGTGTGGCTTGTTCCTGCCTTTTTTGAGAGATGATTAGCTGTTCCTGATTGTTTCTTGTCTGGAGTTCCCCTGTGCATGAGTTTTGTTATATATTTACTGTTATGATTTTAGAGTATTTTAATACTGGTAGCCAGATTTTCTTCATTTTCATGGTTTCTTCCTTTCTGTTGAAATTGTCCATATGCTTGTGAATTTCAATGGCTTCTCTGTAGCCTGACATGGTAGTTGTTAGACTGGTCCAGCATTTCTGTGTTCTCAAATAATATGTTATGTTCAGGTTGGTTCATCAGGTGCTCTGCTATGGCTGACTTCTCTGGCTGAAGTAGTCTGCAGTGCCTTTCATGTTCCTTGATTCGTGTTTGGGCAATGTTACGCTTGGTGGTCCCTATGTAGACTTGTCCACAGCTGCATGGTATACGGTAGACTCCTGCAGAAGGATCCCTCTTGTCCTTTGCTGAATGTAGCATTTGTTGGATTTGTTGGGTCTGTAGATTGTTTGTAGGTGTGTTTTCTCATCAGCTTCCCTATGCAGTCAGTGGTTCCCTTGATGTATGGTAAGAACACTTTTCCTCTGGGTGGATCTTTGTTCCTATCCTGCCCAGTCTTTAGTTCATCCATCCTTTAATCCCATCATGGCCCCTGCATTTTGACAGAACTCTGTTTCATTCAGTGATCCTGCATCCCTAGTGAGTTATCAGTATGCAAAGGCCATAGTAGCTGTTCTTTACCGAAGCATGCACTTTGAGATTAAAATTCCACACATTTCACTTTCTAGAAACAAAGGTATTTGTTAAAGGCTGGCCTTCTAATAGTTGAAACTCACAAAGCACTCATTAGTTCCATATGTCAAGCTTTATTGTGTCAGGTGAAGTTTTACTGCATAAAGAGGGAGCATTCAGAGAGATAACCTGAAACAAGAGTGCTTAATGTACCACTAAGTAAAATATAGCTTCAATATGATATGCAAAAGAACAATCTAAGAACTGCACTGGAATTTTGTCTGCTTATCACTGTGCATGTCTTCTGTCAATACTTGGTTTTAAGCAGTATTCCTCTAGTTTCTAGACATCTTCTATGGCCATATTCCTCTGAATGTGCATTGATGGGGGAAAAGGAAAAAGTTAGTTGAGTCACACCTCTGTGAAGTTGGGGATTAAATGAGCTCAAATAGGAGATGTACAGTCTGTTTCTAAGCCACTTAATTGAATCTTCAGCACTGAGGCTTTTAGTATTCCCCAGCATTTAGAATTTCAATTTGCTCCACTGATTCTTACTCTGCATGCCCCATGAAAATTAGCATTTGTGCTGAATAGTTTTTAATCAGCTCTTCTTTTATCTTTAGAGGTTATTTTTGTTAAAAAAAAAAACCCTGCCCACAGCATGCCCACTTAATTCTCATACTCAGTCCACGCTTTCCGCTTCCTTCATTCCATTTCCGTTGTCCTCAATCAAAGTCTAATCACATTAATCTATTCATCTTATCCTAGTTGTTAGTCTCAGGGTTTTTTTAAACACACTCTCCATGTTCTGCAGGATTCATTAATTTATTTGGGCTTCCTGCTACATCCCTTGCATAGCTCAGAATATTACTATAAAGAGTTACTTTTCAATGAGATTTGCTTGAGCACATGGAAGGATAATTGCTTGGTCTATTATTCCATTAATTATGCTACCTTTAAGCTATTTGTAATTTGTACAATTGCCAAATCATTACATTGTTTTGTTTTATAAGGATTTAAAACAGCAATTGGTACTTCTCATTCACGTCTAGGAAAAACCAATGTAAAGGCAAAGAAACTAAAATTACATCTCTTACTTAAATATTGGTTGACTATTTTAATTTACTCTTTAATAATCAAACATTAAATTAAGACAAAAATGTTTGATTTTCAGAATGATGTTATAGAAATGAAGAATATTACTTTTTTATTTGGATCTATTGCTCTCAATGCAAGAAAATGTAGATCAAACCTGTGCATCCCACTACATTCACTATAACTTACTCCCAGATAAATGTGAATAGGATCTTAGCCAAACGCAGATGGCCTTATGTCTTTAAAAATCCATCTGCTTAAGGCTGTTCATAATGCATAAATATATAAAAATGGCAAGCCACTTAGTGAGTTCAGATAATTTTCATATACTGTTATACATAATTTGGTTCTGACTGTTGAACCATTAAAAACTTACTTCCCTTTCATGTTCCATTATGTTATCACTGGCGGTTCACTGACCATTCTTTGTTAAGTTAATTTTTAGTTAACAATCAGACATTATTAGCTGACATTTCTTCTGTGAATAGACTAGCATTTAACAAAAGAATAGAAAATAGTCATAATAGCTGGGGAATCCGTATTTTCTCTATTTTGGAAGGTGATACAATTCAGTTCATTGAAGGAGAACAGAAAAATAGTTCAGAGTTGGTTTGCTGTTAAATTGGCGTAGAGTGGGGGGGGGGGGGTATAGACTGAACATAAAAGAATTTGATGTAGAGTTGGGAGATGATAATTTCCATGGATGTGCATCTTTGCTTCCTATAGGAAGTACCTCAGAGCCAGTTAAATGCTGTTTAAAATCAAATAATACAAGGGCACTACAGACTGAGTATCCCTTATCTGAAATGCTTGACCCAAGAAACATTTTGGGCTTTTGTTTTTCACATTATGGAATAACTATATCTGAATATATCTGAACTATATCTGAATATTGCATTCGGCAATGTGTATTGCTGAATGCAATCAAATTTAAACATTACATGTATTGGGTTTGTGCAATCTGGGTAAACCACGATCCATTTCGATGTCCCGTATTTCAGTGGGGGTCCCAATCTGTTTTTCAGGAACCTCCTGAATTTGGGAGGCAGAAATCCATTTTTGATCCAGGAAGCCAAAAGATTCATTTTCTATCTGGCCCATTATGGGGGGTGGGCTTCCAGGCTCGCCTTCCCATCATTTTAGGCATGTTTGTCCTTATATCCTTTATTAAGACCTTGATGAATAGCATCTGAATAAAGATACCAGTGTTTCTGAAATCCTTTCCCTTCTGTCTGTAGAGAAGATCTGGGTTAATAAAAGGTTTAAGACATCTCACTTCCTGGGATCCTTTCCCTTATGTCTGTAGTGAAGACCTGAAATTAATAAAGGGATTTAAAAACTTTATTACCTGGGATCCTTTCCCTTCTGTTTTTAAAAGAGACCTGGGTTTAAAGAAAGGGCTTAAGAAACCTCACTGTCTGTGATCCTTTTCCTTCTACAAGCTGCCTCCTTCCCCACACTCAACATGTAACCAAAAGAAACTAAAAGCAGCTGGTTTTCGACAACCATTGTTCTGTTGCAGCCGGTGAAAAAATTGTGGTGGAGCCCATGCCATTAGGGACTTCCAAACAAGCCAAACAAGCTGAAGGAAACATCCAAAACAAATCCCTGCACAAGCCTAACATTTATTTATGTACCATACACACTTTATACATAGTCTGAAGTTTATTTGATACAACACTAAATAATGTTGTGCATGAAAGAATACCTGTATACATGGAACCACCAGAAAGCAAAGGTGTTACTATCTCAGCCACCCATATGGATACTTTTGGATTTTAAAGTATTTTAGATTTTGAATTTCTGTATAGGTCTCCAGTGTCCTCTCTTTTCCAAAAGTATCCAACCCTGGTAACGTAGCCCTGGGAGCTCTTGCTGAGCCAAGAAGTAGCTGGAGCATAACTGCATCATTTCCTGTCTCTTGTTTTCTGAATGCCATTGAGATTTGCACTCTACCATTCACAAATCCTAGCCATTTACACCCTGTATCTTTTCTGGCCTAACAAGTTGGACATTCTGCCATGTTCTTCAAGCAGATTTCCCCTCTCTTATGGATATTTCCATATTTCTTTAAGATACTAGGAAAAGCTTCCACCCTTGTTCTTCTATCCTTTTCTTTCAAAGGTATTATTATTATTATTATTAAACTTTATTTGTACCCCGCTAGCATCTCCCGAAGGACTCGATGCGGCTTACAAAGGCCAAGGCCTCAATACACAACATAACAATACACCTAAAGCAAATGAAAACAATTAAAGCAATATTAAAACAACAAACAACAAGCAATAAACAATACACCAAAACACAATAAAGCTGGGCTGGCCAGAGTAAAGGGTACAGGGTTAAAAGTGCTGATGTGACAGGTGATATGTAAGGATTATAGGGCAAGTGCAGTGTGCAGTGTGCGGCAATCTTAATTCTAATAAAGTGCTTCTGGGACTTGGTATTGGAGATTTCCTATTCGGGGAAGGCACATCGGAACAGCCAGGTCTTCAAGTTCTTTCTGAAGACTGCCAATGTAGGGGCCTGTCTAAGATCTTTGGGGAGGGTGTTCCAGAGTCGGGGGGTTACCACGGAAAAGGCCCTGTCTCGTGTCCTGTGTCCTAAAAAAGTCCTTAAGGAATGTAGTGAACATGCATATTTGCAACTGCAGCAGATGAAAATTTCATTTATTTAAACATGGCTTTATCTCCAAACACCAAGATACCCACCAAGAAAATGATCAATTACCACTACCACTTTTCTCGATCTTTTGTTGTGGTTGTTAAAAAAACCATATGTGCAAAACCATGTAAAGTCACTTGTAATATAGCTCAGTTGGGATGAAACTTGTGTCTTTCCTTTTGGACAGGAGAGCAATACAAGCACAGATTCCCCAGGCTGTTGCCATCTTTCAGCTTTGATTCCTCGCCTTTAAAAACCAGATTCTTCCTAACAAATATTCAGTTGGGAGATGGGATTTCCTTAAAAGGTTCTGTGTTTCTGTAGCTGGACTTCAGGGGGATAACAACAACATACATTATTTATAGCACACACTATAGTCATGATTTCTGAACAAACATAAAAACTTTAAGTCTAGGAAAAGTACAGATAACCATTCCTCAGGCTATAAGCAAGCTCAGTTGACATAAAATGATATAGGGAAGAAGTTATTAGTGGCATCATTCTACGTGATGAGAATGGTATCCGTTTTCCAAATTTCTGCTTTTGTATGAGGAAAACACAATAGCGGACTAGTTGCTTGTCGAGATCTGCACTCAGTAAAGAAAAATGATGGCCTGGGAAACAGTCATCCATATCAAACCAAAGGTAATCAAAACATGTTAAAAGTTTCTCTGATATATCACTCTCTCAGGCACATTGGGTGAAGACACATAATGGAGCCTTATCGGTGGTTGCTCCCTGGCTCTCACAGGAGATTAGTCTTGCTCCCTCGCTGCTCTTTCTTTCACAAGAAAATATTAGAGGTGTACAATCAATCAAAAACCCATCCCATTTCACCCCTCCCCCATTCCGTTTACTGGAAAATTTCCAAAATTGGGGGGGGGGGGATACCATTTCTTGATCCGTCAGCTGGAATCTTGTTAGGGATGCCTCATCTTCAGAAGAGGAAGGGGAGCAGGAAAGTGTTCAGGAACTAGAAGGGGAATTGGAATCAGAGGATGAGATCTTACAAGTGCCCACATTTCCGGAAAGGCAAAAGGAAACTGAGCACAGACAGCGTTCAGCTAGAATAGCTGCTAGAAACACCGAGGTAATTGGGAGCCACCCTACCACCTCCTGTGTGGGGAATTCAGGGCTAAAAATCAGAAGCAGGAGCAGTTAGCTTTCACTGGTAACAAACGACTCTGATGCTGAGGCCTGCGCTCCAATTGTACCTACTTCAAGCCTGTTTCTAAGGATTTAGTGATCATTGCCCTTTGTCTGATGTAAGACTGCTTTTTATTTTGGAGTTTATCAGAGACTTGAGTTTTGTGTCTGCATTAAGACTTCCTTGTTTTCTTTTGCATTTTTCAACGGTGTGTGGTGTTCTCTTGTGTTTATTGAAGTAAAGCATTTTTCATTTACTTTCAATATGGTATTAAGGCTGATCTTGAAGGGCAAATCAGGACAAATCTCCATTTTTGCTCTGGGAAGATCTGGCCCACTGATGGCAATGGGGGAACTGGCAAAGCTCCTCTTTCCATCATTTTTATGGCTTTCAGGATAAAAATGGCCACACTTGGAGAACACATTTAAAACAGCAAGCCCCCCCTCCCCAAGTTTCAGAACATTTGGGTCATCCACTGATTTCTAGGAATTTTTCTACATATAAAAATGTCTTTTAAAAAGCAGCAGTCCCCCCCCCCCCAACAATATGTTATTTGAATTTTGGTGGATGTGGGAGGTTCACATTCATTAGTACCACCTGTCCTTGTCCCTCTCCTACTCCCATTGGCTTTCACTTCCCTCAAAGCCTGGACACTGGACCCATCAGAACCACCTACACCATGGCCACACCACATTATAATTGCGTGGTATGTGGATATAGATATATAGGCAGTAAATAGAAGAATAGATATATAGGCAGTAAATAGAAGAACTCCAGCAAAGGATCACCGCCTTGTCGGGGCGCTGGAGCTTGAGCACCTCAATGATGTCATGAGCGAAACCGTGAAGGGCCACCCAAGACGGGACGGTTGTGGCAGAGAGGTCAGACCAAGCGTGATCCCTGGGGAAGGCAATGGCAAACCACTCCAGTATCCTTGCCAAGAAAACTAAATGGACCAGTACAAACAGAGATATGTCGGTATGCCATTGGAAGATGGGACTCCCAGGTCGGAAGATGGCCAAAATGCTACTGGGGAGGAGCAGAGGATAAGTTCAACTAGCCCCAGATGTGATGACGCAGCTAGCTCAAAGCCGAAAGGAAGGCTAGCGGCCGACGGTACTGGAGGTGAACGACGAATCCGATGCTCTAAAGATCAACACACCATAGGAACCTGGAATGTAAGATCTATGAGCCAGGGCAAATTGGATGTTGTTATTGGTGAGATGTCAAGACTAAAGATAGACATTCTGGGGGTCAGCGAACTGAAATGGACTGGAATGGGCCACTTCACATCAGATGACCACCAGATCTACTACTGCGGACAAGAGGAACATCGAAGAAATGGAGTAGCCTTCATAATTAATAAGAAATTCGCTAAAGCGGTGCTTGGATACAACCCAAAAAATGACAGAATGATCTCAATTCGAGTGCAAGGAAAGCCTTTCAACATCACAGTGATCCAAATATACGCCCCAACCACAGCTGCTCAAGAAGCAGAAGTAGATCGGTTCTATGAGGATCTGCAGGACCTACTGGATAATACACCAAAAAGAGACATTATTTTCATTACAGGAGACTGGAATGCCAAGGTGGGAAGTCAAATGACAACTGGGATCACAGGCAAGCATGGTCTGGGAGAACAAAATGAAGCGGGACGCAGGCTGATAGAATTCTGCCAGGAAAACTCGCTGTGTATAACGAATACTCTCTTCCAACAACCTAAAAGACGGCTTTATACATGGACCTCACCAGACGGTCAACACCGAAATCAGATTGACTACATCCTTTGCAGCCAAAGGTGGCGGACATCCATCCAGTCGGTGAAAACAAGACCTGGGGCTGACTGTAGCTCAGATCACGAACTTCTTATTGCCCAATTTAGAATAAAACTAAAGAGATCAGGGAAAATACACAGACCAGTTAGATATGATCTCACTAACATTCCTAGCGAATATACAGTGGAAGTGAAGAACAGATTTGAAGGACTAGATTTAGTAAACAGAGTCCCAGAAGAACTATGGACAGAAGTCCGCAACATTGTTCAGGAGGCGGCAACAAAGTACGTTCCAAAGAAAAAGAAAACCAAGAAGGCAAAATGGTTGTCTGCTGAGACACTGGAAGTAGCCCAAGAAAGGAGGAAAGCAAAAGGAAACAGTGAAAAGGGGAGATATGCCCAGTTAAATGCGCAATTCCAGAGGTTAGCCAGAAGAGATAAGGAACTATTTTTAAATAAGCAATACATGGAAGTGGAAGAAGACAACAGAATAGGAAGGACAAGAGACCTCTTCCAGAAAATTAGAAACATTGGAGGTAAATTTCAGGCAAAAATTGGTATGATAAGAAACAAAGATGGCAGGGACCTAACAGAAGCTGAAGAGATCAAGAGAAGGTGGCGAGACTATACAGAAGATCTGTATAGGAAGGATAATAATATCGAGGATAGCTTTGATGGTGTGGTGAATGAATTAGAACCAGACATCCTGAGGAGTGAGGTTGAATGGGCCTTAAGAAGCATTGCTAACAACAAGGCAGCAGGAGATGATGGGATCCCAGCTGAACTGTTTAAAATCTTAAAAGATGATGCTGTCAAGGTGATGCATGCCATTTGCCAGCAAATATGGAAAACACAAGAATGGCCATCAGACTGGAAAAAATCAACTTATATCCCCATACCAAAAAAGGGAAATGCGAAAGACTGCTCAAACTTCCGTACAGTGGCCCTTATTTTTCATGCCAGTAAGGTAATGCTCAAGATCCTGCAAGGAAGACTCCAGCAATACATGGAGCGAGAGTTGCCAGATGTTCAACCTGGGTTTAGAAAAGGCAGAGGAACGAGAGACCAGATTGCCAATATCCGCTGGATAATGGAGAAAGGCAGGGAGTTTCAGAAAAACATCTACTTCTGCTTCATTGACTACTCTAAAGCCTTTGACTGTGTGGATCATAATAAATTGTGGCAAGTTCTTGGTGGGATGGGCATCCCAAGCCACCTTGTCTCTCTCCTGAGGAATCTGTACAAGGACCAAGTAGCAACAGTAAGAACTGACCACGGAACAACAGACTGGTTCAAGATTGGGAAAGGCGTACGGCAAGGCTGCATCCTCTCACCCAACCTTTTTAACTTGTATTCAGAACACATCATGCGATGTGCGGGGCTGGATGAATGCAAAGCTGGGGTGAAAATTGCTGGAAGAAACATTAACAACCTCAGATATGCAGATGACACCACTCTGATGGCCGAAAGCGAGGAAGAGCTGAGGAGCCTTCTAATCAAGGTGAAAGAAGAAAGCGCAAAAGCCGGGTTGCAGCTAAACGTCAAAAAAACCAAGATTATGGCAACAAGAATGATTGAGAACTGGAAAATAGAGGGAGAAACCGTGGAGGCCGTGACAGACTTTGTATTTCTAGGTGCAAAGATTACTGCAGATGCAGACTGTAGCCAGGAAATCAGAAGACGCTTACTTCTTGGGAGGAGAGCAATGTCCAGTCTCGATAAAATAATGAAGAGTAGAGACATCAGACTGGCAACAAAGATCCGCCTAGTCAAAGCCATGGTATTCCCTGTAGTCACCTACGGATGTGAGAGCTGGACCTTAGGGAAGGCTGAGCGAAGGAAGATTGATGCTTTTGAGCTGTGGTGTTGGAGGAAAGTGCTGAGAGTGCCTTGGACTGCGAGAAGATCCAACCAGTCCATCCTCCAGGAAATAAAGCCCGACTGCTCACTGGAGGGAAAGATACTAGAAACAAAGTTGAAGTACTTTGGCCACACCATGAGGAGACAGGAAAGCCTAGAGAAGACAATTATGCTGGGGAAAGTGGAAGGCAAAAGGAAGAGGGGCCGACCAAGGGCAAGATGGATGGATGTCATCCTTGAAGTGACTGGACTGACCTTGAGGGAGCTGGGGGTGGTAACGGCCGACAGGGAGCTCTGGCGTAGGCTGGTCCATGAGGTCACGAAGAGTCGGAGACGACTGAACGAATGAACAACAACAAAATAGAAGAAAGAGTAGGGGGGGGGGGGGTTGTATTTAAAAAAATTTTTTGAGGAAAATAGGCATGGGCTTTTAGCTTTGTACAGCACACACACAGAAGCCAGAAGATAAATAGGAAAGAGTCAGAGAGGTAAACTAACATGAAAAAGGGGTTTTTTTTGTATTTTTTTAAAATATTGGGAGTGGGGAGAAGAAGGTTGCTGGACTGATGCAGGAGTACACACACACAAGACAGAAGGTAGGGCTGGGGAGGATATAGCAGAGAGACAGAGTTAAAGAGGTGAACTAGAAGAGGGAAGGCCTTTTTTGGGGGGGGGGGGGATAGATTGGGGGGGGGGACTTTGGCTGCTGGTGCAAAGTACAAAAACCAGAAGAAAAGGCTGGGGAAATTCTCCCCATGCGGACTCCTTTAACCACACTCAGTCAACTTAGTCAACTTAAAGCAAAAAAAAAAAAAACCCTCTAAAAATATTTAAACCAACACACACAAAAGCCCCCTTTAAACTCACAGCCCACCGCCAAACCACACCCACCCCTTCCTAGCAAAATTACTAGTAAAATAAAAGAAGGGCTATAAGAAAGGTATTAACTAAGAAAATTTAATCCAGAAGAAAAAAATTGGAATTCTCAAAAAGCGATCCCTGAGCACTAAGAAGCAGCAGCGGCACCAAGACAGAACACAGAGCTAGCTAGCAGGATCTCGCTCTCTAATGCCAGGATGCCAGAGAAAAATGGCAGCATTTACCCTGGTATATATAGACCAGCTTTGCAAAGACACTGATCCACTTTCTTCTTCTGATTGGCTCTGGCAAGGCTGGGGAGGGGGATACAGCTGCTCTTCTCACATGGCAGCCAATTCAACCAGATAAAATTGAATGCTGCAGCCACCCCCCACCCCGCCCCATTTCCAGGGGGTTGGCTGACAAATAGCCTGATTCCCCTGAATATGGCATATCAAAATGATATCATGTGCACCCCTAGAAAATACCTCATTCAGACTCCTTTTGTCTTTTGGTTACCAAAGAATGGTCTGTTAATTGGGAGATTCTGTGATTTTACTTTCAATGTTATACTTGAAAAGTCTGGAACTACTTTGTAGCATTGCTGCTTTCAAGACAATGTTGTTGTTTTCAAAATTACTTTTAGCTCTACTTTGTGTTTATCTGTGAGCTGCCAAAAGAAGGAAATAAATAAATATGTTGGAGTAAAAGAAGAACACTGATGCTATATGAGTTATACTATTAGATGTGGAACTTGTATATTTTCACAATCAATTCAAGCATTTGTTGTTGTTGTTTTTAAAATCACACGATGCCTGATATAACTGCACTGCTCTGAAATGCAGATTCATTCATTTATTTATTTACTATACTTGTATGCCGCCTTTCTCAACCTATCAGTGACTCAAGGTGGTTTACAACAACTTAGTACGCACAATAGCAAGATGGAAACATAGTGATGGGTAAATGTGACCCTTGCCACAATAGCCACTATTATGAAGAGTTTCCTAGAACAAATGGCTACTGACTCCAACAACAGAAATGCATGTGAATGTTCCTTGCATAGCACAACTCCTGCCCATACACAAAGAGGCCTAAACTTGTGTAATGGCTTCCCCTTCACACAAACTGTACCATTTATATCCTCTACTTGGATTTAGCATTTGATTTTCTTGGTTGAATTGTTGGGAACAAACCTTCCACTTCCTCTGTCCAGCAGAGCCGACCTGATCACAGGAGTTATTTTTAAATAGGAATGTAGACTGTTTTTCTTTTGGAGCCTACAGGACAGCCCAGTTTCATTTGGTCTGTTCCAGAGGCCTCCTGATTTGATTCGGGTTGGAATCAGAATTTCACCTTAGGAATTATTCAAACTTCCTTCATGCCTCCCCTTGGGAAATCAACAAATGGTTGTAATCATTTTGTTTTTAAACAAAATTGGGGGGGGGGGGACCCTACAGGCTCAATAGGCAATCTGTCGAATTTCAGACAAATATGTGAAGGAGTTTCTGCACATGGAGCCCTAAAAATGTAAGCTAGCTTTCAAATATTTTAGCTTTTCAAATGAAAAAGTTGGTTCTCCCTGGGGAAATCAGGTACTTTTGCATTTGCATATTTGGTATAATGACATTTTACTTTCAGATTGCATTGGGGATGTTTCTGTTTTTTGTTTGTCCAGCTTTGTGATGCAAACCTGGAAGACATGTGCCAGACTCTCGGTTTAGCAAGCTTTTCAGACTGTTTTTGAATCTTTAACTTTCCCCAGTGTCAGCACTTTAATCCTGTCAAAAATGAAGAGTCACACTGGATGTGATTCAGTTCTGTGAGACACCAATAGAAAACTAAATCTTTTTAAAAAAAAACTCCTACTTAAACAATACAATCAATATCACAATAAAGTGGTGCTATTTTAAAGAAAACTGCTTAGCAGAGACATTGTTGCATTTTGTACTCTCTAAAGACTGAAATAAATTCAAAAACTTGAGAGCAACCACCCTCAACAATTCTTTTCGTGATGAATCAGTTCATTTGTACAGAACACGTTAAGAGTGTCACTATTTTATGGTACTTGGGCTGGTTTTTGTGACAAATTGGGAATATCTGAACTCCAGTGCTAGATAATTTGAAGGTAATTGAGTTCTGATGTGGTCCCTTGACCTTTTTTATAATTCTGCAATTGCTCTACAGAGCTCATTCATTTTTATCCCTCTTCTGATCTCAAAATGTGCACCATTGCTTGGGAGGAGAAAAAAATGGTCAATAATCAAAATACTGTAAGAGGGTGGGTATTGTGCAGTTGTCTGTAGTATTTGCTTGGTTTACATCATCTATATATATAAAAATGTTGTGTGCATAATGAGTACCTTAAAAGCAAAAGAACCAACGAACGAAATCACACCAAATTTGGCAACAAAACATCTCACAACACAAGGAGTGACCATCACTCAAAAATTATGATTTTGTCATTTGGGAGTTGTAGTTGCTGGGATTTATAGTTCACCTATAGTCAAAGAGCATTCTGAAATTCACCAACGATGGAATTGAATCAAACTTGGCACACAGGATTCCCCTGACCAACAGAAAACACTAGAAGTGTTTGGTGGGCATTGACCTTGAGTTTTGGAGTTGTAGTTCACCTACATCTAGAGAGCACTATGGACTCAAACAATGATAGATCTGCCAAACTTGATAGGAATACTCAATATGCCCAAATGTGAACACAGATGGAGTTTGGGGAAAATAGACCTTGACATTTGGGAGTTGTAGTTACTAGGATGTATAGTTCACTTACAATCAAAGAGCATTCTGAACCCCACTAACGATGGAATTGGGCCAAACATCCCACACAGAACCCCCATGACCGACAGAAAAAACTGTGTTTTCTGGTGGTCTTTGGTGACCCTTCTGACAGCCCCTGATGACCCCTCCCCCCCCCCAGGGTCTTGACTTCCCAGGTTGAGAAATGCTGCCTTAAGATCATCCAGTCCAACTCCCTTCACCAGGGCAAGAAAACATAATCAAAGCCCTCCTGACAAAGGGCCATCCAGACACACACACACACATGTGTATGACAGATGCAGTATCAAAGATTTGAAAGGGACCCCTAAAGAAGAACAATGATATGTTGCATGTTCCAGAGTAGGCAAACCAGACAATCTCCACATCAACACTGGCAAAGAAACAGCAAGAAATACTGTTTACCCACAAGCATAAAGACATTACATATATTAGAAGCCAACACTTTCTCATTACTTTATTTTCCTGATCACAGACTGGGCCACAGCAACGCGTGGCAGGTGACCGCTAGTTTGGTATAAAGATAGTTCCTGCATATTTCAAAATACCCTGTTCACACCTTGGTGCTATACCTCTTATATATTAAGAATAAAGTAGACAGAGCAACAGATGCTATGAATAGTTGTGTATATTAAAATTGCCATGACTGGAAGGCACACAAGAACCCTCTATTTTGCCATGCATGAGGCGAAACTTCATGTCTTGTAGTAAAAGAACCTCTCATTCTCATCAGCATTCCACACCCCCACAAGATTAGAGATGTCATAGGACCAGAAACCTCTTGTCAGACATTTTCTCTTCTCATGAAAACTACACTAGGTCATTCCACAGGGAAAGGGAAAGTACCAGTACTGCCTCAGGGATGCAACTGCCCCTAGGTGCTGCTGCCGTTTCCCCACCCATTCAAATAAGCCAGAAGTGGTGCCATGGCAAAATAAGGAAGTCACTGCTTCTTTTAGGGATGGGCAAAGCTTTAGCATTTTGTCTCCCTACTCAGAGAAGGAGATTTTTCCCTCTTTTTTCTGATAAGAATTAAGAAACTACTCACATTGACCCGTGTATAAGACAATTCATATTTTGAGGGTATATGTGTGATTTTCTTTGACAAAAATATTTAGACTTATACAAGAATATATAGGGTATTCAATGTTACCTGTTAAGCAGAGCCCCATGTCAAATTGTAATTAACTACACAAAATGTAGCAGTTGGGAGTGGATGGAATGGAGTATGGCAGGGCTGTATACTCTCACCCTATTTATTCTATTTGTATGCAGAACACACCATGCAATATGTGGGGCTTGATGAATCCAAGGCTGGAGTTAAAATTGCTGGAAGAAACATTAACAACCTTAGATATGCAGATGATACTGCATGATGGCTGAAAGCAAGGAGGAGTTGAGGAGCCTTATAACCAAGGTGAAAGAAGAAAGTGCAAAAGCTGGGTTGCAGTTAAATTTTAGAAAAAATCAAAAGTGAGGTGTGCACTGGATTTGATGGTTTATCAGAATCACGCACATAAACCCGTCTGCACTCTTCTGTCAGGCTGAGGTTGCAAACTCACCAGCCTCATCCTGATGTAGGGACATGGCTTCCCCTTGCCTGTTGGCCATTCTGAGGCAGGCCGTATTACATTGAACAACAAATCTTTTTTCCAGTGTGCACCTTCAAAACAGGTGTGTATTACAATAGATGGGGCATTATACTTGAGTAAATACAGGTATCATGCATGGAAAATACTTGTTTTTTGCACGTTTTATATGCAGGATAATTCCTGTGTGACAATTTGTGATGGCCAAATACAGGAAGAATACTATGGAGGAATATTTCTTTTTCTTTTTCAAAAGCAAGAGATCTGTTTCCATTATTCATCCTTACACATGGGGCTAAAATAGTTGAGGATTTCCATTTCTATAGCTGAAGTTGCCAAAAACACTTACTGTATTTAATCATTTGGTCAGGTTAAGATATAATAATCACTATTACACTTTACAATAAAATAAAGTTGAGAAAGTAGGAAAAAGAAATGATGTGATGGCACGTCCAAGCCTTTGGGGAAACTATATTGTATGGCTTTACTTGCGGGCTATCTGATACCTTCTGTTAAGATTAAGACCCTTAGCAGAGAGAGGCACTTTGAGGCAAGGTGAAAAGATAACCAAATGAGTTTACTGAAACAAGATGAATAAAGGGTTAATTCCACCCGGGACTATCATAGGATAACTTAAAACAATACATTACAAGAGGAGAAGTTGCTGATTGCAGCCATCTTTCTGGCGTCTTTGAAAGTCTCTTTTGCCTCTGGTGCCAAAACGATGGTTATAAACTGCCTTAATCTTCTTTCCTGTGAAGCTTGGCTGGCCAAACGCTTCTGTTGTCCTTTGGACTGCTGGTATAAAATACTGCTAAATGCAGCACCATAAGAAAGTGCTAGGAATGCCTGTCTGGATTGCTAGACCTAAGATTCCAGACAATATCCAGGCCTCTAAGGCTCTACTTCAGAAAAGGGGAGGAGTCCAGCAAAGAGCTCTGTGGGGGAAATGGAACAAACCAACTGAGGCAGGCCTCCGAGGGGTGTTTTAAGCTCCACCCAGAAACTAATGCAAAGGAAGGTATCAGAAAGGCCTAGAAACATTGGGAACTGAAGCAAAGGAGGAGAAGGCAAAACCAAGAGTTCACAAATGAATAGCACCATTTAAAATCAAATTGAAAAAGTATACTTGACATGTTCAGTCATATATTATTTTAACCTGATTGCAATTATAATAAAAAGAATTTAACTTTCAGGTACAGCAAAAAAAAAACCAGATAAAGTGCAGGCAATCCATCTTTTGGGCAGATGTTGCAGGTATCTTCCTAAAAATATATCTTTCATTTACAGATGGAATCTTCTACACTTTGAAAATGGACCTGCTTGGTATTTTCCAAACAGCTGTCTACAACACAAAGAAGCCATCCTTCTCAATGCCAAAGTCATCAAGTGATTAACGCTATCTTTGGGAGAAATCCAGCAACAGTTCCCCTGAGTAACAGGCCTTGCTGATACTTTCACTTGATCAGTTAATTTTGTCATTCCCTGACATGTCACTGACAGCCCATTTCTTTTCACTGACATGAAGATACTTGCATTTCCTGTGGATGTGCACTCCCCATCACACAGCTGTACATTGCTGTTTGTTCAGTAGTCCATGTCAATTTCTCACTCATGTAAGGAGGATCTATTAAAGCGATAATGAAATTATATGAACTTTTTATATGAACTAGGATCTATTTATAACCTCTTCATAAATAGCTTTATCATGGCTGTTTTGAACAATTGTGGCCGGTAGCTTCCAAACTTTAAAAGAATTATCCAAAGTGCTGAACTCTGTCCTCAATGTACATTCAGCACCACAGAAAGCTTTTTAAAAGTTCAGGCCCATATTCAGAGTGGTTTAATTGCTCCACTGACATGAAAAGCACCAGCTGCCACTGGAACGCATTATGATGATGGTCGGTCATTAAAAACAAAGCAAAAGAAAGGAAAAATCCAAGTGAAGTTGTTCCACTCTTTGACTGTTAGGTTATTTAAACAGGTTATCAGGCTATAACTGGCGTAGAAGGATTTTTTAGGGTTAAAAAACAGTTTTAAAATTTTGCCAAATGTCAGGACAAAAAAAGACAAAAAAAGAATCCCGGATTGGTACTCAAAACTTATTATGTGCAAAATCCATATGTGAAAAGAATAGAAAATAGCATTTGTGGCCTTAGAAGAAGAGAACCTTTTTGAAACAAAGCCAAAAGGATGCCGGGCCTAGGTTCCATTCCCACTACTGAATTATCAGAGAACCATGGATTTATAAAACTGGAAGAGACTACATAAAGACCAGTCTGAGCCCATTTGCCATGCAGTAATACGCAATCCAAACACTCCTGATAGATGACCATTTAGTTTTTGCTTTAAAGTCTCCAAAAAAGGGGAGGCTCCACCACATCCGAGGCAGCATATTTCTCTGTCAGACAGTTCTTACATTCAGAAAGTTCTTCCTAACATTTAGGTGGACTCTCTTTTCCTGTAGTTTGAATCCATTTCTCAATGTCTGAGTCTTAGTTTAACTGCTACGGCAACATTCAATGGAATGCAGCAATTTCTAATGTAGAGAGGGGCAATTAAAATGCTCATCCAGAAAGCTCTAGTTTAGTGCCTCATCAGACTATCAATGGCAGGAACGTTTTCTAGGATGGAACCATAATAGTTAAAGTAGAATTACAGCATTCCCATTGCATAGCGTGAATAGATAGCAATTCTTTGCCAGGAAGAATTTTCCATTGTCTTCTTTGTTATACAGGAGATATGAAACACTAATCTCAAAAACACAAAAAACTACCAAGAAACTGGGGAAAATATTATAAGAGAACATCATTTCATGATGTTGTACATACCTTTTTCTTGGACATATTTTTACAGAGAGAACAAACCATGTGCTGCATAAGTCACTATACCCATGATAGTGAGCTCTAAAAAAAGTCATAACTACAGTGAATATGTAGTTAATGTATCTGGGAGTTTTTCAGAGATATTGGAAGAAAACCCACAACAGTATTCCATGCTGGTTCTCCATATAGAGAGATTGTTTTTATTCTTGTGTGTTTTGAAGTCATTTCTAACTTATGGAAAACCTTTGATGAGATTTTCTTGGCAAGATTTCCTCAGTGGAGCTTGCTTTGCTTTCTTCTGATGCCCAAGGTTACCAAGTGGGTTTCCACGGCTAAGGAGAAATTTGGACCCTGGTTTCCAGAGATGCAGTCCAGCACTGAAATTATTTTAGCACACTGAGTCTGAGTACATAGCGAGATATTGTTTTTCAAATAATCTGGGGTCGCAAGCTGAAAATCATTATTACTGTGAGAGAACTGCTTGTAAGACTATCTGCTTGAATACTAAAGTACCTTTGACCTTATAACACGTCTTGGTTTGGTTTTGAGAAACAGCATCCATTGGCTGCTTCATAGTGAGCAAAAGGTCTTGAACTGGTCCTTTGTTCACCATCAAAATGGTCAACTTGTTATAGTGTTCTCCAAGATAGAGTAGTCCACTCTGAAAACATCCCAAGAATCAAAGTGCTTTTTTCTTATGACTTATATAAACTGCATAAACATTAGATTTCCCATACCATAAATGTCTTAATATCATAGGAATGCATATTTTAAAAAAGAAAGAAACACTTGAGTCCCGAAACTAGTAGCAATTGCATTGCTCCTAATCTAATGAATAGAGACAACTACCCTTCTGTTTCTGAAAGCCAGCTCCACAGGAGAACTCACATTTGTCAAAAGCAATATATGATGTGTGAAATGCTCAAGGAACATGGTGGAGTGGCTCCTGGATATTGGTGGCAACAGATAATTTGAAACTCACCTGAAACTGCATATAAATCAGTTGTTTTAAAAATTACAGTTATAAAAGAGGAAAGTCACCTTTTAAAGTAGATAAGGTGATATCACCATGGGAAGCTTCATTCAAGTGAAAATTAATAAAATGCTAGTGATCAAACACAAATTCCAGTAAAACAAATGAAACCAACTTGGCAGGCTTGCGTAAATGGAAGCAGTCTGCAGCCATATATTTTCCAGATATTTCAGTTTTCACAATAGCGTCATATAGGCAGCAAAAAAGAAAGTGACTCTTCCTTGATAATTTACAATATATGGTCGCATTTAGCGGATCATGTTAATATAGGGCTTTTAAAAACGGTGTCCCATATTACAAGTGGGATCCAGTGAACCAGTAAAAAGAGAGATACAGTTGCTATACACGAGGCAGGAAAGAACTCTTACATTTGAGTGTGCATTTAAGAAGCAAGTAACCAATTTGTCTCAATTCATAAGAAGATTAAGCAGGTATATTTTAAAGAACCTCTCATGGAGCAATGTTTAATGGACATTCCTAGCAATTCCTAGCTTCCACATTAAGTTGGCACCAACACCAAATAACTATATTCCTATATTCTTTTGAAATCTTCTGTTATATGATGTATAAAATAAACATTTCCTTTCAGCAGTCAATTCACCATAGGAAGTGACTGTTACAGAATATATTTCTTCGTGCCAGACAAGTGTTTTGCCAAACAACTGTTAGAATGGCAGCTGCTTAAGGGACTTCAAGTCTGTGCATGGCTTTGGGATAATTCGGCTTTTTATAAAGATAGTCCCAGATGAATGTAATACACAGGTTTTCTTGACATGCCAAAGGCTTGAAAGACTAGCTATGGATATTTTTAGTCTATTAGTCTCTAACTAAAGTGTCATTTTCTTGAAAAATAATAGTGATTTAAATGTGACATGATTATCACTTAATATCCACTGATAATCAGAGATAATGAAAATCTGCAATGGCATTTATTGAGCTCATAAGGCTATTAGTGTTGTATAGTTACACTCCAGTAAATTCTGACTGGTTAAATATCATAAGGATTTGGGAATTATGCCCTAAATCCAGTTGTTAGTCTCAGACAGAGTTGGCCTAACAAATAAACAGAACTTACAAGCTGGCTCACAAAATTTCCAGTGGATTAAACGTGTTTACTCTGTTTTGGATATACAAATGGATTTAGCCCTGATCTGCTGCTCGTCTATATCATATCCAAACCTCAAGGACAAAATCCAGAATTTTGTTGGTGTTAGTTGATGGGACATTCTTCCCTTCCCAATCCTGAAGATTTTAATTGCACCAAAAGACTACTCTTGGGTTTTTGGAGAGATTACCCAGTCCTTAAAACTGATTTTATTCAGAAATTATATTCTTCATTTTTTGGTTCTGTGAGAGGAAAAAGCTTTCTCCAGAGGAAATAGCTGGTATGATCTTCAAATATGAAGAAATATGCAAATGTTGAAATATTCTTTTTAAAGCATGAAACCCTGCCACATGCACAATGGAGGACCTTCTTGCAGCAGCACCAGAAGCACTCCAAGTGGCCAGCCACTGGTCAAAGAACATTTTATCAACTACCAAACTCACAAATTTTGTGTTTTGTCTGTTTGTTTGCTTTGTTCTGTTAGAAATGTAATATAATTGACTGGTTGCCCTGACACGACAAATAAAAAGCTTCTTCCTATAGCCATAGCTGTTTCTTGCATTATTCTAGCAGCCTAGTGATTCCTGCCCATCAGGATAATATGAAAAACTCTAGCTACACAGCTTTTGCGACCAGTGGTAGGAGATATGCACACATAGCATGAATAAAACTCCTTCCATCTTCTGGCAACCATAAGAAACTCCTTCCATCTTCTGGCAATCATAAGAAACATCTCTACTCCAAACCATGGAAATATGCTGCAAAGTGTGCATGAATGTTTATTTTTAAAAGTTTCTTCTCTATTTATTAGCCACTCAAAACTTCCAAGGCAAATCTCATATCAAAAAGTCACATAAAAAATACCACAGGAGTGATATCATTATAATGAAAATGTAAACTAAACCATCAAATCGGCAACATGCAAAGAGCATAAAAGGATGGGACTATTTTTTAAAAAAAAATATTGCCACAGTTGAGAAACTGTATCCTTGGCACTTGGATACAGATGTTTTAACTTCTGCAGTGGACTACTTGCTGTATTTTGCAACAGCTGTAGTTCCAGACTTCTGCAACATCGCCTTGGGAAGTGTACTGGTTAGAAATTACAAGTACAACACTTCAATATGCTTCTGTTTTCTAATAAGGAACAGAACATACCAGTTTGGGTTCTGTATCAAATCTTTGAATGTTTGAATGTTGCCTGTCTCTGAAAATTACAGGCCTCGCATATCATGAAAGTGCTACAAAGTACAACAGATATTTTCAAAGGAACACCAATTGCTAAGCATAAGTTTCTTGCCTTGCCTCACATCTTTTGTTTTTATTTTCTCACTTCCTACATAGCAACTTTCATTTCCCATTTCAATTGCTAATAGAATACAGGAAGAGAGGCTTCATTATCACCTGCCTGTTTTTTCCATTTTTTATTTTAGTGCATCCAAGTCTTTTGACAAATATTTGTTTGTCCTGGAAATGCTTGTGTGACATAAAGAATTAACTCTGTGCTTCCTGAAGAGTACTTTAGTCATCCTATTACAATGTAAGAAGTTGTGTTGTTTAATATATACTTTCCAGGTTTGACCATTTAAATGGAAATGAGTATTTTAAAATGGGTATCTGGATTTGTTTTCAGTTATCCTCCCCCACTTTACCCCCCTGCCACCCAGTGAATAAAGTTGCCAGACAACTGCAAGGGATATAAAAGGCCAGAGGCCACAACTTTGTAAAATAAGACATTTCGAATTTGCAGTGTGGGTATTAAAGCTGAGAGCCTGGTTTTGCCAAATTTTTGGATTTCTCTGAGGGGCTTCGTCCAAGGGAAGACACCTGGCCTCAGTTGGACCCACATTACATTATCACCACCACCATCACCTCCCCACCCCTGCTTGCCTCATTTCCAGGCCAATAAATCTTGTATAAGTTAAAAATACACTTAATTTAAACCAATTTTCTGTGTCTAGTCTTGTCATTCCATGCTTGGCAATCAAAAGGCCACAACTTTATAAAATAACCAATTTGCAATGGGCAATGTGGACAGGACACAAAGCTGAAAGCCTGATCAAGTTAAATCTCTTGAAGTGAAAACTTCTGAGTTTACAGCTGAACCTTCAAGAAGTCTAATATGTCTCCATGGACCAACTATCTCATAGCTCTTGGCACTGGTTAGCACTCTTAAAGCCACTAGCATTTCAAACAAGGGTTCACTCCCCTCCAATGTAACCTTAAGCTAGATGGCAGTAAGAGATAAATGAACTTGGTCCCTTCAACAGCGGGTGTCATAAAAAGTTCAGCAGGGCAGCATATGATTAACTGGAGTGACTACACACTGCCAGATATTACTAAAGAAAACAAAGCAAACAATCTTACAAAGGCCAATGAGGACATCTCCTTAAGAAGGCTGGTACATGTCATGCTGCTGAGGTTACCAGTCAGCACTTTGATGTCCTTCTTTCTGCCTAGCATGTGAGAGAGGAAAGGCATCTCTGTTTGATCACCAGATGTGAGGTTATGGAAATGCATTCAACACATACATCAACTTCTTCCTTGGTTTATTTAAGAACAATTTGACAAGCTTTGTGTTTTTTAAATCTCTTCTATGAAAATTCAGTGGTTGGAATATTAACTAAAATGGGTCCTGCCCCTTCCTTCTCCCTTTGCTGCGTGGGACAAGACAGGAAAAAGCCTTCACAATTCTGAAGGAATTTAGACCAAGTTCTATCTCAGCTCCTGCTTTTAATAGAAAATGTCTTCCTGCTTATATGTGTCAGCATGTTGCCTGTGTCCTAGAGTGTATTTACTCTATCCATTTGATATCACTGTATCTAACATCCAATGGAATCCTGGGATTTGTAAATCAGTGAGTACTATTAGAGAGCTCTAGTCCTATAGTTGAGAGGAGTTCATGAAAGCTCTTTAGGAAAGAATTTCAAACCTATCACATAGCTACAAAATTTCCAGGATTCCCATAAGATGGAGCCGTAACAGTTGAAGTGGTATACACTAGCAACTGCATGTGTAGATATACTATCTGTGTAAGCAGCCACAAAGCATCTATTGCTCCTCTTGCTGATGAAAAAGGGATTGGAGAATCTCATATTTATGCCTTGATTCATTTGAAAGATACTGGCAGGTACCATGTATAGTCTGCATCCCTCTTATCTCTAGAAAACATTCCAAGTGCCTGGGGTGGATAGCATTGGTCTCCTATGGCTCAGGTGATAGGGTAGTAACAGGTTCCCAGGTGAAAAAGAGAGCTGATTTTGCCCTTTATGGATCACCTGTGAATCAGTAGAGATCTAGGAGGGCAACTCTATCAATACATTGATTTGGCGGTTTGTTCAGGTTGCTACCCAGATAGTGACAGATGTTGCTCAAGAAAGTATTGGGTTCTGCCTGGGACTTTCCCTTAGATCCTGCTCTGTTTTGTTGTTGTTGTTGTTGTTGTTGTATCAGGAGTGACCTGAGAAACTGCAAGTCACTTCTGGTGTGAGAGAATTGGCTGTCTGCAAACCCAGGGGATACCCGGATGCTTTGATGTTTTATCATCCTTGTGGGAGGCTTCTCTCATGTCCCTGAATGAAGAGCTGGAGCTCATAGAGGGAGCTCATCCGCCTCTCCCCGGATTCAAACCTGCGACCTGTCAATCTTCAGTCCTGCCGGCACAGGGGTTTAACCCACTGCGCCACTGGGGGCTCCTTACCATCCTGCTCTGGTGATAACCCTTAATTAGTTTAATAAGAATTGACAATCATGTTTTCAAAAGTTAAGGAATCCTGGCTTTTAACCAAGCTCAAATCTATTTCATTCTTACTATTGCTCTCAGAAAAGTTGTGCTTATTTTGTCCCTTTCTAAATTAATAAGTATGTAAATGTTAGATGAGATGTAAAAATGGAATTTCAGAAGCTAGTTCCATTGATGTTTGTCAAGTGTAGTTCTATACATATGTTTCCTCCACTATTACTCTTGCGAATGCATATTTGTGACAAACTGTTCCAATGAGGAAGGGTGTGTGATTCAATTCCACAGATTAAAATTCAATTACTTCTTTCTATTCCACACTGTAAATTATTATAGTTGTACTTTTGAGACCACTTATTCCAATGTACTCTCATTGACTAACTGTTGTCTGGTTCCAACAGCTAAATAAATCAGTGCATGAACCGCTGACCATTTTATACCTAAAGAAAATGTTTAAATGTTAGCACAGCAGCACACTTCATAATCTCTTTGGTCATTAACAGAAAAAAGTTTTAGTGTTGAATTGTGACTCTTGGAGACCAGGATTTGAATTCCTCCTCAGTCATGGAATCCCACTGGATGACTGTGGGGAAGTCACACACTCTCAGTCTCATAGGAAAACAAAGAAACAAATCCTTCTAAACAAATCCTGCCAAGAATCCCCTATGGTAGGTTTAACTTAGGGTACCATAATTCAGAAATGACTCACAAGCACACAGCCATAGTCATAATTAGGAAGCTCACTTCCATACTAAGTGGGGAATTTTAAAGAAATAATGTTTATCCATACCTTTTGTTCTCATGACTTGTTATAAGAAACACAATCTTGAAAGAGAACACTGAATATTAAAGAATTGTGGAACACGGAACATTTCCTGAATCTTATTGGAAACGATCTCATCAGACAGGGTACTTTTCGGTTGCATGCTCCTGTTCCTCTATAGTTTTACAACGGAGTCTGCCTGCTCCCATCCCATGACATAGAACTACTACTACTTCTAGTGGGGTTTCTCGTGTTGCATTGAAGTCAATGGGGAGAAGCCAGGCAGAAGAAACTTCTCCTGCCCATGGTGGGATGGGGCAGGGTGGAGGCCAGGCAACATGGAGCATGGTTTCCCCTGCCCCCCACAGGGCACCACCATATTCACCACAAAGTGTGATGATTCTGGTGGCCCATCTAATGAGGTCATTCAAGTATTGAATGAGGAATCACCATGTAGGGTAATCCCATGCATTTACTTGGTCTATGGTAGCTGAAATTAAACCATAGGAGTCAGGCCAAAAAATTCATTTAACAGCAAAATTCATTAATTTAACAAGAACATAAAATATATTTAACAAAGCAAAATATTTAGCATAATTAAGTATTAAATTAAAATGTTTATCAAAACTTAATAAAACTTAAACAGAGGTTAAAAAGCCTCCTAGTTCCAACAGACCTCACTACCTCTGAGGATGCTTGCCATAGATGCAGGTGAAACATCTGGAGAGAATGTCTCTAGAACATGGCCATGCAGCCAGAAAAAACCTACAACAACCCAGTGATTCTGGCCATGAAAGCCTTTGACAATACATTAAAAAGCATCTTTCAGGGGTGCTATAGGGCCCTTCTACACAGGGACTTGCAGCTCCTACAAGCCCCAGCCAACTTGGCCAACTATCAGGATACTGGAAGATGAAGGTCAAATTGCCTGGAGGATCAAAAGTTGGGAATCAGTGCTCTAGACCTTAAATGACTATAGAAATTCCAAGTACCTCATATCCTCCAGCTGTCGTTGTTGGCAGAGGCAGTCCATCCAATTTCCATGCCATTCCAATTCCTCAGCTTCTTTTAAAATGTCCACATTTCATTCTCATGTTCTCACTTTCCACCTATGTCTATGCTTATTTAATTGCCACACAAACTGCAAAGTAGTTCACACTCATCTAATTCCAAATGGGCAATGATAGGAGGATGTGGAGTCTTGCATTTCCTATTAGGTTCATTTAGTAGGGCTGGTCAATTCGTTTCGTTAATTCGTAATTCGTTAAAAAATTTGTTAATTTTTGAATTACGAAACGATTACAAAACTTTTTTTTTTAACCTGGAAGTGTTTTTAAATATCGAAACGGCAGGCGCCAAAAATTTTTGTATTTCCGTCCATTTCGGAAATACGTAAAATGGCCGCCTGCCGATGCTTGCTGGGAGCTCTCCTCTCTCGGCGCCGGCTGAGCAAGCGAGCGAGAGGGCGAGCGAGAGGGGCGAGCGAGCGAGCGGCGAGCGAGCGGCGAGCGAGAGGGCCCGCCAGAGTGAGTGCCTGCCTTCCCTCCTTAATAATAATTTTAATTTCTCCTCCCTATTCTACTAAATTAATAATTAAATTTAAAAAATATTTAAAAATATTGAAAAAAAAGGGTGCCATCTTTACAAAATGTTTTGTAAATATTTACGAAATTTCGTAAATACCGAACTTTTTTTTTGGAAAATTTTGTAATTATTTTAAATATCGAAACAAAAAAAAACCCCAATTACAAATCGATTTTAGAAACAAATTTTTGCGTTGTTACCCAGGCCTATCATTTAGGTGTGTGTGTTTGTTGGAGTTTATGATTAGAGCAATAAGTAACAAATGGAATGGAGTTAAATCATTACAGACAAAAGAAACAGAGGAAATAATTAGGAACATGAATAAAATAAAATAAAATAAAAATATAAAGGTGTGTGTGTTTGTTGTTTTTCCCCACAGTTTCTTTGCTTAAAATAGTAACTCTGCATGCCCTTCCTGATGGATAAGTCTTGTTGCCAACCACAATGTATTGACCACACTCTAATATTGCCAGGCCACATGTTTCCGGCCCCCAAATGCCCTAGAGAAAGAGCTGTGGCCTTTAAATTGGGATTAAATTGGTACATAGTTATATTTTTGTTCATACAAAAATACAAGAATATTCTTATAAAGAAAAAGACTTCATCAAACATTTCCATTTTCAACAAATTGTAAGAATGATTTATATGAAGTATTTGATCAAAATCATCATTAGTTTCTTCCAAAATATAATTGTGCATGCGCTATGTTTCTTTGGTACTAGTAGCAGCATCACAGTATTTCATAATGACCTTTGATTCCAGTGCTTTTTGTCCCAGTGGACTTGCTATTATATGGAGTGATGTTATAAAATAAATGTGTAAAAATGCATGCTAGCATCCAATCACTTGCTTGTGTTCTTTTACCATTCATCTTTGTTAGTCTAATTTGTGTGTGGTGTGTCTCAATGGGGACTTGGAGCTGTTTTCATTAACTCTCACTGAAAGTGATTTGTTTTGTTTTAAATTCTATTTGGCTTCATTATCTGTTGCACGTTTCAAGAATGCTGGGCCAACTTAGAGTATGTACAAGTAGACAAGTAAAAAAAGGGAAAGGGGATAGTATGAAGAAGGAATTTAACAGCAACTTTAAACATGATTGATTTATTTTACAACAAGCTTGTGTGAATTTCAATTAACTTCAGATCCATTTCTTCAGGCCTACTTCACTTCACTGAACTGGGAAAGGCATGCTGTGGATTATGGAGGCAAAGATCAGCAAATGCATAAATTGCATTCTACAATTTATAATGGGAAATTCCAACTTTGCTTATGGAATTCAGCCACACTTAAGATGTATTCCCCATAGTAACCTACAGATGTGAGAGCAGGACCATAAGGAAGACTGAGCAAAGGAATATAGATGCTTTTGAATTGTGGTGCTGGAGGAAAATTCTGAGAGTGCCTTGGTCCATGAGAAGATCCAACCAGTCCATACTTCAGGAAATAAAGCCCAACTGCTCATTGGAGGGAAGGATATTAGAGGCAAAGATTAAGTACTTTGGCCATGTAATGAGAAGAAAGGAAAGCTTAGAGAAGACAATGATGCTGGGGAAAAAGGAGGAGGGGCAGACCAGGGGCAAGATGGATTGATGGTATCCTTGAAGTGATTGGCTTTACTCTGGAGGAGCTGGGTGTGATGACAGGCGACAGGGAACTCTGGCGTGGGCTGGTCCATGAGGTCACGAAGAGTCAGAAGTGACTGAATGAATAAACAACAACAACAAGATGCATTCTTCTGGATTACATCAAAAATCTATCTAATCTAACACGACACAATACCTACCTAGATCATTCCAGGAAACCCATTCATTTGTAATCCACCCTGAGGCTATAAATGTTTTAATTAATAAATCACTAAACAAGTAGGCTATAAGGACAGAAGTCCACACTGATTCCTTCCTCACTTTAAGGGCTAGCATGGTTTATTTATTTATTTACTACATTTATATACCACTTTTCTCACCTCTGGGGAGACTCAAAGTGGTGTACATCAAATAATGGCAAGATTCAATGCCAATATACATACAAAGCAACAGTGACATATTAACAACTACTGAAAGATCTTTTTTTAAAAAAAAAAGTCCAGTCCTACTTGGTCTTCATAACAGTGTTGTAGTGAATCCCTTGAGTTAATTATGCATAATGTAACAAAAATATTATCTGTTTTGACGCTATCGCTCAACTTTTTGATTGCTCCAAGGCCTTTTTTCAACATTTCTCAATTATAGCTCTTTGATAGCACTTAAGGAGCATTGACTCCATCTTACAGATTCCTGGCATTTGTTGTTCAGTGAGGTATGGGATCCTGGGATGTGTTTGGTGAACCTTGCTGGACTGCAATTTTCAGGATTCAGCAGGATGTAGCCATGGCAATTGTAATGCCGCTACTGTGGAGTGTAAAAGAGAACTCCAGCTTTTATGAAGCCTGACTTCTTGAGTGAGAGAATTCTATTTCTGTTTTGTTTTTTTTTAACAGCATACTAACAAGTAATCAACACTGGCTTTTGCTGAAAAGGAAGGTGTCTCTTAGTCTTGTCATTATTTTAGTTGGTTGCTGTTTGCTGTTGTATTCTACCTCGATGATAGCTTATTTGAAGTGAGAAGTCCAGAGCAGGCCAAAACAAATGTATATGGCAATATGATCAGATTTAAAACAAAAGGATGACATTTTCCATTCATTTTTGCTCTCTCTTGCATGGAATTACATGGCACACTTGCATGTCAAGGAGCGGGATCAAATCAAGTCCTCCTCCTGGACAGAGAAAATTGTGATTAATTACATCTCATTTTTCTACTCCCTATTCAAATAATGTTTCTTGTATGAATGATGAAGTAATCAGAGATGTTAATATCTGTCTGCATCCTAGTATGATAGAGTTGAGATACAGGATGAAATCCAACAGCTTTTCCTGTTTCTTTTATTGCACAGGCAATCCCTGAGTTACAAATATCCGAGATACAAATGACTCATAATTAAGAACGGGAGTGAAACAACAGAAAGTGAGAGAAATCTATCCCTCAGAAGGGAAAATCACTCCTGAAAGTTATGATGTAGAAAAGGTGTCTTCACTGAAGCTTTATCACCAATCCTTGTTTCCACAGCAAGCCATTTTTTTCAAATTCCAATTATCAGAGAGACAGAACGTGAGGTGAAATCTTTTCAACAGGGGCACAGACAGCAAAACAAACACCACAGAGGTGTTAACCCTTCCTTATGCTATCCAAAGCTTGCACACACATACACAGCATTACACTTAAAAATGTACCAGTTCTGATTTACAAACAAATTCAACTTAAGAACAAACCTACAGAACATGTCTTATTCATAACTTGGTGGCTGCCTGTATATTCCTTCTATTTATTTAACATTTTATTTTTCTCTGGGTTTTGAATTTACTCCTTTCTTCCTTCCTCTTCTTTTTCCTCTCTTGATTCTCCTTCATCTTTCTTTTCATTTTTATCCACACTCCATAATTAGGAATTTCTCAAACATATAGCTGTATGTCTAAATTAAGTATCTGACCTATTATCCAGAAAGGGGGATGAATCAGCTCTATGTTCACTAAATAACATAAAAATTTATTCAGACTAATACAAGCCAAAGCCACTTAATGAATCTTGGAACTGCATTAACCAAAGTTAATGAGAATCCTGAGTGAACTGTAACTTTGGCTGTTCGTAGGCTCAGGAGGGCCAAGGACATGCAATGGCACTTAGTGCTCCCCCTTCTGTGGGCACGACATGGGTATTTCTGGTTGCTCATGGCTTGGGGTGAAGCTAGCTGGAGAAGGGAGGGGGGAGGAGGTGTTTACTCTTCTCCCCCCTCCCCTCCTGTGTCACTCTTGCCCCCCAGTCAATGTCATTCCAGATGAAGAGCAACTGACACTAGCCATGTTGTGCCAGCTGGCCACCATGATGACAAAAGGATGAATACAGTAAGGGTGGCCATTCAATGGCGCCAAAATTCCCTCCCAACAATCAGGGACCTGTCAGTCTAAACCATTCCAGGGCTGATTCAGAATTTGCCACTCCAGATCTGCCCCAGAATAAAGGATCCATGGAGATCTGCTCTTAATTTTAAGTTAAATGGCACATCTTTGAACTGAATTAGCAAATTAATTTTCTGAAGTACAGTAGGCCTTTTGCATTGATAGCTTTGATGTCCATGCATTCAACCATCCATGGCTTGAAAAGATTGATTTCCCTCCCCAAAAGGCATTTTATATAAGGAACGGTATTTTACTATGGCATTTATATAATGGGATTTGAGCATTGATTGATTTTGGTATCCACAGAGGGAACATGGAAAAAAACACCACTGGATACCAAGGGCTAACTGACTGTATTTATTTAGGGAACACAATGTAGATCATTTTAGCATGTATTCATGTTTGTCACACATATCCAGGAAAACCACACACAGATGTTCTGCATTGGCATTAGACATGACATTTGTGCAATCTGAACAAAATACACGACATTTTCAAATTTGTATCACAAATCAGTTCTGAACATGAGCCAGGAGCAGTTCCAAACAGTGTCCTGGGAAACATACAGCAAATAAAATCAGTGTTCACCAATACCATTGCATTCCATAATAATTTTACCTATTTTATTCATCTTTCTAATAAAGAACCCCAAATATCCAGCTAATTACAATAGTGAAAACATGGGATTTATTGATTCCAGCTAATGGGTTTGACCTTAAATTTTATATAGCCATCTATAATTGAATTTCTAATTGGCAACACTTTACTAAACTTTTTCAAAGAAAAATTAATGACATCCAGTAAATGATTTTTCTCCCCTCACCCCTTTTTCCAGAAACCAAAAGGGAGTTCATACTCTTCCATGAATGGATGGGAAGTGAGAACCCATAATTTTATGCATTATTTTATAAATAAAAAAATATTTTTAAAACCCACTATTTATTAAATAGTAAAGACAAAGGATTAAACCAAAACTAATGTTACTAGGTTACTTGGTTCTATATTCTCAGGTTGGTTTAAACAATAAAGGATGAAGTCAAAGCTTTGTAAGAATGTAGTGAAACAATTTCAATTATAGTACATGAGAAGCAAGGCAGAGATTGGGGGAGATAAACGGTTATTTTATGATCCAATATTGGTTTATGCTCTGATTAGACACTATCTGAACTACCGCAATCCTTTTCTAATCTGTTTCTGTTATCATCCCACTCTCTTTACCTCTCATATTATCCACCTCTTAAATGTTCATATCATTCCAATTCAACCTTATCACACTGAGAAATTTCCCCATCGTAGGACAGGACACTTCACCCTCTTTTCAAGCATGGAGAAGCACGGAGCTTATCACATGACATAAAACCACTTCCAGGGTTGGAAAGAGGCAGAAATGTCCTGAAAGTAGGGGACTCTGAATCGTGTTTAGAGCTCCTACCTCCTATTGCACTTTACTCCTATGGCTTCAGCTGAAAAGCAGGTGAGATGAGACACATCAAAGTTTTCCCATCCTGTTTCATTGCCCACCCCTGTCAGTCACATTTATCATATGGGGTTTGGGGCAAAGCAATTTTATTCCATGGAAAGAAGTGGTTTTAAACTGGAGCACTGTCTCTTGTATCATATGGGGTTGGAGAAGGGAAATTGTATCCCATGGAAAGATGAGATTTTAAACTGGTGTTAGTCTCCTTTAATCAGAGGCGGCCCTAGGTAATTTTCAATGGTAAGCAAACAGTATTTTGGCGCCCCACTCACCCAAAACCAATCGCACTATATATATATATATATATATATATATATATATATATATATGGGGGCATGGACAAATTTTGGCCCTCCAGGTATTTGGGACTTCCTACTGGCTGTTTGGAATTGTGGGAATTGAAGTCCAAAACACATGGAAGGCTGAAGTTGGCCTATGCCATCCATACATACACACACTAGCCATCCCCTGCCACACGTTGCTGTGATCCAGTCTAGTGATCTTGAAAAGAAAGTAATAAGAAAGTTGGTTTCTAATATATGTAATTTCTTAATGCTTGTGGGTAAATAGTATTTCTTGTTGTTTCTTTGTCAGTGTTGATGTAGTTCCAACAAAAAATACTGGAGGAATTTGGGGAAAATAGACTCTGATACAGGAGGGGTTTTGGGGAAGCATGTACAATAATTTAGATTTGCAGTACCTTCAGTCGCTTCCGTTCATGAAGAGGCCTCCTTGCTGCCCTGAGAGGGGTGATGGCACAGCTGCCTGGAGAGGTACTTGCAATGCTGCCCCTCTTCACACAGGAGAAGAGGCCCTGTGCTCCATTGGCTCCTGGGTATGCGCTTTACATTCTCTTCCCCCACATGCTTTGCAACTACGGGAGAGGGACACGCATTGCCAGGCGCACGGAGAAAGAGCCCTCATGCAGGGAGCATGCTCTCCCTCCATCCTTCCCTCACAAGTGTGCACGTTGTCCTCTTCTCCTCCTCCTTGCAGGCCAAGGGAGACAACAACGCCAGTGTGCATCCTTCTGCCAGCGTTAGGAAGTGCATGGAAGAGGGCAATGCAGGGCGCACATTTCCTAATGCCGGGAGAGGGATGCGCAGCGGCGTTGCCGGGCACGTGGGAAAAGAGGCCTCGTGCATGCCTCTTTTGTGTTTTATCTTGGGTGTTGTCTTTGAAATGTGTCATTGTGTACGTAAACAGCTATCCCATGATCCCAAACATTTTATTTATTTATTTACAGTATTTGTATACCACTTTTCTCACCCTCAAGGGGACTCATGTGGTTTACACACTTCTAGCTCAAAGCACTTTGGATCAGGGATACTCAACCTATATTACATTACAAACTGCTAGACCGGCTGTTAGGCATTGTGGGAGTTGAAGTCCGAAACACCTGGAGGGCTGAAGTTTGCTCTTGCGTGTGCTTGACCCAGAAGCAGATGAAGAGCCCTCCCTCCATCCAACTGCCACTGCTTTGGCCTTGGAGAAACATGTGGCATGTGAAGCTATGGAGCCCTTCCAGACAGGCCCTATATCCCTGGATCTGATCCCAGGTTTTCAGCTTTAAACTGGATCATATGAGTCCACACTGCCAGATAATCCAGGATAAACAGAAAACCTGCAATCACATCCTGGGATATAGGGCCTGTCTGGACAGGCCCTTCATCCCTTCCCACACTGGCATCCCTTTGCCTTTGTGTCATGTCTTAATTAAATTATACACCTAAGGGCAGGGGAGCATTTTGTTGTTGCTTTACTCGTACAGTGACAGTGTTACACAGTTGGTGTTCTGCAACCACTGCTTCAACCATCCATGGTTTGAAAACATTTTTTAAAAAATCCCAAAGCAGTCTGATTTTGCCACTCTGTACTGTGGAAATATAAATATAGAGCTCCATAGTGTCTCATCCACCAGTAGTTGGGATTGAGCCCTGGAACTGATGGAAGGATAAGTGGAAGGACAAGGGTTAGCAACCCAAAAGACACTGCTGCAAAATGTAATTGCTAAAATACCAAAGTCAAAATATTATTCAAATTTAAACTATTCGGCCAGCAATGGAAAGGAATCACACAGGATCATATTTTTGCAGTCCATAAAGTGTGTTGATGACAAATCAGATAAAGGAATACTGGGGAAATTAATATAAAGCAGTGTGTATAAAGGGACATTACATTTGGTAATCTAATGCAGGCTTTAAAAGGTTTTAAAGATCAAGTCAGGGTCTGCTGCAGTTTTTAGTTTTGGATATGTTTTTATGGATTTTAACTGAATTTTTAAAATACCAATGATATTTAATTCAATTTTAATGTTTGCATATTTGTGGATTTTAAACTGTACTGAAATGTTTTTAATGTAAGTCAACTTGAGTCTTCTTGGGGAGAGAACAAGCAGGGCATAAATAAACATAATAATGTGTTGTGGAAGGCTTTCAGGGCCAGAATCACTGAGTTGCTATGAGTTTTCTGGGCTGTATGGCCATGTTCCAGAAGCATTCTCTCCTGACATTTTCCCCACATCTATGGCAGGCAACCTCAGAGGAACAAAATCTGGCTACCAGTACCCTCTAAAATCAGAACAGTAAATAAAGAGCAACACTAAAAAAAGGAGAATTCCTGACATGAAGCAATCAGGGCCAGTTAACAGCTCCCAACAAAGGATTCCTGGGCAGCAACTAGCTCGGCTTCGAAGCTGCAAGGCCATTAAATGCTCATCAAGATGACCAATCGCAACATTCACACTTACCTCAAGCAGACATGAGTTCTTTTTCCCACCCTGGACATTCCACAGATATATAAACCCCACTTGCCTAGTTACAAACAGACCTCACAGCCTCTTGAGGATGCCTGCCATAGATGTGGGTGAAACGTCAGGTGAGAATGCTTCACCAAGCACCAAAGAGCATTCTGAGCTCCACCAATAATAGAATTGAACCAAACTTGGCATACAGGACTTCCATGACTAACAGAAATACTGGAGAAAGGTTTGGGAAAAATAGACCCTGACATTTGGGAATTGCAGTTTACCAAGCACCAAAAAACATTCTGAGCTCCATCAACAATAGAATTGAACCAAACTTGGCATACAGGACTTCCATGAGCAAATACTGGAGGGGTTTTGGGGAGGCATGTATAAAAGATTACATTTGCAGTACCTTCAATCCCTTCCGTTTTTTGAAGAGGCCTCCTTGCTGCTCTGAGAGGGGTCCAGGCACAGCTGACTGCGGAGGCCTGGGAGAAGAGGCCCTGTGCTCTTCCAGAGTAGGGAGAAGGGGAGTGTGAGTGAGAGGCAGGGAAGGAAAGGAAAAGAGAAAGAAAGAGCCTGGCTGCGTGCCTCCTTGCACGTGGAGAACTTCCCTCTCGCCTAGTGGGCGGGGCCTGCACTTCTCCATTAGAAGGCTGTGCCTCCGCCCCTCAATCCTCTCTCTCTCTCTTTCCCAGGACCCTCCGTGCTTGTCTCTTTCTCCTGCACGTGTGGCGAGGCCTCCAGGTTCCTTGCGGCTGCCTTCCCTTCCTGGCTGGAGGGCCCAAGAAGAGCAAGTGGGAGAAGAGGCCTTGGGAGCATGCATACAGGAAGGGAAGGCAGCCCCATGGCGCCAGGAGGCCTCGACACACGTGCAGGAGAGTCAAGCACGGAGGGCGGGGGGGGGGGGGGCAGGCACAGCCTGCTAATGGAGAAGCGCAGGCCCTGCCCACTAGGTGAGAGGGAAGCCCTTCAGGTGCAAGGAGGCACGCAGCTAGGCTCTTTCTCTCCTCTCTTCCCTTTCCTTCCCTGGCTCTCTCTTACACGCACACTTCCAGTAGCTTCTGCTTCTGTGTGGCGCTGTTGAGGGCGCATGGGGCCTGCAGGAGGAGGCGTGGCCTACGGAAACTCCGGTGCCCGGCTGGCAGAACAGCGCCGAGTGGCGCCACCCGCAAATGCTTACTTTGCCTAACGGTTCAGCCGGCCCTGGTCGAGGGACATTTACAGAGGTCCCTCTGCGCCCCTGGGAAAAAAAAGTGTTCCGCGACCGCTTACTTGGCGTAATGGACGAGCCGCCCCTGCCTTTAATGTAAGGGGCTTTGGACAAGGCAAGGGATCTCTTGGCTTTCGGATATTGTACGTAGTTTCCCCTGATTTTTTAGAACAATTATACTGACCATGTGATGAATGCAAGATGATTGCATTGCCAGCTCTTAGGTTTCCATGTATGAGTGTGATGGAGAGCCACAACAGCTGACATTCTAGAGGGGAAATTCTCTACACTAAAAGGATGGTCACTAGTGCTTTCCCATCTCAAAGTGATGAGGTCCAAAGTCTCTTAATATATTAAATGACTCTACATTCTCTGCATTA
Source organism: Anolis sagrei (assembly GCF_037176765.1). Lineage (NCBI taxonomy): Eukaryota > Metazoa > Chordata > Lepidosauria > Squamata > Anolidae > Anolis > Anolis sagrei. Next base: position 93,065,765 of record NC_090022.1, on the reverse strand, counting down.
CCTTCTATGCCTGCAACTGTCTCCCACCAAATGTAAAGGTATCAAGTGATTTCGATTTGAAATTTTAAGGGTTTTGAAAAAATAATCGGAGCATATGGAACAAGACGATGAGATGGCTCCTCTATCCATATTGCCACTTTCTATAGACAGTCTGATTACTAATTCTTTTTTAGATAGATAGATAGATGATAGATAGACAGACAGAAAGAAAGAAGTTTTCTAGACAACTATAAGGACCTCATCACATTGACCAAATAAAGTGTTTCCAGCCTGCTTTGGGGTTGGAGGCCCCATCCCCAAATGCAGTGGAAGTGTCCTTGGATGCTTCCGTCCAAACATGGAAGCCTTCTTGTGTTGTGCTGGGAGCCAGCACACTTCTGCCCTGGTTAGGAGATGCTTCCCCCATGTGATGGGGGAAGTGTCACTGCGCCTGCCATTTCACCATGTTTGCTGGCGAAACAACATGTGATAAAGTGATAAGTAATTAGTAAGTGGAACTTGATGATGGTGGTGGTGATTATTATGGTTGTGATTGTGATGTTTGTGCAGTATCTGTGTTTATTCTTCAGATTTTTAAAAATGGTGTGTGTCTTTTTATTGTATGGTATGTGAATACTTTTCTATAACAGAAATTAATATATTAGGGATATTAGGAATTTAATATGAAAACCCTTAGCCTGCATTCCTGGACCTAGTTAAAGCACACTTAAAATTCTATTGATTTTAGTTGGCTATAAACTTGTTTAACTGAGCATGCCATGATTAAGAAATAGATTACACGTTTCTTAAACACATCAAAGTGATAGGCAATAATATGTACTCTCCTTTTAGTGCTGTAGTAATGAAAAATAAACTACATTAAGTGTTCTTCATCAATCAAATGAATATGCTGAGGAGTGGGTGACAGATGTAGGAACACACACACACACATTTACACTTATCTTCAGGCACGTTTTCCTTTGAAATGATATATATCAGACAGACATTTGTAAACTTTAAATAATTTGATTTGACAATTTTGGCTTTCTTCAGCCTTAATAACTTCATAATCTATCAATCATTTTTGACAATTTCAGCAAAGAAATTGGATGACTGCATTTAGTAGGACTTGATAACAAGAGAGAGCTCTGCATTTCTACCTTCTCATTGCTTGTTGTGGCACCTGTGATACTCTGGCACTATAATGACTCTATTTATCACAGCTATCAAAATATTAAAAGCACTCCAAGTACATTTATTGATGTATTTCATAATGTGGGGGGAAAGATAATAAGCATTTGACAATATACATATTCAGAAGACATTTCTCACATTTTTTTCATATGTATGCATTTCGGTGCTTACTGACCAAACATGTTTACACTTGGGTCTTTTCCAATAGTGCACAAATGCATAATCCAATCAAATGTGGGTGGTGATTTGAAAGAAACTTGAACTTCATAGGGTTTATTGGTAAGAATTCTTGCAGAGGATTATAACCTTAAATTATTAAAACAATATTCTTACTTTTAACATTTTCTTTGGTTACAGTTCATTTATTATATACATATTAGTTGTTACTCTTGTGTTTCTCAAGAGTTGGAAGAAAAAGAATTTTTATAGGTAGCAAGATCTATTGGATTACGAGTTTGCAGTCTAGGATTCAAATCCCCTCTTGCCTTTTGAAACCCACAGGATGACCTTGGGCAAATCACACTCTTTCAGCCTCAGATGAAGGCAAAGGCAAACACCTTTTGAACAAATCCTGGCAAGAAAATCCATGATAGATTGGTCTTAAAGTCACCATACATCAGAAATGACTTGAAGTCACATGACAACAACAGTTTCCCCAAAGAGGCAAGCAACTGAAGGAAAACATATGCTGCTTAAAGAGTCGCTACAGATCTACCAAATCAAACTACGTGTCAGCAGTGAGTAGTTTAAACTGCTCTTAAATTTTAATGCAATCACCTATTTAACTTGTTTTTTAACATTTGTATCAAACATTGTTTTAATTTTTTATTCTCACACTTTTAGACACTTTACAGCCTATACTGGGAGAAAAATAGGGTATAAAACAAAGAAAGAAAGAAAGAAAGAAAATAATCCCATTTACAACCATGCCTTCAGTAAACATGCAGTCTACAAGACACTTTGATAAATTACTACTGTCAGCACTGAACTATAGAAATGTGATCTCCAAGTTCTACGTTTTACTTATTTACATATAGCAACTTTATGGGTACTAAGCATGAATGAGAAAGGGACTCATCAATGGAAATTAGTGAAAGTGTCTGGTGTACATAATTGCTGAAACCTCCTTTTGGATATATTTACCTTGCAGTCCAGGAACATTCATTCAATGTTTCCACAGATGCTAACTTAGGACCTCATCAGATGCAGTGAGAGAGGTGTGTTCTCCTTGCTTCCCTCTGCTGCCGTAATGGAGTTCCTCGGAGCTCATCACATGATGCAAGGCAACTTCCTGTGGGGCTACATGAGGCTCTGTGTTGGCAGCATTGCTGAGTCATTGATCAAGGCAAAAGGAGCCAAAGAGGAAGTAGGGACAGATGGGGAAACATCACGAGAAGGCAGAGGATGGTAGGAAACAGAGTGTTATGGTTTCCTACACTGCTCCACAATTTCCCCCACTGTCCCCTGCTTTACCCTTGGCCATCTGATAAGATCTTTACTATTTTTTTCTAGAAACATTTCAATAACAATTTAATTGGCCACTGCTGTGAGTCATAGTGCCTCTGAGCAGTTGTGGTAGTCAGGTCCACTTGTACAATTGTTTTCTCTTAAATTAGTGCAATCACTAACCATACTGTCCTTTGTGATCCAGAGATTTGGGTCTATTATAATTATTCTGCAATAGCAATTGACCCTTGCAACATAAATAACTTATTGCTTTTATGTGTATTACATATCATCTTGTATTGACAGCATATAAGGAAATATCCTCAAATTTGTTTTAAATATGGAATGCATCAGTGGAACCTGGTGCTTATAGTAAAGATGTCCTTTAAATTGAGACTATTGAGTAAAACAATCACGGTTGACAACCTTTATGATAATAGTTACCTTTGACTGAATATATCAATAAAATATAGTAAAATAGACAAAATGCCACTTTGAGTCCTGTACAAATATCTTTCTGTGTTATTTAACAATTAATTATCTTAATATTTTCTGTAATTTCTTTTCTCACAATGTCTTTGATGATGGTAAAGTGATGTCACCTAGTGCCCTAAGCTGGAAAAAAAACTGAGATATAAATGCAATGCAATGAAAGGTTGTGTTTAAAATTCCTTTCCATTCTCCTCTACCCAGGCATGTAGCCTGGGGGGGGGGGGGGTGCTTGAGGGGCTTCACCCCCCCCTCCCTGAAATTCTCTGGGTGGTCTGCGAGAAGGCCTTACTGGTACATTATTTAAACTGTTATGTTTATTCATATCATGATCTGATCACCATGCTCAATATATCTCATATGCATGGGGGTATTGGGATAACGATACAAAAGGTTTGCTAGGGTACATCCTCCCCCCCCCCCCCCCCGCGCAAAAAGAAATCAAAATCCTGGCTACGGGCCTGCCTCTACCAATTGCAAACCTTTGTCTCTGGAGCACAATAATAAGTGCTAGCATCTGGGCAAGGAGAGAGGAAATTGTCACAGAAGTCTGAAGTCTTGAAACAGGATGCTTTCTTTCATATAATATGATATAATATGATTTCATATCAAAGCTATTATTTTGAAGGTAAAGGTACTTATACATCCCTATACTCCTATATCTCCTAAAGAAGCCACCTGGCACAGCAAATTGAGCCTTGGGGTAAGCCGGAGTTGCAATGTATCAGGTGTAAACCAGTTTGCCACCAGCAGTACATGTCATGTGCCCTTCACATACACCTTATTCCTAAGTGTAGATAATAATATTAATAATGATAATAATAAAACTTTATTTATCTCCCTGAGGGGACTTAGGTAAAACATTGCACTTGCATACTGAATATTCATAAAGTATCATTAAAAACAAAACATCATACTTATAATGACACACCTATGCAAATTAAAAGTCAGTTTAGCACTATTTCCATCGGGCAATATTTATTTATATGCATTTATATCTTGTCCTTCTCACCCCAGCAGGGGGACTCAGAGCAGATCACTCACAATATTCATATGAGTGAGCGTATCAGCTGTTCAGCATATGTTATAATAATAAATGTACTATCCAGAGAAAATCTCAGCTTCCCCAATTTTTTGAGTGATAACACAGATATATACATACATATTTGTTACTTTCCAGGATACATTTATGATACAGGTGTAATAAAAAAACTTTATATCTCTCCAGCAGTGACATGTTTTAATTTCCCATTGATCTCAAACAAAGACAAAATTACATAGGTGGATTGAGCCGGAGTGAGCCTGGCTTAGGAGAGCCGACCATCTGAAAGCGCCGGATCATCTGGAGCCCAGCGGTTCCCCTTTTGATTCCTCACTCAGCTGTGGCTCACCATCAGTGATATCGCCATCTCAGGGCTACTAGGCCATTGTTGGTTGGCAGGAATCTTAACATAACTGCTGTTACGAGATTTGCCATCAGCCGCCACTATTGTACTGTATTGAATTGTCACCTACCATGTTATCGCCTCTAATTCCGGAAAGAATCATTAACTAATCTCATTATCAGACTCTGTACCCATTGTAGCAATCCTTACCAACATTCCCTTTAAAATCCCATAGTCCTTGCAATCTGTGGATTCCCATAAGATCTACATCCTCCTGCCCTGGAACCAATTATACATCCGCACTTTAAATTCCTTGCACTTTAATCCCATTAACCCTCTACCACAGCAGTTTAGCTTATCAACTACGTGATAGTTCCCAGTGCACTTTAATAACTTTAGCAACTAGCACTTTAATACCTGCTGGCACTTTAAATTTTAGGGACTTGTACCAATGCAGTACCAACGCTGCCACTCATGTCGATTCTCATTCCTTGGTACCTTTTAACAGTACTGTTGGTGGATTGGGAGGGAGACAGGGGGTGGAGCAGGTGGGAAGATCCCAAAAATAGCAATGCAGGGGTGGGAAAGGATTGGAGGGGAGTAGGGTGGCAAGAGGGAAAATCAACAGAGCAAATAACCTGGAATGAACCATGGGAAGAAGCTATGAAAGTGAAGTGCAATATGGTAGAAGAGGGGTATTCCGACAGCCGAGGGGCCCCCATAGAAACCATAACGGGGAGGGGGAGATGCAGGAAAGGGAGACCACCAATTCGGCCTAGAGATAGTGGAAATTTGACAACTCAAATTCAGCCTAGAGATAGAAGAAGAAGAAATTTAACAACAAGTAATCGGTCTCCTGACAAGGTAAGCTGGTGTACCCAGGATGGCGGTCCCTCTGGTTTGAAGATGGTGCTGTTGAACGCCAGATCTGTCAATGGTAAAACATCCTTCATCCAAGACGTAATTTTGGAGGAACGGGCAGATCTGGCATGCATCACGGAGACCTGGCTGGACGAGGCTGGAGGTGTGAACTTGACCCAGCTTTGCCTGCCAGGCTTCTCTGTGCAGCACCAGCCGAGATCCGGAGGGCGGGGAGGCGGGGTTGCAGTGGTCTATAGAAATACAATCCCTCTGACCAGAGACCCCATCCCACAGTCAACTAATTTTGAATGTGTCCACCTGAGGGTGGGTAACCGGAACAGAATAGGGATTCTGTTAGTGTACCGCCCACCTCGCTGCACTACGGTCTCCCTACCTGAGCTACCAGGGGTGGTCTCGAGCTTGGCATTGGAGTCCCAGCGGCTTCTTGTGCTGGGGGACTTCAATGTACACGCCGAGGCTACCCTAGTAGGAGCGGCTCAGGACTTCATGTCTTCCATGGCAACCATGGGGCTGTCCCAACGGGTATCTGGCCCCACCCACTGTGCTGGACACACATTGGATTTGGTTTTTTGTCAGGGATGGGAGCATGGTGGCAGTGTCGAGGAGTTGTCCATCTCTCCGTTGCCATGGACCGACCATCATCTGGTCAGATTTAGACTTACTGTACCTCCTAACCTCTGCAGAGGTGGGGGACCCATTAAGCTGGTCCGCCCCAGAGGCTTATGGATCCGGACGGATTCCTGACGGCTCTTGGAGAATTTCCCGCCTCCTCGGTTGGTGATTCTGTTGATGCCCTGGTCTCTCTCTGGAATAGGGAGATGACTAGGGCAATAGACACGATTGCTCCGGAACGTCCCCTCTCAAGTAACCGAGCTAAACCAGCTCCTTGGTTCAAGAAGAGGGAACTAGAGAGCGTGTTGCGTTCGGACCCGAGCGAGCCAAACTGAACACGGTTTGTGTCCTTCTTAAGGGCATATGCCGCGGCAAAGAACCGACCGGCGGAGCTGTTTTGAGTTGTCAAAGGCCTTTTAAATCCCGTCGCTCAGGACGGGAGTCCTGACAACCCCACAGCCCACTGTGATGCTTTTGCTCGGTTCTTTGCAGACAAAGTCGCTTTGATCCGTTCTGGTCTGGATACCATATTAACGGCAGTACCTGAGGATGTAGCTGGAGCATCTGCTTGTCCGGTTTTATTGGATTCATTTCAATTGGTGAAACCCAAGGATGTGGACAAGATACTTGGAGGAATGAGGCCTACTAGATGCATCCTAGACCCCTGTCCATCCTAGCTCTTAAAGGAGGCCAGAGGGGGATTGGCCGAGTGGGTAAAGGTGGTGGTTAATGCCTCCCTTCGGGAAGGCATCATTCCAGCGAGTGTTGGGGTTCAGCCTGAGTTTGAACTTGAACCTGATTCTCTGTTTGTTCCTCCTGGTGCTAATGAAAGTATATTTACTGATGCTAGTGGAAATGTACCTTTTGATGCCAATGCTCCTGAAATTAGTGAGGAAGAAACTGCTGTAGGTTTGGAAAATGCCAATGTTCCTGAAATTAGTGAGGAAGGAACTTCTGTAGATTTGGAAAATGAAAGTACCAGTGTTCATGAGAATGTTTCAGAGGGAGACCTTGAACTTTCCCTCCCTTCTGCACCTGTTAACTCTAATGACAACAGAAGGGGCCAAATTTGGGAAGACAGAAGTAAATCACTCAGTTTGCGTCGATCCTCCCGAATTCAAGAATTAAAAACATTGGCTTCAAAACAGAAGGGCGGTTCACGGAACCCATTCTTGAGTTTTAATTGCAATACGCCGAGCTGATTGTCTCAGTTCAGGCATCGTTTCAGAATTGATGAAGACCTTGGCAGTTCTCTCGGTTCCCTGGCCATAGTCTGGGAAGATTTCTAGGATATCAAGTATGGTTAGTGGATTGCTAACAGATTCCAGTATTTCCCAGTGAGGCTTTTGGTTTTGCTTTGTCCATTTAAATTAATGTTTGCTGATTTTGCTGTGGCTTTTGACTTGCATTTTTCCTTTATTTTGTAACCATTTTTCTTCAATAAAAAAGGATTGTTTTTCACAGCCAAGTGTGGTGGATAGTTATCTTAGGGCCTCGTTCCCTGCTCTGGATTGCAACAGCGAGCTTAAAACAAGCTATAATAAAACCACTGTTGAAAAAACCATCACCAGACCCCTCAATTCGACAACTATCGGCCAGTTTCCAATCTCCCCTTTTTGGGCAAAGTCTTGGAACATGTGGTGGCCTCACAACTCCAGGTATTCTTGGTAGACACGGATTATCTAGATCCGGCACAGTCTGGCTTTAGGCCGGGACATGGTACCGAGACAGCCTTGGTCACCTTAGTGGACTGCGCCGGGAGCTCGACAGGGGGAGTGTGTCCCTGTTGGTGCTGCTGGACCTCTCAGCGGCCTTCGATACCGTCGACCACGGTATCCTTCTGGGACACCTTGCGGGGATGGGTCTCGGAGTTACTGTTTTGCAGTGGCTCCGGTCATTCCTAGAGGGTCGGTCTCAGAAGGTGTTACTGGGAGACACCTGTTCAACCCCACAACCTTTGTCTTGTGGGGTTCCCCAGGGCTCAATTCTGTCTCCCATGTTGTTTAACATCTACATGAAGCCGCTGGGGGAGATCATCCGGAGTTTCAGGGAACGGTGTCATCTGTACGCGGATGATGTCCAACTCTGTCACTCCTTTCCACCTGCTACTAAGGAGGCTGTCCAGGTCCTGAACCGGTGCTTGGCCGCTGTGACGGTCTGAATGAGGGTGAACAAATTGAAATTGAATCCAGACAAGACAGAGGTACTCCTCGTCAGTCGCAAGGCCGAACAGGGTATAGGGTTACAGCCTGTGTTGAATGGGGTCACACTCCCCTTGAAGACGCAGGTTCGCAGCTTGGGTGTGACCCTGGTCTCGTCGCTGAGCCTGGAACCCCAGGTTTCGGCGGTGACCAGGGGAGCATTTGCACAGTTAAAGCTTGTGTGCCAGCTGCGCCTGTACCTTGGGAAGTCTGACTTGGCCTCGGTAGTCCACGCTCTGGTTACATCCCGCTTAGACTACTGCAACGCTCTCTACGTGGGGTTGCCCTTGAAGACTGCTCGGAAGCTTCAAATGGTCCAACGTTTGGCAGCCAGGTTGCTAACAGGAGTGGCACTCAGGGAGCACACCACTACTCTGTTGCGCCAGCTCCACTGGCTGCCAATCGGCTACCGGGCACAATTCAAGGTGCTGGCTTTAGCCTATAAAGCCCTAAACGGTTCCGGCCCTACTTACCTCTCTGAATGCATCTCCAGCTATGAACCAACTAGGACATTAAGATCGTCCAGGGAAGCCCTGCTCTCGGTCCTGCCCGCATCGCAGGCGCGTTTGGCGGGGACGAGGGACAGGGCCTTCTCGGTGGTGGCCCCTCGGCTGTGGAATGCCCTACCTGTGGACATCAGACAGGCCCCTTCACTGCTGGCATTTCGGAGGAAGGTCAAGACTTGGCTTTACGAACAAGCGTTTGGCTAAATAGTGCAATGGAGTACAGGAAGATGGTACAATCGAACATAGGAAATGGTATAAGGATTATGATTACGGATTCTGATTCTGATTTGTTGCTGAGGCACTACGATTACGATAATGATTGTTTTTTGATCTTGTATGTCTTGTATAATATGTTTTATTGCCTTTTTTGATACTGTTGTGATAACCTTTATTATGTAAACCGCCTTGAGTCGCCATTTCAGCTGAGAAAGGCGGTATAGAAGTAAAGCAAATAAATAAATAAATAAATAAATAAATGTTTGGACATTTGTGCCTACAGAACTTTGTTTTGTATAAGAACCAAACTAATGGTTTTTAAAACATACATTGGAGCCTTATATATAAAAAGAAATGATAGTTTAACTCTTTGGCCTCACCGTATTTCTCATCCAAAACACAAGGGTGCATCTATCAGCCCACTGTATATACACACAGAAGTGTCATGCATGTACACACTGTTGTAGTAGAGCCTGTGAGTAAAGTTACAAACAGTATTATGGGTGCCAGAAAGGGAAAAAGGGTTACTCGGGAGCAGGAATCTGATGATGAGCAGCAGAGAAAGAGGATCTGGGACATATTTACAGCACCTACAGATGAGGAGTCATTTGAGGGATTCTTTAGGAATGATGGGTCCAGTAGTATGGGTGCCAGAAGGGGGGAAAAGGGTTACTCAGGAGCAGGAATCTGATTATGAGCAGCAGAGAAAGAGGATCCGGGACATATTTACAGCACCTACAGATGAGGAGTCGTTTGAGGGATTCTCTGGGGATGATGGGTCAATGAGTGAAGGAGAAGAAGGAGACACCATAGATTGGACTAAGATAGAGAAGTGCAAGCTATTTGTGAGGAGCCAACAACTAGTAATATCTTTATGGAGTTCTCTGGGGGTGAAGACTGGCAATCAGGGGATCCAACTGAGTCTTGGGGGGACCTAAGTCTTGACAGGAGATGGAGGAATTGGAGGGAAGGATGAGGGAGTTCACGTGAAGAGCTGGGAGCAGCTGCAGGGGATAATGATGGGGCGGTGGTCAGTTCATCTTCTGATGATGATGTGTAAATAAAAGTGGGTTCAGGCGTGATGGGCCCTTGCAGAAGGCAAGGTGTTGATGAACGTTCGTGTGTTGGGTGCTGTGTATTGGAAAAGATTCTTGTAGACTTGCTGCTGACTGTTTCGTGTTCAGTGTTGGTATGGGATCTGCAGTTGGGACCTCCTGATCGTTTGTGTGTTATTGACCCAGATTGGCTTCTCGTGAATGTGGACTTCTTCCTTCCTGGACCTGGACCAGTCTGGCTAAAGACGCTGCTTCTGCGGACACTGGAGCAGCGCTGTTTCGGATTCCTTTTGCTTCAACCTTGGACTTTGGCTGACGATGCTTCTCTTCCTGCGGCTCCTCCTTTTTGTTAACCATTTGTGTACTGTGCCTTTTGTTTTGCCTCAGAGCACTTTGTTTGATTTGTTTCTTTTGAATCCAGTAAATCCGGATTATATTTCTGTTTATCTCTTTGGACCAGGTGTGGTTTGTTTCTTGAGTTTTGACCAGTGGCGCTGCATTTAAGTACCTCTGTGTCCTTTTCCTTTTGTTTTAATAAACTCTATTTTGAAGCCACTTTTGAGTCTGGCCCTTTAAGGTGTCTATGATTCCAACAAACAGACTTGATGCTGGATCACATCTCCCATGCATGCAGTTTACCCTGGAACATGCTGCGTCATAAAACTATAAGAAGTCAATTTTTTCTCATTTACTTTCTTTGTTATTTATTTATTTACTTGGAAATAAGTCCTGCTGGGTTTATTGGAGGCTCACTCTCATGTAATATACACTAATATATAACTGTATATATAATCATATATAAGATTGAAGCTTCAAAGAACTTTCAATTCAGTGATATACTACCTGCCTGTGGTAGTATAACTTAGCATCAGCCGATAGAGCAACATTCCACCAGCAACTTGCAGAAATGCTGATGATACATTTGTATTGAAGTCACAAGCCCTAAACACACATACACACACAGCAGAGGGTATTTCTGCAGTTTCATTTTTGTGTGGGAGTACTGTTTTGTTATGCACAGTCTAGTCTAGAGGTTTCTCTCTGGGTTCACACCACTACATCTGTGAATTGCATCAGTAGGACAAAAGCCCAGTGAAACTTCCATTCAACCTTAGGAAAGAATGTTGGGCAGGAGGGGGGGGGGGCTTGAAAGCAGGGTCAAATGCATAAATAAAAACAAAGGTGATCTATCCTGTCATCACTTATTAGGTACAGACCTTCAACTTGCTGCCACTGAAGTTGTTGTACCAATGCTCTTGATCACTACTTATGTGCAAAGGGCAAGAGATTTGTCACTTGGATATTGGATAACTATGTCAGAACAGAAATTCAATCTGTAGTGTCAGATGGTGCTCCGTAGGGAATGTCATATATATTACAGAAACCGAAAAACAAAACATCCGCAGACAGACTCCCCCTTCTGTCTAATTTTCCACAAGCAATTAGAAACCCAAGTGCAGTTAATCACAAGTGCTAGCTTTAGAGTCAGGTAGTCTCTCCAGGTTCGCATCCTTTGTGTCCATGTAACAGATGTGATTTTTAGAATAAATCCAAAGCATTTTTCTGTTTTTGTTTTAGTGAAGAGATTATTTGCATATGGCTGAATTTCTCCTGAAAGATAGTCAAATGTTTAACCTTTGGCAAGAATTATTATTTGAATGGTGAAGCATGAATAACAGTCTATCTAATGCCATACATGAGGTATTGCAGCCTCTTTCCCTCACCTGCAGATCCAGACCTTGGAAAGTTTATTTAAAGGACACTGAGTATAATGACATCATCCATAACAGAGCACTGTTCAGTGACAAATAGCAACAGCATATAAATTTATTTATTCTACTTGAAATAAACTTATCTGACTCTGTCTGTAACTTATCCATAATGCCATTCTCCCACTGTGATGTCTTCAATGTGCGATGTAAAATCCCAGCTAAAATAGTTATATTAACTAATGTCAGTAGTTCTGTCATTAATAAAAAGTTATCATTGAATTTTTATTATTTTGTTGTTTTGCATTTTTAAATAGTCCCCTTTAAACAAAAAGTGGTGCTCAGACCACACAAAAAAGAAAAAAACATAGGGAAATCTTAAGCCCTGTTTGACTCTTAGATAAATGCTTATTTAACTGGAAACACTTATTTTTTTCACACATAGCTTCATGGTTTGTAGAAAAAACTAGCCAAGTATGACATTGTATCATTAGGTAAAATGTCAGCACAGATGTGAAAGTCAAACACTTTAAGAATACACTAAATTGTTCAGCTAACACCTTCATGATTATTAGACAGAGAGCTCTCTCTTTCTGTTTCATAGACACTATCTTTTCAATGGGTTGTTGCATGTTTTTGGGCTCTATGGTCATGTTCTTGAAGCATTCTCTCCTGACAAATGTCAGGAGAGAATGCTTCTAGAACATGGCCATATAGCCCGAAAAACCTACAACAACCCAGTGATTCCAGCCATGGAAGTCTTCAACAATATATTTTTTCAATGATTTTGTCTGGAAGAGCTGCCATGGGGATACAAAAGGGGCAGTATAATAAATGAATCAAAATAGATATTTCATATGGTAATGCTTGCCACTACTTGCTGTGGTGTGCCTTCTAGTCTTTTCTGGCTTACAGAGACCCTAAGATGAACACATCCAAGGGCTTTATTGGAAAAAAAAATGTCCAGAAGGGGTTTGACATTGCCTTCCTCTAAGGCTGAGAGAGTGTGACTCTCCCCAATGTCACCTTGCGACTTTCTATGGTCAAGTAGGAATGATAGGATTATTGCTTTGAAATGTTTATTAGGAAACATGTAAACTTATTCAACAGTTACCCATTTAGGGATAATTCAAGCAGTATCCCTATGTGCAATTGTCAAGAGAAACTAATAGTAACACTTGTACTTATATTGGGATTACCATCTAAGCCTGTTCAAATCATTTGCCCTAAACCAAAAGGAGGGAAAACATCTAGTGTTTGAAAAATAAAAAGTGTTCCCATGTGTTTCCTTAATTATGCTAAACTCCAAATAAATCCTTTTCTTTAGTAGTTGATAGAAGCACAGATAAATGATCAAGACATTCTGAGTCAAGAGTACAATGTGTGTCTGCAAGAAACTAATTCCCCCTGGCTGAGATCCCTTCATGTCAACCTTATTTGTTCCCATTGATTCTATCAGGATAAAGGGCTTCTTCCTTGTCAAATTCAAAGAGTCACTATAAGTGAATAAATAGTGTCTCTTAGGATAACAGCTAACATAAGAACTCATTTTGGGTTGTTGGAAACAAAACCAGGTGCAAATGAATCTACCTAAGTTTGAACCTCTACTCCACTCACACCATTAAAAACATCCAGGAGAATAAAAATGGCAAGGTGAGGTAGCAACTATAGGACAGATAAAAGGAGGTGTTTCTTCACACTATGCATAGATACCCCACCTGCAGCTGAAAGGCAAGTCCATGAAATATGGGGGGGGGGGGGGGGCAGTTGAAGTTCCCATGAAGAAGGCAAGCTTTGGTTGGGGCCAATTTTCCAGCCCCAGTCACACAGTGAGAGGCAGATCTGAACCTATTTAAGGTCAGTTCACCCCTGCAGTACCTGAGGCTTTGCCAATCCAAGACAGAATCTTGGAGTCCTCGTGGACAAGTTAAATATGAGCCAACAATGCTATGTGGCAGCTTAAAAAGCCAATAAGAGTTTGTCCTGCATAAATAGGAGTATAAAGTCTAGATCCAGGGAAGTCATGCTACCCCTGTATTCTGTCTTGGTCAGACCACACCGGGAATACTGTGTCCAAGTTCTGGGCACTGCGATTTAAGGGAGATTGGACAAGCTGGAATGTGCTCAAAGGAGGGTGACTAAAATGATCAAGGGTCTGGAGAACAAGCCCTATGAGGAGTAGGTTAAAGAGCTGGGCATGTTTAGCCTGCAGAAGAGAAGGCTGAGAGGAGACATGATGGCCATGTATAAATATGTGAGGGGAAGTCACAGGAAAGAGGGAGCATGCTTGTTTTCTGCTGAGACTAGGATGTGGAACAATGGCTTCAAACTACAGGAAGAACTTCCTGACTGTCAGAGCTGTTCAGCAGTGGAACTCTCTGCCCCGGAGTGTGGTGGATGCTCCTTCTTTGTAGGCTTTTAAAAAGAGAGTGGACGACCATCTGTTGGGGGTGCTTTGAATGCGATTTTCCTGCTTCTTGGAAGGGGATTGGACTAGATGGCCCATGAGATCTCTCCCAACTCTATGATTCTATGAATGAAAGCCTTGATTTGGGATAGATTTAAAAGATGGTTTATACATTTATGGAGGATAAGACCTTTTAAACAGGACAACCACACATCTTGGAAGTCTATTATGTCCAGTGTCAGCGACTGGTTAACCAAATAAATTTTAGTTAACCAGTGATTTACTAATTGGCCTGTATACACAACATAACTAGAATTCAAATTTCACAGAAGGCAAGGCAATTAATTCCACATTCAAAACTTGGGAGAAATGTGGAACAAACAAACAAACTAACAATCCTACAAAAATGCTTGCATTAACCCACACCCTGTGCCACACCAGTCACATTAACTTTCCTTCCCAGTACATTTACAGCAAGATCCTATTCCAGGATCAATTATACTTTTGTAATCTCTATTAATATCAATAGTTACATGATTAGCCGATTTCCACGTGAAATTAAATACAATTAAATACGAATTAAATAAGAAGCATGTACATCACGACTACTTTAGGTTATCCCTATTGAATTGAATTATCCATACACATCTGGGCACCTTCCCTACCACTGCAACTTGAGTTTCCACCAAATTTGCTATCAAATTTGCTCGGGTTGAATAGCTTCAGTGAAGTTGCCAACGGTCAGTCTGCTGCCAAGCATCGCATTTCTTTCTCAAGATTCTTTCATGAGCCTAGTATGATAATTTTTTAAAGTTAGGCTTCTCCTGAAGTGGTGTCTGGTTTAAGATCAGCTGCTTAGGTCTACTCTAGAATAGTGGGATCATAGGGAAAATCAAGTATCCCATAAGCTTTTCCCCAAAGGTTTTTTCTTTTAAAAATGGAGAGGGTGGGGACTATGCTGTCTCTTGGGATAAATCTGAAAACTGAAAATGTCAGTAAAACTGGCAATAAAAGACAATGTGTGAAGAGGAATGAGAAATGGAAGGATGTCCTTTATAACACTATGGGACATAACACCACAATAATATGACACTCCCCCCCCCCCCCCCACCCTGAGATAAAGTCCCTAGAATACCATTTTTAAAAATCACTGAGTTTGGTCCCTTTTGTGTATCATTATCACCGTATGAGTTATATTAATCAGAAGCTAGTCTGCTTTTGCAATAAAGTATTATATTGGTTTTTTCTTTTTTTTTCTTTTAGCATTGTTTCTTGTGTGGTAGTTAAACACTTGGATTAAAAATCTTCAAGATTAAAAAAATTGTTATGAAATATTCTGGTCTCATAACCCCCGATGGCGCAGCAGGTAAAATCACTGAGCTACTGAACTTGCTGACCAAAAGGTTGACAGTTCAAATCTGGGGAGCAGGGTGAGCTCCTGCTGTGAGCCCCAACTTCCGCTAACCTAGCAGTTTGAAAACATGCAAATGTGAGTAGATCAATAGGTACCGCTTTGGAGAGAAGGTAGCGGCACTCCATGCAGTCATGCTGGCCACATGGCCTTGGAGGTGTGTATGGACAACGCCGGCTCTTGGGCTTAATAAAGGAGATGAGCACCACCCCCCAGAGTCAGACACAACTAGACTTAATATCAGGGAAAACCTTTACCTTTACTATGACATACTCACACAGTATTTTTCTTCAGAGGCAATGTGACAATATATTTCTGATCTATATGCAATGAAGTTCTAAGAGTAGTCCTACTGAATGCTCTTTCCCAACTATTATCACTATATAGTTCTTCCCCCGATGACTTTGTTCTGTTTTTTCACAGGTCAATGATACAATGCGATTTGCTAGGTACTGAAGTAGCCTTTATAAATTCCCTTGGTCACTCATGAGGAACAACAAGGGAATAATCCTAATGCTAATTCCACCAGATATTTCGATTGCTAATACTATCAGACACTACTATTACTACTAGATCTTAAAATTACCGGAGGTTGTATTAATACTAATACTGAAACATAGTTATATGAGCTAGATAAAGTCCCCTAGAATAAATGAGATTTAAGATGTTCTATGTATGATTTGGTATGGACTCAATTTAATATATGTAAATATATGCATATGGTAGTTTTTAATGAACAGTTGTCCTGTGGATGTAAAATAACATTGAATGTTCATTGTCATACTTCACAATCTGTCAAGGCAAAATAGATGAAATCTTTAGACAGAAGTCCTACCTTTGAAGAAGCAGTCTTTGCTGTGGATGATGTAGATTTTTTTCCTTTCCAAACATGAAGCTCGGTGGAGTTCACAGTGATTTTCATAGAATTTGCCATCAGATCCACACACAGGCATGTAACTGGGCTTACAGTTATCTATGCATCTACATTCAGGTTTATCAGTCTCTTTGTTCACGATGCATTTACTTCCCCGACCACAATACTTCTTTTCACATGATGCATAAAGTCCATCTTGTCCATAAAGTACTGGAAAAGCAGGGGGGAAAAAATCTGATATCAGTTCTAAGCTGAATACTCTGCAGTAGAAAGCTTTCATTTGCATCAACATACTCTTATACCCAACATGCTTTTGCAAAGCTGTGACAGGCAGATGCCATAGAAATTGCAGCACATTCCACCCTGCACCTTCTATATACAAAGTCCCAAAATCAGATAGAACTAGAGAAGGATCCTGCCTGAAACCCTGGAAATGTACTACCAGCTGGTGTACACAACAATAAGGTAGGTGAGCAATTGGTCTTTGAGGGTAAAGGCATGTTCTATTGTATTTTCATAGGGACGATAGATGAACACAAAATTAGAGTATATCATGAGACAGGATTGTCTTTAATGCCATCTTTGATTTTCTAAAATAGAGGTCGGATCTCTGTCTTATGACAAAGGTGGAGAGAGAGAGAGAAAGAGAGAGAAATCATCTGATTTCTCACTGATGTTAATTTATACTTATGGTTTTTTGTTGTTGTTCAGATTCCACTTTAGTCGTTCAGAAAAAAATTATTTCACTTTGGACTACTTCATAAATCCATATGTTCATGCCCTTAATTGACTAGCACTGAAAATCAATACATGTTCATTGTTGTTGTGTATTCATTAAGTTGCTTCCGACTCATCATAACCTCATGGACCAGCCTACGCCAGAGCTCCCTGTCAGCTGTGGCTACTCCCAGTTGCTTCAAAATCAAGCCAGTCACTTCAAGGATACCATCCATCCATCTATCTTGCCCTTGGTCTGCCCCTCTTCTTTTTTCCTTCCATTTTCCCCAGCATAATTGTCTTCTCCAAGCTTTCCTGTCTTCTCATTATGTGTTTTTTTTTTTTTGGTCAGAATTAGTTACCATAGGAATATATTATGCATACTGGACTGCAGGCAAATAGCTATATGGGTAGGGTCTAAAAGATTTGTTTCAATCTTTTAAAGATGGAAACTATTAAATTTGAGAATAGTTCATTTTTCCTCACCATATTTAATGAACTTTTGGTGATTTTCATGAACATGACTTATGTCAGAGAAATAGCTATAGACAGGAAGCCTGGAAAATTTCAGAAGAACAGGTGCAAGATTTAAATTGTGCCATAGAAGGGCAAAGATCTTGAGTAGTTTGCTACTAACCCCCTCCCTTCCCAAAAAAAGAAATCTCACAAAAACATGTTTTTAAACATTTGCATGTTTGGAATTTGAATTTGTTCTCCTCTGATCTCTAGGAAGGTTGATTCACCTTTTGCATGCATCATAGTGTCTCACTGGACTGGTTGAAGTTAAAAAAATGCCAAATACCCAACTTGTGGCCAGTTCTGGTTCTTTTCTTTCTCTTCATTTGTTTTCAATTGGCAGACTGTGTAATCCCATAGGGTTTCAGGGAATAAAATCATTCCCTAGATAACCAACCTTGCCATATACAGAATCTGTTTTTGACACACACTGTCTAAATCTTCAGAAGTGTAGATATTTGGCTGTTGTGGCCTTTGGAGGATGTGTATATCAGTTTGGACATTTCTTAAATTCATCTGAGTACATCCAGTTTAGTTCAGGACCTGGGATTTGTCTGAATTTAAATTGTTTTTGTTTCACCTGTATGGACAGAACAAACTCAAGAAGACTTGATGACACTGAAATTCTAGTAATGTAAATTTTAGTCTCCAGTAATGAGGCACCTGTTTTTACAGGGAATTCAAAACATAAAGCCATTAGCAAAAATGTACGCAGAAGACAATTTCCTAAAGATGATTCTGTACCAAAATGAATATAGTAATTAGCATTATACTCAATTATCTAAGTTTCTCAAAATTAGAAAATTACTGTGGAGCAATAATTGTATTAAGCATATTGTAGAGTATTACAAAAAAATTGCAAAAGAAATAATAAAAGCAGAAAAGGTTGATTTGAAATGTACTTCAGGCTTTTTATCCTGATGCTGTTTTTGCTGTTTTATTATATCTGCTGAAATATAATAAAGCAGTGTAGAAAACAGGCGCTCCAAACACCTGCAGCCCAAATTAAGGGGTATCATTCAATGACATCAGATGGAAAAAATGGGGGGACGGGACCCATTTCTTTTTCATGCTATTATAGTTAAACTTTTATTTCCATCATTGTGGGTTCAAAGGAAAAGAATCTTTTGCTGGAGGATTAACTGCCTTACTCAATAGCTCATTAAAATTCCACCAACCTTGGCAGGCTGAAAAATATTGACATTTTTCTTCAATCATAATAAACTAGAAGGTCAAAGTGTTTCCAAGAGGCATAAAAATTACAATCCCTAAGTGGCATATCTGAATATCCTATATCCGGTTTACTAATTGTTCAGTGTGTCCCTCTGACAATATCCATGGGAATGCTAATAGTGTGACCCCTGTATAGCCTGACTGCCAAGGTCACTAACAATTACAGTTTATACTGCATTTTTGTAAAAACATACTGTCCCAGCATGTTGAAACGCAGAAGCCCTGTGGAAGAAAATCTGCACAACTATAGCCATCTGCTTCATTGTTTGTTAAGAAAAAGCTCTCTTCTGGAGATTTAGACTCTTTTTTAAAAGCCAGTGTAACCACTCAAGCTTGTTTTTGCCAGAGATGTGAAGAAGTCCAGACTTCTTGTTCTCAGACTGTCTCAAGAAGGTATAGCCAACCTTCATGAGAGTTCTTGCCCTAAGCACACAAATGGGAAAAACACTCCCTTCTCATTAAGGTTTCCATAATTTTAGCAAAAAATGTGTCAGCACAAAACTGCAATCTTCTATCTTTGTGAAACAAAAAACAGACACATGACAAGCACAGAAAGAGACTGGTAGGTTCACCCACAAAACACAGCCAAATCATCTAATGCTTCTAATATCCATAAAGGCAGCTGCTACCGCAAAATCATTTGGGATGCATTCTAATACTAGTCCCAACTTTACTAATTGCTTTCTTGAGGGAACCAACAAGTACTGAGAGAAGGTATTCAAAAAACAGCACAGTTGTCAAAGATGATTTGTAATACAGGATTTCTTCTGCATAAAATGTGTATGTAGTTCTTGTTTAGCATAGAAAATAGAGTTTTCTGCATGTAAATCTTGTGTCCTGAGAAAACGTCATTTTCTGCACCAAACATGTTGTAGATATGAGACTTACTCTGTTCAAAATCCACATGCTGTATTTTTGTGCAGAAAACAGTACAGGTAATTTTATTTTTGCAAATTTTGCATATAATAAATCTATAACATTATTCTTTTGAATCTAGAATTCTTCCTGTCAAGGTTTCGTAATGTTCAAAAATATTTTTCAACCTTTTTTTCCAAATATTTTGAAAAGTGTTTTTTTTTTATAAATAATTTTTATTGAAATTTTTGCATAAATACAGCAATTGGGGTAGGATAGGATAGGGTAGGGTAGGTAGGGGTAGCGTAGGGGTAAGGTAGGTAAGTGGATAGGCAAGTGAAACACTGTGATGGGGGTGGGGGTTAAAGGTGATGCGAGGTTGTGGAGGAGGGGGGGAGGGGGGGTCTGCGGTAGCTTCCCGTCAGTCTTCTGGAAATCTTCATCTCCCGTTGTTTCTGTGTTTCAAAGCCGACGAAGATTTTGTGGTCTTTTTCTTCAGATGCTAGACAGATCTATCTGTAAAGGGAGCTCTTTAGTTTTTATATATTCTCTAAATCCCGACCAATTTGTACATTTATTTGTTCCTTTTAGTCTCTGCGAGAGGGCATCCATTTGGATTATATCTAATACTTTCAAGCACCATTCTTCCAGACTTGGAATTACGTTTAGTTTCCAGACTTTGGCAAGGAGCATTCTTGCTGCTGTACTTAGCAGAAAGAGTATTTTTTCTTGGTTCTTATCTAATTTTATATTTGTGATTCCTAATAGGTATATTTCTGGTGCTTGGGGGAAGCTGGATTTTATAATTTTTTGCGTGGCTTTGTGTATCTCTTTCCAATATTTTTTAACTAACTTGCAGGACCACCATTGATGGAAGAACGTTCCTTTTTCCTTTCCGCATTTCCAGCATCGGTTTGAGCCATGTTTATTAAATTTTGAATTTTTTTCTGGTGTAAAATACCAGCGGAAGACCATTTTATACCAGTTCTCCCTTAGATCGCTGGCTTCTGTATATTTTATCTTTGTCCTCCAAATCTCTTCCCATTGTTTCATTAATATACTGTGCCCTAAGTCTTTTGCCCAAATCACCTGACAATTTTAATCTGTTCTTCTTCGGTGGCCCAAGCAAGTAGTTGCTGGTAAATAATTTTAATTAATTTCCTTTTCTTTTACATTACTAAATCCCATATTCCATGTTCTTCGTTGAATCCCTGTGTCATATCCTCCTTATATTCTTGATGAATTTGATGATAATTTAGCCATGTGATTTTCCTATTTATTTGTTTTACCTCATCTATTGATTTTAATATTAAATTCCCATTTACTTCGTCCTTTTTTAGTAGCTGCTTATACGTTAACCAATTCTTTTCTTCTAATTCTCTTTTATGTTTGGCTTCTATTGGGGAGACCCATAACGGTGTTCTTGTGAATAATCTGGGTTTGTATTTTTCCCATGTTTTTATTAGGGCCGCTCTTATATAGTGATCACTGAAGGCTTTTTCCACCTTTGTCTTTTGATACCATAGGTATCCGTGCCACCCGACCCTTAACTCATGTCCTTCCAGCGCTAATAATGGTTTGTTCTGTAATATGGCCCATTCCTTTATTGCTACCAGATTACATGCCTCGTAATAGGCCCTGAAATCTGGCAGCCCTAGGCCTCCTCTCTTCTTTTCATCCGTTAGGATTTTCAGGCTTATTCTAGGTTTACGGTCCTTCCATATAAATTTAGTCACATCAGAGTTCCATTTTTTGAATAGATGGTTATTTCTCAGTATCGGCAGGGTTTGAAATAAAAACAAGAGTTGAGGCAGTACCGTCATTTTGATTATTGCAATTCTACCTAGTAATGAGATGTTCTGGTATTTCCATCTATTTAGGTCCTTTTGTATTTTTCCCCATAATAATTCATAGTTATTTTTTACTAGATTTATATTGCTATTTGAGATATTTACCCCGAGGTATCTGACTTTATTTTCAATTTTTATTTCTGAGATTTCTTGCAATTTGGATTTTGCCTTTTGATCCATATTTTTTACCAGTAATTTTGTTTTCTGTTTGTTTAATTTAAATCCTGCTACATTACCAAAGTTTTCTATCTTCTTTAGCCAATATTTAATGTTATTGATTGGATCTTCCATTATACACACCACATCGTCCGCGTAAACTCTTAATTTAAATTGATACTTTCCAATTTTCATTCCTTTTAATGTTTGGTCCTCATTTATAGTCCTTATCAATGTCTCCATTACTAAAATAAATAGTAAGGGGGACAGGGGGCATCCCTGGCGAGTGCCTTGTGTAATACTTATGGTTTCTTTTGTCTCTTCCCCATTTATTATAAGAGTGGCCTCTTGATTTGAGTATATGGCCTCTACCGCATTTATAAAATGAAATCCCATGTCTAATTCTTTTATTAACAATTTTAAATAATTCCAATTAATTCGGTCGAAGGCATTTTCCACATCAATAAATATGAGGGCCAATTGTTTTTCGTTGTGTTTTTCGTAATATTCTATTGTATCAATAATAATTCTAATATTATCTTTTATTTGTCTATTTTGGAGAAAGCCTACTTGATCTGTTGAAATCCAATTTTTAAAAAAGATTTTTAACCTTTCTGCCATAATTATCACGAATATTTTGTAATCAGTGTTTAGCAGCGATATGGGTCTATAATTTTTAACTTCTAATGGGTCTGAGCCTTCTTTGTGTATCAGGACAATGTTAGTTTTTTCCCATGATTTTGGTATTAATTTTTTTTCTAAAATAATGTTTAGGATGTCTTTTAGGAGTTGGCCTAATTCATCTTTGAACACTTTGTAAAAGATGGCAGTATAGCCATCTGGCCCCGGGGATTTGTTTGGTTTTAATTTATGGATGGCTCCATCAATTTCACATGATGTAATTGGGCCATTCAAAATTTCCCTTTGTACCTCTGTTAACTGAGGTATTTTTAGATTTTCTAGATAGCTTGAGATCCTTTCCAATGGGATATTTGTTTTTTTATATAACTCCTTATAGAATTGAATGAATTGGTCTGCTATGTCCTGACCTTCCGTGTACAGTTTCTCTTGTGTTTTTATTTTTGTGATTATCTGTTTTTGTTTGCGTTTCTTAATTTTATTGGCTAGCCATTTCCCAATTTTATTGGCATTTTGAAAGTAGTTCACTCTGGTGAATTTCATTTGTTTCTCTATAAATTCCGTTTGCAATAGTTCTATTTGCTTTCTAAGTACTTTGGAGGTGTATCTTAGATTCTTATCTTTTGGTTTTCCCTTTAATAATTCTTCATTTTTATTTAATTTTGCCATTATATCTTCTAATTCTTTTTTCCTAATCTTTTTTCTGATGGCATCTTGTTATATTAGGTAGCCTCTCATAACTACTTTCATCGCTTCCCATTGAATTATTTTTGAGGTTCCTCCCCCTTTATTTAAGTCTAGGTATTCTACTAGTAATTTCTTGTTTCTTTCGATATCCGCTTCCTTCCTTAGTAAATTTTCATTTAATTTCCATCGATATGGAATGTCATCACCTTTTATATTTTGAAAAGTTTTTGAATCCCTAGTCTCTGCTAGAACAGATTCACTGAATTAAGTTTGGAATGGCAGCTCCTTTGACTGATGGGGTGTTAAATAAGTTTTGGGTTTCCTTTGAAATTTTAAAAAGAGCTATCCAAGATGCTGATCTTTTATTAGTTGCAGTCACTTGAACTGCGGATATTGTTATCACAGAGAAAATTAAGGCTCCATCTACACTGTAAAGTTTCAGACTGATATTGAAAAATAGTGGTTTCACTATTTATTTATTTATTTATTTATTTACTGTATTTGTATACCGCCCCTCTCAACCCTCAGGCAACTCAAGGGGACATCAACTATGCAGATGATTACATAGGAAATCTTGGAATCAGTTCGAAGCCTAGATGGTGATTACACAGACCACAGAACACTGATGTGCATTTTCTTTTCTGCACTTCCATGGGTGTTTGTTGTCTATCACTGCAATTTGAAGTTAGCTCTGAACTGCAGTAAATGTCAATATAGATGGGGTCTTAGCTTCTAGCCTAAATATGTCCCTGTACAGGAACCTTTTCTATCTAGCAATACGCATATGAATGAACTATGCCTTTCACCACAAATGAGAAAATCAAAACACCAACTGTATCAAAGATGACAGATAAATGAATACCAGTGGGTTGCTGTGAGTTTTCCAGGCTGTATGGCCATGTTCCAAAAGCATTCTCTCTTGATGTTTCACCCACATCTATGGCAGGCATCCTCACAACCTCTCAGGATGCCTGCCATAGATGTGACATAGATGTGGGTAAAACATCAGGAGAGAATGCTTCTGGAACATGGCCATACAGTCTGGAAAACTCACAGCAACCCAGTGATTCTGGCCATCAAAGCCTTTGACAACAAAATGAACACCAGGTTGGGCTGAAACAATACCTATGATCTCATTTGAGGATAAGGGAATAGAAAGCCCACTGCCTCTTCTTATGCCTGATCACTTTCATGTAAGAAATGACTAAATGGAGCTAGGTGACCTTGCCTTTAAGATCTGCTGGGCTCTGTTCTCTCTCTTTCAGTATTTCTCTCTGCAATGACTTCAACCATTGGAGATTGCTAGGTGACTGCTTATTCACAAAATACTGTAACAACGAGACAGGGGTCTACTGTGGAAGACTCAGCTAGCCACATTACTTGGGGGCACTTTCAACCTTTGCTATTCTGAATTATTTGACAAGGACGGACTAGAGAAGATTATTAGACTTCTATAAATTAACATTTCCACAGACCTTTCAAGAGCCGAAGCAGCTCAGAAGAATTATCAGTCAGTTTTCAGTTCAGGCAAGAACAACAATAGAGAGGTTTGAAATCAAAGTGAGCCAAAATTAGAAAAGTCCCATGACACTTCACTTTCAAAACTGCAGCCATTTCTCCCATTAATATAAATTGATAATCTTTCTTGCACAATATTATCTTTCCAAAGTATAGAAATATTACTTTCTGGATTACCTCTCCCCAAATTCCTCAGCAAGTTCAGAGAATAATGCCTAGGAAATTTGGAGACCACAAAAAGTAGTATTTCCATGCTCAAGTTTGCTGAATGCTGAAAGGAGTAATGTATACAAATCTCATAACATTGAGGTCCAAATCGATGTGGCGGCGGCGGGGGGGGGGGGATTGTTCTCCATGCCCTACATCACCCACTGCACCCCTTACCCCATCCCACAATGGGTGGGAGAAGCATTGCCATTCTTCTCTATGGAACATGGGAAGTCTACTGTGTTTCCAGGAAGGATCCTAGCATCTCCTCTACGGAGCCCTGTCAGAAGTTTCCGTAAATCATCTGATGGTGTCCAGCAGTCTCCATGGAGGACGCATCCTCCATCCTCCACAGAGAGCAGTGTGCTACAATGTGAAAAGTACTCCATGTAATGTACAACTATTGAAAAACAATTATTATAGAAAATGGGCAGAAATAAAAAGTTAAAAATATGGGAATCAGCAAACCTCTCATTACTAGGAAGAATTGCTTCAGTCAAAATGAATATCCTACCAGAAGTACTCTATATATTTCAGACACTTTCAATAATGACAAAAATGGCATTCCAAAAGTGGAACCAAGATATAAGAAAATTTATTTGGGTGGGGAAAAAGCCAAAAATAAAATTTGAAATTTTAACAGACGATAGAAAAAGGGATGGGTTAGGACTTCCGGACATCCAGTTATATTGTGACGAAGCGGCCCTAAGTTGGATAAGGGACTGGGTTACTCTAAAAAGAAAAAAAATGCTAGCATTAGAAGGCCAAGACCTATGGAAATGTTGGCATAGTTATCTACACCAAGGGAAAGCTAAGCTGTGAAAAAAATGATTTGATAAGAGCAGCCTTAATTCAAACGTGGGAAAAATATAAAAAAGGATTGTACACCAAAGTACCATTATGGTTCTCCCCAAATGAGGCAAATCATATGAGGGATCTCCCAAGCGAAAAATGGCTAACTTACAGGCAACTGCTCAAAATCCACAACCTAGGAGTAGTATTGAAGACCCAAGAAAAAATAAAATCAATAGACCCGACCATCAACTGGCTCCAGTACTGGCAAATCAAAGAGTGTTACAAGGAAGATAGTAAGAAATAGAATAGACGTTCTGGGACCAAATACTAAAGAGTGAGTCAAAACTAATAAAAAAGATCTATAAAAAACCCTACTGTTATGGGCAACAAAAGAACAAGTGAAAGAAGTGATGATCAAATGGGCAAAGGAGATAAGACACACGATAAGTATGAGAGAATGGGAGGAAATGTGGATTAAGAAGCTAAAATACACATATTCAACAGAAATTAAAAAAACTGGTATAAAACGTTTTACATGTGGTATCTAACACCGGAACAACTGGCAAAATATAGCAAAGGAGGAAAGGATGAGAAATGCTGGAAATGTAGAAAAAATAAAGGAAATGTTAGGCACATGTGGTAGAAGTGTAAGGAAATTAAAAGGTATTGGCACCAAGTTTATAAAAAAAATATAGAATCAATCCTTCAGCTGAAATTTGAGTTCACACCCAAATACTTCCTCTTAGGAATGACAGACTTTGAGATGGAGAAAAATACAAACAAGATCTTCCTTTATCTAGTAACGGCAGCAAGGATTAACCTGGCCCAATTATGGAAAACACACGAAACACCCACCATAGAAAGATGGATTTTAAAAGTAATGGATATCATGAATATGGATCTGCTTACACAAAGATTAGCACAGAATGATACAACCACTAAGAACAGACTGGGGAAAGTTCAGGGAATTCTTAAATAGAGAAAAGATAAAGACATATGTAAAAATGACTTAAAAGAAAGGTAAAACCCAAATTCATTTTTTAAAAAACGCTGTGAAGAGAATAAAATATTAAATCAAAAAAAAAAAAAGACTCCCCAGCTGGAAGAGACCTGGAAGTACAACTATATACTTCTGCTTTTCTTTTTTTATATCTTTTCTTGTATATGTTTTTTTGTCTTTTTTAATTTCTTTTCTACTTATTTCATTTTCTCACTTTCCTAATTACATTGTTCACTCACTATTTTTTTTGTAAACAAATACTCTATACCTGGTTTTTGTTTGTTTTCTGGAATTTTTTATTCTCAATAAAAACAATTATTAAAAAGTACTCTATGTGATGAGGTGGTTATAATAATAATAAAACTTTATTTATATCCCGCTCCATCTTCCAACAAGGAAGTTGGAGCAGCTTACAGTCATAAAAACATAGTCAATAACATAAAACAAAATAAGTAACTTATCAAATTTAAAACAATCACAAAATTACACAATACAACCAATGCATCAATAGGCAATTTTTATATAAAACAATCTGAACAACATTTAGGGTTCAAACCATTGCACTAATAAAGATAGTGGTTATTAAGACTTTTTACATTTTGCCATTGTCAAAGGCCTGTTTGAAAAGCAGAGTTTTCAGTTCCTTCCTAAAGGACATGAGTGTGGGTACTTGCCTAATCTCTCTGGGGAAGGCATTCCAAATCCGGGTTGCCACTACTGAGAGGGCCCTCTCCCTTGTCCCAGAGGTGGGGCTGTGAGAAGGGCCTCCCTGGTGAACTTTAAGGCCCCTAATAGGTTCATAGGGGAAGATGCGGCTACGTAAATAGACTGAATCTGAACTGTGTAGGGTTTTGCAGGTAATAAGCTGCATTTTGAATTGGGTCTGGAAGCATATAGGCAGACAGTGGTAGAGGGTGGTACACTCTCTATAGCTCACTTCTGTCAGCAGTCTGGCTGCAGATCTTTGTACTAACTGAAGCATCTGTGCCGTCTTCAGAGGCAGCCCTACACAGAGTGCATTGCAGTAATTCATACGCGATGTAACTAAAGCATGGACTACTGTGACCAGATCCTTATAGAACAAAGAGAACACAGCCTTACCTGCTGTCCATTTATCATCATCAAGACACAAACAGAATCCCTGTTCTGTCCCGGCCATTCACCCTTAAATAGACATATTTAAAGGAAGTTGACTGTGGGATGGGATACATGGCTAGGTGGATGGAATCTCGATAGACACTGCAACTCCTCCTCCCAGTCGATTGGTGTAATTACTTGGGATCAGATGTATTCATTGGTGAACTGCTTCAGGAAAATCAAGAATTATGCCAGTCCATAACTATTTGCAGGAACTCTATTTCATTTATCAGTGTTGTTGGGAATATTCACTGTACAATCTTTTATATAAAGTACAAACTAAGTCTGTCATAGTTACATTTAGTCAGGATATTAATGAACATGTAAGTAATTGATGTGGGCTAAACATTCTAAATAACCTAAAGTCAGCAGCTCTCATCTACTCTTGGAAGTTAAGCAGGGTCAATCCTTGTTAGTGCTTGGATAGGAAACCATCAAGCAAGACAAGGTGCAATAGGAGGGAAATGGCAAAACCACCTCTGAATATAAGTCAGCAGGTGATTTCAAGGCACAACACACACACACACACACAGACAGATCAAGGTTCCCATCACAATGAGACATCAAACTATTTAAGAAAGCCTGTCACTCAGAGGGTAGCTAGCATGACTGATGCTGTTGTTTCCCTGAAATTCATTCATTTGTTAAGTTGATTATTTATTATTGCCAATATTTAAAATAATATCGTCCAGTTTCCAGTAGTATGCATATTTACATTAGGATAATCTAGCATGCCTTCATTTGGTCTACTTTTTAGGAAATCTGAACATTCTGACCTTCCTCTTAATTGATGTTTTTCCAGACACCTGCCACCACCAAAATAGGCATGCTCCCTTTCCAGAACACTCCTCGGGACATATCCCTTGCCTTCTACTCATGATAGTGGGAACTAAGGAAGCTACTTATGCTTTCGCCAAAAAAGTGGGCATGAAATTGTCTGCCATCAATAGGTGATACTTATAGATAAAACTCTGGAGATACATGTGCTCAGTCTTGGTAACTCTAGGGCTTCTGCTCTCTCTTCATATGGCTCTTCATCTTAAAACCAAAGTTGGATAGTCTTTCAAAGGAAATATGCCTTCAAAGGACTGTCCTTTGTAAAACAGGATGAACATATGGCTACCCGAATGAGAAAGCAGCCTGTTGTGTGTTGTCTGAAAGCCTAAAGCTATCTTTGTTCTCAATTTTCAACAAAATATGGATCTGTAGAATCTTGGCAAATAAAACATCTATGTAGAGACACTATTTTGGAACCAATGGCTTTTACACATTTGCAGTAAGGAAGTCATACTACAAAGAACAACCTTATAAGAGGATTTTAAAAAGCATTCTTAATTAATAAATACATGAGTAATAGCTCCATACTAAACTTTTGACCTCCGTCATCTGGTAAATAAAAGTAGAATAAACCCAAAGGGCTGCTTGTTATGTGATTCCTACTTTCAATGTAACATCTCCATTTAAAGTCATATAGCTGAATACTTAGAAGGAAATGCCTGAGGCCCATCAAGCAAAGTATAAGAAAGATTCAGCTTCTGAGACAATGACAAAATCCTGAATATAGTTCACTAATTAAACCAGCCACTTGTCAATGTATCTCTCATGTTATTAAAGCTGGATGAATTCCCCACTCTAGCAAAGATTATTTTAAAAAACAGTAATGGAAAAGGTAATCAAGTGAAACTACTAGCTAACTGCTTGGAGGATTTATGAGCTCACTACACTGCATGAAAAAGATATAATTTGTTCAATTTATTAGTCATAAAGAAGTAATTTACTTAGGTTAAAAACTGATCATCTTACAAAACAAGCCACTTTTTAGCACTAATTAAATTTACCAAATATGGCCCAAGACTGGAAGTATTGTATTATATTACAGAAGTCTATTTGTCTCTTTCACTCACAGCTACTTGATACTGTTTCTCACTTAAAATAAGAGAGATGTAGAGCTTATCTCAAGAAAACCTGTGAAGACGACTGTTGCTCTGATGTAAGATATTCAATGTGAGCATATGAAGCCCATGATAAGCCTATGTATTCCAGAGAGAATGCTAATAAATAACTACAATTAATTTTTAGCCAAAAAAATCCCATTGTTAAATACCAGGGTAGTTGTAGGGAAAAGGATAACCATCTAGGATTTTATTCTCAATGAAGATGACTGATGGTGGTGGTGGTGGTGGTGGAGACTTGGCCAAGGAAAGAGGAAAGACTTTCCCAGCTTGATCTACTAGGATACTGTACGCAAGAGACAGGCATGTAGCTGGGGGGGGGGGGGCTTAAGGGGCTTCAGCCCCCCCCCCCAAATTCTCATGGTGGTCCACGAGAAGGCCTTACTGGTGCATTATTTAAACTGTTACGTTTATTCATATCATGATCTGTTCACCATACTCAATATATCCCATATGCATGGGGGTATTTGGGTAACGATACAAAAGGTTTGCTCGGGTAGACCCTCTTTCGCTCAGACTCAGCCCCCCCCCATCAAACTCAGCCCCCCCCCCTGAATCAAACTCAGCCCCCTCCCCCCGAATCAAAATCCTGGCTACGGGCCTGGCAAGAGCTGTAGAACAGGAGGGTGAAGTAGTACAAATCTATACAATCTGATCTCATTAAAAGATGTTCCACTTACAACAGGTCCTCATTCTTTCTATGTTTAGGTAAAGTATTGAGGATAAGGAAGAAGGAACATACATTTCTGCTGAGGCAGGGTTGAAGAATGAAATGGCACTAGCAATTCAGTTTTTAATAATGAACTCATTCTTATCTCCATATTTTATTTTTTGTGGAGTTTGAAAGCAAGTATTACAGGGCTTGAAAATTAGAACCAGGAGTCCTGTGATGAGAGTGACACAGTTCACTAAGAATTCATTTGCCATAGGTATGACCTGTGGAAGTCAATCAATTTCTTAGTAGTGTGGGTGTGTCCCTAGACATAAAAATGATGGTATGTTATTGAAATTCAATAGATTATGGAATCCATAGATTATATATCAAGACCATCAAAATGCAATCAAACATGCATTATATATGAATTTCCTGCAAATAATACAGGCAGTCCTCTAGTTACAAACAAGATAAATTCTGTAGGTTTTTCTCAAGATGAATTTGTTTGTAAGTTGGAGTAGGTACATTTTTAAATGTAACTTCAGCCAATGATTCATGGCCTGAATCATTGGGTTGCTGTAAGTTTTTCAGGCTGTATACATATCAGGCTGTATACATATCAAGGCATGATCATCAAGTTTGCAGACGACACCAAATTGGGAGGGATAGCCAATAGTCCAGAGGACAGGAGCAGAATTCAAAACGATCTTGACAGATTAGAGAGATGGGCCAAAACTAACAAAATGAAGTTCAACAGTGACAAATGCAAGATACTCCACTTTGGCAGAAAAAATGAAATGCAAAGATACAGAATGGGGGACGCCTGGCTCGAGAGCAGTACGTGTGAAAAAGATCTTGGAGTCCTCGTGGACAACAAGTTAAACATGAGCCAACAATGTGATGTGGCGGCAAAAAAGGCCAATGGGATTTTGGCCTACATCAATAGGAGCATAGTGTCTAGATCTAAGGAAGTAATGCTACCCCTCTATTCTGCTTTGGTTAGACCACATCTGGAATATTGTGTCCAATTCTGGGCACCACAATTCAAGAGAGATATTGACAAGCTGGAATGTGTCCAGAGGAGGGCGACTAAAATGATCAAGGGTCTGGAGAACAAGCCCTATGAGGAGCGGCTTAGGGAACTGGGCATGTTTAGCCTGAAGAAGAGAAGGCTGAGAGGAGATATGATAGCCATGTATAAATATGTGAGAGGAAGCCACAGGGAGGAGGGAGCAAGCTTGTTTTCTGCTTCCTTGGAGACTAGGACGCGGAACAATGGCTTCAAACTACAAGAGAGGAGATTCCATCTGAACATTAGGAAGAACTTCCTGACTGTGAGAGCCGTTCAGCAGTGGAACTCTCTGCCCCGGAGTGTGGTGGAGGCTCCTTCTTTGGAAGCTTTTAAGCAGAGGCTGGATGGCCATTTGTCAGGGGTGATTTGAATGCAATATTCCTGCTTCTTGGCAGGGGGTTGGACTGGATGGCCCATGAGGTCTCTTCCAACTCTTTGATTCTATGATTCTATGATTCTATGATTTAGCTGGAGTTATACATTAAAGTGTGTGTGTGTGTGTGTAGATAGATAGATAGAGAGATAGTAGGGGTGTGCAATTTGGTTAAACCCCATGCTGTTTTTGGTGTCTGGATTTTGGTGCCCTGATCCATTTTTTTGGGAGACTCCTGAATTCAGGCAGGCAAATTTCAGTTTTTTGATCTGGTAGCCAAAAGATCTATTTTCACTTAGGAAAGATCCAGTCCATTGGCAGCAATGGGGGGAATTCTTAGGCTTCCCTTTTTAGGGCATCAGTCTTAAGAAAACACCTTTTCTGGGGTCCTTTCCTCTAGACTTGGGTTAAGGCATCATACTTAAGAAACCACTTTTTCTAGGTTCCCTTACTCTAATATTCTTCACCTAGACCTGGGTTAAGGCTCCAGACTTAAGAAAACACTTTTCTGGAGGGTCTTTTCCTCTAATATCCTTCATTCAGACCTGCGTTACGGCATCAGACTTAAGAAACTTTTTTTCTGGGGTTGTCTTCCCTCATATCCTTTAATTAGATCTGGGGAGGAATTAAATACTCCTGTAAAGACTCAAGGGAGTCAGGTTATCCCCTCCCTTCAGTAAACCACCCCAATATTGAAACAGACACCACAAATGCCCTTTCACATCCTCCTCAAAATGCATGTCCACCCTCACTTGCCTAGCTAAATAGTTTTTTTAAAAAGCAATGAAAGATGTTAAACTAAGAAAAACAAATGAAATTGCCAAACGAAAAATTGGAATTGAGTCCAAAAGCAAGTGATGCAATCCTAAGAGCAGCAAAGGTACTGAGATAGAACATGGAGTAATCTAGCACATGAGCGGCTTTCTTCTTCTGATTGGCTCAGGCAGGCAGCAGAGCTCACAGCATCACAGGGAAACGGCAATTCACATGTAGCCGAAAGAAACAGAAAGCAGCTGTTTTCTGCAGCTGAGTGGTCTGTTGTGGCCGGGGGAAAAATGGTGGCAGTGCCTGTGCCATTATGGCTATAGCCAAAAGATCCGGAGCCTGTTTTGAGAAATGGATCTATGCACAGTCCTACTTGTTAGCTTTGAATAGCACAGTGAAAAGTTAACACCTCTGTGGTGTTTGTTTTGCTGTCTGTTCTCTGTTCAGAAGATTTCCCCACACTTTCTGTCCCTGTGATTGGATTTTGAAAAATTTGGATATGGATGATATGTTCCTTGGGTACATTTATCATTTATGCTTTGAAGCAATGGAAATTGAGTTATATGCAAATTCCACTTGGTTGCTCTTCAGGTAGAAATCCAAAGTAAGCAATTTCTTTATTACAGTATGAAAGGATGGACTAATTTCCGAAGGAACCAACTGAAAGCAAGGACTGGAGGGCCTACAAAAAAGCACTTCTTCAAAAGAGAAAAATAGAAAACTTAACCTCTTCCTTTATACTGTGTGAGCATGCAATCTGCTAACTTTCCATATAACATTTCAGTGATGAATTTCTAGAAGGATTAATAGGTTTTTATCTAAATAACTATTATATCCCACTCAATTTAGATGATCAGAAAGTTTGAAGGTCATGTACATGTTTCAGACAAATTATCTAAAGAGGATATAAAGGGGACACCAGCATGGCAAATTACACAGGAAAGAGATAACAAAAGTCTCCAAGGAAAATGACAGAGTGTTATCAACCCCCATATTAATTTAAGGACATTCTGGGAATTAGAGCAGGAGGACAACGTACCTGATTTGTAACCAGGGAGTGCAGTTTGAAAAGAAGTGGAGATTAAGATGGCTGTGCTTTAGCAACAATGCAAAACTCAGAATTCACGATATAATGACTAAATTCAAACTAATGAATAGGTAGATACAGAGTGTCTCATCAACCATAGTTTAAGGAAAATAATAAACGATCAGGAGAGGTTATTATGTTAAGAAGAATGGAATTAGATAACATTAATAAGATTATAATTTTAATTGAAATTGTGTGGAGGCTCTCTCCCTTGCCCTTGTCATTTCAGGGTCAAACTCAATTTCTACATGACATCTGTCATAGTGGGCCCCTCTTATAAACTAATTAGCAGCCTATGGCCCCTGCTTTCAAAATCAGGGATTGGATGCCACTGTTTTCACTAAAACTGTTTCTCCCAACAATGTTGGTAAGGAAGATCACTTATTATTGTATATTAAATACATTATTTATTTATTATTTATTTACAGCATTTTTACCCCACCCTTCTCACCCCCGAGGGGGGACTCTGAGCGGCTATTCAATATTTTGCAACAAAAGAGGCAGCATGGTGTGATGGTTTGAGTTTTGGAGGACCAGGGATCAAATCCTGCTTGGCTATGGAAGCCCACTGGGTGATGTTGGGCAAATTATTATTATTATTATTATTATTATTAACTTTATTTGTACCCCGCTAGCATCTCAATTTCAAACCCCATCTGAACAAATCTTTCTGAGAAAACTGTGAAAGTTTTGCCATGAGTTGGAAACAACATGAAGGCACATTGCAACATTTTCATTTTAAATGTATTTTAGTAAAATTGCCAGAATGAAACCAGTCAACTTAACAGATAAGCCAACACTTCAACTACGGTACTTTTCATTGCACACTAAACCTCCTAACAGTTGCAAAACACAAAAAGGGACTATGAAAGGTTAAGGTTAGTAATAATTTTATATTTTTTCAAATACTAGAATTTTTATTTTGATGCAATGAGAAAACATTTTGCAAACAATTTAGAATATACTCAGATGAAGATATATTTTGAATGGGGCTATTCATAGGGGTGGCTAAAATTCAGGAAAATGATCACTGCTGTTTTATGTGGTACTGAATTTGCAACTAAAAATATCACCATTGGTACTATTAATCATCAATGCAATTTGATGGAGATGGTAGCTCACTGAGTTTTTCTCAAGGAATTCTTGCTCCATGATTGTCAGATATTTGATGGGTGAAAGGGAAGATATGTGTGTGTGCTAGACTTCTCTTATACAAATCAATCATGGGAATATTGTAAAGCTCTGACTGCCCAACCAATTCATGCTTACCCATTGCAGTCTGTTTCCAGTGTGCCCACTGCACTGCTTCCCATCATTAACCAGGAAGAAGAAGGTTTCAGACCAGTAGCTATTGTCACACACAACACTTAGAATGTTCATGGCCTGGCTCACAATTTAAACATTTTGTATGTTATTGCACTCTAGCCCCAGATCATCCCCAATTTTGCAACTACTCTATACTCACGTCTGTTTTCTCAAGTCTCCTCGGGGCATGCAAAGCAGCAGTCTGATATCAATGAAAGCTCATGCTAAAATAAATGTGTCGTGAGGAAGCCGATCATTTTCTTCATACCTCCCCTTTCTGTCATAAACTTGCACATAAGTATATGTCTGGCAACAGGAGAGAACATTGCTCTTGTTGTGTGCCTTAAAGCCATTTCTGACTTCGGGTGACTTTCAGGCAAATCTAACACAGGATTTTTATGGCAAGATTTGTTTGGAGAGGCTATGCCTTTGCCTCCTTCTTAGACTGAAAGAGCATGACCTGACCAAGGTCATCCACTGGGTTTCCATGGCTGAGCGGGGATTCAAACACTTGTCTTCAGAGTTATAGTTCAACACTCAAACCTTTACACTACTCCACAGGAAAGAAATCATGGGCTACAGAATTGTTAACTAATTAGCAACACATACCAGTATGTATTTAATATTTAACAGCAATGGAAATCGCAGAGAGCAACAAATGAACATGTTCACAGCATTGCTTTCAACATTATAACCTGCTGTTGTCTGTATTCTTAGCTTTGATAAAGCAAGAACCACAGTTACCGTTGGCCATTAAAAAGTGGGAAACTGTAGGAGAAGATGGAATTCTTTTACTGCCATTTCCTAAATAATGAGAATATTAAGATGATATAACCAGAGTGCCATCTCTGAAGGACAGTCTCCTTTGGTATTTAATTTAATGCCAAGTACCTAAATTTAAAGCTTAGTTGGTCACCCGATGAGCCAATTAAGCAAGCTAATGTGTATATATTTTTCTTACTTATCACAGCATTGGAGAACATTATACATAAATAACGAAATAGCTAGCACTGGATAAAGATGGTACGGATAAGACATATTTCTGAATGCTTCTAAATGCATGATATAAAATCCCTGAAAGCTGGGATTGTTGAACCTCATTTCTTTTATTAACCTTTGCCACTGCCCTGGCTTTCACTCAGTCCCAAAGCCATCCCAAAGCCATCTTCTCCTTTCTTTCATTATTCAGTTGCTTGTTACCTTTGACCACTATAATGAGGACTTATACTCTAATGGCTACTCTAAAATATGAGTCAGATCAATAGTTCAGCATCACATATCTACTTGCTTCAGTGAAGTTAAAAAGGACAGTACCAAATTGGTGGTGTGATAATGAAATAATTTCCAAACAGAACATCCATTATCAGTGCCATTTCTCCGTTACTGAAGCTAAGAGAAATAATCAAAAGGAATTTAGCAAAATTGTTGTCTCAGACTGAGCCTAACTAAAGAAGACCCACTAAAACTACTGTGAAATAAGAAGTTGACACATGAGTAAAACATATTAATTCAATGTTTCTACTCTGGTTGGGATTAATAGTAGGATACAAAACACTTTAAAATAACTTCCTTACTCTGAAATAGTCTGAATTGTCTACTTCCTAAACAAGCAACTTAACCGTTACAAATTAGTCATTTAGCACCCAGTTTTATTGCACTTATCCCAACTATATCTGCAACACATGCATAGCATTTTGTGGTATCACTTGCACTTCTTACATATTTCTGAGAGGATGTTTTTGGCAACCTTTGAAAATTAGTCTGAGTTGGTGTATTATAGGAAGTTTAGAATGTATGACCAAAAAAACCCCGCAAAGCCCCTCAGTGCACGAACAGATTCATTAGTAAAGCAATTTCCCCTCAACTTTCCCCTCTTTTCTGTCATATGGTGTTAATAATATCACCCTACTTTCCAGGAATGTCATAATGTATGAACATTCAGAACACTTGAAAAGGGCAACATAAATGCTGAATGTTTTTTTTAATCATTTTCCTAGCGGGATGGAAGACAGGTAGGCTCCTCTTCAGTAATTATTTCACAGAGAAATATAGTTCTTGACTGTCCTGCTAAAATCATTGTCTATCTAGATGAGAGCTTACATCAAGGCTATGTAGCTTAATTCTCTGCATGCTGATTTGCACACTGTTCATATTACATAGCCTTTGTATTGAATTTTCAAACCTCTTCTTTCTTTCAAAAGTCAGCCCACCATCAGTGAACAGGTGGCTGGACTCCAGCTGGTGAGAAGGAGCAGATACTCATCTGTGCTCCTTTATATATCTATGTTTTTTTTTCTTTTCAAGTATTTACTAAACCTTTTAGTATTAATCAAGGAGTAAAGCAGGATTGCTCTCTTTTCCCCATACTATTTATGCTATTTATATTAGTAATCGAATAATTAATAATGTAATTAAAATTGCAGAATGTTTTTGGAGGGGGGGGGGGGTAAAGCTGCAAAAAAAAAAAACCCCTTCTTAAGAATAATGAGAATAGTGGACTTACACATAGTGCTATTTGCTGTACAGTGCCAGGTGCAAAAAGTTAATGCTATTGGGTTCCTTATCAATTTGGAAATAGAACAGACTTAAACATCCATACCCAAATATAGTTATTCAAATAGTGTTTTATAACTGTTGTTTTAATTTAATATTGCATCATAGGTCCTTTATATAATAGTTATTGTTGTTGTTGTTGTTATTATTATTATTATTATTATTATGTTTCTTGCTTGCCTTTCATTGTGGCACGAAGTAGGTTAAAACACCACAAACAATAATCTAAAAACATTCTACAAAATAACATATTAAAACATATATCTACAAAATAACAGAACAAAGATTAAACATAAGACACACGTTTAAAATGCATGATTAAAACTGGCTGTGTAGGCCTGCTGGAAGAGATAGGTCTTTAGATGGTTTTTTAAATTTTGACAGCTCATTTACCTGTTGGAGCTCTTCCAGCAGGTCATTCCACAGTCTTGGGGTGGTAAATGGGTGGTGTTTGCCAGTCAAGTTCTGGCAGAATAGTGTAGCCTCCTCCCCCAGGACCTAAGTGTGCAGGGTGGATTGTATGAGAGAAGGCGATCCTGTAGGTAACCTGGACCCATACCATGTACGGCTTTAAAGGTCAAGAACACCACTCTGTGCTTTGCCCGGAAGCAAATTGGCAGTCAGTGTAGTGACTTTAGGATAGGTATAATATGCTCACTCCTGGATGTTCCTGCAACTAATCTGGCTGCCATATCTTGAACCATCTGGAGTTTCCAATCTTGGTACAAAGGTAGCCCAATGTTAAGAGCATTGCAGAAGTCCAACCTTGAGATTACCAGTGCTTGCACTATCATCTTTAGATCCTCCAAATCTAAGAAGGTGTGCAGTCAGTCAAACCTGATAATAAGCACTCCTGACCATCACATCTACTTCGGCTAACATTTGGAGAGATGGATCCAGGAGCACTCACAAGCAGCACACACGGTCTATCAGGGGGAGTGTAATTCCATCCATAACTGGTTGACACATCTCCATCCTCAGATTAGGACCCTTGATGGCAAGCAGCTCTATTTTCTCTGGATTCAGTTTCAATTTGTTTTTCCTCATCCAGACCATTACATCCTCCAGGCATTGAAGTTTTATTGTGATAAGTTCTTATGTTGTTTTGTTTTGTTTTTATTGTGTTATGTTTTAATTGTGTGCTCTTTGGGCTTGTCACTTTGTAAGCTGTCCCAAGTCCCTTTGGGGAGATGGAGGTTGGGTATAAAAATAAAGCTGTTGTTATTGTATTATTATTATTATTATTATTATTATTATTATTATTATTATTTTGATACAGAGAAGACATGCTGAGACTGTTTTTAAGGGCGTAAAAAAATATATTTGAGTGTCATCAGCATAATAACACTCCACCCTATGCCTATAGATGATCTCTCCCAGCGTTTTCATGTAAATATTAAAAAGCATTAGGGATAGAATGATACCTCGTAGGATGCCACATAATAGTTTCTTTTTTTTCTTTTTTCCTTTATTTTTTGTTAATTATTTGACACAATCTCATATATAATCAGAAAATATACATCCAGAAATAATGAAGCATGTCTAGATCTGTATGCAGATGGCAACTTGTACAAAATAAGTGTAACATACTTTACCATTCACTTGAGTTTAAGACATTTTCAAAGGAAAATCCATGTAAATTATTCCTAACTAGAACTGTTTCCATCTAGATAACAGCAATAGTGTCATCAGCTACTTCTCTCCCCTCCCCCCCATATCAAATGCAAAAATAAAATATCCCAATATATCTTTTTTTGTGGGGGGGGGGGATTCCTTACAAGGCAAGAAATATATCTTAAATATATCTTCATGATCACGAGAGTTTCAGAGTATGTCCAAATACATCCTGATATCACATCAACAAAGTACTCTCTCATGACTAGAGCTTTCTAGCTATTTTACATATACAGACAACTGCAAAAAACCCCAATTTGCATAAATTGAAATATGTCCAAAACCATAATCAAATGTTTCATTAACATTATGCCAACATATTTAACTTTTCCAGGAATCACTTTTTTCTATTTTGTAGCATTCCAGCTTGTCCACATAGTATTACATATTTCTTTTTTAAATCCTTTCCCTCTTTTTATTCTTTTTCTCCCTTCCCTTTCTTTTCTTAACAACCATACATAATCCCTTTTCTAAACATCAGCATAGTGTTCACATCTCAAGAGTTCCACCATAACACATATACCATGGAAAAGAAAGTCACACCAAAAGAGCAACAAAGGATTCTTCATCATGTCTTTTTTCAGAAGGAAGTAAAACTATTTGATGAAAATTATGATTTTTTATTAGTCAGACTTGGAATCCCCATGATGAAATAGCCTTTCCTTCTAAAAACCTTTTGAAGGGTTCCCTTTCTTTCCTAAATTCTGAAGGGTCTTTTGACTGGAGATATCCCGCCAGAATGTCCATCTCTGCCACTTCTGCCACTTTCACAATCCATTCCTCCATTTCCAGTGTTTCCTCTAATTTCCAGGCTCATGCGTAAATTATTCTTGCAGCAGTTACCATCAAGGTGAAGAGTTTGTCGTGTGACTTCAGCAGTGATCTGTCTGTTATTCCTAGTAGGAATATTTCTGGGTGCATAGGTATTTTTAGCTTTAATATTTTTTCAATAGTTTTATGGATTTCAATCCAAAAGCTTTTTGCCTTCTTGCAAGACCATATGGAAAAATGATCCTGTCGCTTGTTTACATTTCCAGCAAGT
This sequence comes from Anolis sagrei, assembly GCF_037176765.1. Lineage (NCBI taxonomy): Eukaryota > Metazoa > Chordata > Lepidosauria > Squamata > Anolidae > Anolis > Anolis sagrei. The sequence goes on along the minus strand of NC_090022.1, from coordinate 93,025,611 downwards.
GTTTTTTAATTGTGGCTGCATTTTGGCTAATTTAGCAGGTGTCATATAGGACTGATAAAATATTTTGTAGAAATTTTCCAGACGTGAATAGCTTCTTTTTTGATGAACAGCTATCCCCAAGCACCACCATCTGGAACCTGCCTGAGAGATATGACCAGAACCGCTGCAGCACAGTGCCTCCAGTTCCCAACCCCACCAGGCATTCCAGAAGGGTACCATGGCCAATGGTATTGAAAGCTGCTGAGAGGTCTAGAAGCACCAACAGAGACACACACACACACTGTTGGTGTTGATAGGAAATCATCCACTAAGACGACCATAGCAATCTCAACTCTGTATCCTGCTCTGAAGCTGATTTGAAATGAGCAAAGGAAGTGTGTGTCATCCAAGACTGCCTGGAGTAGGAGGGCAACTGCCTTGTCAATCATGTTGCCCAAAAAAGGAAGGTTTGAGGCTGGTCTGTAATTAATATGATCCAGGGGATCCAGGGAAGGCTTTTTCGGCAGTTGTTGAACTACTGCTTCTTTTAAACAGGATGGAAAGTTCCCCTTCCTGAGAAATGCGTTCATAATTTGTTGTATTTGAGATCAAATTGCATCTCCTCCCTGGACAACCAGTCAAGAGGGACAGGGATCAAGAAAGCAGACTGTCTTCCTTACTTGCCCCAGCAGCTTGTCCACATCAACAGTACCCACCAATTGTTTTAAAAAAATAATGGAAACAGATCCAGTGTAATAATTGAAACTGATCCAGTCGCCCTTCTTTGATTACAGACTATTTGGTGGCTTCAGTTGAAGCGAGGATTCGTGAGAACAGGCGCTTCACAATAACAGGTCTCTCAAATGAATTTCCTGATGTGTTAAGATCAGTGCTTTACAACATTGTTTCTGAACACCTAAAGTTTAGGAAACTGTGCTCCCGTTGGGTCCTGAAACCCATAACAGAGGACCACAAAAACCAAAGATTTGAGTGTGCGATCAAATCAAATCATCTGTGATCAAAGAAGGGCGACTGGAGCGATCCTCATCATGGACATTGTCACGGCCATCTTTGAATTGTTGTACCCACTTACGCACTTTGCTTTCACTCATAACAGTATCACCGTACACTTCACAAATCTGTCAATGAATTTCTGCAGCAGGCAGGTTCCTTGCTGACAAAAACCGTATCACTGAGCGAACCTCACATGCGGCGGGTGAGTTGATAGTCTTAAACATTTTTAAAGCACAGAACAGAACCGTACAGGTTAGCTACAGAGCGGAAACTGAGTACAGTTGTTTCCGAGGCATGCCGGTACACGACGCACACACTCGTTGCGGTATGCGCAAGAACTACTAGTGTCAACAACAAAATGGATCTTACTTAAAAAATACTCCCCTTGTATTTTATCAAGTGATTTATTGTTGTATGCCTTCCAGTAGTTTTTATTTACTTATGGCAACCGTAAGGCAAATCTACCATAGGGGCTTTTTTGCAAGATTTCTTCTGTGGGGGCTTGTCTTTCCATTTCTCTGAGGCTGAGAGAGTGTGACTTTCCCAAGGTCAGCCAGTGGGTTTCCATGGCTAAATCAGAGGCAGCAGGTAGTCCCTATGGCCCAGACACACCAAACAGGTTGCCCCTGCCGTTAGGCAACCTGCCTAGATGCTGCTGTCTCTGTGACATGCCACCTACCTTGTCCTTGGCATTTTGGTGTCAGCCAAAGTGCCATTGTGGGAGGAAAGCTCCCATCTCATACAGTGTGCAGGTACTTGGGTTACTAGTATCACAGACATTATATGCTTCTCCTGTTCTTACAGTTCTTCTCTTTCCATATAACAACTGATAGTCACCCCCCCCCCCACACACACACACACACACATCACATGAAAGAGAAAAGGTAGGAGCAAAATTGTAGTGTTTCTCATGTGCTAAGTCCCCTGTAGAATGTTATTTCTGAAAATTAAGTCTTTCCCATTCCCCCTCCTTGGCAACTTTCATCACAGAATAGTATCCTTCTGTCCTAAAAACCAGGATTAATACTCTTGATTGGCTACTGTGCAAAATGCAGCAATATGATGCTAGACAGAACTTTAGTATAATCCAGCATGTGTTGTTTTTCTTATTTTTGAAAATTAGGAGAAAGTTTCTTCTATTCCCTCAAAGAAATCCAGTGTATATTTTTTACTTCTTTACAGTAACAGTTCCCTTTCACAATACTGTCTTTTAGGTTTTTCTAATCATCTGACAGAGTTAGTGAAAGCTTCAGTGCTTTTCTTTCCCATAGATGGAGAAATGGTAGAGGCAGATATACAGAAGGAAGAAAGCAAGCTTTGAGGGAAGAAAGTTTAAGATTGCCCTTTGTCTTCTCTCATCCAGTCAATCAGTTTAAAAAGCAAACTATAACCAATGTTCATTGACAAGAATGCAGGTATCTTTTGACTCAGCTGTATTTGGGATGAATATATTTTCAAGACAAAGACTAGAAATGCTCTTTAGAAGGAAGATAGTGCTGCTGGTTGTGGGTGAGCAAAAGAGACTTCAGGTAGTCAGATCATCCTAGACCCTGAAATTATTGGACCACAACCTGAGGCCTAGAAATAGTGATAGCATTAAGAATTACAAATTAAGTACCAATCACAGCTGTTCATAGCTTGTCAATGAAAAATACACAAATAACTTATTTTCCTGATTAATAATTAAAATAGAAATCAGAGTTAAGGGGCTGTTCTTGGATCAGGATGAAATGAGTGGATTATCCTTTTCACTTAAATAAGGAATATTTATTTTTGCTTAGTTCCTTAGAGAACTTTGGAGCCTATCAGAATTGAAGAATCTGCATCCTTGTATTCCACTTGGAAATAACCCATGGAAGCTGGAGGCACAGGGCAATTCCTAAAATCTAGCAACCTTAGGACCTCATCACATTAAGGTCACATATCCGGGAGATAGTAGGGGGATTTGCCATGGATCATGACGAATCCAGTGTGGGTCCTGGGGAACCCATCACCCCATACCACGCATTGCCTGCATCAGCACTTATCCCACAAGGGGAAGTGTCACAGCTCGGCTTCCCCCCTGTTGTTGTCTATGAAACACAGGAAGCCTCCCATGTTGCCGGCGCTGCCTTCTGCGATACTTGGACCTCTCTTCAGGCATGGAGTCCTGCCAGAAGTAGATTGACATCATGTGATGGGATCCAACAGGATATGTGCCTGAAGACATGTCTTAGTGTCATAGGATGGGCACTTTGCTCATCTGATGAAATCTTTAGTGAAAATGCATGCTGACAGGATGAGAAAATAATATTGTTCTTCCTTTCCCTTTTAGTATACAAGATAGATCTGCAGACTTGTTCCTAAAAGTTTACCTTGGAATCTATTTTAGTTGCTCAGCATACCTCAGAACAAGGAATTTGGACCTGGACAGCTTGGGAGGCTTATGTAGTCAGGGCTTCTCTGTTGCTGAAGATGGCACATCTATCGTGGATCCCCATTGCTCAGGACAGCTAAACTGCCAAATTCTGGCTACATCTAATACTAATTTCTTGTTGTTGTTTTTCTGTGGTCACATTTTGGATCAATTTCTGTTGGAACTAACAATTTACAATTACTATTAGAAAGTACAACCATGACATGACATTTCAAAAATGTATAAAAGTTAAAACGTAGGTAAACATATGCCGCTGGAGGAACAGAATGAAGTGAAAGTAACACAATTCTGCTAAGACATACTGGGATGAAAAATGGTACAAGACTGTGAGGTCAAAACGTAATGGCAGTACATCAGGCGACCAGAGCTAACATCTCCTGCATCACAGTGGGTTAGGAACTGTCCTTAGGATTCTGTAAAAACTGGGACATGACAGTTGATGTAGTATCAAAGTACTATAACTATCAATAAATGGTTTCCAAAAACCTTTAAAGTCATATGAAATATCTAATGCATGTGGCACACAAATTAATGAGTTCTAAAGACATTATAACAGCATTTGAATTTATATATTGGTATAAGTGGATTAACAATGTAAATAGGAGGCTGGGTGTTGGGGTTCTGTTTTAACTGCTCTGGAAGTAAGGGAATTATAGCAAATGCAAACTCTTCCTTCAATTTTGGCCAGCAAGAAGAAGCCCCAGATACTCCATTTTGGGCACAGGCCAAAATATTATCAAGCTAAAACAATAAAACAATTCCGTTTGAATGCTTGTTTTTGATTTCTCTGTTATCTTCAGCTAAGCTATTTTCTTGGCTCAGAGGATAACTTTTCAAAAATAATACCATCTTCCTTGGTTGCTCTAAATTGCTTTGTAGTTATACTAACAAAATCCCATTGCTTCATTTCGCATTGGCAGCTGCCAATGCTGAGGCCCAAAGTTATCTAGTACAAAGGAAGTTTCATTTTACACTTGCATCTGAATTTTGAGATAACCCCAGGTCTCAATAGGTGGTAAATTATTGCCTTGATAGCAGTCCTGGGTGACAACAGGTTGAAGCTGGCCAGGCTCTGCCCCCTGGGGCTCCTTGTGTCTGTCCAGGAGACCAAAAAGCATAATTATTTCAGATAATGCTTGTAATTGCTCTTTATTTTCTGTTGCATAAATGGAAACAATCAAGTAATGCATGTGGCCATTATTGAATACTGATGCATGAACCCACTCTATGTAGCTGACATCTGGGTGGGAAACTGAGAAGAAACAAAAAAAAAAAGACCTTGATCCAAAGAACATGCAACTTAGGACTGGGTCTTAAGGAAGAGATAGCAGGGTTGAATGTAAATGAGAGCAATGGTGAAATAATATTGTACACTGAGTTCACTGAAAGGACAAGTTCTGAACAGGGCTGTAAATTACTTTAAAGAAGGAATTGGTTCCAAATATTATTCTTTAAAAAGGACTTGTCATTGTTTCTTGCAATGTTGGAAATGTAAGCGATTATACTGCTCATTACTTTTCCATTACCTTCCTTTTTCTGGGGAGAAAAATATGTTAGGATTACTAACAGAATTTGAAAAATTCCTATTAAAATATTCATAATAATGTACTTTAAAAGTAACTTTGGAAAATAACTAGACATTGGGTTGCTGTGAGTTTTCTGGGCTATATGGCCATGTTCCAGAAGCATTATCCCCTGACTTTCACCCACATCTATGGCAGGCGTCATCAGAGGTTGAGGGGTCAGGAGAGAATGCTTCTGGAACATGGCCACACAGTCTGGAAAACTCACAGCAACCCAGTGAATTTGGCCATAAAAGCCTTCAACAATACATTAACTACACATTATTACTCATTAGAGGAGTTATTTCACTCTTACTTATGTTGTTTTAGAATATATCTTTATTAAACTACATTACTGAAAAAAGTAGCTAGTTGAAGTTAATTACGTTACTTGTGATTTGTTAGTTCTTATTCTGAACCAGGATTAGAAGAAAGGAAAAGAAATGAGTTGGATGGTGTTCTATGTTGAAATTTTACACTGAAGAGGCAGGTAGGAACAAAAAATGTGGGCAGCAAAGAATAATGTCTTTTCTTTGAAGAGAACAGAATGTCTTTAAGGAGCTGGAAACTGTACAGTAAGAGATGAGGCTGAAGTAATATATTGGGATATAACAACAGAAAGAAAGGTGAGTTTGTGGAAGCCTTGCCTACCTATGCAAGGTAGTAGGAAAGACTACTGGTGTGATTGATAATCTAGCCCTCTTGCTAAAGAATTGCACCCCAGAGGGAGGATTAACCTTTTGCAGAGGATTTTTCAAAGGTAATGCTTAATGAGCCTCACAATTTTAAATCTAATGATAAAACCTCTGTACTGTCCCCTTCACTAGTTCTTGAAGTTCAAATCTGGAGAAGTCAGGTACTGATTACCTGTATGGACCACACATTTTAAATAAATCAACTCCTCAGGGCAGGCAATTAAGGTTTTATCCATTTTTCCATCTCACTTAGATTTGCTTACAATGATTGGCAGCAGCTCTACAAAGTTTTTGACAGGAGACTGTCATGCTCTTGTTTGCAGGTATCAAGTAATGAATATTGGATTTTGTGCATGAAAATCTTTAGAATGCAAGATAAGCTCTGCAGAATTACACCAATGGCCTGTCAGCAAAGAGTTCAAAGAGCTTTAGTCAGAGAATCAATTATTCTTAAGTCATACAGCAGTCTTCCTGTGAGATGGAAGGAAGCGTCTATGGGCTCTTCCACACTGCCACTAATGTGGCCCATGCAGCATTTAGTCACTGCAGGGCTGATCCAACTACACACTGACCCATGCGGTCAGCCTAGATGAGCTTTATGTTAGACTGCAGACCATAATGCATATAAATCACAACCTTATCAACTGGGGGTGCATCTACCTCAGGAGAGTTGTAGTCTGATGAGTCACTAGCACTGTTTGGCAGAGAAGGCTTACAAAACTACAACTCCCTCAACTCTACAGTATTCAGCCATGCCAGTTAAAGTAGTATCAAACCGGATCTTCCGGTTTCCGGTTGGGTGGTTGGCAGCAAAAACGCTATGCTGCTCAGCCAAATTTCCAATCCAGAGGAATCCTGAGCCTCCCCCTCGTTTACCATCTTCAAATTGAGGGGAGAGAGAAACCCCCTCAGGATTCCATCCGTCTGACCAGGAGTCCCATCCCGCAGACCACAAATTTCGAATGCGTCCACCTGAGGGTGGGTGACCGGGACAGAATAGGGATTCTTGTAGTGTACCGTCCACCTCGCTGCACTACAGTCTCCCTGCCTGAGCTAGCGGGGGTGGTCTCGAGCCTGGTGGTGGAGTCCCAACGGCTTCTTGTGCTGGGGGACTTCAACATCCATGCCGAGGCGACCCTCACAGGAGCGGCTCAGGACTTCATGTCTGCCATGGCAACCATGGGGCTGTCCCAACAAATAACTGGCCCCACCCACTGTGCTGGACACACATTGGACTTGGTTTTCTGCCAGGGATGGGAGCAGGGTGGCGGTGTGGAGGAGTTGTCTATCTCTCCGTTGCCATGGACCGACCACTTCCTGATCAGATTCAGGCTCACTGCGCCCCCTAACCTCCGCAAGGGTGGAGGACCTATTAAGATGGTCCGCCCCAGGAGGCTTATGGATCCGAACGGATTCCTGACGGCTCTTGGGGATTTTCCCGCCACCTCGGTAGGTGACCATGTCGAGGCCTTGGTCGCTCTCTGGAATGGGGAGATGACCAGAGCAATTGACAGGATCGCTCCGGAACGTCCCCTCTCAAGTAACCGAGCTAAACCAGCTCCTTGGTTCACTGAGGAGCTGGCAGCGATGAAGCGAAGGAAGAGGGAACTAGAGAGCGTGTGGCGCTCGGACCCAAGCGAGCCAAATCGAGCACGGTTTGTGTCCTTTTTAAGGGCATATGCCGCGGCAATAAAAGCCGCAAAGAAAACTTTCTTTGCGGCTACTATTGCGTCTGCAAAAAACCGTCCGGCGGAGTTGTTTCGGATTGTCAGAGGTCTTTTAACTCCCCCTATTTTAGGTGGGAGCCCTGACAACTCGGCAACGCGCTGTGAAGCATTTGCTCGGTTCTTTGCAGACAAAGTCGCTTTGATCCGCTCTGGGCTGGACGCCACATTAAATGCAGTCTCTGTGGATGTGACACAAGCACCTGCTTGTCCTATTTTGATGGATTCTTTTCAGTTTGTGAAACCCGAGGATGTGGACAAGATACTTGGAGGAATGAGGCCTACCACGTCCATCCTAGACCCCTGCCCATCCTGGCTTCTAAAAGAGGCCAGAGGGGGATTGGCTGAGTGGGTAACGGTGGTGGTTAATGCCTCCCTTCGGGAAGGCACGATTCCAGCGAGCCTAAAACAGGCTATTATAAAGCCGCTGTTGAAGAAACCATCACTGGACCCCACTAAATTTGACAACTTTCGGCCTGTTTCCAATCTTCCCTTTTTGGGCAAAGTCATGGAAAGCGTGGTGGCCTCACAACTCCAGGTATTCTTGAGAGACACGGATTATCTGGATCCGGCACAGTCTGGCTTCAGACCGGGACATGGTACCGAGACGGTCTTGGTCGCCTTAGTGGATGATCTCCGCCGGGAGCTAGACAGGGGGAGTGTGTCCCTGTTGGTGCTTCTGGATCTCTCAGCGGCCTTCGATACCGTCGACCACGGTATCCTTCTGGGACGCCTTGCAGAGATGGGCCTTGGGGGCACCGCTTTGCGGTGGCTCCAGTCATTTCTGGAGGGTCGTACCCAGAAGGTGTTATTGGGGGACTCCTGTTCAACACCACAGCCTTTGACCTGTGGTGTTCCTCAGGGCTCCATACTGTCCCCCATGCTGTTTAACATCTACATGAAGCCGCTGGGTGAGATCATCCGGAGTTTCGGGGTGCGGTGTCACCTGTACGCAGATGACGTCCAACTCTGTCACTCCTTCCCACCTGCTACTAAGGAGGCTGTCGAAGTCCTGAACCGGTGCCTGGCCGCTGTGACGGTCTGGATGAGGGCGAACAAACTGAAATTAAATCCAGACAAGACAGAGGTACTCCTGGTCAGTCGCAAGGCCGAACAGGGTATAGGGTTACAGCCTGTGCTGGACGGGGTCGCACTCCCCTTGAAGGCGCAGGTTCGCAGCTTGGGTGTGACCCTGGACTCATCGTTGAGCCTGGATCCCCAGGTTTCAGCGGTGACCAGGGGAGCATTTGCACAGCTTCGGCTCGTGCGCCAGCTGCGCCCGTATCTTGGGAAGTCTGACTTGGCCACGGTGGTACACGCTTTGGTCACATCCCGCCTCGACTACTGCAACGCTCTCTACGTGGGGCTGCCCTTGAAGACGGCCCGGAAGCTCCAGCTAGTCCAGCGCGCGGCAGCCATGTTGTTAACCGGAGCGGGACGCAGGGAGCGCACAACGCCTTTGCTGTCCCAGCTCCACTGGCTGCCGATCAGCTACCGGGCCCAATTTAAGGTGCTGGTGTTAACCTACAAAGCCCTAAACGGTTCCGGCCCAAAATACCTCGAGTACCGCATCTCGGCCTACGAGCCCACGAGGACCTTGAGATCGTCCGGGGAGGCCCTTCTCTCGGTCCCGCCTGCCTCACAGGCACGCCTGGCGGGGACTAGAGAACGGGCCTTCTCGGTGGTGGCCCCCCGGCTGTGGAACTCCCTCCCTGCTGCAATCAGACAGGCGCCTTCCCTCATGGCCTTCCGTAGGGGCCTGAAGACCTGGCTCTTCGAAAAGGCCTTCAATTAAGTGCTTTGTTTTCCTGGAATGACCACCGGAATGGACTATGACTACGAGATCGATTATGACTCAAACAAGACGAAGCGGATTTTTAGCTTAATTAGCTGTGTGTTAGTAAGATGTATGTTATAGTCCTAACCTATTGTAATTGTTGTCTTTATGTTCTATGTTCTGTACACCGCCACGAGTCGCCTTCGGGCTGAGAGTGGCGGTCAACAAATGCAAATAATAAATAATAAATAAATAAAGAGTCCTGGGAGGACTTTTGTGACTACTCCAAAGAACCTCAATGACTATTCTCCCAGGCATGTATATACTGTAACTGAGATTCACTTGGGCAAGTTCTCTAACATTCACATTGCCTGTCCCTGAAATGCTTGAAATGCTCCATCTGAACAGCAGTCATACCAGCCTGGTGGAGAGCTGCTTTTGTAACAGCAATAAATAAATAAATAAATAGAGAGAGAGAAAGAAAGAAAGAAAATACCCAAAGAAAGAAAAAAAGCCTATAAGACAAAAATGTCTTCATGTGACAGAACAAGTAATCAGTCTTATCCACAACATATTGCCTTGTTCTAAGGAAGGATACCTCAAAGGCATGGGGTGGGGGAGTGAAAAAAGTGATGAGGAGCTGAGGAAAGTATGGGGAAAACACAGGGAGAGGGGCTTCTCTGCCCCTGGTCTCTGGAACTCCTGTCACAAGGAAGCCAGAATAAACCCCTCTTTATTGTTTCATTGATATGCTAAACTTTCTATTCAGACTGGCTTTTAAAACTGAACATTTTAAAAGAATGGGCTGGGGGGGGTGGTACACTATTTTACTTGGACTAGTTTTAAGAGATTCTAATTTATTAAGTGTATTTTTTAATATATTTTTATTGTGCATATTTTCTTATTACATAAATAAAAGAAACAATCAACAATAAGACAATGGAAAGATAAGAAGAAAGGACATACAAACAGACAGGAAACACATCCCCCCCCCCCACCACCACCACCCCTCCCCATACTGTGACTTCCCATCTTCTTCAAAGAGATTCAGTATTGTGATTGGTGATATATCTACAGTTCTGCGATTACCGGCATTTCTTCGATACGTGGGGTTCTTTCAAAAGCTGGATATGTCTATCATAAGTGTCATCTTCCTTTTGGCTGTAATAAAGTCTTTAAAACCCTCCCAATTTGTCTTTTTTGACGAGTTGTTCAGGCGTTGTGATAAGCTGTCCATCTGTATTATATCAAATATTTTTAGAATCCAATCCTCAATTGTTGGAATGTCTTTTTGTTTCCATATTTTGGCTAGGGTTATTCTAGCAGCTGTACTTAACAAAAAAAATATCCTATCTTGATTCGCATTAAATTTGTGATATGAAATACCCAGGAGATACATTTCGGGTGATGATGGAAAATTGACTTTTAGGATTTTTTGTATTGCTACATGTATTTCTTTCCAATATTTCTTAATTTTTTTGCAGGTCCACCATTGGTGGAAGTACGTCCCTGTTTCATTTTGGCATTTCCAGCATTTATTTGAAATAGATCTATTAAATTTGGAGATTTTTTCTGGATAATAGTGCCATCTGTAGAACATTTTGTACCAGTTCTCGATCAAATCATTGGCAACTGTATATTTTAATTTCCTATTCCAAATGTCTTCCCATTGTTTCAATAGGATACTATGTCCTATATCTTTTGCCCATTTAATCTGGCATTCTTTAATTTGTTCTTCTTCCGTTTCCCAGCATAAAAGTTGTTTATATAGCAATTTAATTAGGTTCCTTTCTTTTTGCATAATTACTTCCCAGATTCCTTTTTCCTGGCAGAAACCCAGCTTTCCATCTATTCTAAAACTCTCATGCAGTTGATGATATTGTAGCCATGTGAAGTTGGGTTTAATTTGCTTTATTTCCTCAAATGATTTGATGGTTAATTTTCTCTCTTCTGTTGTTTTTAAAATTTGTTTATATGTTAGCCAATTTTCAGATCCTAATTCCCTTTTGTGCCTTGCCTCTATTGGTGAGATCCAAATTGGTATTTTGTTATATAACCTTAGTTTGTGTTTCTCCCAAGTTTTAAATATAGCGGCCCTTATGTAATGGTTATTGAAATTCTTTTCCACTTTTCTCTTTTCATACCATATATACCCGTGCCACCCAAACCTAAGATCAAACCCCTCCAAAGCTAGTAATTCATGATTTTTTAGTGTGGCCCATTCCTTAAATCCTACTAAGTTACATGCCTCGTAGTATGCTTTAAAGTTTGGTAATCCCAGACCGCCTCTCTTCTTCTCATCCGTCAGAATTTTGTAGCTAACTCTGGCTTTCTTATTCTTCCATATGAATTTGCTAATATCCGAGTTCCACTTTTTGAAAAGATGATCGGTTCTTATGACTGGTAGTGTTTGAAATAAGAAGAGTAGTTTGGGTAGTATATTCATTTTTACCGTGGCAATTCTTCCTAGCATGGAAATATTTTGATGTTTCCATTTATCTATATCCTTTCTGATGGATTTCCACAGGGTTTCATAATTATTTTTTAGTAAATTGATATTGTTTATTAAGTGTATTTTAATAATTATATTTTAACTGAATTGTTTAATTGTTTTTAATATGTTGTGTGTGTATAACCATTTTTGGTTCCAAATCTGGGAGAAATGGGATGTAAATTAATATAATTGTGCCCCTTCCTGGAGATGCCTGATCTGGCCATAATGATACATGGTCTGCATACACCTCAAGTGGGTTACTGTAATGCACTCTACATGCAGTTGTCTGTGAAGAGTGATTAGAAACTTCCTTTAGTATGCAGAACTGCAGTCAGAGTGTAAACTGAATGCAGTACAGAGACCATATTATCCCCCCCCCCCCCCAATTACAAACAATACACATTTACCATTAGTTAGTTTCTGGAAAAATTCAAAGTGATGGTGATTGCCTAGAAAAACTCCTAGTCCTCCCACTTTGATAGGAAGGGGGGATGGGGAGACCATATAGGACCTTCTCGGTGGTTCTCCCTAATCTGTGGAGCACCTCTTTCCAGAAAAGGCCGAAGTGGACTCTTCTGTGTATCCTTCTGTTGATGGTAAAAGCTTTCTTACTCTGATAGGATTTGATTGATTGATTGATTGATTGAACTTCTATTCTGCCTTTCTTCCAACATGGGATCCAAAGTAGTGTATACAATTTTGAAAACATAGTACAATTTAAAAACTTCTAATGCAAAACTTTAAACACAATTAAATTACCAAGCAATGTGGTGCTGCCTGTCTAACACCAGCCATACATTACAATTCTGGGGCAGCACCAATGCATGCCCCATAAATTATGAGTAATTTAGAACTCTTTGTGTAAGCATCTTATTGTATTTTTCCACAGGCAATTAATTAATAGTAGTTAATATCTGAATAGTAATTAAAAGCTGAAATATGACTCTAGAAGATGAGACTTCACACAATACTAATCTCAACAAAGTTAACTGAGATTTTCAATGTGATTAATAGCTGAACAAAAATGATAATTTCAGATTCTGGAATATATAAAAAAAACACTTGCATTTATGAATGCTGCAATTTCCCCCAATTAGACAGGCCAGCTCATTGGGTCAGGAAAGGGGGGAAATGTGTAAAAACAGAACATAATTCTATATTCAAGTGCATCAGGTAATCAATGAAGTTCAGTAGAAGCAATCATCTGATCATCCTATTCTAAAAGACAATGTTTAAAAAGCATCTTTCCAAAAGTTCTGTCCTAAAAGATGTAGTGTATCAGAAGTAGACACAAGCCTCTTTGTCACAAATTGTCCATCTCTCAGTAGAAATGACCTTCCAACAGCAGAAACATTCTTCTGTTTGCTGATCTCAGTAAGCAGAGCAGCCCTCTGATAGTATTATTTGGTGGTACAAGCAGGAACTGAGCTATGCTAGATCTAAATCTTGTCCAGTCAAGGGACACTGACCCAGTGCTGGAACAAAATTTGTCCAAGGTGGGGGAAACCCTACAAGTTTGCATCCAGCACAACTTTAGCTAACATAGAATCATCTGGAACTTTGACTGCCTTTGCCAGTGAATTGCAATGCAACTCTTCACCTTTCTTAAAGACAACTGACATGATGCTTTCTGTATCCAAACTTATTATGAGCAACCACTCCATAGCAGATGTCTATGTGGAATACAGTCATAAGAATGAATTTGTCATTCTGGAACCACAATGTGATTTGCCAAAACTGTCATAGCTGTAAAGTGATTTGAATTTCCCTTGGTATCAGTTCTAAATACATCATATTTGGAAGCCAAGAAAGCACATGTGAGTTATTCATTAAGATGAATAGAGATGGCAAAGTGGGTGAGTGTGTTTTGGAAAGGTTGTCATTTTAAGAAAATCTATCCAACAGAAGCCAATACAAAATAATAAAATTACTTTTGCAGAATTACAGAGGCACAACTGCACAGTTGCTAAAATGCTAACTGTGCTATGCCTCCATAATTCTACAGATATAGTAAACCAGGGATATACAGATTTTCTTTTCCAAGTAATGTAACTAAATTTATTTCTACATTCTTTTGTCTTGTCTGAAAAAAGTTCAGTTATTTGCCTTGAAGAGGACACCTTGCATTTTCAGTCAATTTTTCATTAGGGTGAATGTTCAGAGACACTTCCAGCAGAAACCCATGCTTCAGAAACTTAAGCATGAATGCAGTCTAGATGTAAAGCTGTTTAAAAGGAAACGATACAAAAGCGCCAAATATACACAGCAAGGAGAAAAATCCTTGAACTCCTGCCATGTTAGCTTTGTTGTATTCCCATTCATAGCAGAATCAATTCGGGAGAAATGACTACTTAGATTCACTTGGGATATCACCAGCTTTCTCATGTTTTGTTTGGCTCCTATGTTTTTATATAGATAGCATTGGAGCCGCTTTGAGTCTTCTTGTGGAGAGAGAAAAATGGGGTATTAATAAACATAATAGTAATAATAATAATAATAATAATAATAATAATACATGTTACTGGTCTTACCTGAAACATAACTCTACTAAGAAAAAATTTAGCAAAATGCAAATCTGCCACTGTTTTTGGCAGAAGATTCTTTGTAAAACCAAACAAAAATTATAGTCTGGCTCTACAGTTAATGCAAATTTCATTAATGGATTTATAGAAGCAAAGTTACCACCAAATTTAATACTTGGTGACAAGAATTTTGTGAGCTCAGGTTGCCAGAGGAAAGTTTGCTAGAATAAATAATATATTTGACTGTCCAGTTCCAGCTTCAAAAGAAAAGAAAAGTTGTGAATATGATTCCATTCAAATTTTGTACAGGGCAGATTCCCTCTGGGGATGTACAAGGACTGAATGACACAAGGAAGGAACGATGTCAATCAGCTGGCCAATGTATGTAATTCTGCCAAACTTTACTCAAATGGGAAAGAACAGAATAAGGTCTGTGCATGCTTCGATGAAGATAAGATGCCCGCTCTTCATTCTCCACTAAGAATTAAAGATTTATGGCCCCAAAAGTTATCGAATAAGCAGAGAATCCCAGGTAACAGAGCCTAAACACCAGGAGCTGTCAAGAAAACACTGAACAGCAAGGGTGAGTGCTCTATCCTGCCATTTATCTTTACAAAGAAACTCCGAAGGGGTGATTAAAAAAAGATAATGACTAAGAATATAAAAGAATTGACAAAAAAATTGTCAATAATGGAACAGAATATTAGAGGAGATGTGAAGCAGTTACAGGCAAATGAAAGCAATTAAGGAAGATGTACACTTGTTAAAAAAAAACAGCAGCTCTGGCTCAAAATAAAGCTTAACAAAATGAAGGCAAGATTAAGCTGCTCCAAAAATAAATAGCCCAACTTTTTTTTTGTCATGTCAGGAGCAACCGCTCCTGTTGTGAGAGAATTGGCTGTCTGCAAGAACGTTGCCCAGGGGACGCCTGGATGATTTTTTTATGTTTTATCATCCTTGTGGGAGGCTTCCCTCATGTCCCCGCATGAGGAGCTGGACCTAATAGAGGGAGCTCATCCACCTCTCCCCGGATTCGAACCTGCGACCTGTCGGTCTTCAGTCCTGCTGACACAGTGCTTTAACCCACTGTGCCACCAGAGGCTCCAATAGCCCAACTGAGTGACCAAAACACCAGGAGAAATTTGAGATGATCTGGAATCTCAGAGGATGGAGCTCCCAGAGAGCTAGAAAAGGTCTTGGTAGAATGATGGAAGGAACATCTATATATATATATAAATGGAAAGGACATTCAACGGGAGAGGAAAACGCGAAACCCCCCCCCCCCCCCGACGAAAACACACCAAATTTGCCGTGCACATACCTCAACCCACAAGGTATGCACAACGCGAATCAAAATTCCAAACAACATTTCAATACACTCACAATTACAAAAAGCAACTGAGCATGCGCAAAGGCTCTTCCCCGAAGTCCCCCGGCGTGCGCACATGGCCAGCCAATGCACCCTCTGCGCAAGCCACGCCCCATCCTCCGTCGCCGTGCAAAGGCTCTTCCCCGAAGTCCCCCGGTGCGTGCAACACCCATACGCCAACCTTACCTCCTCCACTTCCTTCTTCTTTCCCCGCCCACGCCCCCCACGTTCAAGCCACGCCCCCACCCTCCCCCGCCCCGTCCCTAAACACCCCCATGCCAACCTTATCTCCTGCCTCTCCTTTTTCTTCCCCTGCCCACGCCCCCCACGTTCAAGCCATGCCCCCACCCTCCCACGTTCATGCCACACCCCCACCCTCCCCTGCCCCGCCCCTAAACACCCATTCGCCAACCTTACCTCCTGCCTCTCCTTCTTCTTCCCCCGCCCATGCCCCCCACGTTCAAGCCATGCCCCCCACATTCAAGCCATGCCCCCACCCTCCCCTGCCCCACCCCTAAACGGGAAGGAAGGAAGGAAGGAGAAGTTGAGAAGCTATATGAAACAAGAAATGAAGAAAAGAAAGAAGAAAGGGAGAGAAGGAGGATGGGAAAGAAGGGAGAAAGGAAGGAAAGAAGGAAGAAGGAAGGAGGGAAGGGAAGGTGTATGAAGGAAGTAAGGAAGGAGAAGTTGAGAAGGTATATGAAAGAAGAAAGGTAGGAAAGAAAGAAGAAAGGGAGAGGAAGTTGGCAAAGAATGGAGAAAGGAAGGAAGGGAGGGAGGGAGGGAGGGAAGGTGTATGAAGGAAGGAAGGAAGAAGTTGAGAAGGTATATGAAAGAAGAAAGGTAGGAAAGAAAGAATACAGAGAGAGAAGGAGGATGGGAAAGAAGGGAGAAAGGAAGGAAGGAGGAAAGGAAAGGAAGATAGAAAAAAGAAGAAAGGGAAGGGGAATGGAAGGTGTCAAAAGGAAGGAAGGAAGGAAGGAAGGAAGGAAGGAAGGAAGGAAGGAAGGAGAATTTGGGAAGGGGAAGAGAGGAAAAAAGCGAAGGAAGAAGAGAAAGGGAGGGAAGAAAAGAAAGAAGGAAAAGGAAGTCTGGAAGTCAAGAGCGAGGGAAGGAAGGAAAGAGATAGAGAGGGAAGAAAGAAGAGAAAGAGGAAGGAAAAAAGGGAGGAGGAAGGAAAGAGGAAGAGAAGGAAGGAGGAGAGAAGGAAAGAAAAAAGTGAAGGGAGGAAAGAGAGCAAAGGAAGAAAAGAAAGAAGGAGAGAAAGAGGGAGGAAAGGAAAGAAACAAAGAGAAAGAAGGATGGGAGCAAAAAGCTAAGGAAGGAACTAAACAGGTAGAGAAGGAAGAAAGGAAAGAAGAAAAGGAAATGAAGGAAGGAGTGAAAGGAGAGAAAGAGGGAGAGAAGGTTGGCTACAGCAACGCGTGGCGGGTAAAGCTAGTAAGATATAAATAGAAATTGGAGATATGGAACTGGTACAAAAATTATCAGGCCCTCAACATTGGCAGGAACACTCCAAGAGGTGATCATGACTTCCCCAAGAGAAGCAGAAAGAATATGTTTACAAGACTTTCAGACAAATAAGAGATCTGCAATTCATGGGTCGTAGAGTCTTTCTAAAACATGATTACTGCCCAGAAACCCTGCAAGAAAAACTAAATATGAAACCATTTGCACAGAGACTGCACAGCAAAGGAATTAAATTTTCATGGGAATACTCTACCCGAATAATAGTATTCAAGAACAGCATATGTTTCACAGCAAAAAACCCAATGGATGCAGAGAAAATGTTACTAGACCTGGGAATACAGTTGAGAGACACCAAACCACAAAGTGAAGGCCAGATTGTGGAGGAGGACATTCCAGACTGTAGCATCTGGAACACCTACACATTATAGAGCAGCAGGGAAAAGATCACGCAAGGGTCTCTCTGGGGGGAAATCTAAATATTGAAAGTGCTTAATAATGTTTAAAGGGGGGGGGGAGAACACATTAAGGAGGGGCTATTGTCAATAATATGTTAAAACAATCTTAGCAATTAAGGGGAGGGGAAGTAACTGGAACACAAACCTGTGTGTGTATATGTGTGTGTGGTTGGTTTTATTGAATAATTGCTGGCTGTGACAGGGTTGCATAGGAAGAGAAAGTGAGGGGGGGGTACATATATAGGAAGAGTGATGACATTTGTTTTTGCAGGAAATTCACAAATCAAGAAAAGATAACAACCCAATCTTGAACTCTTGGCAATGCATAAGAAAGGTGGAAGCCAAGGGAACTTACAAAGTGGGGGGGGGGCAATAATAATGGACCAAAGCTTTAATGTAGAAATACTACATCACAATAGGGACAGGGAGGGAAGGGTTTTTTTTAGTTCAAACTGGGAATTAAGAAATACACAATAACAAATATATATATTGCCCAAATAAGGGTCAGATAATGTTTTTTTTTAAAAGTGTTAAAGAAATTACAAGAATTTTATGCAGGAGATACTATTGTAACAGGAGATTTTAATATGGATCTGAACCAAATTAAAACAATTCATTTGAGAAAATTGAGATTAAGGGAGGGATACGAGCTAACCAACAATAAATCCAAACCAGCATACTACTCTAATAGGTATAAAATATATGTATATTGACCACATTCTGATTAAGGACTCTAATGAAATGATTGTAAAAACATGCAGAAATATGGAATATGAATCTCAGATCATGCACCAATAACAACTGAGTTAGAAATAAAGGAAGAACAATGATATAGGAGATGTAAATACAACAACTTGATCATGGTCAGAAAGGAAGATAAGGGGTATATAATGAAACAAATTAAATATTACTTTAATGAAAAGAAAGAGTCATAAGCGGTGAACACAGTATGGGATGCAGCTAAAACTGTTATAACAGAACACTGCATATTAAAAGAAAAAAATCTTAAAAGGGGACTAGAATGCAGAAAGGCAAAGGAAAATTGAGGAATGGAGGGGGTTGCAAAATAACAACAAACCAATTATAACGCACAAACCCAAGATCAGATTTAAAAATTCAAAACAGAATTGGATAACCTGGACATATACTAAACATGGAAAAAAGAAATTTTAGTCAAAAATGAATTTCAAAGATCAAACATAAATTCAACAAAAAGACTGGTCAACTATCTAAAAGAAAGAAAAAGAAAAGTGGAGAATCAAAGCTATTAAACACATGGGAACAAGACTATATGAAACTCAGAGGACATTTTAAAAAAAGCATCTGCTAACTTTTACCAAAATTTATGAAGGGAAGATAAGAAAGGGAACCCAAAAGAAAGTTTAAACAAGTAAAGGAAGAAGAAAGACTATTACTAAATATGGAAATATCAGTACAAGAAATAAAAGAGGTAGTAAGAAATCTTTAAAACGTTGGATGGATTTGAAGCAGAATTTTACAAGGAAACAATACAAATTCTAGTCCCAGAAATGCAGAATCTATTCAATAGCATACTGGGGAGAGGGAAGGTCCTAGACATGGAAAAAAGTGGAAATTATTGTATTACTGAAGTAAAAAAAAACCCAAAGGAAATAAATTCATATAGACCAATTAGTTCACTAGAATGTTAGCAAATAGATTAGAAAAATATTACCAAAAATTATAAAATAAGATCAATATGGATTTATAAAAGGCAGATAAATAGGACACCCAATTAGGACTATAATCAATATAATAGGGCATGGACAAAGGGAACAATTCGCACTTTTGAAATTAGACTTGTATAAAGTTTTTGATCCAATAAACCAAGAAGTTTTATGGAAAGTAAAGCTATTTCTGTCTATATCTAATTAATAATTTATATCTAACTACTATACTGATCTATCAAGATCTTCAAATTGGTTTCTACAGAAAATCAGAGAGATATTACCAACACATTTTATCATGCAAGATGCCTTACAAAAAAAGCAAAATGAATACATCAAATATTTCAAAGCAGAACATATCAATCGGTTCAAAGCACTTTCCCCCTCAAACGGAAGAACCCAGGAGTACAAAAAGTTGTCTGAAAGCCAAGCACTGAGGCAGTAGGCTGCTTGGAAGATAGCACTTCAGACAAAGAGGGACAAAGAGGATATCTATGTGGTCACTCCATTGCTATCTCTGTTCAGCATAACAGACACATAAGGAGAATGTACCAACTATAATTCAATAACTGGTTCATAGGGGAAGATGTGAGGGCACTAGGTATTACATCACCTTACTCAATTGGCAACTAGAAGAAATCTGTTATATTATTTATTGCCCCCTCAGAACTCCTGTATAACTATATTGGAGCAGCAATGTGCTATGCCAGCATTAAATAGGATCTTGAAGTCTGATTTTAGCACAACATTCCATCCTTAAGAAATATTTCCAGTTTTACTGGAATTCTTTGTTGTTCTTCCCCTTTTTTTGCCCCACAAATGCAGTCCTGATTCGTCTCAAAATTCTGCAAGAAGCATGCAGCAAAATGTGGGAGGTTTTTACAACATAAGGTTTTAGGATATGTCTGTCAAGTCCAGGTGAGAAGAAAGATTACAGAAAAGCAAGGTGTTGCTGATCAACGTGTATAGCAAAGTCTACAGGGAATTGGTGGGCAAGTTCATTCAAGGGACAAAAGAGAATGCATTAATTCTCAATTAGATCATAGTACACAAGAAAGCACAGGACATTAGCATCAGATTTGTTCACTCAAGTATTAAGTGGCTGACTTTACTTCAGGAAAACCTAAATTCATGAAATGTCATGGGAACTGAAAGCATCTTTGTTCCGTACTTGTCTGTCTGCACTGATTTGGCATGGCATGGCATGCTACTTGTTTTGACCCGCTCATACTGTTTCTAAGGCGTGACTGCACTTTTGTTGTCCTCTATTTTTTTAAGGTACAATACACAATTGTGTCAATGTACTTATACACTCTGGAAATTGATTGTCCATTAGATCACTGTCATTGTCACTTTGTTGTCTTTGTCTGTGTGGCTTGATTGAACTAAAAAAAAAATCAAATAAAGGAAATGAAAGCTCATGCCTAATGTGCACACTCAGAAGCTTCATATAATCTTTAATTTTATTCCCAAGAAGGAATGAGACCAAAAGAAATCCAGCTAGTGTTGAGGGTGCTACATTGAAGCAGGGCACCCAGGGTTCAGATTAACACTCCACTTGCTGGATGATATCAGGACATTATTCAAAGCTTGGACGAACAAGCATTTGACTCCTGCCCCTGCCAACATACGTGAAACAAAGTCAGTGTTAACAAAGGAATGTGGAGGAGGAGAGCAGTCCTGTGAGGAAGCGATAAATCAGGAAAAATCATTCACAGGAGTTGGAGAAGGCTAGAGAAGGGATTGGAAGGGGAGGAGGGGCGAGCACTAGAAAAGGGACTGAAGGTACAAGGAAAAATTAGTAGTGTTATTTTCTTTGTGTGTATATAGTAGCAATAAAACTGGTTATGTCCACCTGGAGTATGAGTACTGGTTAATTGCCAGGAACTAACGACAGAAGTTGACAGATGACCTTGATTATAAATATTTCAGGAATTTATGTGATTTCTGATATAACACGATTACCATTATCTACACTAATACAGACACCATAATGTGGCTTTCCTTTGAATTTGCGACATGGTTTAAAATTTTAAAATGTAGAAAAACACACATTTGGAATCTGCTTAGAAATCCATTTAAAATGTATTTATTTATTTATTTACTCTTTTTGTATCCTGCCTTTCTCTACCTCGAAGGGGACTCAAGGAGGCCTGATATATGGCAACTATTCGATGCCTCTGGACAACAAGCAATTCAATACATTTAAGTTAAAATTTTAAAATTAAAATTAAATGCATATTAAAACAAATAAATATTGCAATGACTATTAAAATCACACCATCCAAAGTCGTAATCTGGGGCCATTCCAAAAATCATTGTACGTATTTTGTAGTTATTATTGCACTGTAGATTAATCTCCAAAGGCTTGAAAATTCTATATTTTAACTTCAGTTGTAATGTAGATCATCATAACTAACCTTTCTGGTCATTGCAGAGGATGAAATTTTTCACTGACTTCACACCATGATCCAAATTCCTCTCCTGTGTATGTGCTCACCCATCCTTTACTGTGTTCTGCACCCCAATTTTGGCATGGTCATTTATCCATAAAAGGTGTGCTTTAGATTCATGCAAATACAGTAGATGAAAGAAAAATACTGAAATAAATAACATAACATATGAAATAAACAACATATATTTCACCAGTGGACTAAAATTACCAACATTAAAATACATATCCTCTTTTCAATGCAAATTTAATATAAGTCCCATCTCTGACACGCACAAGTGGAAATGTAATGTACTTTATGCCCCATATTTCTGCAAGAGATACATTTCCAGACTTTGCGTGCACAAATGACTAGGAAGGTCATTGTTTTTTCAGACATGGAAAAAGGAAATTGTGGGTACTAGTCCTATGTACTCCAGCAAAGGATCACCGCCTTGTCGGGGCGCTGGAGCTTGAGCACCTCAATGATGTCATGAGCGAAACCGTGAAGGGCCACCCAAGACGGGACGGTCGTGGCAGAGAGGTCAGACCAAGCGTGATCCCTGGGGAAGGCAATGGCAAACCACTCCAGTATCCTTGCCAAGAAAACTAAATGGACCAGTACAACCAGAGATATGTCGATATGCCATTGGAAGATGGGACTCCCAGGTCGGAAGATGGCCAAAATGCTACTGGGGAGGAGCAGAGGATAAGTTCAACTAGCCCCAGATGTGATGACGCAGCTAGCTCAAAGCCGAAAGGAAGGCTAGCGGCCGACGGTACTGGAGGTGAACGACGAATCCGATGCTCTAAAGATCAACACACCATAGGAACCTGGAATGTAAGATCTATGAGCCAGGGCAAATTGGATGTTGTTATTGGTGAGATGTCAAGACTAAAGATAGACATTCTGGGGGTCAGCGAACTGAAATGGACTGGAATGGGCCACTTCACATCAGATGACCACCAGATCTACTACTGCGGACAAGAGGAACATCGAAGAAATGGAGTAGCCTTCATAATTAATAAGAAATTCGCTAAAGCGGTGCTTGGATACAACCCAAAAAATGACAGAATGATCTCAATTCGAGTGCAAGGAAAGCCTTTCAACATCACAGTGATCCAAATATACGCCCCAACCACAGCTGCTGAAGAAGCAGAAGTAGATCAGTTCTATGAGGATCTGCAGGACCTACTGGATAATACACCAAAAAGAGACATTATTTTCATTACAGGAGACTGGAATGCCAAGGTGGGAAGTCAAATGACAACTGGGATCACAGGCAAGCATGGGCTGGGAGAACAAAATGAAGCGGGGCGCAGGCTGATAGAATTTTGCCAGGAAAACTCACTATGTATAACAAACACTCTCTTCCAACAACCTAAAAGACGGCTTTACACATGGACTTCACCAGATGGTCAGCACCGAAATCAGATTGACTACATCCTTTGCAGCCAAAGGTGGCGGACATCCATCCAGTCGGTGAAAACAAGACCTGGGGCTGACTGTAGCTCAGATCACGAACTTCTTATTGCTCAATTTAAAATAAAACTAAAGAGATCAGGGAAAATACACAGACCAGTTAGATATGATCTCACTAACATTCCTAGCGAATATACAGTGGAAGTGAAGAACAGATTTGAAGGACTAGATTTAGTAAACAGAGTCCCAGAAGAACTATGGACAGAAGTCCGCAACATTGTTCAGGAGACGGCAACAAAGTACGTTCCAAAGAAAAAGAAAACCAAGAAGGCAAAATGGTTGTCTGCTGAGACACTGGAAGTAGCCCAAGAAAGGAGGAAAGCAAAAGGAAACAGTGATAGTAAGGGGAGATATGCCCAGTTAAATGCGCAATTCCAGAGGTTAGCTAGAAGAGATAAGGAACTATTTTTAAATAAGCAATGCATGGAAGTGGAAGAAGACAACAGAATAGGAAGGACAAGAGACCTCTTCCAGAAAATTAGAAACATTGGAGGTAAATTTCAGGCAAAAATTGGTATGATAAGAAACAAAGATGGCAGGGACCTAACAGAAGCTGAAGAGATCAAGAGAAGGTGGCGAGACTATACAGAAGATCTGTATAGGAAGGATAATAATATTGAGGATAGTTATGATGGTGTGGTGAATGAATTAGAACCAGACATCCTGAGGAGTGAGGTTGAATGGGCCTTAAGAAGCATTGCTAACAACAAGGCAGCAGGAGACGACGGGATCCCAGCTGAACTGTTTAAAATCTTAAAAGATGATGCTGTCAAGATGATGCATGCCATTTGCCAGCAAATATGGAAAACACAAGAATGGCCATCAGACTGGAAAAAATCAACTTATATCCCCATACCAAAAAAGGGAAATGCGAAGGACTGCTCCAACTTCCGTACAGTGGCCCTTATTTCTCATGCCAGTAAGGTAATGCTCAAGATCCTGCAAGGAAGACTCCAGCAATACATGGAGCGAGAGTTGCCAGATGTTCAAGCTGGGTTTAGAAAAGGCAGAGGAACGAGAGACCAGATTGCCAATATCCGCTGGATAATGGAGAAAGGCAGGGAGTTTCAGAAAAACATCTACTTCTGCTTCATTGACTATTCTAAAGCCTTTGACTGTGTGGATCATAATAAATTGTGGCAAGTTCTTGGTGGTATGGGGATACCAAGTCACCTTGTCTCTCTCCTGAGGAATCTGTACAAGGACCAAGTAGCAACAGTCAGAACTGACCACGGAACAACAGACTGGTTCAAGATTGGGAAAGGCGTACGGCAAGGCTGCATCCTCTCACCCAACCTTTTTAACTTGTATGCAGAACACATCATGCGATGTGCGGGGCTGGATGAATGCAAAGCTGGGGTGAAAATTGCTGGAAGAAACATTAACAACCTCAGATATGCAGATGACACCACCCTGATGGCCGAAAGCGAGGAGGAGCTGAGGAGCCTTCTAATCAAGGTGAAAGAAGAAAGCGCAAAAGCCGGGTTGCAGCTAAACGTCAAAAAAACCAAGATTATGGCAACAAGAATGATTGACAACTGGAAAATAGAGGGAGAAACCGTGGAGGCTGTGACAGACTTTGTATTTCTAGGTGCAAAGATTACTGCAGATGCAGACTGTGGCCAGGAAATCAGAAGACGCTTACTTCTTGGGAAGAGAGCAATGTCCAGTCTCGATAAAATAGTGAAGAGTAGAGACATCAGACTGGCAACAAAGATCCGCCTAGTCAAAGCCATGGTATTCCCTGTAGTCACCTACGGATGTGAGAGCTGGACCTTAGGGAAGGCTGAGCGAAGGAAGATCGATGCTTTTGAGCTGTGGTGTTGGAGGAAAGTGCTGAGAGTGCCTTGGACTGCGAGAAGATCCAACCAGTCCATCCTCCAGGAAATAAAGCCTGACTGCTCACTGGAGGGAAAGATACTAGAGACAAAGTTGAAGTACTTTGGCCACATCATGAGGAGACAGGAAAGCCTAGAGAAGACAATTATGCTGGGGAAAGTGGAAGGCAAAAGGAAGAGGGGCCGACCAAGGGCAAGATGGATGGATGGCATCCTTGAAGCGACTGGACTGACCTTGAGGGAGCTGGGGGTGGTAACGGCCGACAGGGAGCTCTGGCGTGGGCTGGTCCATGAGGTCACGAAGAGTCGGAGACGACTGAACGAATGAACAACAACAGTCCTATGTATCTGAGGGTTGTACACATCACTGTCTTTCTTATTTCTGTGTTGCACTCATGTGGTTCTACACAATTATGCTCAGAGTTGGCCCACTGAAATGAATGGGGCCTTCTTAAGTGCTAGTGAATTCAATAGATATGCAACAAACTTAACTAATTCTGTATCCCACTCAGCAGCCTTTCTGAAAGTTGGATGCATTTAATGAGCATGTAATCTGAAGTTATTATAAAGGACAGTTTCATTCCCAGGAGAATCATTATCTCTGAGGAATAAATTTATCTGACTAGGAATTGGCAGTATGAGATTTTGAAATATCCACTAAGAAAGAAAAATGTCTTATTGTTTGTATTATGGTATATAACTTTAGCAACAATCTTTATGACTGTGATGTAGACAGGCAATACACCTTTTGAGCTAGATGAAACAACTCCGTTTCATTTATCCACTAATTAATCTCAGCAGCATACATCATTTTGGATGATACAAGATGCCTGGGATTTTATCACAATAATGGATTCCCAACATGCATTTACAATCTAGTATACTGGAGTTAGAATGCATTATATTACTCTGAATACACTCTCTGTTTGCATAAGAAGCATAGTGATTCATAAAGAGAGGAACAGAGCCAACTGTATCACTGGAGAATATGTGGGGTATATAATCCTAGCCTTGTATAAACTCCAGCTGGATCAGATGGCTCAAAGCAAAAGGAAGAAATATACAGTAAAAACAAAGCATATCTTTCAAAATGACCTATTGTTTGTAGATCATTGCCAGAATCTTCTAATCAGAAGACTTGTTTGAGAAATAAGGGAGGCTAATATCCACTTTGGAAGTTTCTTGCACAAATGTAACCTTTTCTTTGATGTACATCTTGATTTGCAGTAGATGATATTGGACATCTTTCATCTCTATCTTATTTTCTGTTACAAAAACTTATGGTTTATGTTAGAACAGTGAAATTTTACTTGGTTTGTATTTGTCAATGTATCTTTTACACTTTTTGGACTGAAATCATAGAATCATAGAATCATAAAATCAAAGAGTTGGAAGAGACCTATGGGCCATCCAGTCCAACCCCCTGCCAAGAAGCAGGAATTGCATTCAAATCACCCCTGACAAATGGCCATCCAGCCTCTGCTTAAAAGCTTCCAAAGAAGGAGCCTCCACCACACTCCGGGGCAGAGAGTTCCACTGCTGAATGGCTCTCACAGTCAGGAAGTTCTTCCTAATGTTCAGATGGAATCTCCTCTCTTGTAGTTTGAAGCCATTGTTCCGCGTCCTAGTCTCCAAAGAAGCAGAAAACAAGCTTGCTCCCTCCTCCCTGTGGCTTCCTCTCACATATTTATATATGGCTATCATATCTCCTCTCACCCTTCTCTTCTTCAGGCTAAACATGCCCAGTTCCCTAAGCCGCTCCACATAGAGCTTGTTCTCCAGACCTTTTATCATTTTAGTCGCTCTCCTCTGGACACATTCCAGCTTGTCAATATCTCTCTTGAATTGTGGTGCCCAGAACTGGACACAATATTCCAGGTGTGGTCTAACCAAATCAGAATAGAGGGGTAGCATTACTTCCTTAGATCTAGACACTATGCTCCTATTGATGCAGGCCAAAATCCCATTGGCTTTTTTTGCCGCCACATCACATTGTTGGCTCATGTTTAACTTGTTGTCCACGAGGACTCCAAGATCTTTTTCACATGTACTGCTCTCGGGCCAGGCATCACCCATTCTGTATCTTTGCATTTCATTTTTTCTGCCAAAGTGGAGTATCTTGCATTTGTCACTGTTGAACTTCATTTTGTTAGTTTTGGCCCATCTCTCTAATCTGTCAAGATCGTTTTGAATTCTGCTCCTGTCCTCTGGAGTATTGGCTATCCCTCCCAATTTGGTGTCGTCTGCAAACTTGATGATCATGCCTTCTAGCCCTTCATCTAAGTCATTAATAAAGATGTTGAACAGGACCGGGCCCAGGACGGAACCCTGCGGCACTCCACTTGTCACTTCTTTCCAAGATGAAGAGGAAGCATTAGTGAGCACTCTCTGTGTTCGTCCACTTAACCAATTACAGATCTACCTCACCGTAGTTTTGCCTAGCCCACATTGGATGCAGGTCAGAATACAATTGTTCTTTAAAGAGTTGTGAACGTCTTTCAATTTTGCAATGCAATCTTTGAGTTAAAAGCTACATACATTTACAAATTCTGGAAACTAGAAAAGATACTGACCAAGGAGGACTGGCTAGATAAAATAACTGAAATAAAAGACATGGACAGATTAACTATTCTGATGAAGAAGAATACCGGTAAAATTGTGAAGTCGACGTATTGGTCGAGTTTTGAAGAATATCTAAAGCACAAAAATAAATATAATAATAAAAACTTTATTTTTATACCTTGCCAACCATCTCCCCTAGGAGACTCAGGGCGGCTTACAAGGGACATGCCTAAGATTACAATTAAAACGCACAGGTAAAACACTACAATTAAAACATCAGATAAAACAAATAACACAATTGAAAACAATACAGCTGAAAGAAATATAGCTGAGGCACAGATTCAATGAGTGCAATACATTTTTACAGGAGTGCAGGAAAGTGCAACAATACAGTAAACTGGGCAGGAAATACTGTCAAACACATGTTGAAGTGGGCCGGTGTAAAGTGCGGAACTTCAAGTAGGGACAAGAAAGTTACTGGTGAGCTGCTTAGCCAAAAGCGCACCGGAACATCCAGATTTTTAGTTGACTCCGAAAGGAGGATAAGGTGGAAGCCTGCCTGATCTCCCTAGAGAGGGAGTTCCAGAGCCGGGGGGGGGGGGGGCACCACCGAGAAGGCTTTCTCCCTCATCCCCACCAACCGTGCATGTGACGGCAGGGGGAGAGAGAGCAGTGCCTCCCCAGAAGATCTCAAGGTACGCACTGGTTCATAGGGGAAGATGTGATCGTGAAGATAAGCAGGTCCTGAACTGTTTAGGGCTTTATAGGTCATGACCTGTACCTTGAATTGGGAATTGTAGATATTGAATAGCATGGGGGAAAGAATGGAACCTTGCGGGACCCTATAGGTCAATGGCCAGGGGTCCGAGCAGGTGTCCCCCAGCTTCACCGACTGGGTACGGCCCTCAAGGAAGGAATGGAGCCACTGGAGTGCAGTGCCCCCAAGACCCATCCCCAAGAGTCGACTCAGAAGGATGCCATGGTCGATGGTATCGAAAGCCGCTGAGATGTCCAAGAGAAGCAACAAGGACACACTCCCCCTGTCAAGTTCTCTGCGGAGATCATCCACCAAGATGACCAAAGCCATCTCGGTACTGTGACCAGGCTTGAGGCCAGACTGAAATGGGTCCAGATAATCAGTATTGTCCAAGAATCCCTGGAGCTGAGTAGCGACCACCTGCTCCAGATCCTTGCCTAAGAATGGAAGATTTGAGATTGGTTGGTAGTTATTCAAACTGCTGAGTCAAGGGAAGCCTTCTTCAGGACTGGTCTCACTATGGCCTGTTTCAGGCAAGATGGCACGTGTCCTTGACTCAGGCATTTATAATCTTCTCAAACCACTCAGCCAAGCCTGTGCTGGCTGATTTTAGGAGTCAGGAAGGGCAAGGGTCTAGAGCTGACATGGTTGCTGTAATAGAGGTTCTAGCCTGTGTTCAGTCGGGCACGCTCTGAGATATCCGCCAGTAGCACTTTAGCCTCCGTCTCATCTGCTTCATCAACCTCAACTCCTCGGAAAACCAAGGTGCTGAGTTGACTCTGCGTAATGAGAGATGGCGTTCGGGGACGATCGTGTCTACAGCCCTAGCCATCTTGGTGTTATAGAGATCCACCAGGAGTTCGACAGGATCATCAGCCTTCATGACAGGAAGATCCCCAAGTGACATCAGGAATCCATCCAGATCCATTAGTCTCCTGGGGTGGACCATCTTAATCAGCCCACCACCCCTGCGGAGGTTGGAAGCTACGGAAAGTCTAAAGCTGATCAGGTAGTGGTCGGTCCATGACAATAGAAGAATGTTTTGCTCCTCCACACCAACCTCACCTCTGTCCACAATATAAACCAGGTCCAGAGTGTGTCCCGCCTGATAAGTGGGCCCAGTTATAACTTGGGACAGTCCCATGGTCATCATGGCAACCATGAAGTCCTGAGCTGCATCAGATAAAGTGGTCTCTTCATGGATGTTGAAATCACCCAGAACCACCAGGTACTGGGAATTCGGCACCAGGCTGGAGATCACTTCAGCCAGTTCAAGCAGGGAGACTGCTGTGTTGCAAAGTGGACGGTACACAAGCAGAATACCAAAACTGTCCTGGTTACCCACCTTCAAGTGGACACACTCAAATCCAGTAAACTGTGGCAGAGGGCATCTGATCAGAGAGATGGAATCTCGATAGACCACCACAACCCCACCTCCTCGCCCCCCATGCCTCGCCTGCTGATGCACCTTGAAACCTAGTGGACAAAGCTAGGAGAGATTCACCCCTCCCAGGTCATCCAACCAAGTCTCAGTAATGCATGTCAGATCTGCCTTCTTATCCAGAATCAAATCTTGGTTTACAGTTGTTTTAGCTTTAGCAAAAACTTTGGTCCAAAAGCAAGGCGCTGGCTGCTGGAGCTGATGAACAACTGCACTGCATCCTGTCAGATCCCCAAAATCTGGAGGAAAGCAAGAGTCATCGCCATCTTGAAGCCAGGCAAAGACCGTAATGACCCAAAAAGCTACAGACCAATCTCCCTGTTGTGCCACCTCTACAAAGTTCTGGAGAGACTTATTTTGCATAGAATTATGGAAAATATAGACCCCTGTCTGATCCCACAGCAAGCTGGCTTCAGAAAAGGCAAAAGCTGCACATCGCAAGTGCTGAACCTGACTCAGCACATAGAAGATGGCTTTGAAAGGCAGCAGATCACAGGAGCTGTCTTCATAGACTTGTCAGCAGCCTATGATACTGTGAACCACCGCCTCCTCCTGAGAAAAATGTATAATATCACAAAGAACTACCACCTCACCCGCCTCATAGGAAACCTGCTACAAAACAGGAGCTTCTTTGTTGAGTTCCAGGGCCAGAGAAGCAGATGGCGGAAACAGAAGAACGGCCTGCCTCAGGGGAGCGTACTTGCTCCATCCATGTTCAACATCTACACAAATGACCAGCCACTGCCAGAAGGGACAGAGAGTTTCATCTATGCTGATGATCGTGCCATTAGCACTCAAGCAGGGAGCTTTGAGATGGTGGAACAGAAGCTCTCCGAAGCTCTAGGTGCTCTTACTGCCTATTACAGGGAAAACCAACTGATCCCTAATCCATCTAAAACACAGACATGCGCCTTTCACCTTAAGAACAGACAAGCATCCCGAGCTCTGAGGATTACCTGGGAAGGAATCCCACTGGAGCATTGCAACGCACCCAAATACCTGGGAGTCACTTTGGACCGTGCTCTGACCTACAAGAAGCACTGCCTGAAAATCAAGCAAAAAGTGGGTGCTAGAAACAACATCATACAAAAGCTGACTGGCACAACCTGGGGATCACAACCAGACACAGTGAAGACATCTGCCCTTGCGCTATGCTGCTCTGCTGCTGAGTATGCATGCCCAGTGTGGAACACATCTCACCACACTAAAACAGTAGATGTGGCTCTTAATGAGACATGCCGCATTATCACAGGGTGTCTGTGCCCCACACCACTGGAGAAATTACACTGCTTAGCCGGTATTGCACCACCTGACATCCGCTGGGAAGTAGCAGCCAATAGTGAAAGGACCAAGGCAGAGACATCTCCAGCTCATCCCCTGTTTGTGTATCAGCCAGCACGTCAATGACTTAAATCAAGACATAGTTTTCTTAGATCTACAGAGACACTCGCTGGAACACCCCAGCAAGCGAGAGTCCAAAAGTAGCAGGCCCAAACCCAGCACCTCAATCCATGGGTGATACCAGATGAGAGACTCCCCCCTGGGCACTCAGAAGACTGGGCGACTTGGAAGGCGCTGAACAGACTGCGCTCTGGCACCACGAGGTGCAGAGCCAACCTTCAGAAATGGGGGTACAGGGTGGAATCCTCGGCATGCGAGTGCGGAGAAGAACAAACCACTAACCACCTGCTGCAATGCACCCTGAGCCCTGCCACATGCACAATGGAGGACCTTCTTGCAGCAACACCAGAGGCACTCCAAGTGGCCAGATACTGGTCAAAGGACATTTAACCAACTACCAAATTTGCAAAATCTGTGTTTTTTTTTCTTTTTCTTTTTAATCTGTGTGTTTGTTTTGCTCTGTTAGAATTGTAATACAATGGTATGGTTGCTGATGACACGATAAATAAATAAGCTTTGGCAGATCTGGCATTTAATAGCAGGAACTTCAGTCCAGGAGGTCTGTCATGACGGCTATCCTGCTTATCTTTCTTCAGGGTCACCAGGACTCTTGTGGGCTTCTCCCTGAGTGGTTTATACTGATCACATCCTCTCCTCTCCCAGACAACCCCAATGGCAGCCTCCCCAGACTCCTCAACTTCCCCCTCCCCCACATGGTCAGGTGTAGAAAGGACAGGATTTGAGGGGATCAGTCAACTCTCCAGTAAAGGGGAGCCAAGAAGAATATTTGAAGAAGGCCCCAACAAGTAGGGGGTTTAGAGCAGGGAAAACAAGGAATCATCTAAAGAAGATGGATAAATTAGCTGTAAAATAAACATTGATAGAAAGGAGAAAGTGAGACGATAGAGTTGTTAAGAATTTACTATATAAAGAAGAGAAAGATCTAAATGAAAGGAAATCAATAGATCACATTACCTACCCCCAACCTCTCCCTCTTTTCCCCCTCCCTTCTTTCCTACCTCATTTCCTCACTCCCTTATCCCTTCCCAATGTCCTTCCTCTGACCCCCATGTCTACACTACTATGTTTATATTTTGTATGTAGAAAAATTTCCTTTTAATCCCTATGGAAATGGCTATACTTACTTAGTTTTTGAAGACTAAAACAAATAGTGATGAAGAAGAATTGGCCAATATAAACAAAGATTGGCCAGCAAGTTTGTGTCGGTAACAAAATACTACAAATTAAACCCAATAATGCCACAATTAATTTCAGTATATGGTCGTTTTTTCACCACTTTTATTTGAACATAACAGTATTTGGGACAACTGAATATATATAATTTTCTGAAGTACACTACAGACAGCTAGAAAAGGAAGTAAAATGTACCATACAAAAGGGGTTCTCCACTTGGAAGGCATATAGGGTTGGGCAAATGCTGCAGATGTTTATCTGTAGCAATAAGGCAGTTTCTGTGTGATCTTTGTTCTTTCAGATGTACAACAATCCAGTGATAAAACATGCATTGGTTCCATTGCAATTTAGGCACATGCTGAAAAATCAGTCATATGTGGGTATGTGAGCCACATATGACCCTAAATCTTTATTTTAGGTCCCATCCCCTCAACATCTCCAAAGGAAAAGAAAGTGTTTATTTATAGTGTAAAAAAACCATGAAAAAATACAATATTTAAAATGAAGAACAATTTTAACCAATAGGAAGTGTGGGTCTGCTTTTGGCTGTTAATTAGAGTTGTGTTGTCAAAGGCTTTAATTAGGGTTGTTTTTGTTGTGTGCCTTCAAGTCGTTTCAGACTTAGGGTGAC
This sequence comes from Anolis sagrei, assembly GCF_037176765.1. Lineage (NCBI taxonomy): Eukaryota > Metazoa > Chordata > Lepidosauria > Squamata > Anolidae > Anolis > Anolis sagrei. Next base: position 92,992,711 of record NC_090022.1, on the reverse strand, counting down.
CCTAAGTCTAACGTTTAGAGTGGGGTTGAGTACATTAATTACCTTGGAGGGCTGCATCTAGCCTGCAGGACTTAATTTGGGGACCTCTGTGCTAAGACATCATACTTTCTGTAAAAGTCAGTTCAAACACTGAGCTGCTAGTTTTTGTTTCATTTGTGTTTTCATAATTCAGCATCAAATCAGGTACATGTACATGTTCATTCAGCACAAATAAAAAAGTGTCATTTACACCTTTGAAAAACTGATGGAGACAGAGAAAGATAGGCAGTTCAGGTAGAATAAAAGTGTATGAAGTAGTAGGGCACTGCTAGTCTACTGGCTTGGTTCACATCAGTGAAAAATATGGGCCAGGCTTCACAGCCAAATCTTCCAGTCAAGACGGTAAAGGGAGGTGTCATCTTCCCTTTCAATTATTCACTGAGTTCTTCAAAAGGTCTGACTCATACTTTGCAAATCATGTCTCTGAAGTGTTTGTAGTTTGCTCAGTAAGGGTGAATGTTAGGTGACAGCATGGATGTTCACTTGAGGATGCTATTTTAGTTCTAGTTATGTTACTGGAACAGGCAATTGATTATTAAAATATGAGCTTTTCCTCTAACAAGCAGAGGTGTTATGTTTTTATATATCTTTTTTTTCAACTGAAATACAACTTTTCCTACATTTCCTACATTCCCTTCAAATCTGTACTGACTTTTTCATAATATACAAAAGTAGCCAGTTTCCAGTTAATTGTTCTGCTACAAGTCAACTAAAGAATTTTGAAACAGATCTTTGCTGTAGGCAGGCCCGTAGCCAGGATTTCATTTCGGGGGGGGGGGGGGGATTTTTTTCAGGGGTTTTTTTTGGGGGGGGTGAGTTTCGGGGGGGGGGGGACTGAGTCTGAGTGAAAGAGGGTCTAGCCTAGCAAACCCTTTGTATCATTACCCCAATACCCCCATGCATATGGGATAGATTGAGTATGGGGATCAGATCATGATATGAATAAACATAACAGTTTAAATAATGCACCAGTAAGGCCTTTTCGCGAACCACCATGAGAATTTGGGGGGGGGGGGGTATGAAGCCCCTCAAGCCCCCCCCACCCCCCCCCCCCCCCCCACCCCCGGCTACATGCCTGGCTGTAGGTAGTTTTTTTGTGAACTGAAGTTTTAATCAATAGCAGAGTTCTATAAAAAGTTCTATAACTTTTTATATGCATTCACTAAAAAGGAAATCGTACTGAATTCAACTGAACATGCTTTTACATATTATCCACAATATTACATTTAAATAATCACGTTTAATGCACAGTTTAAATAATCACCTTTAATCATGTGATTTAAGGTTTCTTTCACTACATGTTTACTTGTTCTCTTTAATTTGTGTGACTGATGCCTCCATTATCACATCCTTTTCTGTTGCCTTTCTGGAATTCTATTTCCCATTGACTACAGTGGGACAAAACATAGCCAAGAAGAAGATGGAATTTTTAGACACAAGTGGGAGTCAATGTAGTGTAAAATATTCACAAACAAAATGCAGTTTATCCTTCCATGGCTTTGAGTGTTTTCACAGAACACAAAGAGGACTGATTTAAAAGACCTGGCATCAAAATCATGCAAAATCATGACTCTTAGCATCTCTCTACATTGACTCTATGGCAAAGGACCCTTCCAGACAGGGCAAAATCCCCAAAAGAACTGGGATTTTAAATCCCAATTCCTTTTAGGATTGAGGCCGCACAGAAGCCATATATCCCAGGATTTTGTGGTTGGGGGTGGGGGGTGCCTGAAGATGCAGGCAGGCCCCTCTGGTAAATTTACTGTGGAAATGGGGGGGGGGTGAGTATGGAGGAGTGGCATTCTGCTCCTTTGGATTCGTAGAGCAATGGGCTGGCAATGGGGATTGGCACTAGGGATCATGGAATGATCATGAGGAATCATGGGTTTTAGGTCTGCCTGGAAGGCCCCTAGGAATATTCAGCCGCATCTGGATGGACACATGATCCTCTACAGATGTAGAGCTGTACATCTTCACACAATGGAGTTTTGTTCCAGAAAAACAAACAAACAAAAAAAGAACTGGAACCTCAGGCTATCAACAGAAACACAGTTCTATGCATGTTAAACCTTTTGAGTTTTCTGTGTTTTACTAAAGTTAGGATGCACAGAATACCAGCCTAAAGGATGTTTTTCTGTGTAGCTACACAAAAGCTTGAACAAGTACTATGCATGCACATGCAGCATTTAATTTTATGCCTGAGTTGATAAAGTAGTTCTGTATAAAATGATGATTGATTTGTAATATATCTGCACATTTTGATGTATGTTTCTAAGGCAGATCATTACGAGCTTTAGTGACATCACAAATAATCATGATTACTCATGATTAATTAATACTAATAATTGTTAGATTATGTGATCCACTGTCATTCAGCTTGATGAAATGCAATGAGTTTCCAACTGTGTTTCTAATTTATCATTTCAAAATGGTTTTTCAAAGTAATCAGAGGGCAAACCAGTGAGAAAGAAATTGACTCTCTGCAAAGCCCTATCCCTTCAATTACTTAAACAGAGCCTGGAAATTAATAATTGTGACTAAGGAATTACTGGTATTTTAAGAATCTCAGGAGATTGTCCCAAGCCACTTTCAAAAAGAAAAGCATTATTTTCAAAATATTTGCTTTTTGAATGATCTCTTTCTTGTTCTAGTTGGGTATTGTCCTTATAATGCAATTGTCTCTGGTTTTAGAAATAGATGCATAGTAGAAGACATGGTCACATTGACATCCTTTGTAATGCTAGATAGAGGGGTTTTCTTCAAAACCATGACCATAACATGTTTCCTTCTGAGAAAATAAGCACATACTACCCCAGAATGGCTTGTCTGTTTTGATGATGCTAACGTCCCCTTGATGGTTAGGACACACATTATCTGGTCATAGCCTATTCGATTTTATGCATCCCCTGACTGAACACACTGAGATTATGACTGTTCACTGCACTCAGAGCCCGTATGGTCACATGGGAATACTAAAAGCAAATTTTGGCTCTGTCCATCATCCATAATTCAAGAGAAATCAGGGTTAGAAAAAGTGCATGAGCAATTGACATAATTTATATGCAGCAAGCAAGAGAGTTGACAGTCTCTCACATCATAAAGTTTAAATAATGGTAGTTTAACACCAGATGTACCCACAGATGTCTTGAGTGTAACACCATTAGCTCCATTACTGTATGAAGTAATTCTCTTCCAGCTCCAACATCCCTAGGAAAACATCACACCTGTCAGTTTGACTTCACAAACAGCTGACTTAATGTAGCATTTTACCAGTAACTTTTCAGAACTCATCAGTCAAATGTAATCTGCACTTACAAGGGAAATGCAACCTCAAAAACTTGTTCAGGGCAATTGGGTAGAGAAGATGCTGCATGCAAGATTCAAAGAAGAATGGGCAGAAATGAAAAATGAATCCCATTGTTGAAAAGTAGAGCACACATCTACAGAGGGTTATACACACCACTGCACAGAGAAATTCCACTGATATCATTGTTCCCATTCCCTACACCACGTGGTGACATCATTTCCTCATCTAACCCACATGCTCGGTCAGGTCGATGTCATTTCACATTGTTCTAACTGAAGACCTACAAATCCTTTTCAAAATCACATCACGCAACAGAGGACCAAATGAACCCAAGCAGAAAGAAAACAAAGGTGAATGTTGATATGTTTGACATAAAATTGATACGGAGGAACAGTTCATCTTGAATTTAACTTTCAGAACTGCTGATGGTTTAGTTTCAAGCCCTTAATGTATCCCTTTGTCAAAGTAAAAAACAAACAAAATAAAACAAACAAATCCCAAAAAATGAAATTGTGATGACTATATGTGCATGCAGGTGAGTAGTATGGGTGAGAGGAAGCACTCACTCATGGTTAGGATCAATTACACTGGCAAACATACATTTGGGCACTCAAATGTTAGACCTTTTACTCAGTATATTTGACCTTCTGATTCCAAAAATAGCACCAGTTTTTCCTCTATCAGTCATATACCACTCTTTATTCTGTTCACCATTTAAAAAGACAGGATATTTCAATGTTATGTTTAAATTAATATCTTTCAAACATGAAGGAAACATTAAAATCCAGTTTGCTTACAGGAATATTTAGGAGTGAGCATATTAGACCTATTCTAAAGTCACTCCACTGTTGTCAATTACTTTCTGGGCAAAGTCCAAGGTGTTGGTTTTGACCTTAAAGGCCTACATGGTCTGGATCCAGGTTACCTACAAGACTGCCTTCTCCTGTAGGCACGGAGGTCCTCTGGGGGGCCGTTACTCCAACCAGCCAGAACTCGACTGGTGACCATCAGCTAGAGCAGGGGTCAGGAACCTTCGGCCCTCCAGGTGTGGTGGACTTCAACTCCCACAATTCCTTGAGGCTCGGCATTCGCTCCAAAGGCTTACCTTGGCCTCAAGGAATTGTGGGAGTTGAAGTCCACCACACCTGGAGGGCCGAAGGTTCCCCATGCCTGAGCTAGAGGATGTTTTCATTGTCCGTCCCAAGAATTTAGAATGATCTGCCAGAAGGGATGGGTGTGTTGTTTTGTGATGTGTGTGGAGGAAGGCATGTAATTTTATTGTGCAATAGCACAATGACAAATAAAGCTATTCTATTCTAGAAGATATAAGAAAATAATTACAATATTAAAATAAAAATGAACAATATGAAAATTTTGGCCTGCATCAATAGGAGCATAGTGCCTAGATCTAGGGAAGTAATGCTACCCTTCTATTCTGCCTTGGTTAGACCACACCTGGAATATTGTGTCCAATTCTGGGCACGACAATTGAAGAAAGATATTAACAAACTGGAATGTGTCCAGAGGAGGGCAACTAAAATGATCAAAGGTCTGAAGAACAAAGAGCTGGGCATGTTTAGCCTGAAGAAGAGAAGGCTGAGAGGAGACATGATAGCCATGTGAGAGGAAGTCACAGGGATGAGGGAGCAAGCTTGTTTTTTGCTTCCCTGGAGACTAGGACATGGAACAATGGCTTCAAACTACAAGAAAGGAGATTCTATCTGAACATTAGGAAGAACTTCCTGACTGTGAGAGCTGTTCAGCAGTGGAACTCTCTGCCCCGGAGTGTGTTGGAAGCTCCTTCTTTGGAGGCTTTTAAACAAAGACTGGATGGCCATCTGTCAGGGCTGCTTTGAATGCAATATTCCTGCTTCTTGGCAGGGGGTTGGACTGGATAGCCCATGAGGTCTCTTCCAACTCTATGATTCTATGATTCTATGAATTTTGGTATTCACCAGGGAATCCTGGAACCAAACCACACTGGCTCCCAAGGCCTACTCTATGATGCAAGACTTCAAGTTCAAGCTTAAGCTGAAGGCTGGTAAACAGTTTGCCCAAATGCTGGCACATCTTTGGCCCAAAAGATGCTCGCCACAGATGCAGGTGAAACTTCAGGAGAGAATGCTTCTAGAACATGGCCCAAAAAAAACCTACAACAACCCAGTGCTGGCATGGAGTCTGGCAGAGCCCATCAAATTATGCAGGGCTATTTCCACAGAGGCTCCATTAGGTTCCATGCCAGCAGCATGCTGGCAGCACCGATAAGCAAAGCCCAGAGGACTCAGGTGTACATCCAACTCCTCATAGAAGAAGCCTAGGAGGATGCAGGAGACAGTGGGGAAACATTGTGGGAAGGGATTCCACAATCACTGACAGTAAGGGCATGAAGTGGTACGCTGCCCCACAATTTTTCTCACTGTCCCTTGGATTCTGGACCCAAAGGTGATGAGGTTCCTAATCACTGGCATGTGTAATGCATTGTTGCTATTCAGAAGAAAGTACTGATGCACCATATTTATGTTATATTGAGAGGATGCTATATTGTAGCCATTATATGGATCGGATATCAGGTTGCCCCATTCACAAACTTGTCAGCATCCACATTACATCCAGATTTTGTTCAGGTTGCACAGACATTTTTCAGCCAAACACATAGCTTGGTTTAGGATGCTGCAGGTTTTTTGTCTAATCCTGGATGCTCTAATAATCCATCTGCTATGTAGCATGTTAAAGTATGCCTTAAACATACATTCCTCTCTTGGTAAAATGCACAGACAAAATTCTTTTACTGGATTGGGAAGTATTGATGTTATTTAGAAATATGTTTGTGTTGGTTCTTTTAAACATAACCACATAATCTGTCAGTACTGAAAATCCTTCTCATGAAATTTACAGCATGAGTTTTTCTTCAGTAGAGGAGAAAGTAGGGTGAAATCAGCAAAAAGTTGAGAAATATAATTTAACATTACCCGTGATTTATCTTTTTTCTTATATCACATTCAGATGAGTTTAAATTATTTATCTGTGTTGCTAACCTATACACCTGCAGGCAAACATATAAAAAGAAGTCAGCAAAAAACTTTGTAAACTTAGTCAATCCCTTTGCTGTGGGACAGAGCATATGAAAATTCTTCTTTGCGGGTACTTTATGTTGACATTTCATTAAGCATCAATTGCCCACCAGGACCTACTATAGTGATTTTGCAGCTGCTTCAGATATGATGAGTTGCAAACCAGGGCTCTTTCAGCTGTCAGGTATAAGTGAAGCTGGACGATGGTGAAATGGATGATACAAAATGAGCAAATCATTTTCAAAAGAAATGATTGTGGGGAGAAAGCATGGCAATGTTTATGATGATAATATCCTGCAACTCTCTATTCTTAATGGTATCCCTATTATTAATCTATCTTGCACATCCATTGGAAGCCCTAGGTAAAATTTGTTTGGATTAGTTGGTTTCATAGTGTATGCCCTGAGGTACAAAATCTACCTCAGTGTAAGTCCATTATAGTGCACAAGGAGGACCTTCACAATGTGTTCTACAGCAGCATGTTACTTATGATGGTAGCTGAAATAATTGTCCAGTACGAAACTCACTGGGTGGTCTTTAAGTCACCGTCACTTTATCTTTCAATCTTCAAAAATAATAATTACTATTCTAATTAACAGAGTTCTAGTGAGAGTTAAAACATGAAGATTTCAGCATATTAACACTGATGTAATCAACTACATTAGGGGAGGGAATGCTCCAGAGTCTGGAGAGCTACATCACCCAATTTGTAGCTCCTCTGTAATTCTGGAGAGTTGCAACATGCTAATGAACCCATCATTTATAATAAATGAAAATTCATTGCATCTCCTGCTTGCCTTCTGAGGTGTTATTTTTAGGGGGGGGGGTCTTGATGTTTTGAGATAAGAAACACCATGAAATAACATTTTAAAGCCATTTTAAAGTTTCAAAGTAAAAAAAAAAAAGACAACACTACTGTGAGTCTGGAAGAGTCCCAAAGGCCACATAGGTGGTCCACATGATTCCACCCATGCTCTGCATATCTATTCAGAAGTGAACCCCATTTAGTTCAATATGGCTTACTCTCAGCTCCATGATTCCTCCTATTCGTAGATGTGGAATAATGAGACAGGACACAGTAATAGGATAAACAGGGACCCCAACTTCAATTAGTCCCAACAAACCTTTCATAGGGGCTCCTAGCATGGCTATCTAACTGAGAGAAGCTACAATCAGATCTGTTCCTCTGTCTTTAAGGGTGAGATATTCCAACCAAATACCCAGATGTAGACAGACATGTGAAATCTAATCTTCCTAGGAGAGAATCAGAGAAGCAACAGTACCCTCACTGGGGTGAGGGAGATTTACTGTATTATAGCAGGTCCAGAATGAGGGAAGTAGTAAAAGTACTACTACTATACTACTCTATACTGTTTGGGTGAGATCTCAACTCATAGTTCAAGGCACCACAGTTCTAGAAACAGTTCAAGAAGGGTACCAACAAATGGAAACGTGTTCAGAAAAAGATGAACAAGATTATCAAAGGTCTGGAAATGAAGCCTTATGAAAAATAAGTTAGGGAGCTAAGTATGTATAGTTCAGGGAACTGAAGGGTGACATGATCATCATCTTTATCTGAAGGGATGTCATATAGAAGTTAGAATCAGCATGCTTTCTTCTGCTCAAGAGACTAGGACATGATCCAATGGATTCAATTACAGTACAAGAAAAGACAACTAATCATTAGGAGAACTTTTCTTTACTATGAGAGCTGTTTATCAGTGAATTACAGGGATTGAACTCTCCATATCTGAAGAACTTTAAGCATAGGTTGCATGGACATCTTTCAGGATTATTCCTGAATGGTAAAGGACACCCAACATCAAGTTTCTATTATTCCTGCTAGATGCTGAGGTCACAGCATTTTTAGTCCCAAGATACAGTCTATAAAAATAAAAAATCAACATGAATTGCCCTGGCAACAGCTTTCACCCAAGACAGGGTGGATAACTGTAGCAGGGCATGGGGTCTAGTTTTTTTCTTTTTTACCACTGGGACCACTGGAATCAGCCTTGCATCCCATTTAAACTTTGGACAATGTAGTTAACAACGAAGGCATTGTTTTATATGTTTTAATGTATTTTATAATTCTATTTAAATGTTTTTAAATGTATATTGTTTTTGAAGGCATCAAATAGTTGCCAAGTGTAAGCCACTTTGAGTACCCCTCAGGGTGGAGAAAAGAGGAGTAGAAATGTCATAAATAAATAAATAAATAATATAAGTTTCCACTCTTGGAGAATTGGTTTCACCCTTCCCCACTCCCCAAAATGAGGATCTAACAAATCCAGAGTGGTTAAAACACAAAGGGAGCTTTGGGGACTGTACACAGTCCCAGGATCACATTTTGCCAATCCCATTCTATAGAGATCCAGGGAAATGTGCCAGACTTTCTAGTCTGCTCCTCACAGCTATGCTGAAGAAGGAAATTGGAAAGTGTATTCACAAGCCCAAGACATATTTACACAATGCTGAACCATAGTTTAGTGTTATATGTAAATATAACCTTTGCCTTACAAATCAACTTGAAGAGGCATAACATAAGCAGAAAGTTGTCTTACCTCTGAAATCAACATTCCTTTCTGAACCATTTTAATTTCCCTGGAATATCTCCTCTCAGATATTCTCAGCCTTTCTTAGTTTATTGGATCTGACAAGATCATAGCCCAAGATAGCATAGCTGTAGAAATTCCTCTAGCAAGAAAGGTTGAAAGGATGAGACATTCACTCTAAAAGGTTTATTTCAGCCTTTTTTCTATTTGTGATAGCACATAAGGATTGAAAAGAGAACAAAGGATTTGGCCAATTCTTCTTTTCCATTTCCATAAAAATTATACATGTGTTTTTTACCCATTATCACACATGCAAATTTACAAATAGGTCAGTGGCTTCAATGGAAGCAGGACATGACATCTGCTCTTGCTTTTTGTATTGCCTTTAAAAGAGCTATCTACCCCTAGACCCAAAAGAGATTAGCACCTTGAATAGCTCATTAAAATTTAGAATAAAATAACAAGCAGATTCACCACACCACTGACATCAATGTATCAATACTTCGTGTTTGTTTATTTGTTTAAACAATTTCTATTTCTATTCCTTTAAAGACGATATTGGTCATAAAAGGTTACATTTTTAGTTGAGTTATTGGGTAAGTGTGAGAAATGTATTAATTCAAAACAAAGAATTAATACAGCTTCCTAGTTAGGTGAAACATGGTTCTAATTTTATTGTTCTTAATCTCTCAATTCATCTGTTTGGAGATTTTCCAAATTCCTCCCTGTACAAAACAAATGTGGTTTTTTGGGGGGGGTTCTTGCAAAAAATCTTCACAAACTACAAAAAAATCCTGACAAACATTTCTAATCTCACCCAGGAGAAAGAAATTTTTTGAACTTCTCAATTCTTGACTGAGATGATGAAGTAAGTGAGGAATCACATCACTATTTGTTATGTTCCTTCAAATTTACAACATCTTAGGGCAACTCTGGTCTCCCGGAGTCCTAGAGTAGCCCTAACACCATTACAGTGGTCCCTCACTTATTGCAGGTGTTACATTCCTGGACCACACATGATAAATGAAATTCTACAATGTAAGGATACCCTCTCACCTCCTCCTTGATCTCCTCCCCCCCCTCCTTTTCACTGCCTAGGGCCTCTTCCTGCAGCCCCGCATGGGGCCCAAGTAGCAGGAAGCGGCCCCAGGTGGCAGAGGAAGAGGATGGGGAATGTAAGGAGGGTGAAGGGGTGGCTCTTCTTCTCCCTCACCCTCCTTGACTTCCTCATCCTGCTCCTCTTCACCATCTGGGGCCTCTTCCTGCAGCACTACGTGGGGCCCAAGCGGCAGGAAGAGGCCCCAGGCAGAGAAGAGGAGGAGGATGGGGAAGGTAAGGAGGGTGAGGGGGTGGCTCTTCTTCCTTCCTCGCCCTCCTTACATTCCTCCTCCTCTTCTTTGCTACCTGGGGCCTTTTCCTGTGGTGCCATGTGGGGCACAAGCGGCAGGAAGAGGCCCCAGGTGGTGAAGAGGAGGAGGATGGGGAAGGTAAAAAGGGCCAGGGGGAAGCTCTTTTTTTCCCCTCACCCTCCTTGCTCTCATCATCCTCCTCTTTGCCGCCTGGGGCCTCTTCCTGCAGCACCACATGGGGCCCAAGTGACAGGAAGAGGCCCCAGGTGGCAAAGAGGAGGAGGATGAGGAAGGTAAGGAGGGCAACATTATTTTTTTAAAAAAACCCATGAAACAGCAAGTCCGTGATAGGCAGACCATGAAGGAGCAAGGGACCACTGTATACTATACTGATCCTTTTGATATCCCTATGCTAACCCCATAATCCACCACTTTCATATCACAATTCCCTAAGAATATTATCGTATGAAATATTATTGAGCAGGAGCAGCCATACATAATGCCATCAAGGAATGTAAAGAAATCTCTGATGAAGGAAGCATTTTTGTACCTCCTGAATGTTTTGTCAGAACCCCGGGAAAAAACCTGGGTTAAACCAATGAGTTTAATTTCCCAAATCTCTCACCTGAGACATAAAAAACTATAAAAAAATAAATGATCTCCCTGAGTCTTTGCTCAGATTGTTCACATCTAGATGGAAAAAGCCCACTGTGTCCCCATCGATCATGACAATCTCCATTTTTGAGTGCAATTTTCCTGAGCATAGAAATTTTAATATTACTTTTCTATTGTATGCACTTCTATATGCATCTCCAAAATATTATTTCTGAACTGCTATTGAACTGCATTGCAAAAACAGAAATACATGCAATTCCCTGTATTCCAATCAGCACATAGATTCAGAAAGTGTAGGTCATTTTGTTTATATTTTTAGACATAGACCAGACTTCGTTCCAGTCTCTACATCTGAATAATTATTACTGAAAAAGCATTCATTACCTGCTCCACAGCTTAAATTGCTCACAATCTTGAGTGTGGCTTTGAGGCCATTCACTCTTAGCAAATTCCAAGGCATCTTCTTATTAAGGCAAAATGCTAAACTCAGTGGAGCAGAGAAAGGGCAGAGCAGGGCCCTCTGAAAATGCCATGTTTATGTTCTGTGACCTATATGATTTTTAAAGGTATAAAGGATAACTACGTTAAGTGCTTAGGAGCAACCCATGGTAATTGGAAGAAAAGAAAAATCACTGAAAAAGTTTGCTCTTTTGAAAACTCATAATTTTCCCAATCTGTAGTTTTGTTTTTTGAGGTTTCTGGCTGTTCCAATATTATAAATTGTTACCAGAGTGCTGGTTCTGACATTCAACTGGGGGTGTACACAAGGAAGATATATCATTCAGGTCAAGGAATACATTGTTGAATATGAAGCATTTCTGTAAATCTAACAAAATGGTTTTTCCTTTGCACTGAATTTCTATATAGAACTTGTCCCAGCCTTGTGTTCCTTCCACACGTTGTCTCCCTTTGGACCTGGCTTTGGAATCAGGCATTTGGGTAGTGCAATATGGAATCAGCACAATGTAGCACACAAATGACAAGTTTGGGACTAGGTATCATGTTTTAGAAGTTTTATTGTTATTTATATGTTTTATTGTTTATTGCTATATGATATATTGTATTGTTTGTTGTTCAATGTGCAGCATTGAATATTGCCATATTGTAAGCCACTGTGAGTCCCCTGAGGAGTGAGAATGGGAGAGAAATAGAGTAAATAAATAAATAGATAAAATCACTGATGTGGAATTCACTGGCTGCCACTTGATTCTTTGGACATGCACTGTACTTCTTAGAAATATGCTAGCGTTTAATATAATATGTACATTTTGTCGTACCTAGTAATGGAAAGTGAAAATTAGATTACCCCCTCTGTTAGAGTGGAAGTTAGAAATGAGATTCATTGATAGTTTCCACAGTTCGTTTTTTCTGCCTTTTTTTTGAAAAGGGTGATGATGGTGGCATCTTTGAAGTCTACTCGAATTTTCTCAGTCACCCACACTAATTCAATGAACAAGTAGAGTTTTTGTGTCAGCTCAGGTCCACCTCTTTAAAGACTTCTGCAGGGATCCCATTAGGTCTGCTGCTTTATTTTTTGTTGGCTGATGGCATTGCTGACTTCCTCCAAACTAAGCAGTGCTGCAAGCTCATCCATGGTTTTTTCTGGGATTTATGAGAGAATCTCTTTTGCCATGTTGGAACTGCAATTCAGGAGGTTGTGGTAGTGCTCCTTCCAACATAGTATGATTGATTTTTTTATCCTTCAGAATTTTGGTTCCATTTTATGAGCGTAGAGGGTGTATGCCATGATTTCTTGGTTGGTAGGTGACCTTTGTGGCTTTAAAAAGGCATGAGCATCATGGGTATTTGCAAAGTGTTGGATCTCTTCAGCTTTCTTTGTCCACCAGATGTTCTTGAGTTCTTTGGTTCTTCTTTAGACCCCAACTTTTGCACTAGCAAAGATCTTTTTCTTAACAACGCAGTGGTGTCACTCTGCCATGTTCGGAAGGCTTTGCGTTTCTTGTCAATTTACTGTTGGATCTCTTTCTCATTTTTGTCAAACCAATCTTGATATTTCTTAGTTTGATATCCAATGGTTTCTTTGCAGACTGTGATGATGGAGGACTTTAGTTTGTTCCAATGTTTCTCAACATTTTTGGAGTGTTCTATGGGTAGATGATCCTTGACTGTTGTTCTGAGAAGGGCTCATTTGGAAGGCTCCTGAAGGGCTTGGGTGTTCATTTTGCACCTTATCTTTCTTCTTTGGAGTCTGGGGGTGATCTTGATAGCCATCATGGATTGGATTAACCTGTGGTCTGTCCAGCAGTCATCAGCACCTGTCATGGCTCGTGTGAGAAGCACATCACAGCAGATTCTGGCACATGTAATTGCATAGTCTAATACAAGGGTCCTCAAACTTTTTAAACAGAGGGCCAGGTCACAGTCCCTCAAACTGTTGGAGGACCAGATTATAATTTGAAAAAAAAATGAATGAATTCTTATGCACACTGCACATATCTTATTTGTAGTGCAAATAACACTTAAAAACAACACAAAATTGAAATGAAGAACAATTTTAACAAATATAAACTTAATAGTATTTCAATGGGAAGTGTGGGCCTCCTTTAGGCTGATGAGATAGGATTGTTGTGTGCTTTCAAGTCATTTCAGACTTAGGTTTTTTTTTAAAATTTTCCAGGGCAGGGGGGGGAGAGAGGAACAGTTGCATTAATGAAGTGGCAGAGGGTGGGGGGGGGCAGGGAGGGGGGGTGAAGTGATAATCAGCACATGTGGAGTTCCGTGCATTGGTTGACTTCCAGTATAGTCCACAGGGTTAAATAAAACAGAATACTTGCTTTTTGTGACTGTGTGGATCATAATAAATTGTGGCAAGTTCTTGGTGGGATGGGCATACCAAGCCACCTTGTCTCTCTCCTGAGGAATCTGTACAAGGACCAAGTAGCAACAGTTAGAACTGACCACGGATCAACAGACTGGTTCAAGATTGGGAAAGGCGTACGACAAGGCTGCATACTCTCACCCAACCTTTTTAACTTGTATGCAGAACACATCATGCGATGTGCGGGGCTGGATGAATGCAAAGCTGGGGTGAAAATTGCTGGAAGAAACATTAACAACCTCAGATATGCAGATGACACCACTCTGATGGCCGAAAGCGAGGAGGAGCTGAGGAGCCTTCTAATCAAGGTGAAAGAAGAAAGCGCAAAAGCCGGGTTGCAGCTAAACGTCAAAAAAACCAAGATTATGGCAACAAGAATGATTGACAACTGGAAAATAGAGGGAGAAACCGTGGAGGCTGTGACAGATTTTGTATTTCTAGGTGCAAAGATTACTGCAGATGCAGACTGTAGCCAGGAAATCAGAAGACGCTTACTTCTTGGGAGGAGAGCAATGTCCAGTCTCGATAAAATAGTGAAGAGTAGAGACATCAGACTTGCAACAAAGATCCGCCTAGTCAAAGCCATGGTATTCCCTGTAGTCACCTACGGATGTGAGAGCTGGACCTTAGGGAAGGCTGAGCGAAGGAAGATCGATGCTTTTGAGCTGTGGTGTTGGAGGAAAGTTCTGAGAGTGCCTTGGACTGCGAGAAGATCCAACCAGTCCATCCTCCAGGAAATAAAGCCCGACTGCTCACTGGAGGGAAAGATACTAGAGACAAAGCTGAAGTACTTTGGCCACATCATGAGGAGACAGGAAAGCCTAGAGAAGACAATTATGCTGGGGAAAGTGGAAGGCAAAAGGAAGAGGGGCCGACCAAGGGCAAGATGGATGGATGGCATCCTTGAAGTGACTGGACTGACCTTGAGGGAGCTGGGGGTGGTAACGGCCGACAGGGAGCTCTGGCGTAGGCTGGTCCATGAGGTCACGAAGAGTCGGAGACGACTGAACGAATGAACAACAACAACAACAACACTTGCTTTTTGTAGCCTTATTAAGTTCTTAAATCACCTTCACTTTTATTCTATCTGGATGTTTTTCCTTTCTTTTAAGTACTTCTTTAATGGTTGCCAGTCGATCCTTTTTTTTCTTGCTTGTCTCATACACCATATTCGCTAGGGTGTCCATATTCATGTTTCAGACTTAGGTTGACCCTGAGCGAAGGCCGGATAAATGACCTTGGAGGGCCGCATCCAGCCCTTGGGCTTAAGTTTGAGGACCCCTGGTCTAATAGGTGCCAATGCTTTGACCGGGGGTGCTTCCATGATGTCTTGAGCTTGTTCTTCTGGTGGAACACCATGTTAGTGATGACAAGATTGTGTTCTGCACATTTGGTGAGAAGCAGGATGACATTTAAGTGGCTGTTTCCAACCTTGTCTTTTGCTATGGTCTCTAGTCACAGGTTGAAGTCTTGTGACTCTTGCATTAAAATCCCCCAGGAGGATGATTTTGTCCTCCTTAGGTATCTCCGATAGGATGGTGCCCAGCTGAAAATAAAAAAAATTACTTGATGTCTTCATCAGCATCTAGTGTTGGTGCATAGGCACTTATGTTGGTTGCTTGTTGGTTTTTGGCAAGGTTAATTCAGAGGGTTGAGATTCATTTATTAATGCCAATAGGTGCTTCAAGTGCTTCACCAGGTCATTTCCGATAGCAAAGCCAACTCAATGTATTCTTCATTCTTCTTTAGGCAGTCCCTTCCAGAAGAAGGTGTAGCCTCCTTTTTCTTCCTTCAGCTGTCCCTCTCCTGCTCTTCACGTCTCCTGAAGTGCTGCTATGTTGATGTTAAAACATCCCTATTGCCTTGCAATAATAGCAGCCCTGCATTTGGGGAGTTCACTGCCAGTGTTGTCCAACAATGTCCGTACGTTCCATGTTCCAGTAATCTGCTCATCCATAAGTAATTATGATAACTATTGGGCATGTGCTGGTGCTTCATTTCTTAAGTTCCTTCTGAATTTTGGGGGTAAACAATTCAAAACTCTAAAGAAACTTGTGAATCTTTGTAAGTACCTCTTTAACGGCAAATGCTCATGCTCATTAAGGAAAACATCACTGTCAATGGGGAATCTTCAGGGGCCTCTCTCTCCCTAATTTTTTGAGCTAACTTGATAAAACTTGCTACAGTGGTAGAACACATTTACCACTGTTAGCAAATCAAATTTCAGAATTTTTAACTCATCCAACATTTTTGACAAATTTTCAAATTTATTAAAAAAAACATTTTTAATAATAAAGAAAATCTGTTCCTAGCTTGAGAGTGTTATTTCCCGTTTCATTGTTTGGTATTTACATTGAAAGTAGTTTTTCTACTCCAGAAACTTTGTTTGTGTGGTATAAACTGTGTTAAATTAGACCAGAAATCATAGTACAGAAGCCACTGAAGGACATCTAGACTGACCCCCTTCTTCCAGGCAGAAAGGCACCATCCAAACTCTCCTGAAATCCATCTGCTTTCTCTACTGAGTTGAAGGGGACCATCAAGACACATCCACATAGGTTGCTGCTTTTTTTTTTACATCCTAGCACAGAGATTGACTTACAGCAAGTCAATTATCTCTCCAAAAAGTGACAACAGCAATGCCCTTGAATGTATTTTTTATATGACACACAATTAACCACATATCTTCAACTTAGCACATATTTATATTATTACTTACTTTTAGTTCAATTTGCAGATTCAATCATTTTATTTTATCATCACTGATTCTAAACAGTTGGCTGGCTGCTCCCCTCAGTGCCTTGCTCATTGCAATCAGGCCAAAGAAAAAGTATTGGTCTTTTAAAAAGCAGTTTATGTTCGCTTGGCTTTGCAAAAGTTGCTTATTGCTTGCTTGCTTCAGACCTCTTTGCACATTCAATCAGTTTATTTTATATTTGGACTATAATGAAGACTGCTACAGCCAGCTATTTGGGTCCTTCTGCCATCATTTGGCTACTGAGCAGATTTGCATTCTGGGAAATGTAGTTTAAGGCAGGGTCTTTTGCAATCTCTACCATTGGGCCTGGCCTTCCCAAACTACAGTTAAAATAACTGTAATTCGCCACGCTCATCGCTCCTTCCCTTCTGGCAGCACCAGCAAAAATGTAGCCAAAAGAATGAGATTTTAAAAGTTACTTTGGCTTTATTTTAAGTTTCCTTGGCTTTACCAAAGCAGCTTAATGGTTATGAAAATTCCACTGACCTCGGGAGGCTTCTGAATGTTACAGAAAAGGAAAAAAAATGGTACGTGATTCAAATTACAAATCCTCCCTCGGATCTTTGTATGTTCAAATTCTTATGTCCAGATCTGAGTTCCGATCTAAGCTGAAATTTTGCACAAGCTGAATAACTATATCTAATAAACCAGAGCTGGTGCAGTCCAAATAACCACAACAACACTCCAAATAACCACAAGAACTGGCCTAAAAACCAAAACACCAAAATGTTTTTGTTGGACTGTTACAGTAGGTATATTTTGTGGATGGTTAAATTGAAATCAACATGAGTAAAACAAGCTTTAGCATAAATACTAGTTAGGCTAGTTCACACTGCATTCACCTATACTAAAAAGACAGAGTTAAAGGAAGTCAAGAATATCTGTGTTCCACCTTTCTTTGTGTCTACCACCCCCCATTTTTTATTTGATATTCAATTATGTTTAAATTGCACTCTTTCTTGTTATATTAGGAGGCAGTGAATCCCTATTACTTTGCTTCCAAGAAGTGCTTCTTAAAGGCTACAGACTAATTATAGTTTTTAGATTTGGTGGGTAGTGGAAAAGAAATCCACTTCTTATTAAACCAAAAACACTTTTCCCAGCTCCAGTTTCTTATATCTTCCATTTGTGATTGCATTTTATTTAATTTGTCAGGACCATTAAAAAACAGCTAGTGCTTACTATTATTCTTATGCAGGTTAAAGAAAGAAGTAAATGCCTAGCTGAACTCTTCTAGCTATCTGTCCTAATGCTAAAGCTTCACCACATGTACTAGCAATGTGCACACAGATATCTCTAGTGGTTGCAAGGTTTTAGTATTCTCTTCACTGGATAGAATACTATCTATCGCCTTTGTGCAGGGCTTCATGTACATGTACAAACATAGGGCTTTATTATAGAATCTTTCCTCATTTCTGGAGCCTCCTCCTTATAAGTTACTCTGCCCTATCTCCCGGTGCTTTTAATATTTTCTATAATTTTATCCATGCATCTGGCCCTGCCTAGTGAAATTTCCTGTGTTTTTAATGCTTGATTTTATATTGTTGTATATTATTTCAATTTTGCATTTTATGTATTTTGCTTGTTTTATTGTGTTTGTGTTATAGCTTGTATTGTATTGATGGGCATGGCCTCATGTAAGCCGCACCAAGTCCCCCTGGTGGAGATGGAGTGGGGTATAAATAAAGGTTTATTATTATTATTATTATTATTATTATTATTTCTTATTATTATTTATGAACATTCATGGTTACCATAGTTGTGTTTGAACACTGGCATTTGTACTGAGTAGATCTTACTAATGACTAATAATAATAATAATAATAATAAACCTTTATTTATACCCTGCTACCATCTCCCGCATGACTCGGTGCGGCTTACAAGAGGCTGAGCCCAAATACATCAACAAAACACAACAATAACAATACAACAATAAATAACTCATAACAAAGCAAAACAATAATAATAAAATCACGACGCATGTAAAAACCTGTGGCAATTAGCTTGAATCCAGGCATGTCCTGTAAAGGGAAGGGTTATATAAAAGGGGTTCATACTTCAGAAAAGAGGAAGAATCAGGAGACCAGGTGAAACAACATAGAGCTGCTACTGAGTCTTGGGACATTATCACACGGGGCTCTAAAAACAGGCCTGGCATTGCAAACTCATCTCATGTTTCAGCTGGAGCACGCCAGGATAGCCAATGTTCTTATCACACCAATCAGTTCCCCAAGTGCTTGAAGACAATAGCAAGCGTGTTTAACTTACTCCATTTTGAGGAATTTGTCTCCTCCCAATCTGTGCATTGCCCATTCTTCCATGACCCCCAGTAGGCTTTACTTCCAAACAAAAATGCATAGAATAAAGTAGTCTACCACCTGAATATTTTCCCAAGCAGCTGATAACTACTATCAACACAATTTTGATGGTGTTGCTGCATGTATGTAATTCCATTGTTTATGACAGAAGCTTGTGTGTATCATAATCTGTCTTCCTTGCACATTCATTTGTGCACTTGGTTTGTGCATTTGGCTAGAAGGGGGCATTCAGAAATCTAGCCAAAGGAAAATACCCCAATTTGCAGGCTACTCAATGAACACTTTTTCTATTTTACCTAGGTCCATAACTTTGAATAAATCTCAGAATTCAAATATGGAGTCTTCATACTGCTATCTGATATTCATAGGTAAGCATTTTATCAGCAGATGAATTTTATTAGAACATTCTTTCATTATATTATGAATAATATACAATACAGAATTTCATTAAGGAAGTCGTTATTTCTAGGATATGCAGAGGGAGTGAAAGAAACAGACAGAAATTGTAGGATTCATATTGCAGAGCAGACTCATAATTAAAATATTTCAAAAACATTATTTGCACAATATTCTTCCCACTCCATGAGGAATTGAAATGAAAGGCTCTAATGGTTATTTCAAAGACAGCTAAGCCCCTGAACAAGAATGAGAGCCATTATGACTTGAACATTACCATCAATTTAATGTACCCACAATAGAGCTGTGGATAGTCATCACCTTTCACTTTCTGAATATCCAGATTAGTTATTTTCTTGCATTTTGTGCTTTTGATCCTAGGTAATGCTTCTGTTGCTGTTGACAGCAAACAACAACATTCAGTACCACTAAATTCTTCATAGCATCTTTTTGTTTGTTATCTCAAGAAAAAGACCCCTAGTTAAAACAGAAATCTATTATTGCTCCCCTCGCTCACCACTTTTGGTCATTACTGAATGATACTTTCACATGGGAAAAGATAGCATAATGGAGAATGCTGATATAAACTCGATACAAATTTCAAGTTTGTTCAGTGTGGGTTTTTTTTAAAGAAAACTTCCAACATTATCTTGTGAGCCATGAAATTAAAAATAACACAAAGATGCTTCCATTAAATATTTTTAAAATTCCCTTTACATTGCCTTTTGTGTGCAGCTTTATCTCTTAAATGTAGCCATTGTCACCTGCAGAACATACAAATTATGAGTACATATGACAAAAGGCAAATACATGAGTCCTACAGCAAATCAATCCCTAGAAGCCAAAATTACTGCAATGAGACAACTGTACTTTGGACATATCATGAGATGACATTATTCACTGGAGAAGACAAAGAAAGCAGTAGGAAAAGATAAAGAACACATATTAAAGGTAGATAGACTTAATTAAAGAAGCCATGGCTGCCCTGAGTCTGCAAGACTGTTAATGATGGCCGCAGTGGGAAGCCAGGCTTCTGGACGTCTCAAGCTCAGGGAGGCCTGGCTTCCCACTGCGGCCATTTTCTTTGAAGGCAGAGACTCGGTCGCGGCCTTGGGAACTGGCGACTTGCCTACACTTCCACCTGTGGCCGCCTGTGTTGTCTGATTACACGCCCTGACGCCTTGACGCCTGTGTTGCTTGTCAACTGACTGTGCTGCGCAATCCGTTGTGCGGACTGACTGTGTTGACCGATTGTGTGTTGTACGTTATATGGACTAACTGTGTTGACCGACCATTCCTCTGCCTTGGGGCGTTATCATCCTGTGTGCAACGTGTGTCGAATCTCTGCCATCCATGTGACACCTACCATCGCGTCCACTGTTCCACCTCCGGAAGGACTAGTTTTAATCGGTGGTCATTGTATTATAATTATATGCTATAATTAATTTTTATCAACGATTTGAACGGTGCTGTTATTTCTAGCTCGGCACTTTAATTTACCAATCACTTATAACTATATGTTACAATAATTCTTATCAACATTGAACGGTGCTGCTAAATTTCAATCCTAGCACTTTAGCTGCCAGCACTTTAGCTCATTTGCACTGAAGTGGTCCTTTTAACCTGCCTTACCTCAGCACTTTTTCTCCCTCCATGACGCACTTTATGTAGACACGTCAGAATCAAGTGTTATGCCTATTGCACTTTAACAAGTGTTATGCCTATTGCACTTTAACAAGTGTTATGCCTATTGCACTTTAACAACTTTCTATATCTGTGTTATGCCTATTGCACTTTAACAACAAGTGTTATGCCTATTGCACTTTAACAACTTTTTATTATCTGTATAGTTGATATAATTTTGTGTGCACTTTAAGAACGAGGGATAAGCGGATTGACAGTGTTTTATTGTGAATTTTCTACATCCCCACCCATGCTACTATCCATTCCCTGGTATTGGTATCTGTTAACCCTTCTTGTAACCAGTGGTAGTATAGGTAAGGAATGGAGTGGACTGAGGAGTCCTGGAAGTAATATAGCATGGGATGAAGCTATGAATGTAGACTGCGTCATGGAGGAGAGAGGGTGTTCCAGTGGCCGGGGAGCCCCCATAGAAGTCGTGGTGGGGAGGGGGAGATACGGGAAAGGGAGACCTTTAATTCGGCCTAGGGAACGTGGATCAACATTAGTAATTCCAAAGCGATCTCCTGATGTGGGAAGTCGGTGTAACCAGGAAGGCGGTCCCTCCGGGTTGAAGGTGGTGCTGTTGAACGCCAGATCTGTCAATGGTAAAACAGCTTTCATCCAGGATTTGATCCTGGATGAACGGGCAGATCTGGCGTGCATCACAGAGACCTGGCTGGATGAAGCTGGAGGAGTGAATTTGACCCAGCTTTGTCCACCAGGTTTCTCTGTGCAGCACCAACTGAGATCTGGAGGGCGGGGAGGCGGGGTCTATAGAGATTCCATTCATCTGACCAGGGGCCCCATCCCGCAGTCAACAAAATTTGAATGCGTCCACCTGAGGGTGGGTGACCGGGACAGTTTAGGGATTCTGTTAGTGTACCGTCCACCTCGCTGCACTACAGACTCCCTGACTGAACTAGCGGGGGTGGACTCGGACCTGGCGTTGGAGTCCCAACGGCTACTTGTGCTGGGGGACTTCAACGTCCACGCCGGGGCCATCTTATTGGGAGCGGCTCAGGACTTCATGTCTGCCATGGCAACCATGGGGCTGTCCCAACAGGTATCTGGCCCCACCCACAGTGCTGGACATACATTGGACTTGGTTTTCTGTCAGGGATGGGAGGAAGGTGGCGGTGTTGAGGAGTTATCCATCTCTCCGTTGCCATGGACCGACCACCACCTGGTCAGCTTTAGACTCACTGCACCTCCTAACCTCCGCAGAGGTGGAGGACCCATTAAGTTGGTCCGCCCCAGAGGCTTATGGATCCGGATGGATTCCTGACGGCTCTTGGGGAATTTCCCGCCTCCTCAGTTGGTGATCCTGTCGATGCCCTGGTCGCTCTCTGGAATGGGGAGATGGCTAGGGCAATAGACACGATCGCCCCAGAACGTCCCCTCTTGAGTAGCCGAGCTAAACCAGCTCCTTGGTTCACTGAGGAGCTGGCAGCATTGAAGCGAAAGAAGAGGGTACTAAAGAGCGTGTGGCGTTCGGATCCGAGCGAGCCAAATCGAACACGGTTTGTGTCCTTTTTAAGGGCATACGCCGCGGCAATAAGAGCCGCAAAGAAGACCTTCTTTGCGGCCACTATTGCGTCTGCAAAGAACCGTCCGGCTGAACTGTTCCAAATTGTCAGAGGCCTGTTAAAGCCCACCATGCAGGATGGGTGCCCTGATGACTCGGCAGCTCACTGTGAAGCCTTTGCTCAGTTCTTTGCAGACAAAGTCGCTTTGATCCGCTCTGGTCTGGATACCATATTAACGGCAGTCTCTGAAGATGTAACACGAGCATCTGCTTGTCCGGTTTTGATGGATTCATTTCAATTGGTTCAATCCGAGGATGTGGACAAGGTGCTTGGAGGAATGAGAGCTACCACATGCATCCTAGACCCCTGCCCATCCTGGCTTCTGAAGGAGGCCAGAGGGGGATTGGCCGAGTGGGTGAAGGTGGTGGTTAATGCCTCCCTTCGGGAAGGCATATTTCCAGCCAGCTTAAAGCAAGCTGTGATAAAACCGCTGTTGAAAAAACCATCACTGGACCCCACACAATTCGTCAACTATCGGCCTGTTTCCAATCTCCCCTTCTTGGGCAAAGTCCTGGAACGTGTGGTGGCCTCACAACTCCAGGCATTCTTGGTAGACACGGATTATCTGGACCCGGCACAGTCTGGCTTTAGGCTGGGGCATGGTACCGAGACAGCTTTGGTCGCCTTAGTCGATGATCTGCGCCGGGAGCTCGACAGGGGGAGTGTGTCCCTGTTGGTGCTTCTGGACCTCTCAGCGGCCTTCGATACCGTCGACCACGGTATCCTCCTGGGACGCCTCGCGGGAATGGGTCTTGGAGGAACTGTTCTACAGTGGCTCCGCTCATTCCTCGAGGGTCGGTCTCAGAAGGTGTTACTGGGGGACTCCTGTTCAACCCCACAACCTTTGTCTTGTGGGGTTCCTCAGGGTTCAATATTGTCTCCCATGTTGTTCAACATCTACATGAAGCCGCTGGGTGAGATCATCCAGAGTTTCGGGGTGCGATGTCATTTGTACGCAGATGATGTTCAACTCTGTCACTCCTTTCCACCTGTCACTAAGGAGGCTGTCGAGGTCCTGAACCGGTGCTTGGCCGCTGTGACAGTCTGGATGGGGGCGAACAAATTGAAATTGAATCCAGACAAGACAGAGGTACTCCTGGTCAGTCGCAAGGCCGAACAGGGTATAGGGTTACAGCCTGTGTTGGATGGGGTCGCACTCCCCCTGAAGACGCAGGTTCGCAGTTTGGGTGTGATCCTGGACTCATCGCTGAGCCTGGAACCCCAGGTTTCAGCGGTGACCAGGGGAACATTCGCACAGTTAAAACTCGTGCGCCAACTGCGCCCGTACCTTGGGAAGTCTGACTTGGCCACGGTAGTCTACGCTCTGGTTACATCCCGTTTAGACTACTGCAACGCTCTCTACGTGGGGTTGCCTTTGAAGACGGCTCGGAAGCTCCAATTAGTCCAATGGTCGGCAGCCATGATACTAACTGGAGCGGAGCGCAGGGAGCACACAACTCCTCTGCTGCACCAGCTCCACTGGCTGCCGATTTGCTACCGGGCTCAATTCAAAGTGCTGGCGTTGGCCTTTAAAGCCCTAAATGGTTCTGGCCCAACCTACCTATCCGAACGTATCTTGGCCTATCAGCCCACCAGGACCCTAAGATCTTCTGGGGAGGCCTTGCTCTCTATCCCGCCTGCTTCACAGGTGCGGCTGGCAGGGACGAGAGACAGGGCCTTTTCTGTGGTGGCCCCTCGGCTCTGGAACGCCCTTCCCATGGAGGTAAGATCAGCCTCCTCGCTGATGGTATTCCGAAGAAGACTAAAAACTTGGATGTTCAAGCAGGCATTTGGCTAATTCGGTGCAATGAATGTGTTGATTACGGATTGGTAATATGGATGATGCAATTGGACCACGATTTTAGTTAGGAGATGTATTGGATTGTGATTTCGTGTAATATTGTGTATTATGTTTTTTATGGTTTTAATTGTATACTGTGCACTGTATATTTTGTTGTAAACCGCGTTGAGTCGCCAATTAGGCTGAGAAACGGCGGTATACAAGGACAGTAAATAAATAAATAATGATAGGGTGACTTGGAGGTCTCATTCTTACGGCTGCAATAAGTTGATGTCAACTTGACAGCAATCAACCACGACTATGTCTAGATGAAAAATGTATGAAGACAATGAAGAGTAGCTACCTGCTATACAAATTAAACCATGTGAACAACAGCTGGAAAGCTGCTGAAGGTTATTTTGATGGCAACATACAGCAGAAACTAAAGTACAACTGAATTAACACAACTTTTAATACCTGCTCCGGGTTTCACCCTAAGCTTTTCTCCACCTGCGCAAAAATCCAGAACCCATGTACTCACGAACCTGAAGCCCCGTAGGTTTTTTTTGTTTTTAAGGTACTCATTATGGACAGAGCATTTTATATAGAGAGATAAAATCAAGAATTGTAAAAGCCCCTTCCTGACCTGCAAAACCCAGGGATCCACAATAGGCTGCCACAGCAGTTAAAGTGGAATAATAGTGTATTAACAGTATAGTTTTAACAGGTGGCACAAAATCCCTGTGTCGGCAGGACTGAAGACTGACAGGTCAGAGGTTTGAATCCAGGGAGAGCACAGATGAATTCCTTCTGTCAGCTCCAGCTCCTCATGTGGGGACATAAGAGATGCTACCCGCAGGGATGGTAAAACATCAAAACATTTGGGCATCCCCTGGACATCGTCCTTGCAGACAGCCAATTCTCTCACACCAGAGGTGCCTTGCAGTTTCTCAAGTCGCTCCTGACATTGGGGGTGGGGGTGGGGGGGGGGGGGGACAGTATAGTGTGATAATCTCCTGAGAATATATTACTTTAGAGTTATGCTGTCCAATCCATCCTCGGTTCCTGATGAATCTGAGCTATTTTATTCCTGGTCCTAAAGCTGGTCCTGAGAAAGAACATTCACACATTTCTACAACCTTAATTTCAAGATAGGTATGAGTTAAAGGTCCTACAATAGGGCATATAGTATCTGTGCACATAACTCCATGCTGTTTGTTCTCCCTGGAATATATTGGTATATATTGTTCTCCCTGGTCATTTATTGGAAGCCTTCTGTAGCAGTTTGGAGGAAGAGAAATGAGGTTGCTCTGCCAGATACCTGTGAGAATAACCTCAGTTCTCTGGCTACAAAAGGAGGCAGGATGAGTACCAGGCAGGCCCCCACACTGTCTTCTTTCTGGAAGGAATTGCAGTCTTGGATGTTTGGAATTGCTTTTGAGAATGTCTAGTCCCAATGGTCCGCATTTAATGCCAGAGCATGGCACTTTTGTCCCATGCCCTAGTTCATTAGCTAAAGTTTGCACTATTTGCAGATGGCTATGTTTTGGGCACTGTCTTGAACTTAAACTTTGTTTTATATGCTATTGGTTTTATTTTGTATTGTATTTTATGTGCTGTTTTAGGCACATTGTGCCATGTGTAAGCTGCTCCGAGTCCCTTCGGGGAGATGGAGGCAGGGTACAAAAATAAAGTTATTATTATTATTACCAACAGATTGTCTCTTCCCTTCTTTGCTGGTAAATAAATGCTACAGTACCCGCCCATGGCTTAACACTTGTCTTTTGTGTTCTTCAATGAGGAACTACTGAAGAGTTCCTTGTACAACATCCAAACCAAGATAAACATACATGTTTATATATAAGGATGTCACCAACAGGATTCCCTATCTGGGCTTTAACACCTTTCTGATTCTAGTTATTTCATTTCCACTCACTCTTTCCTAACTCTGTAGCAGTTGTTTGAGTATATGCTGGCTATTATTTATATTCTGATCTCAGCCTCCAGCTCAATTAGGCTATCAATTCATTTCCTACAGCCACATAATACAGTATCCAGGTTTCAGCTCTCCTTATCCATTCTTCAGAACAGTCACAAATGTCTGCATTCTCTGTCTTTTATTCCCTCTCAGACAGCACTTTCCTTCCATCCTCAACATTCTCTAGAGACTTAATGAAAGCGCACCCCAATCCCATTCAGAAAGTGCTTGCACCCATGAATTTATTTTTTTAGTAAACTGCATATTCTAGACTACTGCAATCTGTAATTGATTGATTCCTATCCCTGCTGGGGAACGAGAGATTTAATCTTCACTTATTTTGTTCTCATCTGCAAAATCAAAAAAGAGTAAAGGTTTTTCCCCTGCTGGATGGAACAAAGATTATTCCATATTTTTGATGATTTATTTATTTATTTACCCTATTTATATCCCACCTTTCTCAATTCTGAAGGAGACTCAAGGTGGCTTTACATATAGGCAACTATTTAATGCCTTAAAACAACATACAATTCAAATGAACATTTAAATTAAAAATTAAAATTAATGCATATTAAACATTTAAAAACATTACTTTCAATATTAAAAACCACCCCATCCATGATTTCAATTGCATTTTAGATTTTTGTGAATGCTTACTTGTAAAGGAAAATGCTTTTTGCATAAAAATCAACTTTCTGCAAGGTAAATACTATATTTTGCATAAAATAAGTTTTTTGTAAAATTGTTTTTTTTTGAGGCCAGAAACATCTGAGTGAAAAACATGGGCTGAGATCTTAAATCACATTTGTAACTACGTAAACATGACTACATATCATCTATGGGACTGGCCCCCGAAATACACCTCAAAACTATAGGAAGCTGAAAGAGGCCCTCACTGCTCTCAAGCTAAGCATTTCAAGATCATGGAGGCAGCCTTCTGCTCTGTGCTTATTTTTATTGCTGTAGTCCACACAGAAAGACTTCAGATTGCAGATCATGATAATAAATGTGTATAACAAAGAAACAAAAGAACCAAAATAAAGAAAGTTCCCCATGGTTTATGCAAACTTTGAATACTACAGAATTGAAGTAGTTAAGGAAAGAAATATCTAGGACTTCTCATGCTCTTCATGGACATCCAGAATCAGTGCATCTTGATAATTCTTTCCAGTCATCATTCTTCTAGCCCAATGTTCCCCAACCTTTGAGCCTCCAGGTGTTTTGGACTTCAACTCCCAGAAATCCCAGCCACCTTACCAGCTTTTAGGAACTGTGGGAGCTGAAGTCCAAAACATCTGGAGTCCCAAAGGTTTGGAAACACTGTTTTAGCCCAAGGGTTTCCAAACTTTTTTAGCCACAGAGTCCTTTTTGAAGCAAGTTTCTCATGGAGTGCCAAGAACTGTTTAGAGTTTAGTTCTGTATGTATGATCTATGAGTCATATTGCACACAATATGTATATGGAAGTATGAATAATAAGGTATATATAATGTATTTATATTAATAAAGGAAACCCTTCATCTAAATCAATAATAAAGATGTTGAACAGGACTCGGCCCAGGACAGAACCCTGCGGCACTCCACTCACCACTTATTTCCAGGATGAAAAGGAAGCATTGGTGAGCACCCTCTGGGTTCGTTCTCTTAACCAGTTACAGATCCACCAAACAGTAGTTTTGCCAAGCCCACATTTGACTAGTTTGTTTGCCAGAAGGTCATGGGGGACCTTCTTGAAGGCCTTGCTGAAATCCAGATACGCTACATCCATAGCATTTCCTGCATCTACCCAGCTTGGAACTCTATCGAAAAAAGAGATCAAATTAGTCTGACATGACTTGTTTTTGATAAATCTGTGTTGACTATTAGTAATGACCACATTTGTTTCTAAGCTTTTGCAGACATCTTCATTAACAATCTTTTCCAGAATCTTGCCTGGTATCGACGTGACTGGACAGTAATTGTTTGGGTCATCCTTTTTTCCCTTCTTGAAGATACGGACTACATTTGCCCTCCTCCAATCTGCTGGAACTTCTCTTGTTCTCCAAAAACTCTCAAAGATGATTGCCATAATATACAAGTTAAAGGTATAATACAATATTCACATTAATGAAACTTACAAAGAGACAATAAAAGATCAGACCAAAACCAGCAATACATTTTTGAAAAACCGCAACAACAACAACAATATAAGCAAGGGTCATCATACAGTTTAAACTGGACATAAAGAACTTGACCAAGATTAGTTTTGTGGAGAGGTTTCTTGTTCATCATACAAAGCACTCCTCATTTTAGATTCATATTGTGTTCTTCTATTACTGTTATTCTATTTGTTTTTAATTCATGTTTATTAAGTATTGTTATATCCATAAAAATTAACATCAACTGAAAATAAGCAAGAGATACATATCCACCACCAACTAACTACAACAACACAAACAACAGACAAAACCAAACATTTAAACTCTATAGAAAAAAGAAAGAAAAGAGAAAGAGAAGGAAAGATAGAAAAAGAAACCTCCTCTTTATGTAAAGTAAATTTTAACTCTCATAAAATCTATCACTGCTTTTATACACTTTACACATCATACAATGGCTTAATTTCAAGCAACAACTAATTTTCCAAAACCACAAAAGATATTTATTTCCACACACTCTCAAAAATATAATAAATGACTGTTGATGTTGCTGCTGCTGCTGTTGTTGTGTGCAGCACTTTTCCCAGTCCATGATTCAAGGCAGCTTACAAAAAGTCAAACAGATGATACAGCTAATAGTTCACATCATACACACATATACATGTACATCTGTCTCTTATGTAAGGATTTTATAATAATATGAAATAGCATTTTTATTTTGAAGCTTATTTTCCTTTCAAAAGAAAGTAAGCTGTTTGCAAAATTGAGCAAAAATATACAGAGATACATATTTTCTTCCCTTATAGATCCCAAAGGGTTTTTATTCTGCCTACTATGCTGTCAGTATGATTCAGACTAATAACCTATTACCATGGAAGTGACAATATATGTCAAAACAGGCTTAGATGTCTTTCTCCCAGTCTTTGTCCAAGAGGCAATTTTCTTTCATATCTCTGAGAAACTCTTGCCAACAAGTCATTGGACTAAATCTTTCATGTTCCCTTGAATTTCTGAATGATGGGACATTTTTCAAAATGAAACAGAAGGATCTTACAGTTAGCACCCGTGTTTTGCATGCAGAAAGTCCCAGGTTCAATCCCCAACATCTCCAGACAGAGCTAGGAAAGTAAGTTAGGTAGAGACAACTTGATTCAGCATAACACAGCTGGAACTGAAATATTTCCAGAGTGGCCCATTCCAGATTTCTAAGATTTGGGCCATTGTTATTCATAGTAAACCAATACCTCACGTCTTCTAGGATGATTCCAGTAGATGATCTGAGAAAGCCTCTACAAGTTGATTGAAGACATCTGACATGTCAATATTGGTTCAGCCATGAGAGGAGCATTTCAATCAGTTTAAGTACTCATTATTCTTTGGTTTTCAATATACCAAGGAAGAAGAAATATTGTTCCTTCATCTGCCAAAACCTTTCAGAGTTGAACCATCATAATCAGGTTCAGCTCACCCCTAGGCCACACAGATGTGAAATACTGATTAATATAGCACATAAAACTCTCTCATTTCATTAATACATCAAGCAAAAAACTAGATGTAAATGAGTCAAGAAAGAGAATGGCATAATGAGATTACAATGTGAAAGTAATATTTAACAAGCGAGGAAATAAAAATTCAAATAGCTAAATCCCTGGCATTAAAATATCAGCTCAGCAGTTGTATTAATAGGCTATTAACAATTAGGTGGCAGGGATTTTCAACTTCTAACTTTAGAGATCAAAAGACTGGACATTACGATTACATTAAATTACCATGAGTGTAGTACATTAAAGTGTAGTAATGGAAACTATTTGAATGGTGTTTCTCTTATAGATTTTGGATTCTGACTAGTCAGAGTTCTAAAATTATAGTAACTGCTGGTATTATTATTTTATTTTTCTCCTATTTTACTTCTTTCTAAAATTTATCAACAAAACTTCATCCAAAAAAACACCCCAAATTAGTGGATCTAATGTTGTAGAAAGGTCTTCACTTGTATCTTAAATTTCAATATTTTAATTAAAATGCTTAGGCAAAAAAAGAGAGGAAAATCTTTGAATTAATACAAAAATGGAAGGAAAATTGTTATTTACTTCTTCTGCTTTCTTTTCAAAGCTGGTATACTGCCACAGGGGAAATAATTGCTTCATTCCCTCCCCCCCAAAACCCCAGAGCTGTTTCTCCAAAATCCAAATAGATTTAAGATGTTTGAAATTTCCAAGACTATTTTTATATAACTGCCCCATATAGTAGAGCATTTGGTGTTTTGCTTATCAGTAGATGCACTTAATTATTAGGGCATAACCAATCGGGTATCTTAGGTAGTTTTGAAATTTTCCTCTGGAGAGAAAATTTTGACTTTTATACAGTATCTCTTATTTGTTTTCCATATTAAAACCTATTCTCAACTTTAAGGAGAACTAAACATTTAATTTGCTTGCACAGCTATTTTTAAAAGAACACAACTACATCTCATATCCTAATCCTTAAAATGTATTCAGTTATGACATTTACCTATCAAGTTGAACTGAATTAGACTTACATCTAAGCAGATATGCAGTGTGTTGCATTGATAATTAGTTAAATTCACTTTGGAAAGTTTGCTCCAGAAAGTCCATGGAGCTGAATCCAGCTTTAATCATACTTAATTTAGACCCACTGAAATTAATGGTTTTTAAGTACACCTACTATAAGCACAATAGAATCTGCATATGATTAGTGGACCTTTTGGCACAGTCTGTAATTAACAATACATTCATTAATATTTCACTACTCTAAACGTCGTACAAAATAATATTTATAGCCCAGTACCTTTTTTTATAAAACTGTCACAGAATTTATTCCAGTGAGAATAATCAGGAAAATGATGTGCGTGTGTGTGGTTGTGAGACAAATTTGCTACAGCTGATTACACTACCCGAAGCAAAGCTTTCCTGCTGCTACACGTTCCCTGAACGTATGCCAAGCAGTTTTCAATTATAGTTATACCAGCATCATCAGACTGATCCCTTAATATACGCCTTAACCATATGAAATAAGCAAATGTGCTTTTACAGTGGACACATATGCATCACAAAAAAAGAGGCCAGATGGGCACAGAACTGCCTTGGATGTCTATAGATGCAATAGCATATATCTCACCATAGTGGGGACATCTGACATCAAGAGGCCAGTGTGTCTGATCAGCCTGCTAATAACAGGTGATAAGCAGTTTCAAGATCCATTTTCTCCTTTCTGTCTTTAAATTTGCTCGGAGTGGCTAGCCCTCTAAACAGAGGGCTGTCACCTGCTAAATCTTCCAAATTATGCATGTTTTCCTTTGACATGAAAGAAATGAATAGTTACCAAAATCCTGCAGAAAATGATGATGAAATTCGGGGTTTTGGTCTGCATAGAAAGCAACATTTTCAGTGCATTAAACAGCATTTTCTGTGCAGGGAAAACTATTTCTGCGTGGATATTATTTCCTGCGCAGAACATTGCTATTTTCTGTGTAACACATGCAAATCATATGCAAAGTGCTGAATTTACTTCAAATCCATCTGATTTTCAAAAATATTCCAACAGCTTGAAGAAAATAATTAAAATTGCTTATTGGTTCCTTCAAAATGAAATGTTCTCATCTTATGGGGCTAGATTTGGCGACAAATGCCAATCTAGCTTCTGTCACCCAAGGAACCGACGGGCTCCCATCAGACGACATCATGCTGGCTCCATGGATGCAGAGGTGGGGGGGGGGGGGGGTACCGGCATGCTACCACCGCCCTGGCAACACAGGAGACTTCCTGTGCTGCCCAATTTATGGGGGAAAGCTGTGCAACCACACACGCTCCTTGCTTTCCACCATGTGATCACCCTCTTGGTGAGGCAGGCGATGAGAGGCATGGAGCACCAGATTTCCCATGCCTTGTGGCAAAGCGGTCCTCTGCCTCCTTCTGCCACCTGCTGTCTGATGAGGTCATTAATGGCTATCTTTCAGGAGTGCTTTGGGATGTAGAACTGATATAGTTTGACAACACTTCAACTGTCATAGCTCAATGCTCTGGACTCCAGAGTTTTATAGTTTGCTAGGGTATCATCAATTTTTGGTAAAGAAAGCAATAAAATTACAATTCCCATTATTACATAGCATTGTGCCAATCCAGTTAAAGTTTAAATCAGCATAAATTCTACAGTGTAGATGCACCTTTAGTAACAAATTACAGCCCTTGTCTTCAATAATCAAGACATCTGTTCTCATCAAAGATGAAACAGGTTGAATGTATTTTTACATCCCCTATGTCAACAACTTTTAAATGCCCTTGAACAAAACCCATAAGAAATATTGTCCTCTACTTCTCTTTTCATTAAAGAGGGGTATATGATTACCTTCACTGCTGCCCTTGGGTTGCCAGGGGCGGCTCAACCCATTACGCAAAGTAAGCATTTGCAGTATTGTTGATTTTGCCCAGGGGCGCTCTTGAGGCACTCTTGGGGGAAAATAGACCTTGACATATGCGAGTTGTAGTTACTGGGATGTATAGTTCACCTACAATCAAAGAGCATTCTGAACTCCACCAATGATGGAATTGAACCAAATATGGCACACAGAACTCCCACGATGATCAGAAAATATATATCAGTGATTGGTTGGGGAGGGGGGCAAAATACTGTTTGCTTACCGTTATGCCTCTGTGGGTTGTCTTACTAAAATGCCTTCATCCACGGGAAACACTGAGACTGAAATCCAATTTCTAGTCTCATTCAGCAAATGATTCAGTAGGTCTAGTTGGAAGTAGCAACTGTTATAACAACTGCTATGTTAAGCTGCTATATTATATTTGCTTTAAAAAAACCCCCCACAAATGAGTCTAAAATATATTCCAAGAAATGACACAATTTAGTTCCTGAAGCAGGGATGCATTTTCAGTGCTTTGACATTTTAATTTTATTTTTCACGTTTTATATAAAGGTATTCTGTTTTTAGTTCAAACTAGAATAAAGCCATTATATCAATTAGGTTTTTCTCGTTTTGATTTGCCATTCAACAATTGTACACATGGCAGGGCTAAGACTACATTGTAATAGGTTGTCTGTGGTTTGCTCTTCTTCAAACTTGCATGTCATGGACTCCACTTTGTGGCGTCCTACCTATAGCAACACCAGAGGCACTCCAAGTGGCCATCTACTAGTCAAAGGACATTTAATATAATGCCAAATGTTTAAACTTTGTGTTTTTTAAATACATTACAACTGTACCCTTGGTTTGCGTCTGATACAATAAATAACTAAGATTCAGCAATTGGTTCAATAGGTTTATTCTACAGAGTCCTAGCCACTGAGTCAATGATCAGAAGGTACTGTTAAAAATCATCAAGCACAACATTCATCCACTACATTGTTTTATTATTTACTTCAAAACCTCATTGAGTCAGCTTTACCTTTCAGTTTTTCACAAAGAATATCTTATTACATGGGTGGTTAACTTGGATAAATTTTACAAATTTTTGAGTGCAGTGTGCATGTGGCGAAAAATGATCCGTCTCTTAGGGGTTTAGCTTAAGGGCATCTTAAAACTATGGGAATGGAAGTGCAAGTGAATTGAGCATCTAGAGTAATTTATAAAAAGGGAATCAGCAGGAGTGAAAGTCAAGAGCTACAGGTGGAGGAAAAATGAGTTCCTGCTTATACATTAAATCAAAACCACCACTCATTTGCACTTCAGCAGCCATCCTCCTCTGCTTGATTATATGTAAAATTGTCCATATCTCATGTGAATACAGTTGTTTTCTGCTGCTTCAGCAGCTCTGATACATTTTCATTGGCCTGTACTTTACTTCATATGACTTGTTTTACTACCACCTTTCTCTTTTCCTCCTCTTTAATTTAAAAGATTGTCCCTGGAATTTCTGGACTTGACTGTAAGTTATATCCTACACTTTATCTTAGGTGGAATATTAACTTGCCTATTGGGGCTGGCTCTATCATTAGATAGAATGAGGAAATTATAAACACAAATGCTGGAAGTCATAAGTGAAACTCCTCAATTGTTCTTCATAAACTCTTCTCACTCCTGGAAAGCAGACATGTGTAAAGATGAGCAGATTTACAAAGTACACATCTGATGATATCCTTCCTCTCCCATTTCCCATGCCTAGTTCTACCCCCTCCCCCCTCCATTTTTCTGTGTACATGTTTTGGACTGCATGAACTAACTAAACACATTCCGTTATTGAGTGAAAATAACTTGCAAAGTATTTTGAGTATATATACACTTCAAGTGTGGCATTTTATGTATTCTTTTTTTCTAAATAATTTTGCATCTATCCATCAAGGTGAGGACTCCAATTCAAAAATGTATCCATTCTATGGCTTAGGAAAAATAAACACACAACTCCATAAGACATGAGCTAAGGTTTTCTTTTACATCAGTTGAAGAGTCCCCCCCCCCCCCGGGAAAGTAGAAAGTACCCACAAAACATTGTAAAAGAAGCACCTGCCTGTGGATACACATATGATATTTCTTTGTTGAAAATTATTCAAATACAATGAATGTCTATCAATATAATGTATGTGTTTCATATTTATGCTTCTAGTGGTATGGAAAATAAGAACAGATGGCTGAATATGAAGCTTATCCTTGAGTGTTGTTATTCATTCTATATCTGAAAGTAGCTACCTCACACTGCTATATCAGGAGAAAGGTAGGATATAAAATAAATGAATAAATAAATGAAATACTGAAGAGGGGCTCCTGCTCTCTCAACCATCATTCCCCCTGATCCTCGCCCTTCAAAACAGAACAGGGGTGGTTCCATGGCACCAGAGGCAGTGGTCTCCCTTTGCATTGGGGCCCTGGCTCCAGAATGAGTGGCATAAATGCAATGGGGGGAGGGAGGGATCTCTAGCACAGGATGAAATTTGGAGCCTATGAAGAGGTCCTTGGAAAGCTGTGGGAGAAAAGCAGTTTAGAGGAAAGAAGGGGGAGTGAAGGGAGAAACAACCAGGTCTCCCATTTAAAGACTGTACTCACCCAGCTTACTAAGGCATAATTTTGACTGCCATGGTACAATGTTACAAGGTTTTTAATGTTTGTTGTGCAACTGTCAATGTTTATTGCTTATTTTTGTTTATGAGATTTATTTTAACTGTTTTGTGTTGTTTGTTTGTTATTGCTTTTTTTATTGATGTATTGTGGGCTCGGCCTCATGTAAGCCGCACCGAGTCCCTTGGGGAGATGGTAGCGGGGTATAAATAAAGTATTATTATTATTATTATTATTATTATTATTATCATCTAAGCGTGGGAGTTGTAATTTGGCTGAGAAGGCTAAAGACCTTGAAAAACTACAATTTCCATGATTTCCTTAATTCTACAGTGTAGGTGCACTCTAGATTAGCATGTGTAGGATTATTTGATTCAGAATAAGTCCACTGAATACAGTGTAGATTTGTGTAATTTGCCTCTGGGAACTGCACTGTTATTTGTAAAACAGACTAGGCTCAGTATTAAACTAGTTCATAATCAATTATTTGCTTTCTCTTTGATTTCCACACTAGCTTGGGGACCCGGCGCTGCCCGGGTTATTTGAGAAAGGAATTGTGCATCAAGGTTGGTCTTTATCAGTTATTTATATGACTTGCAGTTGTCTCAGGAAGTTAGTGAAGGTACTGAGAGTCCCATTATCTGTGGTCCATCCTCCTCCAAACTGCTCCAGGGTGTAGAGTGGGTCATTGGGGCTCCGTGTGCCAAGTTTGGTCTTGATCAGTCATTTTTTCCAAATGACACCAGGACATAAAATGGGTCATGAGAGGTCTATGTGCCAAGTTTGGTCTTGATCAGTCATTGCATGAGGTTTGCAGAGGTCTCAGAATGTGAGTGAAGGTACTGGAAGTCACATCATCCATCGTCCATCCTCCTCCAAAACTGCAGCAGGATGTAGAGTGAGTCATGGGGTCTCTGTGTGCCAAGTTTGGTCTTGATCGGACATTAGATGAGGGTTGCAGCAGTCTTGGGGAGTGGAGGTACTTGAAGTCCCATCATCCATGGTCTGTCCTCCTTGAAAGTGCACCAGGATGTAGGGTCATGGGGACTCTGTGTGCCAAGTTTGGTTTTGATCAGTCATTGGCGAGGGTCTCAGTGGTCTCAGGAAGTGAGAGAAGTGACTGCAAGTCCCATCATCCATTGACAAATTCTTCCAAACTGCACCAGGATGTAGACTGGGTCATGTGGACTCTCAGTGTGAATTATGGTCCTGATCCATCATTGTTGGCAGTTGTAATGGTCTTAGGAAGGGAACGCAGTTATTGCAAGTCCCATCGTCCATGGTGCATCCTCCTCCAAACAGCACTAGGATGTAGAGTGCGTCATGGAGACTCATTGTGCCAAGTTTGGTCTTTATCGGTAATTGGATGAGGGTTGCAGTGGTCTCAGGAATTGAGCAGAGGTACTGCAAGTCCTATAACCCATGGTCCATCCCCAGCCAAACCACACCAGGACATAAGGTGGGTCATGAGAGGTCTATGTGCCAAGTTTGGTCCTGATCAGTCATTGGATGAAGTTAACTGCGGTCTCAGAATGTGAGTGATGGTACTGCAAGTCCCATCATCCATGGTTCATCCTTCTCCAAACTGCAGTAGGATGTAGAGTGGGGCTCTGTGTGCCAAGCATGGTCTGTATTGGTAATTTTCCGAAGCAGCCCCTGGCCTTTTCCTTTCCTCTCTTTGTCATCTTGGAATCTTGGAATTGAGGCTGGCCAATCAGAGACCATATGCAAATTTCCTTCTCTCATGTCTCCGTTTCTGTCATGAACCCTTTTCTCCACCAGGGGCTCCTGTAAAGCTGGCCAATCAGAGACCATATGCAAATAGCACCACAGTGGCAGCCAATCAGAATCTTGGAACTTTCAGGCTGTCCAATCAGAATGCTGGCACATACACCGCCACACCGCCACACTTTTGTCCTCCGCATACAAACTTTGACTTTTATTATATGTATAGATGAAGCATAATAGTGTCACCACATCCTTTTCTTCACTTCCTTTAAATATTATAAAAGTTTAGTAGAAACATTGTTGCAAGGAGGACTGAAACTTCCATGTCAGTGGGACAGTGAATCTGCTCCAAATTTAGTCCAAACATTAAAGTTAAATAAAATTAATTGTTTAAGTTCAAACTAAAATGTGCAGCAGATACACTGATGTAGATCCTACCCGGGACAGCTCCAAAGGTCTCACAGCAGCCATGAAGCCTTGAGTTACTCCTTATAGAGCCTTCTCTGCATGGCTGTTGACATCTCCCAGTACAAGAAGCGGAGAGAATTCCAGTGCCATCATGGAACCAACTCAGCCAGCTCATGCAGAAAGACTGTTGAGCAGCAGAATGGGTGGTACACAGAATTCATAATCTGTCCTATCTACTCACCTTCAAAAGAATGCATTTGAACTCAGCAGACTGTAGACAGAGAGATGAAATACCAATAGTCCAATACCACACCACTTTCACAATCACCAGATCTCACCTGCAGCTGTACACATAGCCAAGATGGACGAATCCAGGTGAAATTGACCCCCACAATTTCATTCAGGTTTCCATAAACATTGACTTTTTTGAAGGCATCAGAAGCTGGAGCCTGATTGCCATTTCTTCCCTTCATTTATTTAAAATTTATTTTACCGACACAAAACATATTTATTTCCAAAGTGTGTGTGTATGTGTGTGTATCAATCTATTTCAACCTAAGAAAAGTTTAACTTCTTGTTGTTTTTGAACAGAGTGATGTGACCAGATTTAATTACTACTTTACTCTGCAGGAATACTCATTAAAATCTATCATATCACATTCCCCAGTGTCATATAATGAAATATGCATTTGTCCCACACCTAGAAGTTGGTTAACTGAAAAACATTTGACATCTGTGACAATACAGTCATCAATCTTCCAAATGCAAATTCCATTTTCAGCTAACGGTATTTCTTGTAGTAGTTGATTTTATATTTATGAAATATATTCCTCACTGGCAGGCTTTTCCTTGTAAATAAAATATGTTACCATCTTGACAGAGAGGTTAGAAGAGGAGACCACAGCTACACAAGATGCCCTTGAATCAATTCAAACAACTCACAGAGATATTGAGGCATTTGTCATGAAGACATCATTGTAGATGCATTTGAGATTTGATACTCTAATGGCTGTCTCAATGGATAGCTTTTCATTTCCATTGGTAATGTAGCAATGTTTATGGCATCCCACACACCATTTAATTAACTACGTCCCATCATCATTATTCCACTCACTCTTTATTTAAAGATCAGTACATGCTGTAAATTGCTGAGCCTAGTTATTTATTAGTTTTCAAGTTGAGTACAATCTCATTCCAGAAGATGTTTTACAGATCTGTGTCTTACAAATGATTGAGCATAACTATTATCATATTCAAGCAAATAAACTATATAGTTCAATTAGTCCTGATCATTTTATTTGTTCTCATTTTCAATGTAAGATTAAGTTTTAAAAAATTAACAAAACAAATCCTCAATTGTTATTTAAAATGGTGGTGGCAGAAGAGAAATGTTCTTAAATATTTCATTGCCTTCTTGATATACTAAAATAATACAGAATATCCTCGGTTCATATGTGTTATATGGACTGATTTGCGACTTGCTGTGCTGGCAACTAACGACCCTGAAAGAGTCACCATGATTTTCCTTCTGGGTCAATGTCATAAATCATGAGGCACTGTAGGGGGAAAAATCCAGCTAATTTGCAGTATTAGTGTGACAGAATTAACTAGGAAAAAACTGGACTTATTTTATATGTAGCAGTTCAGTACAGTGTAGTCAGTACAACATGATATAGTGAGACAAAATTGCTTTGTTTTATCACTTGCTAGCCAT
This sequence comes from Anolis sagrei, assembly GCF_037176765.1. Lineage (NCBI taxonomy): Eukaryota > Metazoa > Chordata > Lepidosauria > Squamata > Anolidae > Anolis > Anolis sagrei. The sequence goes on along the minus strand of NC_090022.1, from coordinate 92,953,436 downwards.
TTATATCACCAAACATCTCAAATACACTGTGGTGCATTGGGACTGTGGGAAAAGGGAATATAAGAAGATGTTGGGAGTAAAATACTACGGGTTTCATGATCTTCCTCCAAGTTGAAATAGTCCATTCTATATGAAAAGAAATAGTCCAAAGCAATTACAAAGCAAAGCAATGGAAAATGCCTAGCTGCATCCAAGCCACTAGCTTCTATAGAGCTGAATTTCAAAAGGCTCTTTGTAAAATAGCATATTTATAGTCCTACAAGTTCAAAACTCATTTAATATGTGGCTCTTTGTTGATTATTTCAGTGAGCTAAGGTTGGACCCTTAAATCACAGTGCTGTGTCACTGTGCTGGCAGAACTGCTTCCGCTCATGGAATTTATTTTGTGTGTGGAATTCTTCTTAACTTTCAAAAAACATGTGCACCCCTCAATATCTAATCCAAGGGTTAGGAAAAACTGAATTAGCATTTTCAGTGGCACAGGGGAAGAATAGAGGGAGAAGGTCATATTACACTAGTGCAACATTGATTTTATACCACTCTGGCAGGTTTCCATTCTGTGAAATAATATCAGGGAAAAGTAGCCATTAATACAAAAAACTATTTCTCTGATCTATCCCTCCAATGAGCTCACACTGCTCTAATTTCATGAGAAAAACCACATAACAGAAATAACTCTTAATAGGAGATTGATGACATACCTGAATCTCTGAGGTCTCCAAAAATGCTTCACAAATGCATTTTCTTTAAAAAGAAAAGCAAATATTCTGCAACTTGATATTTTTCTTAACTAAGCTATGGAGAGGCCATAGAAATGTCAGTTTGATAGGCAAATTGTTTTGTATTGATTTAACAATCAGAAAACTTCTAGTTCAAATATATTCTGATGCATAAGAATTTCCCAAATTGCTTTTTATTTCATCAGTTATAGAATATAGCCCATGGACATCCAAACTATTTCCCAAATATCTAAATTCTGATGTTGCTCTTTTTATCTTTGTTTCTATGATCACAATTCAAATAGTCACTTTGTTAAGTCATAAAAGTGAGAAATAATAATAATATATCTGTTCAAAAATCCATCTAAATATTGCAGCTATTCACATTTCATTGTTTCTGTGATATATGCCTCCTATATGCCCCCTAGAGGTGAGAAAAGTGGTATATAAATACTATAAATAAATAATACAATAGCACAGAGGAATTTTAGGAAATTTTAGGAAACAACCTCATCATAGCCCTCTGAAAGACAAAATGTACAGGAAATACTCTGAATATTTAAGGATTTCATTTTAAAAGTATATTGTGCTTTGACTATACATACTATGTATTGTAGAAGGCTTTTATGACTGGAACCACTGGGTTGTTGTAGGTTTTTTGGGCTGTATGGACATGTTCAAGAAGCATTCTCTCCGGACGTTTTGCCTGCCTCTGAGGCAGGCATCCTCAGAAGTTGTGAGGTCTGTTGGAAACTAGGAAAATTGGGTTACTATTACTGTTAACATACTGTTTGGGTTCTTCATATAATATGGACTTTATCAAATGAGGCTCTGAGTCGCAGCCTTACAAACCAGGTACAGAAGCCACCACATAACTTTGCCCTATATTCATTCCAAACTAGTCTTCAACTCATCTGCTTTGAAAAAAAACAGGAGGTTCTCATTTTTGAGCAGTTGACAATGCTTTTAATTTGTGTTCAAAGTGTTTTCATATCTGCAGTAAATCGAAAAGCTCTTCAGTAGTGAGTTTGGGAGTGTGTTGTATCATTGTGGGTATGTTGGGGGAGTTACTTCATACTGCTTCACTTCCACATGGCCATAATGTAAGTCATTTTACTTTCTGTGATCAGCAAAGAGGATCTTTGGCTGTCCTCTTTCATCCTGTTTGTTCTTAATTCCAGACACTTATATGAATTTCCCCTCTTTGATTAGACATTTCCATACTACCTGATGCACTTTACAACATAGGTGAAAACAAAAAAAAACTGCTAAGTCAATTTGTTGTGGAAAAAATAGATAACCAACCCCATTAAAATCCTAATTTAAAAGTATTGAAATAATGAAGATAAAAATACTACATCCTCATATAAAACCCTTTTTATAACAGTAGTTAGTAGCCAAAGGACTGCCTAAGTAAAAGGTTTTTTGCCTACTGGATTGAGACTCCAAAATAAATTAGTTTGCAGCAATATCAATGTTCATATGGCTCCTTCCATGAGTAACACCACCCCCATATACGAGGCTGGGGCCATTGCCCCTCCTCCCTTTAAAAAGGTTCTCCATTATTCCTCTGTGTTCGACTTATAGAAAAATTCTGTCACAATCTGAATAAGGAGAGTAAAGCAACAGATCCTTTGTGGCCTTTGAAACTAGGCATTGCTCGTTAATGTCTGAAAGGCAAACATCCAGGGAATTCCAGATATTATAAGCTAAATTGAGAGGACAGCAATGAGAACATTCTCTAAACAAATATTTAAAAGATTTGCCATAAATCAATGTCAACATGAAGACATCACAACAACAACATTACCTACATAACCAAGGATAAACAAGACTTTGTAGAGCAATCCAAGAGAAGCTGATGGGGCAGAACTCATGTCAGCCACTATGTCACTTCCTATTCCTTGCTGAAAGGTCAGACAGAAAGTGGGGACATTTGTATTATTTCTCTCTTTACCAGGTGAAAGAGATTTATGGCAATCAAGAGAAAGAGAAGGAGGGGGAGGTGATTTTTGCCTTCCTATTCCTCCTAGTGGTTGAAAAGTCTTTTTGGCTGAGGTCCTCCCTACCCCCATCTCTTGCAGGCTGTGAATCAAACTACTGGATACTGAGATGCACTCCCAGTGAGTGTAGAGTTGTGCCCTACATTTTTCTGCTTTTTGGATTTTAGGAAGGTAGCGACAACATTTCTCCATTCTTACAAGGCATTGGTATCAAGGATTGTCAAAACTGAATCTGAACTTTCTCTTTCTTAGAGATTGAACTTTAAAAAAGGATGCAGTACCTAGCTGGCAACACTGATACCTACATCAAATAAATAAAAAGAATATATATTGAGTTAATTACAGAAATGGAATTGAATTGAGTTGCAAGTTAAACTCTGAAAGGTCTAAAAGGAATGTTCAAGTACGTTTGGCCCACTGCTACCCATGATAAGGAATTTTCCTTTCTCAAGGTAAGTGCATTCAGATAAACACACACATAGGATGATCTCTTAATGTTAAACATACGAAGATCTAAAGAGAAACTAGGTATGTAGACCCAATGGAAATAGTGTGTGTACACCCTCCCAGTGATTCTAGCACTTTTAGTTTTTGTGGAAGCAGATTGGATTCCTGTATTGAACCACAGATGCAAATCAAAAGGTAAACTATTAAAATGCATCTTTAAAATGTGTGTGTAGGTTACACACATTTGACTCACCTCAGTTTCTGCAGCATCTTATGATGAACTAACATCTATTTAGCTGCATTAATCAACTGTAAGACTTATTTTTAATAATAATAACAATAATAATACTTTATTTCTATACAGCTCTATCTCCCCGAAGGGTCTCAGAGCGGTTTCCAACATATAAGGCAAACATTCAATTGCCAGACATAAAACCATACGGACATTATATCAAAATAAACACATTTGACAATATAATGCAACCTAATTTAATTTAACAAGCAAAATAACAACTAAAAGCATAATAAAATACCAAAATCCTGTTAAACACACTAAAAAAATAAAATATCAAAAGCCTATTTCATTGTAGCTCTATCAGTAGAGGTTCAACAAACCAATGGCCAGGATTACAAAATGAACATAGCCAACTATAAAAGGGCTGGGCAAGGGATAGTGCAAACAGCATATCATAGGGAAGTGGATGAAATGCAGGACTGAATGCTATCAGGCTATTTAGGGATTGAGTTTAGGGACTAATCATTCCCAAATATTTCCTGGAACACCCAGGTTTTCAGATCCATACAAAAGGAAGACAATATGAAGGCTTGCCTAATCTCCCTGGGGAGGGTGTTGCAAAGACAAGGGCCACCACCAAGAAGGCCCTCTTTTTCATCCTGACCAGCCATGCTTGTGACAGTGGTGGAAGCGAGAGGAGAGCTTACCCGGCAGATCTTAGAGCCTGCGCCAGTTCATAGGGGGAGATGCAATCCCAAAGATAGGCAGGGCCTGAACTGTTTAGGGATTTGTACGTCATAAGCTACACGTTGAATTGGGACTAGAAACTTATTGGCAGGAGGTGGAGCTGTTTTAATAGGGGCATCGTATGTTACCTATAATTAGCTTAGAAGCCTGTCTGCCGAGCTTTGTACCAATTGCACTTTCCGGGCCATCTTCAAAAGAAGCCCCATGTAGAGTGCATTGCAATAATCCAGTCTGGGTGTAACCAAGGCATGGACCACCATAGCCAAGTCTGGCTTCTCAAGATACAGTCACAGCTGGTGCACAAACTTTAACTGTGCAAAGGCCCTCCCAGCCACTGCTGACACTTGGGCATCAAGCATCAGCGCTGAGTTCAGGAGGACCTCCAAACTGCAGACCTGTGTTGCTAGAGGGAGTGTAACCTCATCAAGCACAGGTTGCCACCCAATACCCTGATCGCCCTCACAACTGACCAGGAGGACCTCTGTCTTCTGGATTAAGCTTCAACTTGTTAGCCCTCATCTAATCCATTATGACAGCCAGTCACTGGTTCAGGATCTGGGAGGCTTCCTTGGAATTTGGTGGAAAGGAGTAGTAGAGTTAAGTATAATCTGCGTAGAGATGGCACTGAACTCCAAAACTCCAGATGACCTTATTTATTTATTTCAGAGATTTCTATGCTGCCTTTTTCTAGTGTGGACCCAAGGCAGCTCACATCATCTTTGAAAATATACATAGTAACATAATACCATTAACTAATAAAAGTTCCAAGATGCTCCAGTGGCTACCCTGTTTCCATAGCATATTTATTTTGAACATTATTTTCATATACCACCATATTCATATGGATCAAGATGAACAACTGCATCAGTAATGGCAGTGGCTTACATATCAGTGGAATAGTGAGTCCATTTCATGTAATTGTTGTTTTGGGCTTGGCCTCATGTAAGCCGCACCGAGTCCCCATCGGGGAGATGGAGCGGGGTACAAATAAAAAATTTATTATTAATATTATTATTATTATTATTATTATTATTTCAGATTTTAGTCTGAAATTTAAACAAACTATTCAAAGTGATTAATTGATTTGGTGTTGGGGCTCAGCCCTTGGACAACTCCTTAAAAGACTAAAACAAATGTCAGAACAGATACAAAAGTCATCAGACTTCACTCATAAGATATTTGAAAGGCCACGATTGCTCAATTTAATGCTAATGTAGATGAAGAATAATGGAAGTAAATAAGTGCAATAATAATTAACTCACATATATTTGCTGTGAAAGCAGGGTGGTGCTATCTGGTGAACACAAGAAAAGAAGAAGACCAGAGTATATGTGTAAGTTAGGAGAAGATTTGGTGTGTATGTGGGTGTGTGTGATGCATGTTGAAACAATAGGCAGATAATTGCATTTGAGGAGAATGCAGGTGACACCTGTCAAAAACAAGAACACAATAGATATGCGTAGGGTGATGCCAAATTGTTATTCAGAGATGTGGTTTACATATGCTTGGCCAGTCACAGCCTCAGAATTGTAACTCAGCTGAGGAGCTTGTTCTGGCTGTTTCACCAGCTGAGGCTTTTGAATTTAAAGCATGTTACTAGTTATAAATATGGATGAATAATTCCACCTATTTAAAAAACAAAATCAACCTTTGAACTTTGTCCTGATATAAACCTTGAACATATGCAGCTAGACCTCTATGGACATTTCTTTTCTTATTTTTTTACTTCCATTTCAGTTCTGGTAAATTTAAAAAAAGATGTCATTTCCAGCTGCTGCAAATGTCAGCTGTGATCAGGTATCATCTTTGGGGAAAGGACTAACCTCCTCCTGTCTAGAATGGAGGCAGTAAAGGGCACATCTTATGAAGAACAAGCAACATCTCCTCAAAACCTCACAAATCCTCACCCTAGTTATAGACAAACAACTAAATCCCAACTTTATTGGTAAGATCCAGATTTGATGTGACTAAGCCTTTGTGTAAATCTCTCCCAGATTCCAAGCCTTGAATCTGTACACACCCAACTGCTGGAGTGGCCGCAGGGGAGGCTCCAGACCAAACACAGTCCGAAGACCCAAAGACCTTAACGGCGGAGCAGGCGGAGGATAACATGGTACATGTTACAATGGCTGTGAAGGCGAAAGAAAGCTGCAACAGATTGGGAAGTCATGGTCATTGTGTTAAACTACATCACCAGTGGAACCTCACTCTGTGAAGACTGTGTGTTGATCAGCTGTGAACTGACTTCCACACATTAAAAAAAACTCACGCACAGGCAAAGAAAATAAACACAAACCAACCAAAGAAAATAAAAACAAACAAACCAAAGTCCCATGGCGATCAGACGGGGGCAGGACTGTGCAATCTGGAAGCACATGGCACATGGGTGGTGGATACGGACTCAATCATTCTACCTCAAGGTCCGAGGCAGTTGAGTAGTTTGGCAGCTTTATCCATGACTGAGCAGCCATTTTTAGGACCCACTCTGCTCACCCCACACGGGGAAGGAGCTAGAAAAGGTGCCCTAAACATAGTCTGCCTCTCTTATCCCTGAATGGACTGCCGTGTCCAGTGGGGTCACCACCCTGTGGCCAAAAAAGAAAAATGAACTTTGGTACATGGTACGTACAGACACTGATGGACAACACAGTGAATGCCCTGGACACAGAACTGCCATCATTGCAAGGGAGCTGGGATGCTTTAACATCGACATAGCAGCACTTTAGGCGACCCGAAGGAGAAGGACAGCTGAAGGAAGAAAAAGGAGGCTACATCTTCTTCTGGAAGGGACTGCCCGAAGAAGACCAAAGAATGTACGGAGTTGGCTATGCTATCAGAAATGATTTTTTTTAGTTGTTGTATTTGAATCTCTCAAACCCTTTCTTTCCTACTTTCCTATTCCCAAATGTTCGCCCTCTTTCCCTGTACAATTTTTTATGTTTATAAAATGCAATAAAATTTATTTCAAAAAAAGAAGAAAGAAATGCATTAAAATCACTTATCTTGACTTAAAAAAAGAAAAGAAAAGAAATGATCTGGTGAAACATCTGACTGAAGCACCCACTGGCATCAATGAAAGACTCTCAACCCTCCGAATTGATCTTGCCAAAAGCCTACAGTCAACCATCATAAGTGCCTATGCATCTAGATGCTGATGAAGACATCAAGGAAATTTTTTACTGTCAGCTGGACACCGTCCTATCGGAGATACCTAAGGAGGACAAAATCCAGCAGTCACCAGCCAACCCCTCTCAAATGCCAGAGACAGACCTTAATGGTGTAACATTAGAACATATTGCCCATTTCCGCTACTTTGGCAGCCACCTCTCCATCAAAGTCAACATCGACACCGAAATACAACAACGCCTGAGCTCTGCGAGTGCAGCATTTTTCCGAATGAAGCAGAGAGTGTTTGAGGACCGGGACATCCATAGGGATACCAAGGTGCTTGTCTATAAAGCTATTGTCCTCCCAACCCTGCTGCTATATGCCTGTAAAATGTGGATTGTCTACAGACGTCACATGCAAGTCCTGGAACAATTCCATTAGCGCTGCCCCCGGAAAATCCTGCAAATCTCTTGGGAAGACAAGCAGACAAACGTCAGCGTGCTGGAAGAAGCAAATACCACCAGCATTGAAGCGATGGTCCTCGCCATCAATTCTGCTGGACCGGCCACTTTTTTCAGATGCCCGACCACCATCTCCCAAAGCAACTGCTCTACTCCGAACTCAAGAATGGAAAATGGAATGTTGGTGGACAGGAAAAGAGATTTAAAGATGGGCTCAAAGCCAACCTTTAAAAACTCTGGCACAGACACTGAGAACTGGGAAGCCCTGGTCCTTGACCGCTCCAGCTGGAGGTCAGCTGTGACCAGCAGTACTGCAGAATTTCAAAGAGGCACGAATGGAGGGTGAAAGAGATGCGCCTTCCAAGAGGAAGGCGCATCAAGCCAACTGCAACCGAGACTGCCTTCCACCTGGAAACCAATGCCCTCACTGAGGAAGAAAATGCAGAGCAAGAATAGGGCTCCACAGCCACCTATGGATCCACAAGAATACTGATCCTGGAAGACTATCCTATTCGTCCAACGAGGGATCGACTAAGTAAGTAATATCTATTTTATTATAGAGAGCAACAACTAGTAACTGGCAGTCAGGCCAGAAACAAAGTTTAAGGGGGAATGGAAAAATGTGGGAAAGGCCTTTTTGTAGGTGGTGGTCACCATTTAATCAGATTTTGTACAATGATTAAACAGCACTGGAGTGAGGGACCATGATGCTTTCCTTTTGAAAATTATAATTATGTAAATGTTGATATTTTAATGTAAATTTCAACTAAATAAGCCCTGCTCATGCTTCAGATTGTGTGTGTGTGTGTGTGTGTGTGTGGGGGGGGGGGGGTGTTGCTGAGCATGTGGTGTGATAAATGGATGGCACAAACAAAAGCATGATTTAACTTGTGGGTGCTCACCCAGCAGCAATTCCTCCTTTTGCATGACCAGGAATGCTGATTAAGCAAGGTGCTTTATCACAGGAACAGTGTGTATGTGTGTGTTCAACTGATTTGGGTTATGAAATCCTCTCCACTTCTTCAGGTTCTGTGTGTAATTGTTCAACGGATTTCCATGTATTTGAGGCTCACTTTCCAGGTCTACCTTCAGAGTTCTGTCTGTTGCATGTTTACACAAATAACTGAACAGGACATTTGAGGAAACAGGCCAGACTGACCTGGAAGAAGCACAGAAAGTTTAGACTCCTATGCCAGAATGGAAATTCATGTTTATCAGGGCTTTAAACATTCTTGAAATTCAAGGATAGCTTCTAGCATTTGCAGATGAGCAATAGTAATGGCAAAAAAACATTGAAGTGTGGTAAAGATGTCAAAAGTTATTAATGAGCAAAAGCTCTAAATATAACCAATAAAGCCCAAATTTTCAAAATTTGGTTTTCTGTTGGTTCTCTTTTGGAAAGGATGATAAAAAGGATTTGTAATAAAGTTTGAATATATAAATAGTTTACCAGAATTTTTTCTTTCATCTTTACAATGTTTCACATTTATTATTTTTATGCAGAATTCTGCCATATTTTATTTTTGAAGTGCATCTAATTAATTATTCAGCTTAGCACACTTATTCTGTACTTTGCAGTGATTGCTGATAAATGAACAGCATATTCATTTTGTTAAACAATTACTGAAAAGTCTTTCATCAATAAATGTCTTCTTTTTGCATAAATGGCCATCCACAAACCTGGAAAGAGTATAATAAAGAAGTATTGCACAAAAATGGTTACCACGATAAGTACTGTAATTAAATACATATTTACTGAAACAAGAAACAAGACAATTTGTCACAACAGTGAATAATACTCCAAGTCCCATAAGAGTAGAAAATTCACTCTTTAAAACACCAGAATTAGAAACACAAATCCCACACAATTCGCCAGATGAAATAATCTTATTTGAAAGTTTACAATAATGTATGTTAAAAGCATATGAACACTTTCAAGATAACTGAAATATTTCATTTTCAGTACACTATTTTATTTCCCCAATGATTCCACAAATATATAAGTAACTAAGGTCAGAGAACATCCATATTGCTATAGGGTAAAACACATGAGCTGTTAATATGAGTCAGGAAAAAATAGTATGTAAACCACACAAGTATATTTTAAGGAATTTGTATTGGGAGGTACTGGGAAAGGCTGGTTTTTTGTTGGTTAAAATCCTAGCATAATTTTTGGAAAGTGGCACATATGCTTAAACATTGCAACAATGAAGAGAGGGGGCATGAAGGCAGTTCCATCTTGCCTCCGGTGTCATCAGTTGGGAACCTCTCCCCGCTCCAGCACCAACTGCTGCTCTGAGATCAAAATGAAGAGCGGGGCTAGGAAGGCAGTTCCATCTTATCTCCTGCACTGTGCTTAATATAATATAATATAATATAATATAATATAATATATTGTATATACATATAATATTGATAATATTATAATGTAATACAATATACTACTACTAATAATAAAATGATATTATAATTATATATTTTATATTAAATGTAATATTACTAATAATAATATAGTATAATGTTATAGTACAATGTAATATATAATATTAATATTGTGCTATGATGATAATAATAATATATTGCATTTACATTTTACTTGTAAGCCGCTCTGAGTTCCCTTCAGGGTGAGAAGGGTGGCATATAAATGTTGTTAATAAATAATAAATAAATAAACAAGTAATACTTCAAAAAAGGATACTGCTACTGTATATTTTCAATTCTGGTTTCTGCACTTGTATTAAATGAACACCTATTACATTATTTCCAGCGGAATGGCAAATTACAGTTGCAAAACCTAAGTGCAAATACTATGCTGTAGTTGTGGACATGGTTTGTTGTAACTCAAGGCATAGCCTTTGCAGAACAGTTTGGTGGGGCTATGGCGGTGCAATTGTTGAACTGCTGAATCTGCTGACCTAAAGGTTGACAGTTCAAAGCCACAGGTCAAAAACATGCAACACCAACTTAGCAGGTCAAAAACATGCAAATGCGAATAGATCAATAGATATCGCATCAGCGGGAAGGTAATATAGGTGCCCATGGAGCCTTACCAGCAATATAACCAGGAGGTGTCTACAGACAACAGGCTCCTCAGCTTGGAAATAGAACAAGAACAAGTCTCCATGGCCAGAGTTGAGCACCACCTCCAGAAAGCCGGAGATGAAAGGGGAAGCCGTTACCTTTGCTCTGTGTATTTGCATGACATTGTTACTCCATGTAAACTGTCTACTTCTAACAGCTTTATCTCAAAAATTAACAATATTTCTAAAGTAATGGAATCTTACAGACAAAGCTAACCTAAAATATATTTTATTGCTGCACACACACACACACACACACACACATTTACTGAGAAAATTCATGCTTTTTAAAGCTTCTGTGAGCATTTCAACTAACTCTGGGGAAACAGGAGTTAAAAAATAAAACCTTTGACCTAATGAATTTTCACTGCACCTCAGTTCTGACAAAGAAAAATACAATATCATACTCCATATAAAACCCTAGTGTTTTTATAAGGGTTTGAACTACCATGAAAAATTAAAACAAGGCTTCAGAATGGCAGTTAGGTATTTTAATATTCTTCCCCACACTTTTAAAAGTAGATTGCCATAATATGCCACAATATTACCATTTACTTGTATTCATTTGCAAAACATCTGGGAAATCACAGGATAACACTTTTTCCTTACTTTATGTAGTTAAAAAATTAATGCAGGACCCCAGTAAATCTTTCGGTCTTATCTCTAGCTTAACCTAAAGGCTTGTCTTCCCAAGAGACAGGATGAAAGAAACTACCTGGCACACTCATATATCACCATGAGTCACAGAGCAAAGTCAATGGAGGCTGACACATACATAGAAAATTCAGGGCCTAAAAGGAAACTGCTGCATTTGACTATAAAAACTAGTGTCTCTTATCCTAATCCATTTTCAACCAGTAATCTGTTCTCTTTAAAAAAAAAAAAAAGAAAAGTTACATTATTTTTAAAAATCTAAAACAACAAAAAAAGACCCCACATTTTTCCTGTTTAATTTTTCATCATTTTTCACACTTAAATGTTTAACTTTTCAGCTAGGCTGATTGACAGTGTGTCACATTTTCTTTTTCCAGTGGAATATGTCCATTTGGGAACACAAAAGTTTTCACTAGGATGCTCTTTTTCAGAAAAAAGACTCTTACTATGAAATATCATTCATCTCTTTGTTGTCAAGATGTCTGTCAAGAGAATGGTAGGAAGGAAGATTCACAAGAAATTGCTTGTCCCAGTCCTTCCTCTTAAACCAAGAGCCAGTAAACTCAATCAAATGCAACTTATTACTTAAAACTGTAAACCAAAACCAAGGTTACAACAATATCTGTTATAGAACTCCAATATGCTGGTGACAACGTTGTCTGTGCCCATTCAGAAGAAGACCTACAAGCTACTCTAAACACCTTCACAGAAGCATACAAGAAGTTTGGCCTGTCACTAAACATTGAAAAAACCAAAGTGTTCTTCCAGCAGTCACCAGCTGATATGGTTGTTGGACAAATTGACAGAAAACCACTTGTTAGAATTCCTCCATCAGACATGCAAGTCTTTCAATAATAGGTCTTTTCAGACTGAAACAATATCATTCCAGATGGTAGAATGCTAATGCTATATGATAGGTATTCCTTATTATTCAGAGATGTAGCTGTGCTAGTCTCTTGCAGTATAAAAGGGAAGGGGGGAGGGAGGGAGGTGAAAAAAAGGAAACATGACAGCACCTTTAAGGTTGTTTTGTTTTTATGTCACCATATTCAAATTGGTTAAGAGAAATAAATAATTTCCTTCTTGGTCACAAATTCTGCAGAATACAGAGGCCAAAATCGACCTGCAAGAAGAGAGGCAAAACTAGGTCACATTCAAAGGAAAGTGATTTCATTCATGTTAGGAAGGCAATACATCCACTCTAGTTCTTTTTCTGGACTTTAAAGTCATTATTTAAGACGCTGGATCCAATTACCACAATAGAGCTATAATGATTCTCCACCAACATTTTTGTTGGACTGGCCACCTTGTTCAAATGCCTAATCACCATCTCCCAAAGCAATTATTTTATTTTCAGCTCAAGAATGGAAAACAGAATGTCAGTGGAGAGTAAAAGAAACTTAAAGGTGGGCTTAAATCTAACGTGGAGGTCAGCTGTTACCAACAGTGCTATGAATTTTGAGGAGGCACAAATAGAGGGCAAAAGAGAGAAACGTACCAAGAGAAAGGTGCATGAAGCAAACCCTTGTCATAATTGCCTTCCATCTGAAAATCTACGTTGTCATTGACAAAGCCCATGCAGATCTAAAAAAAGGTCTCTACCATCACTTACAGACACATCACCAAGGCTCTAACTTTGGAAGGCAATCATACTTAGCTCGAATTGATCACCTATGATGATGATGACCCCAGTCACACTTGCACATAACAGTAAAGGAAGATTATGACTTAACAAACCTATAACGACAATGAGCTCTATGCTGATGTGTCCAACCTTTTCACTCCTGTGCTGCTTCATACTTTGCAAGATCCAGTGAACAAAATAGAAGGCTTTATTTACTGCCAGTTCAGTGGCATTTGAACTTGTGATGATAGTTAACTGCATCCCCACAGTATTTTATATGTCTAGATTTGCAAACTAATTTCACACACCAATATAAATCAGGTTGGTGAATCTCAATTGCCTAGCTTTGGACATTCCACAAGATAATTCTCTTCTAAGTGTGAAAAATAGATATATGGTCTGCATGTCTCCCAAATAGGCATACTGTGGGCCTAGCCTTTAGCCATGCATGTTATGGTGCTTGTTCTGTGTCTGCTCAACACTGAAAGTCCCTTCTGTCTCACCTCTGCAACTAGAATGATGATGCACATCCTTTGGATACCACCAACCTTCTACTAGAATCGGTAATATTACTCCATCTGCCACCTGCTATGTGCTGGGAAACACATTATTAGCACTACCAAAGGCTGCAACAGGAGGCAGAAGAGATGAATTTACCATTTGCCCTCTGGATACTTGTTTATAAATTCTAAGTAATAAATTTTTGCTAATGCATTTCTCCCTCTGGATTCTTCATGGCTAATGCCATCCCATTGTTCCCCCTCTCACCTTGGCTGTCACATTTTCATTAAAATTTGTCTCTCTCCCTTGCAAATAAAATGCAGCATAAGAGTTTGGTCAGTTTAGAATCTGAACAAAACTATAGCAAGAAAAAGACACCACACGATTTTCCAGCAAGTCTTTAGTCTTTTAGACAGGAAGCTGAAGACGGTAAAGTCCCAGGAGGATTCCTTTCTACAGTACTGTGTGGCCTATGGTTGCAAATTGACACAACATATGGCTAGTATAAGAAGGTGGATCAACATCTGTTCCCTTGAATGCCAATTGTTTTTACATTATCAGCATTCAGGCTTGCCCTTCTGGGTTCAAACCATATGAATGTAAGCTGCTTGGTATTCAGGGTTCTTCATTAAAAACATTCTCAGCAGCACCAGTAGTGCATAGAGAGCAAGCAATGGAAAAAGACAGATCAGTAATGGTTAGGGAATAACTTTTCATTTGGAAATTAATCAGTATGCCCTAGGTTACCTGGGATTTCTATTTGAGTTGTTGCTCATTCACCAGCATGGTCAAACATCATTACCCTTTAAATAAAAATGAGACAGACCACAGTGCTGAATGAATACAGAGTTACAAGCATATGGGCAGGAATCCTGTTGGTGTCTTACATTGCCATGACAATTCATTATGTCATTATAGTACACTTGTTGCATGCTGATATTCTGGGTACTTCAAATTAATTAGAACAAGCATTTAACCATGTGTTTTTCTCCATTAATTTGTTTTTTAAAGAAAGAAGTGAAGAATTTCCCCACATCTCTGTCTAGTAACAATATTCTTTTGGTTTTCTTTTAAAGAATATTTAAAAAATATTCTGCAATACTTACATTTGTTACTGAAATACATAATGTTTTCCATTTCTATGCATGGTTGTGAAAACTGAACAGTGAAGAAACCTGATAGGAAGAAAATCGTCCCATTTAAAATGTAGTTTTGGAAAAAATTTCTACGGATAGTGTGTCAGACTAATCAATGGGTGCTAGAGCAAACAAGGCTGAACTCTTCCTAAAAGCCAAGATGACAAAACTGAGAATGTTGTACTTTGGCCACGTAATAAGGAGACATAATTCATTATAAAAGACAATCATACTTGGCCAGGTAGAAGGAAGTAAGGAACGAGGATGATCACATTTATAGATAGACTCAATCAAGGAAACCACAGCCCTGAATCTGCAAAACCTGAGCATTTACTATGCTTGTATTAGCATATTCAGAACTGGAATGCTAATGTTCTGGATATTTCAAGGTAGAGTGACTTGGGCATCTGTCATTAATGGGTAGATTTTGACTTAAGTCAAAATCAACTTCACAACACTACACAACTAAATGAAATACTAACAAAGGTCTCATGACAGCATTTTAAAAGATTGTCTTCTCTGATTCATTTCCATGGCACTGAGAAACCATAGATTCCATTATGTCACCAAACACCAAACTCTGGTAGCAAGACTCTGCTGTTAAGAGACATTGTTCCTTTAGCAGAATTACACAGGGAGCAACCCTAACTCATGCTGTAGTCCTACACAAGACTAAATAGTGGTTTGCCCACTTATGTTCTGTGGGCCAGGTATGTACCAAATTGCATCTTCAAATATGTAAAAACAGAGAGCAGTATTGCACTCCAATGCCATATAAATGCTTCTCACAATAGCATATTAGGAAATATTCATTCAGTATTATGAAATTATGTATTTTTCATTCTGAAAGAATAGATAATTAAAGTAGATTGATTTACCAGTTTTTAGAATCCTCTAAGATATCACAGGATGCTACTATCTATTGATTTTTGGTAAATGTAAAACAAAAGTACTGACATATATGACTACAAATTAACCAGATATCAGTGCACCATTTATCCAATGGCACCAAAATTGGAATCTAGGTGTTGAGATATAACCTGATAATGAATCATTGTGAAATCAGCCAAATGCAGTTCAAATACAAACAAATCTTTGAAAAAATGTCTGCATTTTGTTAACTTGTGGTGAAAGAGGCTGACCTGAAAGTCCCTCAGTATGTGTATTTTAATGAGGTTTGAAAACGGCATTCTTCCTTTGGTAACTCTCAGCATTTATTGTAAAACCATTCATATCATTGTGATCTTTCTATGCTGTTTTCCTTCTTGTCTTTCAACAATCATGGGCTTTGCACGTACATAATGCCAAAAGGTTATGGCAGACATTGTGAAAATAGTTAATGATTGTATAATGACATGCACCTCTTTTGTCTGCATAAAATGTATCCTTTTTAAAGTAAAGAATAAAATAAGGGAGTACACAACACACCTATAGGAAAGATTGTGAAATCTATAAATACACTGAAACTAAACTCTCCTGCTGCAAATACTCTGGCCTCATACAAAATGAACTCAAAAATCACCTGAACAATTCAGTATAAGCACCCAGCAAGTTGTTTTCCTTCTAAAACACTAATAAATTCAAGCTACATAGTGTTCCCTCACTTATCACAGGGGTTCCATTCTAGGACCTGCCTCAATAGGTGAAAATCCACGAAACAGGGATGCCTGGCTCCTCTTCCCCCCTCCTTCCTAAATCACCAGTGCTTCAACATGAGGCCACTGAGGTTGCTGAGAAAAGGTCTGCCCTGGCCGTCAGGCAGGGAGGAAGGGAAAGAGCGTGCCTGTCCGGCCAAGGCCTTCTCTGCTGAAGGTGGCCCTCGCCCTCCTGACCCTGTCCCTGTCCCCTCCACACCCAGTGCCTTTGGGCCTCAGACCTGCCTGTTTACTTCTTTAGGGACCAGATTTTTCTCCTCACTGGGCACCATAGCCTGTGGCGCAGGCAGGCAGACCAGGAGGTGGAGGGAGGGAGGGAGAGCTCACTGGAGTAGGAAGGAGGTGCAGACAGGAGCTTCCCTTGCTCTTAGTGGCATCCTTTTCCCCTCCTCTTTCCCCGACAGCAACACCTCAGTGCCCTCCCTCCTCCAGTGCCAGTCAATGGTCTGCCAGCAGCAATAAATTCATATTTATTAAAATACACTATTTTTAAAAAAAGCGAAACAGCAACCATGAGGCAACGAGGGAACACTGTATACCAAAACACTTGTAAAGCTAATGATTTTCCCCCCGACTTTGGAACGCCCTCCCAAAAGATCTCAGACAGGCCCCCACTCTAGCCGTTTTCAGAAGGAACTTAAAAACTTGGCTGTTCCGTTGTGCCTTCCCAGACTAGGAATCCCCACCCCAAGTCCTAGTAGCACTTTAGCATAATAAATTGTCGCTGCACATCGCACCTTTAACCCTACGCGCCTCCTGCCATTCAGCACTTTTAACCCTGTACCCCAGTGCGCCGGTCGAACCAGTTTTTAATAATGTTCTGATGTACTGTCATTGTTGTTATTTTGCTTATTGTTTGATTTGTTTAGTATTGCGGTGTTATGTTATTTTGCTTATTGTTTGATTTGCCTTGTTGTTGTGATGTTATATTCTCTATTGTATTGTGTCTGAGGTTTCGGCCTGTGTAAGCCGCATCGAGTCCTCCGGGAGATGCTAGCGGGGTACAAATAAAGTTAATAATAATAATAATAATAATAATATAAAAGTTGCTGATTGCAATGTTTACCAGAAGCAGTCAGCACAGACAATGGTGAAATATGTTTGGGGCTGCAATCCAAAAGATGATGAGATATACATTCTCCAAACCTGAATTAAAGAGTACAGAGGTAAATCCATTTAAGCATGTTGTATTGTCAAAATTATATTGTACTAATTATATGGTGCTTTATTGATCAGAGTCTTCATGGCTGGAATGATATTGATTTTTGGCATTTTCTATTCTACACTACTTAATGGACCAGTTGCTAACTTACGGTGGTAGCAAATAGTAAAAGTGTGAGATGCTTGTTATTTGTGTCACATGGTTATATACAGTATCACTGCAAACTGTTTTTACCACGGATTCCTTTTAGATATCGCCCACAGAATAGAACACAGTGCTGAAGCAGCTGAGGCCTTTTGAAGCCTGAAGTAGAATACCAAGTTTGGTGGGAACCCCGTTCCTAGAAAAGCTATATCTGTTTAATACTTACATATTCTGAAGCTCACAAAGATGCAGGAGTTCCTTGAACAGAAAAGTAGTAAAAAAAGAAGTAAAATGGGGGATGTGATGGGGGCACATAATATTTCTTTTTTTAAAAAGTAACCCAGATCTTCTGTTTTATATCTATAAAATATCTTCAAATTAAGAAATTGGGTGTTCATGCAACATGCAAATTTTGAACAGAATAATAAGTCTCTGTCTGTGAATAGTCTTTAAAATAGCATAGTTTTCACTTTCTCACAGTATGATGAAAATTGTTAAAATAATTCATTACATCCTTTAATGGGAAGTGATTTGTCTTTACAGGTACAACCATTGTCAAGAGTAAGAAGATTTAGGCAATCCATGCATCCTTTCCTAAATCAGCACAGCCCTTTGTAGGAGATAACGAGGACATAGCAGCGCATGCAGGCCACTCTCTCCAAATGCTCCAAACTCAAAGGCCTTTTGTGCATTATAACTGGCTTTGTCTGAATATGGCTTTAAAACTCCTAAGACTGGAAACTTAGTTTTCCAATCTAAGGGGTTTTTAAATTGTGAGCTCAACTGATCATGGAAGCAAGCATGACATTCATGGTTAACCCACTGAGGTCTTTGATAGTGTCTGGCACAGTAGAACCTTTGAAGGGGAGTTCATGCTAACATACGTGACAACAGTTCCTTCCCAATTTGGTCCTCAGTAAGAGTTTCCCGACCTGGAAGGGAGGATATTTTACTAAAAATTATAATAAAACATGTTCTATTTACTAGCAAAATATTGAAATAGCTACCTTTCTACAGGCAGGACCCGAGGAAGGGGCACACAGGGAGGAAACAAGGTCAGGAGGGGGCCAGAGTAAAAAAAAAAAAGGTTGAGAACACTGTGTGTTAGTGAACACACAAATGAGGCTCTTCTCTTTGTATCTTTCATAATTTGTTCTCTAGTAAGGTTTTCATAGTAGATCCATTGAGTACTCTGAAGGAAGGATCAAAAGACATAAAATAAAATAAATTTAGAAAGGAAAGTATATCATTATTGCTTCATGGTAAATGCCACTTCCTTACAAAATATGCTACAAAGTAAATGGTATGCTATTAATGACCTTTGCAGCAGTCCTTTCTCAAATGAAGAAAAATGCATTTCAATTAGCTTCTTTGTAACATTAATTATAAGCATAGCTGATTGGAAAATAGTGTTTCCACATTTCCTATGATGATTAAAAACCGGTAATCTTAGAAATAACAGTTTAGTATTATTGCAAGAAGGAAAAATATTGCAACGTAGTTTCTCTCCTTCACACACACAGCCTCCCCAAATGCTATTATACTTCAATTTGGATGGTGCTCGAGTTGACCCACACTTTCATTTGCCCCCTTTTCTGTTCCAGCTGAAAGTCAACAACCTCCCTAACTTTACTGGGTGTTGATGAAGATATGGGTAAAGTTTAAATAATTGAATATGTGATATTAAAATATATATCTGTAGATAATCTTTGAAAAATATGTGACAGAAAGTTGTAGTATTGTGTTCTTGTTTGAAATGCCGGATCTTCAAGTCCTTTTGCCATGAGCATGGTATGCCCCATACTATTTGCCTCTATCTTTTGAGGAATTTGGTACCCGTTAAGCAGAAAACAAAGAAAATATGGAAATATGTCCTTAATACATCCTTCATCAATTACAAGTTCCTAGCTGTTCTATCTACTTTTTAGAATTCTTGCAGGCTTCTTGAGAAGTGCTATGACATACACTATTTTCATAGAAATTCCTCCCTCTAAAAATGGAGAATGTTAAGGCAAAGCAAGTTATGATTACCTCCCCTCAACAATAGAACACTATTCTTTTGCAAATTGCTACAACTATCCTGCCAACATTTCTTAAACAGACTTATCTCTATGGTGCATGTATTTTCAAAACAATTGTGCACAAAAGACCTAGAGGAATAAATTCATGCCTCCATTTCTTTAGAAAAATAAAAATAAAACAACACTCCAAAATGCGATGATTGATTTCCCAACAAAGCTCCCCACACCAATTCACCTGGACACAGTCCTTCCAGAAAAGACAATCAGCTTCACAAATTTCACAGATGTCTGTCATTTTTTTAAAAAAAAGTTAGGTCTATTTTTTTTAATAAAAAAGCAATGTTACACAAAAATACCTGTACCTATTTGTATTCCAATATTACATCTTAAAATCTCATCAAATTCTGATTTTAAAATAAAGAACTTATAACTAGTGGATAAGGGGGAAAATAAGATTCAAACCAGATTAGCCATTTTCATTTACATCAAAATTTAATCATGTGTCCTTCAAGTGGATATAAAATGAATTGGTCTTCTTTTTTTTCTTTCCTTCCTTCCTTCCTTCCTTCCTTCCTTCCTTCCTTCCTTCCTTCCTTCTTTTTTGTGATACTAACCAAATCTAATAGTCAGTTCATCTTTTCTGAATTCTGATTCTAATTCAAGGAATGGGATGGGATTGGGATACACTGTTTTACAGTGGCTCTGTTCCTTCCTGGAGAGCCATACTCAGAAGGTGGTGCTGGGGAACTCCTGTTCAAACCCCAGACCATTGACCTGTGGGGTTCCTTGGGGTTCCGTTTTGTCTCCCATGCTGTTAACATGAAACTGCTAGGAGAGGTCAACTGGAGTTTTGGAGTGTGGTGCTACCTATATGCAGATGATACCCAACTCCTTTCCATCTAATGCCAAGGAAGCTATCCTGACCCTAAACCAGTGCCTGTCATCAGTAATGGACTGGAAGAGGGCAAACAAAATGAAACTTAATCCAAAAAAGACAGAGGTATTAATGGTCAGTCAGAAGGCAGATCAGGAAATAGGGATCCAGCCTGTGCTGGATGAAAACACAGGTACGCAATTTGGGAGTCCTTGGCACTGAACCTGGATGCCCAGGTATCTGTGGTGGCTTTGCACAATTACAACTTGTGTGCCAACTGCACCCATTCCTTGAGAAGCCAGATATAGCCATGCTAGAACATGCTTTAGTTACATCCCATCTGGAATACTATAACATGCTCTGTATGGGGCTGTCTCTGAAGAGTGCTCAGAAACTTCAGCTAGTCCAAAGAGCTGCAGCCAGGTTGCTCACTGGGGCTGGCTACAGGGAACAGACAACCCCCCTGTTGCAGCAGCTCCACTGGCTGCCAGTCTGTTTCCAGGCACAATTCAAAGTACTAGTTATGACCTTTAAAGCCCTAGATGGTTCAGGTCCAGGCGATTTGGCTGACTGCATCCTCTTGTACGAACCTGCACAGGCCCTGAGATCTTCAGGAGAGGCCCTTCTCTCAGTCCCACCTCTCAGTCCCACCTCCATTTCAAGCTTGGATGGTGAGAACAAGAGAGTGGGCCTTCCTTCTCGATGGCTGCCCCTTGACTCTGCAACTCCCTTCTTGCCAGGGAAGCCAGAATGGCCCCCTCCCTGCTGTTTTTCCAGTGGCAGGATAAAACCTTTTTTATTTAGGCAAGCTAAAACCTTTTTTTTATTTAGGCTGGCTTTGAAAGAAGGTTTTAAAAATCAAGTCAGGGGCTGCTGCCATTTTTTAGTTTCACATACGTTTTATAGATTTTTACTGAATCTTAAAATGCCAATTATATTTAATTCTGTTTTAATTTTTATATATTTGTAGATTTTAAATTGTATGGAAATGCTTTAATGTAAGCCACTCTGGGTCTCCAAGTGGAGAGCGGGGTATAAATAAACAGAAGGAGGAGGAGGAGGAGGAGGAGGAGGAGGAGGAGGAGGAGGAACAAGAAATGGGATGTGTATAGCTTGCTTCTGAGTTTAATCCTTTCAATTCAGTTCTTTTATGTTTCTAAAAAACAATAAACATGAACATTTCTTCCGGTGTTTCTTCTTTTCCTTCCCTATTTTTCATTTTTGAAAGGAACCCTGAATATTTGCATCCATCCAGATTTTTTGTGTGTGGTATGTATTCAGTTTCAGTAGTGAATTTTGTAATGTCATCAATGTGGACAATTGATACATTGATCATGGGTTGGAGGGCATGTACAAATGAACTGAATTCTGTAGTATACTTCTTTTAGGGAGGAGGTAAGGAAATTGGGAAATGTGAGGGGTGAAAGATTTATAAATATTTCATAAAACAACACACTGGAAATCACACCATGTATTCAGATATCCAAAATCTAGAGAGAAATCTCACTGAAGAAAAAAATTAACCAATTTGTCTAATGACAAGTAAATATAAGCTGTGTCTCCTGGGGAAATACTCATTTAGCCTGAAGTAAGCTTCTACTGTGCTCTGCTTTGGGGCAGCTCTGAAGATCTTTTCTGTTAATGTACAGAATCAGTCCTGTCTGTGAATTCATGCTGCAGAAGGTGACCCAAAGGTTTACTGCAGAAGGTGACAAGGTGACCCAAAGGTTTACTGTGGCATGAAGCTTGATAAACCCAATGAGAAATACTGTTATGAAGAATGGGTTTTCTTTCATCCCTGCTTTTGTCAGCAATTATATATTTTGGTAACTTCAGCTATAGCCAGGCCCACAGGTCTAATGAAAGATTAAACACACAATATTTACATCATAATGCATGGTAACATACCTTTGGAATCTGCCACTTGAACAAATCTCCAAAATGACAATAAGAAGAAGCTGCCAGCATGAGTGCCCTAAGGGGAAAAATCCCTTTATGTGATATTTGTTTGCTCCATTTGGCTCTTTCTATGTACAATTTCTCTAATGGGCACATTAAGCAGAGGCCATGAAGCCTACTGCAGTCTAGACCATCTGTAGTTCAAGCCAGAGTCATTTGGCAACTTCTCCAGAAGCTAGTTGAATAGTCTTGCTCCTAGAGAGCCAAATTATCACATATATAAGTTATCTTCCAGCTCCACAAGAGCTCTTCCGTATCATTCTTAAAGTGGTGCTAAAGAGAGTAATTAGATCTTGCTGCGGCAAAAGAAGAAAGGCGGTTTTATCATTGTGTTTATGTTCACAATTGATGGAATGCTCAGCAGTCTTCTGTTAAGCATGCTGCCAGTTTCCTTTCTCACTTGCTGATGACTATGTATCCACTCAGCAGTACATCTGTTCTAATGGCATCATCCCTCCAGCTGCAATGAACGGTTGTGCCTCTTCTCAACCTAAACCTTTCTGGCTTCTCTCATTTTTCAGTGATGCCAGCAGAGATTTGGACAAAACTGTGATGCAGAAGGTGCATGACACAGAATCCAACCTGTCAGTGGTCTTTACCAGGAATATAAATCTCCACAGATTAGCTGCTGTATGTGGAAATAAATGATTATGAGCTCAATAAATTAAAATAATGCTTAGGGTAAAAAAAAACAATTGAAAAATTGTTAGTACAAACAAAACAAAACACATCAAAATGTGCAGGATGGTAGAAAAAGGAAGCAGAACTTTCATAGAATTGTAGAAACATATAATCATGGGTTGAAAGTGACCACAAGGGCCACTGAGTCCAATTCCTGCCATGTATCACATACCATCAAACTACAGTGGATCCTCGACTTAAGAGCATTTTGAGTTAAGAGCTGCCCTTTGGCCGTGATTTTGCTTTGATATATGAACATCATTTTGAGTTAAGAGATAAGACCAGAGGGGGCGCTAGTGCCAGCAGAAGCACTAATGTGAGAGAGAAAGCTAGTGCGAGAGTACAGGGCTTTAAGGCTTCAAGACAGTACCTGGGTATAGGTAGCCCCAATGGTTATTTCCCCCAAAATGCTTATTAGAGAGAGTGACAATGAGTAAGTTGACCATTAGGAAAAGTGTCTGATATTATGCCAAGAGCCCCCCCCCCCCCTCAAAGGAAGTGACTTAGAAGTCCTAAAAAGAGTGAAAGGTGAAAGGTGTGGTGAAATTCCCACCCACAGTCCATAGGGGGGCCTGGGGGCAAAAGTGGTTTCATTTTTTTCTTATCCAGGGAGAATGACAGGAGTGCAGCTATCTAACATGTTTTCATAATTCCCAACGATTTTACATCCCAGTTGCACTATAAATGCTCCATAGCCTAATATCAGACTATATGCATTTCATAATCAAGGTTCAATCATTCTCAGCATTAGTTACTAGTAAATTGAGTAAGAGTTCTTCCTGAGAGCTTGAAGAAAAATGTTTAATTAAAAAAGATTATGGAAAAGTATTTGTTTGGTCTACAATTCCCAGAAATCCCCAGCCAATATGACAATGTGTACTCTGTTTAGCACAATGTTTAGTTTGCTCCAAACGCCACTTTTAGTGGTTCACACATTCCATTCCATAAAACTGAGAGATAAACTAAACAAATAAAAAGGGGTATATGGAGCAGAATTGAGGTCACATGTATGGGGTGATACTTTCTAAAACCTTACTTTGGTTCACGCCCTTTTTGGGGGAAAATATGAAAGAGAAAATTGAGCCAAATGAAAGTAAACCTCAGAAGAGTTACCTTTCACTTGAAAACTCTGTGAACTGTTTTCAGCCAGTGACAACAACAATGACAGCAGAGGAACCAACGGTCAACAAAAAATATTATTTGGAGTTGCAAACTTGACTTTTAAACACCAGAAATTGGATTTTTATATGCAACTGTTAGCATTGAAACCACGGCAGTTGGATTCTACGTGTGTGTGTGTGTGTTTATCTTCATATTTTTATAAGTGTGTGGTGTGTATTTTAAGTTCTAATATTAAGCAGAAAAGAAAAGATAATCTTTCTCCAGTAAGATAATCCTAGGAGAAAGGGTTAATAAACCAAAGATAAACATTCATATAAATCTAATTGACTTTTGCATAAAAGAAAAGGCATTTATTTTGGTAAAGAATAAATAGCCAAAGAACACATATTACGCTGTGACACATATTAGGACTTTTCTACAGATGCATGAATATTACTGGCAGCTGAACCTGTGAAATGATTTTTCAAACTTTCAAACATTTTCAATATACACACATTTATTTGGAAATAAGAGTCGTTGAACTCAATGGGACTTACATCTTAGCTGATATAGAGAGAAGATATTCTTCTGGTTTGGTTCCATGCATTCTTTCCTGGACATATTTGCTACTGAGAACAGTGAAACTTACTTCCACTTACATATGGAGAAGACTGGATTGCATGGAGACAAAACCTTATGTTCAATGAATTACTGAGTGAAAATGCTCCCTTAGATGATCATATGCATTCTACTCAAAAGCTAGATTGTGTGAGACAACCATGTTAGATAACAGAAGATATGGGATGGGGAATGAAGTGTTGGGGTGGATAACTATATTTGTCCTTTACTTCTCAAATAATCTTCTATTTTCAGACATAGTAGTGGACATGTTGTGCTCAGGCAGCAGAATCTCTTGGGTCAAATCCCAATATTTATTTGTACCGTAAAGGCAGATTTTGTTGGAAATGCTATTTATGGAATTGTCTCTTGAAAAACAATTGTCACCAATGGCTCAGACAGCTGCCCACCAAAATGTTTCCCATGATTTTCCACTATGGTATTTCTATCTAGATATTTCAAATTACTTTTCCATTTTGCTTAAGTTTTGATTTCAAGATCTTGTTTATTCATACACTGCAAACAAACTAGGGAAAGTTGAGCGGCATGATACAGTGTGTGTGTGTTTGTGTGAATTAACTCCAGAGTCCCTAGAGAAACAACAGAGTTGGGGAAACAAAAACAAACAAAAAACATTTTGGGGGGCACATTATGTTTGTAATATTTGTTGGAGCTAAACAAATATGATACAGGATTGGGTCTATTGGGATTTCCGGATGCTTTTATTTTATTTAACACATCAAAATGGCTTATTCAAACAAAAGTAGTATATATATATATAGGTATATAAGAAAAGGCTTCACAAAATATATTTTGAAAAGTAGTTATATTACCACTTATGTGGCACATTTTTCATCACTTAACTCCAAAACAACAACCCACAATTGAACCATTTTACAGACTCCCCTTATTAAAAATACATATGCAAGCACAGGCATTAATTACTGAACAGGGACCCTGTTTACAATAATATAGCCTGGAGTGAACATTTACAAAAGAAGTAAAAAAAATGTTTGAACAAATTAGGCTAACAAAAGGTCCTTCTCAGTCCTATCTAAGGAAGCACAAATAGACTGCAGTTATGGTGTACTGATTAAAGCAGTTTTTTTTATAGTTTATCAGCTCCCCATTCAGTGTGGAAGAAGTTGGAACTTGTTCAGTGAAGATAACAATCAACTGGGACTAAATAGGCTATTAGCCAGCCATAACAATAAACACTTATATTTGTTTGTTCTTATCATTTAGGAATTCCTAATGAGCAGCCTGGAAACCCAAACACCCATCTCAGGTTATTTGTTTTATTTATAAAGGTTACATTTTGGTGATGTACAAGTGCATCACCAGGAATTGCGGGGGGGGGGGGGGATTTGCAAATTTGAAAACATAATTTTCACATATACTGATGTCCCTCTACAATACACCTGTGCATGAGAGCATCAATCACAAAACCATAGAAATGGATCACAAAGATTACAAGAGATATAAGTTCCAATAAATGATGCTATGAAGTTGAGACTTTTGAATGCCTCAATTTTGGCTGATACCTGATGAGAAACCGCCCCCTGGGCACACAGAAGGCTGGGTGACTTGGAAGGCGCTGTACAGACTGCGCTCTGGCACCATGAGGTGCAGAGCCAATCTTAAGAAATGGCGCTACAAAGTGGAGTCCATGACATGTGAGTGTGGAGAAGAGCAAACCACAGACCACCTACTACAATGTTATCAAAGCCCTGCCTGAGGAACAATAGAGGACTTTCTTACAGCAACACCAGAGGCATTCCAAGTGGCCAGCTTCTGGTCAAATGAAATTTAGCATAATGCCAAGTTTTTAACTTTGTTTTTGGTTTTTTAATATACATTATAACTGTATCCTCAATTTGCCTCTGACACGATAAATAAAAAAATGACCTTGTCAGTACAACCTGCTAGCAAAAGTCTCTTTCTGTTATATAATTATTTCTTATAAATTCAAATCATGACCATCTGGGTGAAGTAGCAGTGTGATCTACAGGGACATTGTGGGTCATCATAGTACTATTGCTCCACTATAACTACTAAGGGTGTACAAGTTTTTCATTAGTCATCGTAAGTCGTATCATACTCATTAAATTCATACTTATGATGTGATATCTGACACGCGGGCATTGCCCGCACCAAAAACTTACAAATTGAAACTTACCCAATACTTTTTTGTTTTAATTTTGTAAATCTCGGAAGCCTCCAGAGTCAGTTTCATTTTCAGGACAAAGAAGCAAAACAAAGTCAAAAAGGCTGCCTTTCCTCTTTACATTAATGGTATCTCACCATTAGGAGAGGGAAGAAGCAGGGAGAAAGCATTGCTTATTGCTATTTTGCTATTTGTATGCTATTCAGAAATATGCTGATATAGATATTTACGTTTTAATTAATAAGTGTACTATAAGTCTATTATCTTCGAGATTTTTTTATTTTAGACCAGTAATTAAAGGCCCTGATTTTGGCGAGTCCTTCGATAGAATATATTTCTAGCTCTGCTCTGACTACAGCAGCAGTGGTCTTAATGTCAACACCAAGTATCTGTCTTAGAAATTTAGATTATTCTTGTTTCAGTATTGGGAATTTGCTTAGGCCCGAGATTTCAGCTCCATATAGTATCATGGGGACAATTTTTGCTTTGTAAACTTTGATTATTGGGGATAAAGATCCGGGATATCTATGGGATAGCAATCTTGCCAGTGTCTTACAGCGTGCTCTAATTTTGATTGCACAAGATTGGAAGTGTGCAAGCCATGAGCCTGTCTCTGAGTAAACCAAGTCTAGATATGTAAAAGAACTAACCTGTTCTATGCACTCTGCATCAAGAACCCATTTGTGTTTAGATGGGCGATTTCCGAACACCATTATTTTTGACTTGGATTTGTTTATTGTCAGCTTGTTTTTGTGGGCATAGGTGTTAAGTTTACTCAGTAATCTTCATAATCCTATTTGTGTATTTGACATCAAAACCATGTCATCTGCATATAAAAGAGTGTTTACATGTCTGGTACCAATTTTTGCATATGAACATCAGAGCTGCTGAGGGAATCTGGCAGGTCATTGATGTAAAGGCTGAAAAGTAAAGGGGCCAATAAGCAGCCTTGTCTTACACCTTTGCAGAAATCTATTCTCTTTGTCAGGGCTCCACTGATTCCCGTTCTAACCTGAATATGGTTGTTGGAATAGAGACATTTGATCAGGAGCAGTAATCTGCGGTCTATTCCGTGGGCTGTTAGTTTTTGCCAGAGGATTTCTCTATTAATGCTGTCGAAAGCTGCTTTTAAATCGATGAAAGCAACATAATAACCTGCTCTTTTTTTTTAGGTGTTTGTTAATTAGGTGGTTTAGGACAAAACAGTTATCCACGGTAGATCTTCCTGATCTGAAGCCGGCTTGTTCTTCTGCTAAGATTTTGTTTTCATATTCCCATAGTTCTAATTTGGAGAGAAGTACTTTTGAATAAATTTTGGGCACTATATCAATGAGACTAATTTGGCATTGAAAAACAAATCATATATAACCTCTGGTGAAAACCCATACACATACCAGAACGCATCCAGATTCTGGCAATATTTCTAGAGAGCAAAGACATGGTAAGTGAATAAGAAATGTTTTGGGCAACTGTATTATTCCATTAGTATCATCTTTCAAACTGAGCTCAGAGTTCAGAAGATTTCTGCCATATTTGTCCCATCCTAAAAAAAAGGTACAAGTCTTCTATTATTCACTTAATGGAAGCATATCCATCTCCTATTGCTGACTTCCTCAATATCTGATACCCTCTAGATATGTGCAACGCCCAAGATTGAGACCATTGACCAGGGCTGTGGCCGGGGGGGGGGGGGGAGTAAAAGTTCAACCCTGAAATGTGTCAGGTTCATGGTTTACTCATAACTTGGTAAACCGGGTTTTTTGGGGGGAGAGGGTTAGAACCCTTCTGGAGGAGTTATAACCCTTAACCCCCCCCCCCTCGGCTACGGTCCTGCCATTGACTATATGGGAATGTTAGAAGTGCAAGTGATAAATACCTAAAAGGACCAACTTGAAAAATGAAAAATGAAAAAGGAAGTGTATTGTGATGGGACTGTCAACAGCTCGGCTGATCTGGATATTTATTTCAGATGTCATGCTGGACTTTCCACCAAATTCAGTCCCAGATAGGTGGGGAATAACACTTTGTAAATGTGCCATATAATTTTTCTAAAACTTAAGAAAATGAGTCAAAAGAAATATTGCTTTATATCTCACCCCTTTTTGTTCAAATGTCACATGTTACTCCTTCAACTAAAGCAGTGAAAAGATGTTTTGCCCCCTGACATCAAAGAATGTGAGACATTTAATTCCTGCTCTTTAACAGCATCACTAGTATTCTGTTGTAGCTAAATCAGTAAATTGCCTTCTGCTCTGGCTAAAAGGAAAACCAGACAAAGGCAGATGCTGTTACATTAAAATGAAATGAATCTCCAACATTAAGGGAAGCTTAGCAATGTATTTCAGACTTTGACATACTTTTAATAACTCTTTGACTAAAAGTGAAGTATTTAGTATGAAACAAACAAATGACTTCTTGTTAACATCAAGCATGACTTGCAACAGATCCTCATAAGCTGTTTTTGGCCAAGGGCTCTAATGCCTGATGGCCTTGTAATTACTTTCTTTGTTAAGTTCTGGTTGCATGTTTTCATGGATAAATTCCAGCTTTATATGGTACTACTTCATCTTTTTAGATAAACTGCTTCCTGTGGAAACATCCATTGTGAAAATGGAGAGTAAAAAATGAAAGACTCTTGTCTGTAAGGGTTGCCACACTTCAATATTCTAATTATTGCAATTATATTTGCAAAACATATTGGTAATGACTGAGCAGAATAGCCAAAAACGTTCCCTACCAACAAGAATGGAAATAGTAACACTAATTTTGGTAGCCAATTTTTGATATTCTGAAATTGGGATGGCTTGTGATATGAAAAATTACATGTGATCTGAAAGTGCATGTATATGTGTGTGTGTGGAGGGGTGGGTCCACCTTGAAATTGTGGTATGCAGTGCTTCCTGCAATATGATAGTGATAGAGAGAACCATTTTGTACAGCTTATTTAGTTTTGTTTACTTGATTCTTCTTAGATTTTTCATCTGGAGTTCTCCATTTAGCTGGATTTCTACTTTTTCCAGTATTATTCCCCTTACAGACTTTCATTTCTTCAGTGCGACTCAATAAATTGCTAGGTACACTCACTTATGAAAACTGCAATAATCAGAACATTGAAATGTGGCACCTCTTACAGACAACAGTCTTTTTTTTACACTTCTTTGCTATTATTTGATAGTACATTTTGTCACTGTCTCCATGTAGAGTAACTTCTCATAACCTCCTGTATGACCTTTGAAAGAGGCACAAAGGTTTCGTTGTCAGATATCACACTGGTTAGCAAAATAGGATTGTTTCTCCCATGATTCCCCTTCTCCAAAAATCTGGTCAGAGGTAGCAAGGCTGAAGGTATTTATGAATAATGTCCTCACAGGAATATCTTCAGGTAAGAACATAAATACTGCAGAACTGGACTTGAGATGTTATGCAATGATCACAGGGTCTTAGCCCAGACAGTGCCATTAGGGCTCCTTGTAGGATATAGGATTATTTTACCCACTAATCAACTGAAATCAGCCTTCACAGGGCTTGCTCTTTTCTCCCTGGTGCAAATTCCAACTATGACTGCCAGATCTATTGACTTGACATTTTGACAAGATCTTAGTCCATTCAGTTTCAGGCTTCCCAAACATTTGAGCTTGAAGAAGAGATGACCCACTCAGAGCTGAGTGCAAGGCATGGATCTAGACCAGGGGCCCTCAAACTGTTTAAAGAGAGGGCCAGGTCACAGTCCCTCAAACAGTTGGGAGGGCCGGATTGTAATCTGAAAAACATGAACAAATTCCTATGCACACTTCACATATCTTATTTGTATTGCAAAACACGCTTGAAAACAATATAATAATTAAAATGAAGAACAATTTTAACAGATATAAACTTATTATTTCAATGGGAAGTGTGGGCCCGCTTTTGGCTGATGAGATAGGATTGTTGTTGTTGCTGTGTGCTTTCAAGTCGTTTCAGACTTAGGTTGATCCTGAGCAAGGGCTGGGTAAATGACCTTGGAGGGCCATATCTGGGCCCCGGGCCTTAGTTTGAGGAGCCCTGATCTAGACTATTCACCATGCTGTTGTTAGCTGTTCTCCTTGGCTGTTTCATTTCTTCAGCAAGATTGCATTCTATGATCCCACTTCCATTGCCATGGACAAAAGTTGGGATGGTAGAAAAGAGTGTAACTGGTTGTTGTTGCTGGCTGCAGGGGAAATGATTTGGCACATCCAGAGGCTGTGGTGAATGGAGGTTTCAGTCTCCTCATCCTCCTATCCAGATCCTGCAAATCACTGCAGTGCTTCTGATTCTCCTTGTGGGCCATGCAGGCTTTCCTTGCCCTCACTCCACTATCTGAGTAAATCCTGTTTGGAAATGGAAAAGGGTGTCCCATCAAGTGGTGGATTCTTCTTATTCAGATGTATTTAAACAGAGGTTGGTCGACCATAACTCAGCAGAAATTTTGTTATATATTTCAACTTTCTGATTCTATGCGTGTATCTTTCTCCAGATCTGTGTGTATCTATGTCTATTTCTGTTGAAGCATAGGTAACATATCTTTAAGGGAAAATGTGTTATTATTTGGCTCTTGAATTTGTTGTTGAATTACCTAGATCCTCTCCCCACACTCCAGTTTGTGGTAAACCTTTTTCTTCATTATGTTGTTAACTATTTTTGAGAATGGTTTTATCATGAAAAGGTGGCAAACCAATAACAAGTGATGTGGATGACTCTGAAGTTATGCCCGATTGGGCTATTTTAGATGAATCAAGGAAGAGTCAAAATTCTGTAGAAACCCCATTTCTAGAAAAGCCACATCTATGGAATCTCTGTGAAGAAAAAAATGATGAAGAAAAGGGGTCATCACGGGTCCACAAAACTTTGTAATATGTAGGTTATTACATGGAGGAATCTATAATAACTATACCTTCTGTCTGTAAAGATGATTTCTGAAAGGAAAACTGGCAGTATATATGTGTGATCAACCTGTTTATGTGCCATCCCAATATGCATAATGAGCAAATAATTTACATATGGCTTCCTCAAATTTGGGAGTTTGAATATGACATAGAGACAGTAATTCATTTTCTATGCTACTCTGCTGCTATGCTACTCTTCATTTCTATGCTGCTGAGTATGCATGCCCAGTGTGGAACACATCTCACCTCACTAAAACAGTAGATGTGGCTCTTAATGAAACACGCCGCATCATCACGGTGTGTCTGTGCCCTACACCATTGGAGAAATTACACTGTTTAGCCGGTATTGCACCACCTGATATCCGCCGGGAAGTAGCAACCAATAGTGAAAGGACCAAGGCAGTGACATCTCCAGCTCATCCCCTGTTTGGGTATCAGCCAGCACGTCAACGACTTAAATCAAGAAATAGTTTTCTAAGATCTACAGAGACACTCGCTGGAACACCTCAGCAAGCGAGAGTCCAAAAGTGGCAAGCTCAAACCCAGAACCTCAATCAATGGCTGATACCAAATGAGAGACTCTCCCCTGGGCACACAGAAAACTGGTTAACTTGGAAGGTGCTAAACAGACTGTGCACTGGCACCACGAGAAGCAGAGCCAATCTTAAGAAATGGAGCTATAAAGTGGAATCCACGACATGGGAGTGTGGAGAAGAGCAAACTACAGACCACCTTCTGCAATGCAACCTGAACCCTGCCACATGCACAATGGAGGACCTTCTTGCAGCAACACCAGAGGCACTCCAAGTGGCCAGCTACTGGTCAAAGGACATTTAATCAACTACCAAGCTTGCAAACTTTGTATTTTGTTTGTTTGTCTGTCTGTCTGTTTGTTAAAAAATTCAATGCAACTGTTTGGTCTGCCCCTGACACGATAAATAATAGTAATTCATTTGAAATTAGATCTTCTAAAAGGCAAAATAATGGCTGCCTAGAGTTCTGGGAACCAGAATATGGTAACCCTGTGAGAGGGACTAACTCAGTCCTGCTTACTGGTATGATGACATTAATACTACCATTACTATTAGCAGTACTTATATAATCTTCTCCCAAAACGAAAACTCAAAGACAGAGGAGAATTAAGCAATGAATGTCTGGGTGGAAAGGAAGACTCATAGGGTTACCATATTCTGGTCCCCAGAACTCTAGGCAGCCATTATTGATCTACTCAAATTTGCATGTTTTCAAACTGCTAGGTTGACAGAAGCTGTGGCTAACAGTGGGAACTTACACCGCTCCCTGGATTCGAACCTGCAGCCTTTTGGTCAAGAAGTTCAGCAGCTCACTGCTTTAACCTAATGCACCATCTCCTAATTAAACATCTCCCAATTAAACTTCAAATTGAGCACAATTACTGTGAATCAGTCAAATATATGTGATGAGATTTTTTAAAAACCTGGAGTTCTATAAGAACAAAGAATGTATTTCCACTGGTGATTAGATTATAGTAAAATCACCATGCCGGCCAGGTGCTAACCACAGGATACCATTTGATCATCCCTGTTGGAAAATATGGATAATTAAAGAGAAGTGTGATTTCAAAAAGTAGCTAGAATAACACTTTTGTTTTGTTTTTAAAAGCTTAAAACACTGTTTTGATTCAAAGTAACTTCA
Organism: Anolis sagrei; assembly: GCF_037176765.1. Lineage (NCBI taxonomy): Eukaryota > Metazoa > Chordata > Lepidosauria > Squamata > Anolidae > Anolis > Anolis sagrei. Next base: position 92,919,761 of record NC_090022.1, on the reverse strand, counting down.
TAACAAACAATTCTTTTGATGCCTTCTCCAAAGTTCCATATCACACATAAAGCAAAGTGAATTGTCAGCCTTAAGTAGGGGAGTGATGGGTGGACTGTGCATAGCTCCCAGTACTGACCAGTGTGTATGGCAGGGAATCCTATTGTGCCCACTCTCCCATTTATTTATTTAATTACGACATTTATATGCTGCCCTTCTCACCCCGAAGGGGACTCAGAGCGGCTTACAAGGTATATATACATACAATATATTATTAACATAGTACAATATCAGTTTTAAATATTGTTATATTGCACTATATCAATTATACTGTAATATTATTAGTAATATTACATGTAATATAAATATATAATTATATTATTAGTAGTAGTATTATATTATATTACATTAAAGCAAAAGGCTCTTAAATGTGAAGGGAAGTGTAAAAAAAAGAAAAACTTTTTTATATGGCAGCTGCCTTTCCAATTTTGGAGTGAAAGCATCAAAGGAGACTAGACTTCAAAAGCTATGCAATGGTCAAAACCTTTAGTCTTTAAAAAGCCCAACACGTTTCAGTCTTATCACAAATTGGCCTTCTTCAGGGGCTGTTCAATCTTTAGACATTTCTGGAGTTGCAGTAACACTTTCTGCACATTGAATAGTAAAAGAAATACCTTGATCATTAAAGAGCACATGGAACTTACAACCTCACCATATGACAATTTTTAGCGTTCTAGGATATTGCTGCCTCAGTTGAGCAACAAAGCCCCATGCCACCCATCACATGAAGGAACCTCACTTCCAGGAGGGCTCTACTGCTCAACTGGGGCAGCAGTGTGGTAAGATGCTGTGCTGTCAACACGGGAACCTCCCCATGTTCCATCTGGAACAAAGGGGCTACTGTGAGGACAGGTTCTGTGACAATGCTTCCCCACATGTGATAGGGAATCGTTGTGGCCATCCAGGATGCGGGGCATTGCGCCGCTCATCAATGTGATTAGGTCCCTAGCCTTTTATTCTTTTAGTGAGTTCATCTTTGTTTTATTTCTTTCTAGCTATAACACCAAGAATAAATGCTATTGTATCTGACATCTACCCAACCGAACAAACAGAAATACATAGAAAGACCCAGACATTATAGGCACTGCAGAATTTCATGTCTTTTCTCAAACTATCTTTCTTAACCAATGTACATAAATATATTTCTGTGTCTTCTTTTAGTAGACAAAGAAGGACAGAGTAGGGCACCTGGTAGCATCAGTGTCTCAAGAGGTATTTGAACTCTCTGTCACAGTTATTTTCATAGCAGAAAGAGGAGTGTTATTCATGTCCTAGTTTTGGGTGCTTAGGTGTCAGAGACAGAAGCCATGAAAAACAGAGAAATGCTATGGCTCACAGAAAGCTATAGTCACCTGGACTCTGAGATGCAAAATACAAAACTAAACATCACAGTGCATTAACAGAACTTGATAAAAACAATGATACAAAGTTTGCTGTTTCAAGATGCATTTTCTCTTGCTGTGATGAGCTTAATCCTGAGATTTCACAGAATCATGGGGTTGGAAGAGACCATAGGGGCCATCTAATCCCTTGATTTGTTCCCTTGCTTGGAAATCCAGAGAAGCAAAGCAGACTCCTTAGATTTCAGCTTGTGGCCTTTGATGTGAAAATGCTCGTTGCCATTCAGAACCTGAAGGAAGAGGGCAAAGTTTGTGGTATGTGAAGTCATGGATATCCATCAATGTCCATTTCTAACAGATGCTGGGATTCTGTCCCTCTGTACAAAACTATAAGCACATTGCTCAAGCAATACTGATACATGAAGAGGTCAGGTTTTTTAAGAACCTGCCCCAGATGCTAGGCCTTCTTCCCAAATAGATACACTACTGCCCCATTGACATAGGGATTGCAAAACACTATTAGGAAAATAGTGTTTTGCAATAGTGTGAGTTATGAGTACTGATAGGAGAGGTGGCAATCACTGCTGCAAGTGTGCACAGTTTCACATTTTGCTGCCGGCCTACTTGCTTGCTAACTCCTTTCTCTATAACACTTATAATAGGATCATCTGAGTGACATCACAACTGTATATTACTTCTGACATCGTATTGTCGAAGGCTTTCATGGCCGGAATCACTCAGTTCTTGTGGGTTTTTTCGGGCTATATGGCCATGTTCTAGAGGCATTTCTCCTGACGTTTCGCCTGCATCTATGGCAAGCATCTTCAGAGGTCTGCTGGAGCTGGGAAAAAGGGGTTTATATATCTGTGGAATGACCAGGGTGAGACAAAAGGCTTTTGTAAGTTGGGCTAGGTGTGAATCTTTTCAACTGACCACCTTGATTAGCATACAATGGGCTGACTGTGCCTGGAGCAAACTCTTCTTGAAAGGTGATTAGATGTCCCTGCCTGTTTTTCTCTCTGCTGTTTTAATTTTAGAGTTTTTTAATACTGGTAGCCAGATTTTGTTCATTTTCATGGTTTCTTCCTTTCTGTTGAAATTGTCCACATGTTTGTGGATTTCAATGGCTTCTCTGTGTAGTCTGACATGGTGGTTGTGAGAGTGGTCCAGCATTTTTGTGTTCTCAAATAAAATGCTGTGTCCAGGTTGGTTCATCAGGTGCTCTGCTATGGCTGACTTCTCTGGATGAAGTAGTCTGCAGTGCCTTTCATGTTCCTGGATTCTTGTTTGGGCGCTGCGTTTGGTGGTCCCTATGTAGACTTGTCCACAGCTGCATGGTATACGGTAGACTCCTGCAGAGGTGAGAGGATCCCTCTTGTCCTTTGCTGAACGTAGCATGTGTTGGATTTGCCTGGTGGGTTTGTAGATTGTTTGTATGTTGTGTTTCCTCATCAGCTTCCCTATGCGATCAGTGGTTCCCTTGATGTATGGCAGGAACACTTTTCCTCTGGGTGGATCTTCATCTTTACTCTTGTGGCTTGTTCTTGGTCTTGCAGCTCTTCTGATGTCTGAGGTGGAGTATCCATTGGCCTGTAGAGCCCAGTTGAGGGGGTTCAGTTCATCTTGGAGGAGGTGGGGTTCGCAGATTCTTTTTGCACGGTCTGCCAAGGCTTTTATGGTGCTTCTTTTTTGACTTGGGTGATGGTTGGAGTTTTTATGTAGATATCTATCTGTGTGTGTGGGTCACACACAGATAGATATCTACATAATATCTACACAGATAGATATCTACACTTCTGACATCTTCCAGAAAAGAATGCTGTTGATTTATGGCAAACCTAGCAGTAGCCCAAAATTGATCGAGTTAACAATGGTGGAGAAAGGAACATAGAATCCATTAGTAGAGAAGAAATAAATAACACAGACTAAACAAAAAGCAAGTCCATCCTGGGAAGAGAGCTCTTTTATAGTCTTTACTCATGTTAACTTTCAATCCATTCTGAAAATGATTGACTGTTAAGAAGAGGATTCTCATTTTCAAGGAGTACCCCACAGTTCCATAATTTTCCCCTCAGTTGCCCAAACATTTAGGTCTTGTTTTGGTGGGCAGGGGAAGTTAGTAGATGTTCCTCACTGACTGAGCAACCACTGAACTTTTGCAGTTCTCTAGAGAATATTTGAGCCTTTGAACACTTAGAGACGTGACCCTAGCAAAAGTCAGAAAGAAGATCCCCCCCCCCCTCTGATGGGATATAATTTAAAGCATTAAACCTACTTCATTTCTGGTAATTTATTCTGAGAAGAAAGAAATTTGACATCAGAGGAAATACATGCAAAACTCATAAAAGGACAGAGAATCAGTTTAGCAAGCTAGCAGAAATGGAATTTTCTTCAAAAGCACCACTTTGATAGCTAGATTCTTTTACTATACAAATCCTCACCAACCCACCTGAACTACAATTCCCAACATACTTTGAAGGAGAGTTCTACTAACACAAATAAAGTTGTAATATAGATTCATCCTCAGTGAATTTGATTTTTTTTCATACATTGGTCTGATCTGTAACTAGAATTTTAAAAGAAATGGCCTAATAAAAAAAAACTATTTTTAAAACAAATATCTGAAAACTTAATGAAGATTGTTTTTGTAACTAGATGCCAAAGAAAAATGTCAAATTCCCATATGAAAAATCTAAAGTTCAGTTCAAAGCCAAAATATTAGTGCCAAGAATGCTATAAAGTTGCCTTTAACAAGATATTACAGATTGGCCCCTCTGTGGTAATCAGAATTTTCTAGTTAAGTTATTGCTATTTCTGGCACTAGTTAACGAAGGGATAGCTTTATTCCCTTCCCTCTCACATGCACTTTGTAAGCTGTTTTCACTTAAGGCCAATAAATGTCAAACTGATAATTAAGTCTCACCACTGACAAGTCTGCAATAAAATAATTAACTTTATCATAGTTCAACATTGCATCTTCAAATAGATAATATCCATATTAATGGCAATGTGTTTCACTCCAGAAAGGGTGTGTGTGGTGTGTCTTCACAGGCTGCTAGTCTTTTAAAAGTTTATTTTGCTTGTAGATTTGTTAGTTTGTGACCTATGATGTCAGTTGTGTTGCAAAGATCAGGTCAATTAACTCTTTGTTGGACTGTTTTCATGAACAATTCTCAAGAACATTCCCTTTGAACACATTAATCTCAACATAGGATGAAGATAATATTTGAAACAGTCCTTTTGAGTGTTTGGAGAGGTTCACATACATTATCTAACTGAATCCATACAAGAACAATGTAAGTCGTTATTATTATTGCTCATATCACAAGGGGGTGTGGCCGAGAAAGAGAGAGGGAGGATTATTATTATTATTATTATTATTATTATTATTATTATTATACTAGCTGTCACCTGCCACATGATGCTGTGGCCAGTCTGTGTATATGTGTATTATGTGTGTATATATTAGTGTATATGTGTGTATATATTTGTGTATATGTGTATATATGTGGTTTTGCACATGCGTTGTAATGTAACTTTTTAATTTTGGCTTTTTTAAGTATCTTCTGCTGTGTTTTTCAGTGTTTTTATGAATGATGGTCACTTGTTGGCCTGATACGTGGCACATTTTGGTGGTATGGAAAATTAAGTAATGAGAAAGTCTGCTTAATAATAATAATAACAACAATAGTGTTAGTAATAATAGAATCCTAGGGTAGGAAGAGACCTCCAAGGGCCATTCAATCCTGCCCCACAATCAAAGCACTCCTGACAGATATACATTCACCCTCTGCTTAATAATAATAATAATAATAACAATAATAACAACAACAACAACAACAACAACAACAACAACAGAATTCTAGGATAGGAAGGGACCTCCAAGGGCCATCCAGTACAGCCCTTTCTGCTATAAAGGACAAACACAATCAAAGCACTCCTGATAGATGGCATTCAGCCTCTGATTAAGAAGAAGAGGAGGAGGAGGAGGAAGAGGAGGAGGAGGAGGAGGAGGAGAAGGAGACATCTGTAGTTCCTTGGATTTATAGTTCACCTTTAATCAAACAGCAGTCAGAACTCAGCTGCAGGGGGGGGGGTTCGTTCTCCCTCCTCACACACTGCCTTTTTGCGCCATTTTTGGCGCTGTGCATGCCATGCAGCTTGCGGGGAAGGTAGGGGGAGGGGGAGGCTGCAGCCCAGGCCTCTCTGTCAGCGACTGTGCTTGGGCAAGGTGGGCCAGGCCTCAGCCAGGAACAGTTGCTACAGCAGCCATCACAACGCACCAGCAGCACAACAGCAGAGACGGAGAGGCCTCCTCCTACTCCCTCTCCCTAGCTCAAGGCAGCCTGGGGCTGTTCTGCCAGGTCTTGAGCGAGGCAGGAGGTGAAAGAAGAGGTCTCTCTGCTTCCGCCTCTGCAGCTTAGCCTGGTGCTTGAGATTAGGGATTTTTAGTTCACCTTCAATCAATGAGCATGCTGAACTCCACCACTGACAGAATTGAACGGAAGGGGAAGGTGAGGTAAGGTGGCCTCCTCGGTGCTCCTAGCCTCCCTTGCCTCTTGCAGTGAGAGGATGGCCATTGGTGCCTCTTGCGCTGGCTGTGCCCATGTGGCAGGATGAAGAGAATGGGTTTGCATGCATGCGCTGTTTTCTTTTTCCTTTTTAAAAACGTAAAGGTCTTATTGTTTTTTTGGGAAGAATTTTTTTGAGTGAAGGACATAGATTGCCTTGAATAGTGTCTTGTGTCCAAATTTGGTGCCAATTCGTTCTGTTAATCCCACAAACGAACATTGCATTTTTATTTATATAGATTTATTTATATACCACTTTACCTCCCCCAAAGGGAACTCACAGTGGCCAAGGAAGGGAGTGAGCTTGCCCAAAGTCACTGAGTGTCCTCATTTAAGAAATGGATTAAAGACTTTTTGAACTCAGAGAGCGTCTACAAACAATGTGGGGTGATATAAAATCAGGTGCTCCCCATCAGTGTCACTATGGTCCACAGATTATCTACACTTGCACACCCCTGAGCTGATCCAGCATCTGGATAGCCAGCAGTACCAGGACCAGTTTGGAGCTGCTGTACCACCAAACTTATCTGGCTATAATCATTCTGGGTTTTCTAGTGTCCCAGTAGACACAAACATGGCGCTCATCACTGCTTGGTGCATGTAATGATGATAGCCAGAGTAACAAAATAATGTGAGAGCAGGTGCCTCATCAATCCAACTACCATTACTCCAAGTACCAAATGGCAAACACTATTATTTTCATGTCCAGTGGATTACTACAACACCCAGACCAGTGAGGCAAGGTAAATGCCATCCCCTGTGTCTGATTGCCCACACCCAGGGAAAGCAGGATGGCAGTGCGAAAAGCCACAGCCACTTCCCAAAAAGGAAATGACACAACTATTTACACCGGCACAAAACTCCAAAGCATTTACAATGGTCCTGATCTCTGAACACTGAATCCCACAACTTTTTTTAAATGCAGGAGAAGGCCGTGTTAAGTGACCTTCTCCCTAGTAGATTGGCCCTCAGTGTCCTAATCACTATGTCATGCCAACTCTAATACATTTGGTAGAATGGATTAAAGGAGGTTATTTTGATGAAAACAGTTTATAGGACAGGTTTTTTAAAAGTATTTTAATGCAATTGTCTGAAGTCTTTATAGAGTAAACAGAATACAAATAAAGTTCTACAGCTCTGTGATTTTTAAATTAGTAAAAGTTACACATTTGTATGGCCCTAGTAAAATATACCTCTTTGGGCATTAAACATGCTATGGACTGTGAGAAAATTGAAAATCAAATAAGATGTATATTAAGTGACAGCAGCTGCAAAAAGAGTGAAATGAGTTTTACGATCCAGCAATATTCCACATGAGATTAGTTCCTAAAACTGGTAAAATAAATAATGTGGAAAGAAATTGCTTTTCCTTCTGATAAAGCTGTCTACACTGGGTGTTTCCAGACTTGTAGGCAAAATGATTAATGTATTAATTATACGGCAGATATTTGTGTTAGAACTATTTGTCTTGTTAAAAGCTTTAACATTTTGGTTCTCTTTCAAGAGGATAGCATTGCACCTGGCACAAACTGCCATTTAATCCATTAGTTTGACTGAAACCATCACAGTTTGTCATTCTGGAGTGTAATATATTATGTTTTCCATTTTCAATTTTAGTATATTCCAATAGCATCTTCTCTGTACTTCTTTCATACATTTTCAAGCAACCCTCAATTTCACATCTTGGTCCTACTTTTCGTAATAATCCCTGAATTCTAATCTGAATATGGAGTTGCTAAAAGAAATCCAGGGACCGTAAGTGCAACAAGTGTGCTGGACTCATGAAAAGCAATCCGCATTTTGGACTTTAGGAGAGCTGATTTCCAAAAAATGAAGGAAACACTGAGCAGCATTCCGTGGACACAGATAGTAAAAGACAAGGGAGTTACGGATGGATGGGAATTTCTCAAGAGTGAAATACTCAAGGCGCACTTGCAAACCGTGCCAACAAAGAGAAAAAATAGGACAAGTGCAAAGAAGCCAGAATGGATGTCCAAAGAACTTCTAACTGTGCTAAGACACAAAAGAGACATGCACAAGAAGTGGAAAAAGGGAGAAATCACCAAAGAAGAATTCAAACAAATAGCCAACACCTGTAGGGAAAAGGTCCGCAAGGCTAAAGCAAAAAACGAGCTCAGACTTGCCAGGGACATTAAAAACAATAAAAAGGGCTTCTATTCTTATGTCAGTAGAAAAAGGAAAAACAAGGAGGCGATAGGACCTCTTCGAGGAGAAGATGGGGCAATGCTGACAGGGGATAGGGAAAAGGCAGAACTACTTAATGCCTTCTTTGCCTCGGTCTTCTCACAAAAAGAGAGTCTTCAACCTCAGCAAGATGGAGTGGATGAGGGATTGGAGGACATCCAACCCCAAATTGGGAAAGAAGTCGTCCAGGAATACCTGGCCGCTCTTAACGAGTTCAAGTCCCCAGGGCCAGATCAACTACACCCCAGAGTATTGAAGGAACTAGCGGAAGTCATTTCGGAACCATTGGCAACCATCTTTGAGAGTTCTTGGAGAACGGGAGAAGTTCCAGCAGATTGGAGGAGGGCCAATGTGGTCCCAATCTTCAAGAAGGGAAAAAAGGATGACCCAAACAACTACCGTCCGGTCAGCCTCACGTCGATACCAGGCAAGATTCTGGAAAAGATTGTTAAGGAAGCGGTCTGCAAACACTTAGAAACAAATGCAGTCATCGCTAATAGTCAACATGGATTTATCAAAAACAAGTCATGCCAGACTAATCTGATCTCTTTCTTCGATAGAGCTACAAGCTGGGTAGATGCGGGGAATGCCGTGGATGTAGCATACCTGGATTTCAGTAAGGCCTTCGACAAGGTCCCCCATGACCTTCTGGCAAGGAAACTAGTCCAATGTGGGCTAAGCAAAACTACGGTGAGGTGGATCTGTAATTGGTTAAGTGGACGAACACACTAATGCTTCCTCCTCATCTTGGAAAGAAGTGACAAGTGGAGTGCCGCAGGGTTCCGTCCTGGGCCCGGTCCTGTTCAACATCTTTATTAATGACTTAGATGAAGGGCTAGAAGGCATGATCATCAAGTTTGCAGACGACACCAAATTGGGAGGGATAGCCAATAGTCCAGAGGACAGGAGCAGAATTCAAAACGATCTTGACAGATTAGAGAGATGGGCCAAAACTAACAAAATGAAGTTCAACAGTGACAAATGTAAGATACTCCACTTTGGCAGAAAAAATGAAATGCAAAGATACAGAATGGGTGACGCCTGGCTCGAGAGCAGTACGTGTGAAAAAGATCTTGGAGTCCTCATGGACAACAAGTTAAACATGAGCCAACAATGTGATGTGGCGGCAAAAAAAGCCAATGGGATTTTGGCCTGCATCAATAGGAGCATAGTGTCTAGATCTAAGGAAGTAATGCTACCCCTCTATTCTGCTTTGGTTAGACCACATCTGGAATATTGTATCCAATTCTGGGCACCACAATTCAAGAGAGATATTGACAAGCTGGAATGTGTCCAGAGGAGGGCGACTAAAATGATCAAGGGTCTGGAGAACAAGCTCTATGAGGAGCGGCTTAGGGAACTGCGCATGTTTAGCCTGAAGAAGAGAAGGCTGAGAGGAGATATGATAGCCATATATGTGAGAGGAAGCCACAGGGAGGAGGGAGCAAGTTTGTTTTCTGCTTCCTTGGAGACTAGGACGCGGAACAATGGCTTCAAACTACAAGAGAGGAGATTCCATCTGAACATTAGGAAGAACTTCCTGACTGTGAGAGCCGTTCAGCAGTGGAACTCTCTGCCCCAGAGTGTGGTGGAGGCTCCTTCTTTGGAAGCTTTTAAGCAGAGGCTGGATGGCCATTTGTCAGGGGTGATTTGAATGCAATATTCCTGCTTCTTGGCAGGGGGTTGGACTGGATGGCCCATGAGGTCTCTTCCAACTCTTTGATTCTATGATTCTATGAAATCTCCCAGAATCTCAGAGCTAATGTGTGCAGACCATTAACAAGAGAAACCATATCCACCAAGGATATTTTCAACACTACTCTGGAGCAGCAAAAATAATTTCATTTCCTGTTTTACTTGTAGAAGCATAGAATCAAAGGAACACATCACTTGGAACTTTTGCCCCATCCCACAACACTGCCAGGACAGAACCTGCCAGAGTCCATCACATGATGTAAGGCTATTTCTGGCAGGGCTCCGTCCTGACTCCATCCTGGCAATGTAATAGGATAGAACCTTGAGAACATAGGTGGCTACCTGTGTTCCCATTAGCTAAGCTGGGGACAGGTTGGGGGAAAGCCGGTCAGTGACGGTTTCTCCCATGTGAAGGGGAAGGAGCTGATGTGGGATGCTTAAGGATGGTTTCCTCCACTGTCCGCAAATCTGCCCCACTGTCCTCTAACTTGAGGACCTCCATGTCATGAGGTCCATAGAGTTAGAAAGCACCATAAGGGCCATCTAGTGCAACTTCTGCCACATACGAATACAAAATGAAGGATGCATCAACACTTTAGAAAGCAGTCTGGCACTACTGTAACTGCCATGGTTCCATGCAACGAAACCCTGAGATTTGTTGCTTCCCGAAGCACCAGCATTCACTTCAACTCCCCTATTGCATAGCATTGAGCCATGAAAGTTAAAGCATTGCTGAAAGACAGCCATTCAGCTTCTGTATAAAACCTTACAAAGGAAGAATGTCCACTCTCCTTCAAATCAAGTCTATTCCATTATGAAAAATCTCTTTAGTCCAGAAGCTCTACCTAATGTTGAGGTGGAATCTGTTTTGTTATTTGAATCCACTAGCATTCTGACCACTTGAACAATAGAAAACACTTCATACAGTTCTAGATCATGATCCAAAGGTGAGCCCATTTCTTTCTGCTTGGACTACAGAATGTTGGATTTGGTGCATTATATCAGTGTGAACTAAAATGTAATGTAAAACTAGCAAATGGAAGAAAGCCATGTTGAATAATTTGATTTTTTGGTATGAAATATAGTTTTTATACTAGAGCTGTATCTATGTTGAACTCTGTGGTTTCACATTGATGTGGCATTGGAAGCTGTGTGGTGGTGGTGGGGGGGGGGGTGGAGGGATGGATGTGTTGTTTTGTGGTTTGTGCGAGGGAAGGCTTGTAATTTCATTGTGTAATAGCACACTAACAAATAAAGCTATTCTGTTCTATTCTTTTACAGATACAGGATAAAAATGTGCACAATCTTAAAATAAGCAAGATAAAGATTAAATCATAGTATTGCTGACAAATACATGCTCATCCCTACACTTTTCTAGATTTAAGAGGTATTAAAAATGGTTTACTTACAGAAAAAGTTTTATTTGTCAACTCATTTGTTAAAGTTAGAGAAAGGAGTAGAGAAGTAAAAAATAGATGATTTCTTAGGTAACTGAGTCAAGTCTCCCACACACAATCATTTGCAATCAATGTCAAATACAAGCAGAATAAAAACAAATGAATAATTATGGTTGAAGCCTAAAATGTTCTAACTTAATTGACAAACAAAGTGGTAGACAGAGAGGAGAGCTACTGCAAAGTTCACAGGGTGGGAAATTTACCAAAATTGCTTAATGGCATTAATGATGTGCATTGTTTTTCTTTCTAGAGAACAGGCTCATCCTTTAGCAGGACAAATTCATTCCATGCAAATGAACAGCTAGATAAAAAAGACAACTAAGAGCTTTTTAGAGTCTCTAAACCCTTGTAAGGGTTGCACCCTTTAAACAGAGGTTGAATGGGTATCTTTCAGGAGTGCTTTATTTGTGTATTCCTGAATGACAGGTGACTACAACAGATGGTCCTTATGATCCTTTCCAACTTTATGATTCTGTAATATTTGGTAGGGAATAATCTTTTGGCTTTCGCGTGCGCATTATACTGTGGTCATGATTTACAAAGAACGTTGAGCAGGAAAGATAAACATTAGATTTGGAATCAAAATTCATCCAAATGTTTTTCAACCTAAATCATCCTATTCTTCTTTCCAACATGACCTGTGAGATAGTGCCCCCCCCCCCACTGCAAGAGGCCCTGCCCACCAGTCAGACAATGCATTTTCTCTTAATTCTATTTCATATTTATTGTGGAGAATGTCACAGTGGTATTAAAGAGCTCAAGCTTAGGTTTGAAGACCACTTTTTTGCCTGCACTTCTCTGAGACCATGTGGATGTGATATGAAAAGATAAAATATTATTAGTAGGATTTTAGATTTATGGCAGTAAGTGAACGGGAAACAAACAGGTGTTCCAGCATCTATAGAAAAAATGAAGTGGTGGGAGAGCCAAAAGTCCCTCTAGTTTAGCAAATCTCCTTAGATATTCTCTGCGACCAACCATATATTTACCAGGCTTGACTTCAATGCTACTGCTTGTAAATCTTCAAACATGCTTTGTTTACAGAGAGACAGAGTTCGCATCTACTGTTTGTGCTACTGTTTACAATTCAAGGGTGCTTGTTTTGACAGATGGCATTGGAGAGACTGTGGGACAAAAGCAAATAAAATGTAACAAAATATTACTGCAACTGCAAATGCTGATGGGGGATATAGAAAGAGCTCCATGTGGCTGTTATTTTCACAGCTATCCTCCATTTAAAACAGATGAGTTCAACCCAGGTTGTGACTAGAGATTTCTTTCCCTTTAGACCCCTCTGAGAATCATATGAACTACCCAGAATGCTAGCCAACTAAATATAACTGGAAATTCACACTTGCATCTTGGGGGGAAAAGGGGGGCATGTTCGACAAAGTACAGGGAGGTTATGCAATGTACTTAAAGGTGGCATTGCCACCTTTAGGAATTCCCAGGACAGGTTTAACTACAGTGTGTCTGTAGTTAAAGTGTATCTCACACCATTCTAAGTTTCAACAGTCCAGAGTTTGTAAAAATGATGACTGCTTGAATAGTAAAGAATGTAAAGGATACTCACACATTTTACTTAATAACAAAAGTTACCTTGACACATTTATCAAAAAGTTCAACCATGGCAAGGTCCTCTCTCCCCTCGCCAGTTTTGAACTATTCTGTGTAAATTAAAAACACTCCAAATGTTTCTTTTAAAAAATGGAAAAATGCCTCTTGTAATCCTTTGTTCTTACATGCAAGATTCAAATAAGCAAAGGCTTATGAGCTGCAAACTTGTAGCCTGGATTTATAATGAGCTCTGCTGTTGTGTGCCTTCAAGTCAGTTCTGATTTATAGCAAGCCTCAGGTGAGCCTCAACCTATCATGGGATTTTCTTGGCAAGATTTGTTTAGAAGGAGCTTGCTTTGTCTTCTTCTGAGGCTCTGATCATATGAATTGCCCAAGGACAACCTGTTGGTTTCCATGGCAAGGCAGGGATTCAAATCCTGTTCTCCAAGAGCCCTAATCCAGCATTCATAGCACTACATCATGAGCTGCTTAAAAAAAATAAGATGAACAAGTTGAAAAGTTCTAAAATTTGATACTTTTACACAGCTTACTCCAGTTTTCAAATTAGAATCATATTATATCGTTCATACTTCATAGTGTGACGGCGCGAGTGGCGCCACCTATGTGTAGAACTGTTAGTTGCAAGATTTAAACTGTTGTATCATGCTTAATCCTGCCTTTTTACCCTGCTTATGTATAGTTGGATTGGTTACTTATAGCTGTCAATCAGTGCTGTTTGGCTCCACCTCTTCCTGCAGGAGGGGAGTGCTTCCTTTCTTTTCATTCTGCCATCAGAGTTTCTATCGGATGGACGTGAGTAAGAGACTTGACTCTAAAAGACCCTGATTTAAATTACCTCTCAGCACCACTTCTGAGGTTTTTTACCCTTGAGACTTGTGCTTCATGTTCAGACCAACCTGAATGACGTTGGAAGTCTCAAGCGCCTTCAAACCGGTTCTTTTGGCACCAGAGGAAGATCCTGAGTCTTCAAACATAGGCCATCTGAACTGCAGTTGTGGTTTGCTCCGGCATTCACAGCCATTGAGGAAAGAGGAAACTTGGAAAAGCTGCTCAGCTTCAAACACCTTGGACCCAGGACTAAATGAGACTGTAACGTATATTTTCCTTCACCCCTCTGAAGTTTCCAGCTCATTGCTTTAAAGAAATAACTATGTTCAATAAAACTTATTTTGAGTTATTTACAGCATTTTGGGTTTTTGAGAGTTCCAGTTTCCTATAGGAGGGCAAGAAGCAATCCCCTGGGGAAAAATGCCACGTCCATGCCTCCTTCACTAAGAATTATCGCCCTCAGGCGCGACGGCACACGTAGAAAAGAGTTGTGCACATTATTCATTCTCAGAAAATTCTGAACTCTGTGTCACAGAAGAGATCTTACAGATTCCAGCTTTATTTCTAGTATTTACCTCCTACATACCTATGTGGATCTGGTCAGTTGCATGGGGATGAGAAATGAGGCCTAGTATTCCCCATTTACAAAATGGAACAGGAAATTTGAAAGTGTCAGTCAGTCCTGCAGGTGAATGGAAGAACTATGCCATAAATGCCAGGAGTAAGTGAATAAAGAGGAGCCCCCAGTGGCACAGTAGGTTAAAGCACTGAGCTGCTGAGCTTGTTGACTGAAAGTTCGCAGGTTCAAATCTGAGGAGCGGCTTGAGCTTCTGCTGTCAGCCCCAGCTTCTGCCAACCTAGCAGTTCGAAAACATGCAAATGTGAGTAGATCAATAGGTAGCGCTCCAGTGGGAAGGTAACAGCACTCCATGCAGTCATACTGGCCACATGACCTTGGAGGTGTCTATGGACAACACCAGCTCTTCGGCTTAGAAATGGAGATGAGCACCACATCCCAGAGTCAGATATGACTGGACTCCAAGTCAGGGGAACACCTTTACCAAGTGAATAAAAGGTAGCAAATGCAGAGCATATCCAGACTTAGTATGCTTTTCTGAAATTTTCATGATTGTTTACAGCTTCTGCGATCTAATAACAATAATCTTACTACATTATCTATTCAAACTGTGCCCTAACAAATGTACAGTTAGAAATTATTTATTCTACACCTACCTTCCTACTTCATGTCCAAAATACTTGCAAGATAACTAAAAAGCAAGTAT